>NC_092158.1:36790204-37399579 GCF_045791955.1 Oncorhynchus clarkii lewisi
TCGATAAAGCAAAACCAGCTAGAATGGGATCATGGAGAACTTTGGGATTTGTACACTGCATCATATCTGTGGTTTTAATCAACTCTTGAGATTGAAACATGTCTTGCACACACCACTTTATGCTCTGATAATTCAGTCACCACTTGCAACATTGGATTGCAATTTGTTGAGCTTTTTGATGCAATACATTTACGTAGAAGAACTTTCCTTGGTGATACAGATATATATAGAAGGACATGATGAGATCAAATGGATGGAGAATGGGTATGTTTGATATACTGTTACTCTTGAGAGGATAGTATTGAAGTAATTGAAATCATTAATTCAAATTTTTACTGTGAGTCAATGCTGACTCAACATCATTTGTCAACGTATTGTGATGTGGAATCTATGTCGAAAATACATTGGATTTGAAAAAAGTTATTAACGGAAACTGTTGTTTTGAGGTTGAAATTTCAACCACGGGATTATGTCATTATGGTAACCAGATTTCAACATAGACCACCAACCTTTTATAAAAGATGTTGAATTTGAACCTTAAAACAAAATAAATAGGCTGGGCAGCACATCCTACTGGATAATTGATCTATCTACTGCTACCAATTGGTCTACGATCCAGAGTTTTTCCAAGCTCTGCTTAGCTATGATATTTGTCAATGACTATTACCAATGTCCTGTCGTGAGAGTGAATGTTGTTGCTATCGAAGTCATTCCAAAGGGTAGGTTTAAAATCCTTAAGAGTCTATTGACGCAAGGAACATAATAAAAAATAACCCTATAAAAATCTGTCAGTTTAAGCTAGAGATACCAGGTTTTTTGCATGGACTGCATCTCGCCTATGTTGTTCCATCTCCGGTGGAAAGAAGCCGAGCTACGGTGGTGTTTGTCAGACTATGAGACATCCCGAAAATCGGTCTTCTCTCAAAAACGTCTATAGTGTCCAAACAAAATATTATGACCACTCCATGGAAAGAGAAGACTCTCACAAACACAATTTTGCTCTACGACCCCCACTATGTGTCGGGACTTGTCTGAAGTTGGTTATGCTGATGTGCCAACTTCTGTCTGTAGCGTCAGAACCGTTTGAGCTACAAACCCCACTATGGAAAGGGGAGACTCTTACAAACACGATGGCTCTACGACCCACATAAGTGTCACAGGACTCGTCTGATGGTAACCCATATAAACAAATGGAAGTATGGAGGTCTTTTTGTGCCAACAGAAATAAGGGTTTGAATATGTGTAAAAAATATGTACAGTATATATTTCCTGAGCTTTCTTATCTCCCAGATATAGGACAGACACTTCAAAACCTTATTTCTTCTGATATTTTTTTTTGCCATTTATGAATGTATGTTTCTATTTCTTTTTTCTAGAAGAAAAAGAAACGCACACCTATTAAGACAAGGTGCTGGCCAGCGGAGTGGAAACTTGAAAATAAAAGAGAGCCGCACACTCTTGGAGCTCAGATGCAAAAATTTAATACCAACGTTTCGACAGCCAAGCTGTCTTCATCAGGGTATAATCACAAACACTGCGGGATGAGTCGTTATAGTCGATATAGTGTCAAAAGACACAGGTGTCTGTAATCATGGCCAGGAGTGGCCTAATATCATTGGTTAATAATCAAATATTAAAATGTCATACAAAGAACAGCATACAAACAAATGGATAGCATACGATAATAGATTAATTTACATATAGTCACTCTTAGTGATTATGTGCGTCAAGGCATTATTCCACGGGGACTCAGGTGGCAAAAATAACCATCATTGGGACAGCGCACAGATGATTACTGTGAACGCTGGTGTGCCATCCTGAATAAATGCTCTATTGATTTAATGACATTAATTGTTGACCAGTTGAAAAAGGATTTTATTGAAATGGATAACACGATTAAAGACAAACGCACAGCTCTACAAATAGCTGTTAATGATGATGGCATATTCAATGAACTGATGAAAACTAACCAAGCGCTCCAGGACAAGTTGTCTACAGAAATAAAGGAACTTAAAATCAAGAAATTCAACCAAGACAAAAAAGACAAGGCCGATGGTAAAGTCTACTTCTGGAGAAACCCTGACAAAAGGGGGTCCTGCTCCCCCTCTCCATGACAGACGCAGGAGGGATGCCGCTTACTTCCATCCACCCTTGTCTGATCAACGCTCTACAACCAGCGCCTCATCGGCTTCCAGTGGTAGTTTTTTATTCAACGAGAGACTGGACGGACGGAAGGGCGGAGGAGGCCGCAGGCACGCACATCGACGAGATGTCGCACCGACAGGGTAATAAGAAACGAACATCAGAGGCAGAGGAGACCGTTCACACGGTCCCAGAACCCATGGGACTGAATGTCTTTAATTTATCAAGCAAGATATTGAGCCCTGCCCATGTCTCTTTGCTTAATAAAGGGTTATATTTTGTGCCTACAACTCAGTGCAACGATTTTGATGTTAAGGTAGACATGTTTAAGTTTTTTAGAAACATCCGTTTAAGGGAATACTTTAGCTCCCCTAATTCTGACACTTCTATTGAACCAGTAGGTTGCTCTCCTGCACATATTCCGACTCCTTTTAGAAGCAAGAGTTATTTTATACCTCCAGCCAATCGCAATCACTCTATCGAGACATATTGTAGACTTGTGGAAAAAGATGTTGGACTTCTCCTTAAGAATAAACAGGGATCCAAATCTTTCCATAATTTACCCAAGAATGAAAAACAAGCTTTGCTTGATTTACAATCTGATACGTCAGTCCTTATTCGTCCCGCTGATAAGGGTGGGTCGGTTGTACTCATGGTTAGGACAGCTTATGTACATGAGTGTCATAGACAGCTGCTTGACAACACCTTTTACAAGAAACTCAGAAGTGACCCCACTTCCCAATTTCAGAATACTATCTTGTCTGTCCTAGATGGGTATTTAAGTTCTGGTCAGATAACCAAAAAAGAACATGCTTTTTTGGCTATTCAACACCCTAAAATTGCCACTTTCTATACTTTGCCGAAATTACATAAGAATGTTACACAACCTCCAGGGCGCCCTATTGTAGCGGGCATTGATGCAGTAACGGCCCCTCTATCTACTTTTGTTGACTTTTTTATTAGACCACTCGCAGAACAGCTCCCCTCCTTTGTAAAGGACACCAGCAGTATGATCTCTATCATTGAATCTCTTGATCCTCTCCCTGAGAATACCTTGTTAGTTACTTTTGATGTTGAGTCATTATACACTAATATTCCACACGAGGGCGGTATTGAAGCTATGGAACATTTTCTTCTGCAACGTGACCCTTATGAACTACCTTCCAGTGCATGCATTGTAACATTGGCTGAAATAGTACTCACGCATAACTATTTCATGTTTTTAAATTATTTCTTTATTCAGATTAAAGGGACTGCTATGGGATCCCCCATGGCTCCTAACTATGCTAATTTATGTGGGTTACATGGAGAAACAGTCTATTTTTAATCCTCTCAAAAATGTTTTCTTGCCTCACATCATTATTTGGAAACGGTATATTGATGATATTTTTGTTCTATGGAGGGGTGATGCAAAACAGATCCAGGCGTTCCATGCTTTTCTTAACTCCTGTTCTGAGCATCTGAGATTTACTATGCAATCTGATACACGTCAAATCAGTTTTCTTGATCTTCTGATCTTGTGTGAAGATAATGTTCTATACACTGATCTTTACAGGAAGCCTACTGATCGTAACAGTTTGTTGAGGGCTGATAGTTGTCACCCACTTCCCTTGAAAAATAGTTTGCCCTACAGCCAATTCTGTCGAATCAAAAGAATTTGCAAAAAACAGTCCGATTTCGACAGAAATATGGCTGAGACGCAAAGAAAGTTCAAGGAGAGGGGCTACAAGAATGATCAGATTAATATTGCCATTGAGAAAATTCAAAACAAAACGAGACATGACCTTTTTCAAGGTCAGTCTCGCAAAAAGACGCATTCTTGCGTTCTAACTACCCGCTATTCAAAGTGCTCTGACCAAATTAAGGGAATTGTTCACAAACATTGGCACATCCTAAAATCCGATGATAGTCTCGGTAATGTGTTTTCGGACCTTCCCTTGGTCGTATTCTCGCGGGGCAGAAATCTCAGAGACCAATTGGTAAACTCTGATTTACCACCCCAAGATATTCCTGAACAACGTCTATTTGCGCCCCTACTGGATGGAAATTACAAATGTAATGGCTGTGCTCAATGCAATGGCACTTATAAATGTAGATCCTTCAAACACCCACAAACAGGGAAATCGATCCCAATAAAAGGTGTTATTACGTGCTCCACTAAGGCAGTTATTTATCTTATAAATGGTGGTAAAAATTATGTAGGTAAAACAAAGCGCAAATTAAAAGTACGTATTTCAGAGCATCGTAGCACCATTAGGTGTAAAAACTTTACTTATCCAGTTGCGGCCCACTTCTTGGAGGCAGGCCACTCGATTTCGTCTCTGCGTTATATTGGCATCGAACATGTCACCCTCCCTAGGAGAGGGGGTGACCTTGATAATTTATTGTTAAAACGAGAGGCTGCCTGGATCTTTAATTTAAAGACCCTTGCGCCCTTCGGTCTCAACGTAGACTTTGATCTGAAGCCATTCTTGTGATTATTGTGACTTTGCCACTGTAATTGTGTGTAAACTTGTTTAGTGAAATTAATCTATGATCGTATGCTATCCATTTGTTTGTATGCTGTTCTTTGTATGACATTTTAATATTTGATTATTAACCAATGATATTAGGCCACTCCTGGCCATGATTACAGACACCTGTGTCTTTTGACACTATATAAACGACTCATCCCGCAGTGTTTCTGATTATACCCTGATTAAGACAGCTTGGCTGTCGAAACGTTGGTATTAAATTTTTGCATCTGAGCTCCAAGAGTGTGCGGCTCTCTTTTCTATTTCTTTTTTCACCTTTATTTATCCAAGTAGGCTAGTTGAGAACAAGTTCTCATTTACAACTGCGACCTGGCCAAGATAAAGCAAAGCAGTTAGACACAAAATATTCAACAACATAATTGACGTAAGGTTTCAAGCTCTGGTTCATGATTTCAAGTTGAATTACATTTAGTTATATTGAATCGTGTTTGGTTGTCAAAGCAACTAAATATCCACATTTAGATTGTTCGTTGAACATCTCACTCCAAAATCCTGAGCATTAATATGGAGTTGGTCCCCCTTTGCTGCTTTAACAGCCTCCACTCTTCTGGGAAGGCTTTCCACTAGATGTTGGAACATTGCTGCAGGGACTTGCTTCCATTCAGCCAGAAGAGCATTAGTGAGGTAGGGCACAACGTTGGGTGATTAGGCCAGGCTCGCAGTCTCATTCCAATTCATCCCAAAAGGGTTTGATGTGCAGGCTAGTCAAGTTCTTCCATACCGATCTAACTAACCATTTCTGTATGGACTTCGCTTTGTGCATTGGGGCATTGTTATGCTGAAACAGGAAAGGGCCTTCCCCGAACTGTTGCCATAAAGTTGGAAGTACAGAATCGTCCGTAATGTCATTGCATGCTTTAGCGTTTCCCTTCACTGGAACTAAGGAACATTATCAGAGTCGTTACAGCCACCTGGTATCTTCACTCATCGCGCTGACAGAAACAAACATCTCTCTGGTAAGAAGAAGGACGGGGGTGTATGCCTTATGATTAACAAGTCGTGGTGTGATCATAACAACATACAGGAACTCAAGTCCTTTTGGTCAACTGACATAGAATTCCTTACAATCAAATGCCGACCGCATTGTCTACCAAGAGAATTCTCTTCGAATATAATCACAGTTGTGTATCCCCCCCCCCCTCAAGCAGACACTTCGACGGCCCTGAAAAATGTATTGTAGCTGGGGATGAAAACAAGGCTCCCTAAATTTTATCAGCATATCAAATGTGCAACCCGGGTTGGCAAAATTCTGGATCATTGTGACTCTAACTTCCGCGACGCATACATAGCCCTCCCTCGCCCTCCTTTCACAAAATCTGACCACGACGACCATGTTGCTCCCAGCCTATAGACAGGAACTAAAACAGGAAACGCCCGTGCTCAGGTGTGTTCAACGCTGGTCCAACCAATCTGATTCCACGTTTCAAGATTGCTTCGATCACGTGGGCTGGGATCTGTTACGGATAGCGTCGAACAACATTGATTTATTTGCTGATTCGGTGAGCGAGTTTATTAGCAAAACTGAAAGCGCAAACCACTGCTTTTAATCATGTCAAGGCGACCAGAAACATGACCAAATACAAACAGTGTAGCTATTCCCTCCGCAAGGCAATCAAACAAGCTAAGAAACAGTACAGAGACAAAATAGAGTCACAATTCAACGGCTCAGACACAAGAGGTATGTGGCAGGGTCTACCAGCCCCGTCGCGGACCCAGATGTCTTGATCCCAGACAAACAAAATAACTTTTTTGCTCGCTTTGAGGACAATACAGTGCCACCGACACGGCCCGCTATCAAAACCTGCGGGCTCTCCTTCACCGCAGCCAACATGAGTAAGACATTTAAACGTGTTAACACTCGCAAGGCTGCCGGCCCAGACGACATCCCTAGCCGTGTCCTCAGAGCATGAGCAAACCAGCTGGCTTGTGTGTTTACGGACATATTAAATCAATCCCTATCCCATTCTGCTGTTCCCACATGCTTCAAGAGGGCCACCATTGTTCCTGTTCCCAAGAAAGGTAAGGAAACTGAGCTAAATGACTACCGCCCTGTAGCATTCACTTCCGTCATCATGAAGTGCTTTGAGAGACTAGTCAAGGACCATATCACCTCCACCCTACCTCACACCCTAGACCCACTCCAATTTGCTTTCCGCCCCAATAGGACCCTGGGTCTTGACCCCGCCCTGTGCAATTGGGTCCTGGACTTTCTGACGGGATGCCCCCAGGTGGTGAGGGTAGGAAACATCTCCACCCTGCTCATCCTCAACACTGGGGCCCCACAAGGGTGCGTTCTCAGCCCTCTCCTGTACTCCCTGTTCACCCATGACTGCGTGGCCATGCAAGCCTCCAACTAAATCATCAAGTTTGCAGACGACACAACAGTGGTAGGCTTGATTACCAAAAACGACGAGACGGCCTACAGCAAGGAGGTGAGGGCCCTCGGAGTGTGGTGTCAGGAAAATAACCTCACACTCAACGTCAACAAAACAAAGGAGATGATTGTGGACTTCAGAAACCAGCAGAGGGAGCACCCCCTATCCACATCAAGGGGACAGTAGTGGAGAAGGTGGAAAGTTTTAAGTTCCTCGGCGTACACATCACGGACAAACTGAAATGGTCCACCCACACAGACAGCGTTGTGAAGAAGGCGCAACAGTGTCTCTTCAACCTCAGGAGGCTGAAGAAATTTGGCTTGTCACTAAAAACACTCACAAACTTTTACAGATACACAATTGGGCTGTATCACCGCCTGGTACGGCAACTGCTCAGCCCACAACCGTAAGGCTCTCCAGAGGGTTGTGAGGTCTGCACAACGCATCACTGGGGGCAAACTACCTGCCCTCCCAGGACACCTACACCACCCGATGTCACATGAAGGCCATAAAGTGTGGGTGTCATCATGAAATGGGGCATTTTGGTGTGGACACCCACCTGTCTCAATCAGTGATTTGAAATAGACAAGATGGCAACGTACACATTATTGGATTACTTCATGCAGCAAAACAATTATTTGATTTATTAACAGAGCATTTCTCTAAATGTTAAACAAACCCCTGCAACCTTACATGGACGTTTAGAAGACATTTGTTGTCTTCCAAGACGGGAATTGAGGAAGTACCGACAAGTTAAGGTTGGTCAAAAATTGTCTGTGCTTTGCCAAACAGTACCTAATAACGCCTATCAGCCAGCTGGAACAGAGTAATGGTCTGGCTAGGCAATATTTTTCATAGCTATCCTAGCCCTTGAATTCTCAATTAAACATATGGTCCACATCTGGATCAATGAACTACAGTCCCGATGCTCTATTTTAACATTTAGAATCTTTAATAATCATCGCTTGCGATATAGTTTTGGTAACCTTTGGAACTTAACTTTCACATCAGGGAGAAAGAATATTTAAAATACAAAATATAGATTTACCATACGCAGTTTAGCAAAGTTGCATTCTGGCTGTACCGGCAGAATATTTTTTAACACAGCCCCCAGCTGAGGTATGAAAATTCCTCCCCAGTTATGCTTTATTGGAGATTTTTGAAGCATAAATTGAATGGGAGGAAGCGTAGTCTCGTTTAAAGTGTGCTGTGTTCATGAAAATATACCTGGGTGCAACTTTCCTAAACTGCATACAGTAAGTGTATCTTTTGTATTTGAAAAATGATTTCTTGCTTATATGGAAGTTAAGGACCAAATGTTTTCAAAACTGTATCGCGTGCGAGACAGAGCATTTGCGCAGCGCCGGATGGCTAGGCTAAAGGGGATGTCATGAACAAGGGCTATCACATGGGTAACGGCCAATGATCACATACTTACATGTTCCCGCCTTCCGCATGTTCTACGTCACAAGGACCTCTGTCAATAGTTTTGTTAACAGTTCCGGTTAATCTTTTGAAAATCAAAAATCTAAATTCACAAGGTAGTTGTCAAATCAAGTTGTAAACATTGTAGCTGCCCACCGTTCTGAACCCAGACAGCAGATGGTCCAGTTGATATATGGCCGTGGAGCATGGTCTCTCAGATCACTGAGAGTTTAATTTGAGCATCAGGGCTCCAACAGTAGCACAGATGGGCTAGGATAGCCCTGTGGGCCAGGACAGGGTTAAAGGCACAATCTGAAATGTCATTGGTAATTTAAACCAATGAAATACACCCCTAGACCTATGACTCCATTGTTTATGAACAAAGATCCCAGAGTGTGGCTTTAAGAGAGGGCTGATGCGTGACTACTGGCTGAGTACATGGCTATGTGTGATTAATAGTGTTTGCCAGAGCTGAAGACAAGGCAGCAGCTAGTGACACGAGATGCGGAACATAGATTTATCTACAGCTTGTGGAAATCAATCAATCAAGCCCCACCAGACTTGTGTGTGAGAGGGATAGTAAACTCATCTGAGCAACTTTCATCCTCCCAGGATCAGGGGATGAATACTGTTGGCAGGATAGGGAGGGATTTATTTTTTCTCCTTTTTTGTTAGTGTAGATCAGGGTTTCCTAATCCTCATCCCAAGGACCCACACAGATGTATATAATTTTTATACTCAAACACTAGTACGTGGGATTCAGCTAATCACAGGCTTGATGATTAGAATAATATAAATATCTTATTGATGATTAGATTATTAGCTCAATCAGGTGTGTTAGTGCTGGGCTGGAACGAAAATGCACACCCCTGATGTTCCCTAGAACCATGATTTAGAAACTCTGATATAGATTTCCAGCAATGCAACTTTATAAGAGATCAAGGGGACAGATGGAAGGCTGTAACCTGTTGAGGTGAAAATTATAACCCTCAGCTAGCCTGCTGGGACGTTGTAAAATACCTCAAAACCTCTAGCTGTTCTCAGAAAGTGTCCAGTATGTGCCCTGTAAAACTTCTAAAACCAGTTGCCTCCTGTTGGATAAAACTTCACCCTGATCGCACAAATAGACCCTAATTCAATCAAATATGGAGTGAATATGGTAGTTCAATTGCATCCACAGTGTGGCTAGAACACTGATGTATTCTGGCTAGCAATGGTAATGCAGTTTACTGTTTCTAAAATGATCTGGGATTGTTTGTTCTGACTGAAAGTTGTGTTCTTTCTAAAATGTCTCACTAAAGAATGGCCAAAACAATGTTTGAATTTCTAATCCAACACCTCTGCCATTTAAAATGTTGGCACAGTCTGATGTGACCTTAAAAATAGACCTGTTTGCTAAACATGTTTTGTATTGTTCACACCCCAAAAAGCTGTATTTTCAAACCTTGCTACAGGGAGCATATTTACTTAGGTCTGTTTCCTAGGAGATTCAGGATCCTGTGTGTAGACATAGCTGTTTGGGTCTATGCTGATACCACATGATTAAGCCTCATGTTTATCTCTACTAACAACTCAGCTCAGACCCATTTAAATTATATTCAGCCTCCACATTGTGGATGGATTCAATATAAAAAGCTTCAAAATAAAAGGCCCCCTTTGTATGCCTGTTTTTGCCCTGCTGGGTTTCTGTGTACAAAGTGAAACATTGCTTAGAGCGCATCGCTTGTGTGCCTCAATAATTAATGTATTGTCATTGTGAATCATGACATGCTCTTCCACTGCAATCGTCAGGATCGTTTGTTTAGCAAAGTCTGCTAAATACCTATCCTGTTTGCCACACCTGTAATTAAACATTCACATTGATTCGGCCACCTGCAGGGAATTCCTCGACCCAGGAATAAATGCCAACTGAAAGCCACAACCCGATTAGATTTAAAAGCAGCTTTTTATTTTAGCATAGACATAAACAGTTATACATCTATGTGTGTTTCTGTCTGTCTGGCTGTGTATCTCTGTTTCTTAACACCTTCAGTGTCCATGTGAAATGTAACACTTGGCATTTTATCTCCTGTTCTTCATAAATCCTTTTCTCGCTTCAGTAAGTGGCCAAGCTGCGAGTGTGTGTGTGGAAGCATCAGTGCTTTATTAATTATGAGAAAGCACATGTGTTGGGCAGGATACTCAGCAGTGAGATAAACCAATGCTGGAGAAAACAGAAGCGGATTTAAGGATGACTACTTCCAGACTGGATTGTCAAAATATCCTGCTCACCATGCGTAGAATAGATCCGCAGCAGAACACTCATCCGTTCCATTCAGCCGCTTTGGCAACTGAAACACAATCCAAAGCAACACTGTTTTATTTTTTCCTTTGTAGAACAGAAATGTATTATGGAAAAGTGTGGTCTTTTAAATGCTGAACAGCTTGGGTGTTAAAGTACAGTCTGTATATGACATAGCGTAGGGCCATGTGTTTCTTGCAATTATGTGACAGATTTGATCCTGTATTTTTTGCCTTATCCATAAATGATAATTACAGCACAAATATAAGCAATTGTCTGAGGATGGTGCTGGTGCTGGAACATTTGAAATTAGATGAAAAAGTTTAAAATAAAGTTTAAAATCAAGGCCATGTGACATGATTGAGCAAAACACAGGGCTCTAGAGAATGGTGGCTGGGGAGAGGAATGTGGGAAGTCCTGAATTAACCCTATTTTTGTTTCGATAGCCAGAAACATACACTAAGTGTACAAAACATTAGGAACACCTGGTCTTTCCGTGACATAGACTGTCCAGGTGAATCCAGGTGAAAGTTATAATCCCTTATTGATGTCACTTGTTAAATCCACGTCAATCGGTGTAGATGAAGGGGAGGAGCCAGGTTAAATAAGAATTTTTAAGCCTTGAGACATGGATCGTGTATGTGTGCCATTCACAAGGTGAATGGGCTAGACAAAACATTGAAGTGCCTTTGAACGGGGAATGGTATTAGGTACCTGGAGCACCGGTGGGAGTGTGTCAAGAACTGCAACAGTGCTGGGTTATTCACACTCAACAGTTTCCCATGCATAGCAAGAATGATCCACCACCCAAAGGGCATCCAGCCAACTTGACACAACTTTGGGAAGCATTGGAGTCAACATGGGCCAGGATCCCTGTGAAATGCTTTCTACACCTTGCAGAGTCAATGCTCTGGCATATTGAGGCTGTTCTGAGGGCAAAAGGGGGGATGCAACTACAAATTAGGAAGGTGTTTCTAATGTTTTGTATACTCACTGTATGTCCTCACTGTATTATGTATCAGACCACCACTGAAAAGTAACTTTTAAAAAGGGTACCCAAAGTCAGTGTTACTCCATGGGCACCTAGCTAATGTCTTTAATTTAGTTCTCCCTCAGGCATGTAATTATGTTGTTATGTAGATGCTTACAATGTATGACAGCTAATGACACCGGTCATTACTGTTAAGTATTCTTAATGAATACTCATGGAGTTGTCACTTGCTGGCGTCTTGTGGGTTCCATAATAACATCAACACATAGTGGTGAGTGGCCTCACCATCATATCATGACGTGCTTTGGGAGTGTGACTGCTCTGAAATGCTGCTAGGTGATTGTAGTATAACCTCACCTGCAAATTTTGGGATGGGTAGATGAGGACAACCTTGACTGGAGACTTTGTTATTGTAGAGTAGCCTTAGCAATTTATGTAAGACGGGAATTCAATCAAACCCTCTATAGCAATTGTTTATGCTGTGAATTGATCCCAAAGGCTTGTGTAGTGAGGTGCTGTCATTGGTCCTGATTTGTCGAGAACAGTCCTCTGGTACAACTGAATGGAAAGCTGGGGAATTCTGAGTCCTGGGCCATACCCTTCCTCACACTCCAACTCTCCTAACAGCACACTGCAGTTACTAACAAATAGTACATAACGTACAGTTTTGCCAGTGATTGCTCTGACTAGTGCTTCATTGCGTCATCCTTGCATTGTTAGCTTCATTTTTTTTCCTCCAGTTTCCTGATTCCTGGCGACTTTGTCTGTTGGCAATTCCCCATCTCTGTGACCTCCAGCGAATCCACCCCTGCCTGAGCAAATAGTCATCTATCTTAAGGGCATAATGAAGATGACTAATCTTGCTATAAAATAGGCCAGAGAAGTGAGAAAGATAGTATTGTCCATGTTAATTAATTAGATATATAACTTTAGTCCATGCGTTTCTCTCCCTTGGCTAGAAGTACTGCTCTCTCCTCTAGAAAATATCAATAAATCTGAGAATGGAGTAAAGCGAAGCGATTAATGGTTGGAAAGTCTTTCACAACCAAGCAATGTTAGAAAAGTAATATCTCTATACTGACTTTCACACATTTTGGATTTGGTATAACAATCTTGCATAACTCTTATAATGTCAAACCCCTACTCTGGTTATTTCGCTATATCATAAATAAAGATTTGTGTCTGTCTACCTTTTGAAATGACCATCTTTAAAAATAGATGTATATTTGTTACACTGCTACTAAACATGTATCAGCTAAGTCATGATCGATCAACCCATAATTTATTCCAATGACCAGGAGGACTCCATTCATTGAATCTTTAGATGAGTGTTTCATCCCAACATCCCCTGTTGTCAAGTGAATTTACCCAAAGCTCTGTGCCTATCCAAACAGGCCTGGGCTTAACTAATGACACAACTATAAGTTAATGAGCAGGAAAGGGAATTGAATTAGGATGGTGTGCTGGAGGATTTTCAATGTTGTTAAAACATTACAGCTTATATCTTCACAACGATAAAAGGGAATTAAATAAACTTTTATAGCGCTGCCTTGTTCCTAACAAATTTGTTTGGCATTGTGACATTTACTGCTTCTGTTTAGAATGTGGACTGAGTTCAACAGTATACTTTTATCAAATATGTGAACAATGATACTAGTAATTTTCATAAGATTTTTATTTATACCTTCTTTTACTAGGAAAATTAACTGAGAACACATTCTCATGTACAGCAACAACCTGGGGAATTGTTACAGAGGAAAGGATGAATGAGCTAATTCAAAGGTGGGATGATTAATTTAGCCAGGACACTGAGGTTAACACCCATACTCTTACGATAAGTGCTATGGGATCTATAGTGATCACAGCGAGTCAGGACTGCCATTTAAAGTCAGCAACCTAGGGCAATGTCCCTAATCACTTGCTTGGGTTTTGAGATATTTTTTAGACCTGAGGAAAGACTGCCTCTTACTGGCCATCCAACACCACTTCCAGCAGACTCTGGTCTCCCGTCCAGGGACTGACCAAGACCAAACAAGCTTAGCTTCAGAGACAAGCCATTAGTGGGATGCAGGGTGGTAATGCTGCTGGCCTAACTTTCTAGTCATTATTTTGCAGCTGGCCTAACATAAATGTATGTTTATTTGATTAAACGTGGAAAGTCTTGGATTTAAAATGTTCCGCTTAAAATCTGAGAAACTCATAAAAAACCCTCTGCTTCCGCTGTGTTTGTTTAGTTCCTCAAGGGGGTCTGTGTCAAGCTAAACTACTGCATACCTCTTGGGAAATCCAGAGAGGCAGATGATAGACGAATGGGGAGGGTTGTATTAGTGCTACAAGGTGGATTCAATGTCTTCTGCTGACACCTGTCATTCAACAGCCTATCCAATTAGACTGATAGTGTACTGCCATATGTTTCTTCATGTAGCTGCCTCTCACTGGGCTGTGACAGTACACAGGGGGCTACTGTACGCAAGGCCTTACGAGTAGCTCTAGTCAGAAAGCCTTTAAGGAAGCTGCTCTCATTGTTTTACTAGGTTACGTTATTCAGAGATGTTGTTTTATCTTAAATTTAGCCAGTGGGCAGAATAATGACTAGAAATAATAGAACGAAGAATAGCGCTTCTTCAACAGCTAGGCAACTTGACCATGAATTAGAATTCCTGAATGGTGTACAGTATGATAAGCAACTGCTTGTCATTGTTACGGTTAGGCTTAGGTTTAGAATAAGGGTTAGTGTAAGGTTTAAGGTTAGGGCTAGGGTAAGGGTTAAAGTTAGGGTTAAAGTTAGTAGATAGTTAGTTGACATATTACTGATAGTCTGTAGATAGTCCATCTGTAGATGCTCTACAGACTATCCAAATAAAGTGTTACCCGTTATTGAATAAATTGAGTTGGTTAATTTCCTTAACCTGAAGAAATGCTTGACTTCACATGTAATGATGAAGCTGCAGTGTTAATTCAAACAAATGGACTGATGCTTAACAGCATAATTGTGCATTTTATGCCGCAAAAGGAGACTGAAATAGAGAATAGAGTAGCAATGTTCACTTTTACAACCCCATAACAGGCTGCAAATGCAATTATACCTACACTGTTCTGTTAAATTGCAATCATTCGACTATACCGAAATCTCACAATACTTTGTACCCCCATTTGTGTGCAATACCGACTTTTTAAGTTACGTAGAACAATTTCATTTCCAAACACAGGTCTGTAATTGTGTAACCCAGCACAACAGGGTGCAGAGAGAGACAACAATAACTCCCTTATCATACCTGACAAACATTATGCTCCCCTGGATAAATGCACACCAATCATTTTGGTGTCACATTACGAGTGCCTGATAAAAGTGCCAATGATTTCCTCTGAGCAGAATGACAGCAAATTGTCACATCCCCAAAGGCCAAATGGGAATAGGTGAATAATTTATACCTCGCCCATCTACTGCTGCTCTAAGCCTGTTTTAACATGGTTAGGAGGCAGGCGAGGACTGTCATTTACAATGGACTTTATAGCACTCATCCAAATACTATTTACATAAATGTATTACTCAACTTTGATGCTATAAGAAATAGGTTTGGTTATGTTTCCACTTGCCACTTCAGAAATATGTATTCAATGTTTATGTATTTCTATTGGTTGGTTCAAGTCAGATGTCAATAAGGTGTTATGTCACTGGCTACGCTTGCAGATAGGGGTAGATCACAAAAATATTCCCAATCTGACAGTGACATGCAAGCGGTAGGTCATGTTCTGAAATAGTGTATTCTATTTACGTATTAACAATGTGTACAAGTTCACTATGTGCATTTCCTGATATATACTGTATATATACTGAGATCCAAAAGTGTAAGAATAGGGAAATGTTTGATTGTTGTTTTGGCTCTGTACTCCAGCACTTTGGATTTGAAATTATGCAATGACTATGAGATCACTTTTTTATTGTCAATAAGAATATAATATGTATTTTAAACACTGCCACATTAATGTGGATGCTACCATGATTATGGATTATCCTGAATGATTTGAGAATAATAAAAGTGACTCCAAAACATTATTCACCATTCATTACTATCGGGCACAAAATAATCTGAAACACAACTAAAACAAACAGCAAATGCATCCAACAAATTTGAAGAGTCACATGCTCTTTGTGTGCTATGAATATGGGACCAAATACTTACCTTTTTGACTACTTTAATACACATATAAGGTAATTCGTCCCAATACTTTTAGTCCCCTAAAATGGGGGGGTCTATGTACAAGAAGTGTGGTAATTTCTAAACGGTTCACCCAATTTGGTTGAAAATACCCTCAAATTAAAGCAGACAGCTTGGCCCCAGTGATGTATTGGGCCATACGCACTACCCTCTGTAGGGCCTTGCGGTCGGAGGCGAGCAGTTGCCATACCAGGCAGTGATGCAACTTGTCTGGATGCTCTTGATGGTACAGCTGCAGAACATTTTGAGGATCTGAGGACTCATACCAAATCTTTTCAGTCTCCTGAGGGGGGAATAGGTTTGTTGTGCCCTCTTCACCACTGTCTTGGTTCGCTTGGACCATGTTAGTTTGTTGGTGATGTGGACTTGAAGTTCTCAACCTGCTCCACTACAGCCCCGTTGATGAGAATGGGGGTGTGCTCGGTCCTCCTTTTCCTGTAGTCCACAATCATCTCCTTTGTCTTGATAACACAGCCCGACATGATGCTCTCGATTGTGCATCTGTAGAAGTTTGTGTGTTTTTTGGTGACAAGCCAAATTTCTTCAGCCTTCTGAGTTTGAAGAGGCGCTGCTGCGCCTTCTTCACCACGCTGTCTGTGTTTGTGGACCATTTCAGTTTGTCCGTGATGTGTACGCCGAGGAACTTTCCACCTTCTCCACTACTGTCCCATCGATGTGGATAGGGGGCTGCCTAGGGTGTCAGGTAGTTTGGAAGTGATATGGTCCTTGACTAGTCTCTCAAAGCACTTCATTATGACGGAAGTCATTTAGCTCAGTTACCTTAGCTTTCTTGGGAATAGGAACAATGGTGGCCCTCTTGAAGCAGTAGAACAGAAGGCAGTGGGGGTTAATTTGATCGCCTACAAATTCTCTAAAGGCAACCCGACCTCCGTCCTCTTTTTCTTCGTCTTCTCTTCACGCAAATGACAGGGATTTGAGCCTGTATGTCCTCCACATAGGGCTCATCAGACTCTTTAAAGGAATTACAATCTTCTGCCAGTTTGTGGTGAGTAATCGCTGTTCTGAAGTTATTTTCGATCACAAGAGACGCTAGCAGCAACATTCTGTACAGAATAAGTAAAAAAATCTAAGTTTTAAACAACAACAACAAAAAATCTATCTAAAAATCACAGCTGGTTAGGGGCACGTAAAACGTCAGCCATCTTTCCCGGCGCCATGATACATACCAGTTATTCCTGGGTATATGACTTGTAGGATAACTATTCCAATTCTCTAATTGGTGACCAGGCTTGAGTTAATGATAGACTAATATTAACCACAGAATAGTGTATACAGCATCCCAAACCACTCAGGAGACAGTCTCTCCTCCTGACAGTGCTTCTGACACAGCCTCTGATCCCAGTGTAACTGAAGCCCCATTCACACTGTAACACTATGGGTATTTTACAATGAAGAACTAGTGATCTTAGAGAACATGCTTCTTGGCAGGGGGAGGGATCCCTCGCTCTCTCCTTCTTCTCATGATGGATATGCCTGCACTCGTTTCACAGTGCCCATCAGGAGGCTTCTACAGCCATGCCAGGAGACCTGGGTGCCAGATCAGTGGCCATCTGAATGGATTGCTCATTTAGCTCATCATGGGAAACTAATGAGGATGAATTTGGAGCAGTGGTGTGATTTGACGCCAAACAAGAACTCCCTTCAATAGCGTGTCTATTTATTGGTATGCTGTATTTTATTTTTGTCGAGTTGTTAGCTTTTAGATTTTTTGTGCCTCTCATTGAGAAGGCAATTTACATGGGAACCACCATGAAGAAATGTCGGAATGTTGACTTAAGTGAGGAACTTGCTACCAGTTCTATTTTTTAAATTGTGAAATGCAGTTTATTAGTGTTATTATTCTGTTTAAATATGCAGAAGGAGGCGCTTCATACTTTTTATTTTCCGGGTTGTTGACAAGTGCCAAAGGTTTTCCTGTGTCCGTTCCCCTACACATCAATACTGTACTTTGTCACCTTTTCTATATAGTTACCTCAGTACATCAAAGTGAGTTATAATTGCAGAAAAAAACCTGATCCACTTCAAGCTTCATATTTCTCTTTTCTCATACAAATTTACAACCACTACAAATCTACATGGCATGCCAATAGGCAGCCAACTTGGAATGTCAAGTTGTTTTTAAAGCTTTCTAGCTTCTTAGGTATCACAGTTAAGAGGTTTTCGTCATGCATTTATGCAAGTTAAATTTACAAGGAAAATCAACCTGGCTGTGTCATTTAATTATAACTGTTTGAAATTAGTTTTTTCTCCTTAATTGTTTCTTGGAATTGATAGGAGGGAGCTCTTCACATTACACTGTGGAGCTGTGATTCCCATTGTTGCAGCTAACAGCCTAATGGTCCCATCAGAGAAGCAGGCAGACACTCAACTATTAGCTAAAGAGAGTGTAGGTGCTAATGGCTAAGAGAGGGAGAGCGAGAGCAAAAAAGAGAGAGATGAAGAGACTAAGGAGGGGGAAATATAGAGAGAGAAAGAGAGATTGAGAGAGAGAAGGAAGGGGTAAAGAGAAAGAGAGAAGGGGGAGAGAGGGGAAGAAGGAGTCTCCAGCCTGGGGGAAGACAATCTCATTCGAAGACTGCACATATATGGAAGCTACGTGCCATGCAGATCCACGTTCAGCAAATATTTAACCTCTAGCTCTAGACAGTTGTAAGTAACAACAAACTTTCCAGGACATAGACATGTCTTATATGGACAGAAAGCTTAAATTATTGTTAATCTAACTGCACTGTCCAATTTACAGTAGCTATAACAGTGAAAAAATCTGATGCTATTGTTTGAGGAGAGTGCATAACAACAAAAAACCTTTATCACGGCAACTGGTTTGATACCTCTGAAGGTAAATAATGTACTTACATTCAGTAATCCCAGAGATAAAATGTAGCATATATAAATGTAAATGTTGTATTACCATATAATTTCTGTATGTTCTCTATAGGCACATAGTTGAAAATGTATCCATTGACCAATTCGGCACATTTGGGCAGACTTGATACAAATTATTGTCCAGTATTGCCATGCTTCACTGGATCAATCTGAAACTTTGCACACACACTGCTGCCATCTAGTGGGCAATATTTAAATTGCGCCTAAACTGCAATAATACATTATGACCTTTCTCTTGCATTTCAAAGATGATGGAACAAAAAAGTTTTATCTTTGACCAGATCTAATGTGTTATATTCTCCTACATTCATTTCTAATTTCCACAAACTTTAAAGTGTTTCCTTTCAAATGGTATTACAAATATGCATATCCTTGCTTCAGGTTCTGAGCTACAGGCAGTCAGATTTGGGTATGTCATTTTATGCGAAAATTGAAAAAAAGGGTACAATCCTTAATGTCAGTCAGTGAGAGGGAGAAAATATACAGTCAGAAATTTACATGCACTTAGGTTGGAGTCATTAAAACTCATTTTTCAACCACTCCACACATTTTTTTATAACAAACTATAGTTTTGGTTAGGACATCTACTTTGTGCATGACACAAGTAATTGTCAAATCAAAATCAAATCAAATTTTATTTGTCACATACACATGGTTAGCAGATGTTAATGCGAGTGTAGCGAAATGCTTGTGCTTCTAGTTCCGACAATGCAGTAATAACCAACAAGTAATCTAACTAACAATTCCAAAACTACTGTCTTGTACACAGTGTGAGGGGATAAAGAATATGTACATAAGGATATATGAATGAGTGATGGTACAGAGCAGCATAGGCAGATACAGTAGATTGTATCGAGTACAGTATATACATATGAGATGAGTATGTAAACAAAGTGGCATAGTTAAAGTGGCTAGTGATACATGTATTACATAAGGATACAGTCGATGATATAGACAGATAATTTCACTTATAATTCACTGTATCACAACTCCAATGGGTCAGAAGTGTACATACACTAAGTTGACTGTGCCGTTAAACAGCTTGGAAAATTCCAGAAAATGATGTCATGGCTGTAGAAGCATCTGAAAGGCTAAATTACATAATTTGAGTCAATTGGAGGTGTACCTGTGGATGAATTTCAAGGCTTACTTTCAAACTCAGTGCCTCTTTGCTTGACATCATGGGAAAATCAAAAGAAATCAGCCAAGACCTCAGAAAATAAATTGAAGACCTCCACAAGTCTGGTTCATCCTTGGGAGCAATTTCCAAACGCCTGAAGGTAGCACGTTCATCTGTACCAACACGTTCATCTGTACCAATAAACACCATGGGACCACACAGCTGTCATACTGCTCAGGACGGAGACGCGTTCTGTCTCCTAGAGATGAACGTACTTTGGTGCGAAAAGTGCAAATCAACCCCAGAACAACAGCAAAGGACCTTGTGAAGATGCTGGAGGAAACAGGTACAAAAGTATCTATATCCACAGTGAAACGAGTCCTATATTGACATAACCTGAAAGGCCGCTCAGTAAGGAAGAAGCCACTGCTCCAAAAGCGCAATCAAAAAGCCAGGCTAGGATTTGCACATGGGGACAAAGATCATACTTTTTGGAGAAATGTCCTCTGGTCTGATAAAACAAAAAATAACTGTTTGGCCATAATGAACATCGTTATGTTTGGAGGAAAAAGGGGATGCTTGCAAGACAAGATCACCATCCCAACTGTGAAGCACGGGGGTGGCAGCATCATGTTCTGGGGGTGCTTTGTTGCAGGAGGGACTGGGGCACTTCACAAAATAGATGGCATCATGAGGCTGGAAAATTATGTGGATATATTGAAGCAACATCTCAAGACATCAGTCAGGAAGTTAAAGCTTGGTCGCAAATGGGTCTTCCAAATGACAGCCAAGTAGATCCCAAGCATACTTCCAAAGTTGTGGCAAAATGGCTTAAGGACAACAAAGTCAAGGTATTGGAGTGGCCATCACAAAGCCCTGACCTCAATCCCATTGAACATTTGTGAGCAGAACTGAAAAAGCGTGTGCGAGCAAGGAGGCCTACAAACCTGACTCAGTTACACCAGCTCTGTCAGGAGGAAATAGGCCAAAATTCACCCAATTTATTGTGGGAAGCTTGTGGAAGGCTACCCAAAACGTTTGACTCAAGTTAAACAATTTAAAGGCAATGCTACCAAATACTAATTGAGTGTATGTAAACTTCTTACCCACTGGGAATGTGATGAAAGAAATAAAAGCTGAAATAAATCATTATCCCTACTATGATTCTGACATACACATTCTTAAAATAAAGCGTTGATCCTAACTGGCCTAAGACAGGGAATTCTTACTAGGATTAAATGTCAGGAATTGTGAAAAACTGAGTTTAAATGTATTTGGCTAAGGTGTATGTAAACTTCCGACTTCAGCTGTATACCTGAATATCTTAGAGGAAGTTAAAAGATTTGTCCTGCTTAATGTGAATATCTGGAGTGGTGGGAAATTGATAAGATTAGCATTCCTGAAAGATTATTTTGTTGAAAGATACATTTTGCTTTGAGCCATTAGCTAATGGATTGCACCCAAATCGGCCATTTAAGTTTATAGGATTCATATAACATTCAAAACCTGTATTACACAACATCCAATTTGGACTAAATTATCCACTCCTCGTTTCATCCACTGACTATATTTGTTGAATATTATATGAATCGTATAAATTGAAATGGCCAATTTCGGTGCAATCACTTAGCTTAATTTCAAATTGTCTTTCAACAAAATAATGTTGCAGCAATGCTTATTTTATCTGTTTCTAACTACATAAACCATTTCAGAACAATCTGAGGTGGTGGTTGTCATGGCTAGCTGAAATGAAATGGAAAGACCCATTTAATATCCTTGACATGTTTGTGCTGTAAATTGAGATGTTTGAATTACAACAGTCAAAATGACACCCTTAATAAAATTACAGTTGAACAGGTAAAGGGTAATGCTTAGATTACCTATGCAGAAAGGCATACATTTTGATTTTGGCTCTAGAACGCAGAAAAAAATCTGTTTCAGGTGTTTGAAAATTTTTCCAACCTCCAACCCCCCTCCAAACACATGTATGTCATGCCCCCTCTAAAATAATGTGTACATGACGCCCCTGAATACTATCTATAGTAGATATGCTATATTTGACACGCACGTGCACACGCCCTGCCCCACCCCCCATACACCAAGTGTTTCCTTTTTTGACTGGGTTGAATAAGGCATGCGACTTAGAGGTGACACCAAAATCAACATCACGAGGCCGTCCTTCCGGTTCATCAGGAAAATTGTCTCAAACACCAGGGACTCTGCCTCCACTCGAAGGTACATTGGGGCCAAGTGCTCTTGCAAAGGTGGAACAGGCAGAATTGAAATCCTTCCCCTTTGTATGTAGTAAAACAGCCAAGTAGATCCTGCACCTTTATTGCACCGGGAAGCCTTTTGATGGTGACGTTATGTCATGGCTAATGCATTTACTCTGCTTATGGAGCCCTAGCAGTGAGTCTCACGCAAAGAAGCACGAGGCGTCTGGCACAATACACATGCTGGTCCACTGAGTCCGGCGCAGACATCTCTGATTCAAGTCCATTATCGATTCCGCTGGCTGCTATGGCAGAACAGGGCATACTGAACTCACTGGAATTCTGGGGCTCATTTGTCAGAAGATGGTGCTGCCTGGCAGGGCAGATATAAGTGGTAGTTTTGGCATATAATTTGTTGTACTTGATGTGGATGGTGATACAGTATACTGTAGATCTCATAAAGACCCTGTACCCTTGGGATCAGAGTTTGCAGGTGTTGAGCGGGACTCGTGAGTGATTGATTCATCCAGTCAATGACAATCGCCACGTGTATACAGATTACAAGCGGCCATAGAGAGTAGACACAGTATAAACAGGTAGAGCTCTGGCTACTTACCTGTTGTCTGCAGGTTGACATGCCAGGACAGAGAGGCTAGTTGAAGGCTGATCAGTGGAAACACAAATACTGTTTAGTCAGCCAACCATAGCCTGTGCAGAAGATTACAGGGGTACAGGGTCAGTGTAATGGCCATATGTTTCAATGAACTGGAAACAGAGACAACAAAAAAACATTTAAATAAGGGGTGAAAAAAAATATTGTAAGACTAATTGGAAGCGAATTAGCACAAATTAACAATGGGGCATTGATTTTTAGCATTTAAAGGTTAATGTGATTTCTGACTATCTGAACTGTTCCTGGGAGGCACCGCAGTACCTGAGGGGGAGAGAGAAAACAAGAGCGTGTAAGAGGGAGGGGGAAAGAGAGCCTGTTCATGAATGGCAGAGCAGCACTGTAAGATATGATAATAAATGCGTGGCGGGGAGCGTTATCCCTTTACCTTTGGGTGGAGTGACTGAACCGGGGTCTGCTCCAGGGACCTGACAGGAGACACAGTCTCTGGTCCATCCCCCATGACCAATGACATCTCAAGCCCGCTTTCTTATCAGCAGCCTAGCACATGGCTGATACACACACAAGCGGCTCCTCCTCACCGCTGAAATATGTCTGATCAACTGGGTGTTAGCTTGCTTTCTCCTCTGTCTCTGCTTTCCTCCAAAAGACAACGTTTTCAAAGAGATTGTCATTGGGTATTAAAAATGCAATGACATTGTGCTTATGTGTGTTTGAGTGTGTGTGTGTGTCTGTGTGTACATGTTGATTATATGCACACTTGTGAGGGAATGCTGTACTCTACTCACTGTACGTGTGACATGAATTTGCTCAACAGTACATAGGCCTAATTTCTATAGATGCAGATAGCAGGTTTTGCACTGGATTTTCATAACTGGACTGCCATAAAAAACAACTCTCTCCATCCAGGGACACTGCTGTGCACATCAATTCCGCTGTCTGTAACTATATCATTCTGGACGTACAGTACTGTATGTAGTCTTCAGATTCAGCACAACTTCTCAGTGACAGTAGCAGAGAAATGTTATCAACATGTATCTCAGATTTCCTCTACTATTCCAAACATGGCCTTTCCCCCTCTCTGGATCAGTGTGTTCTGACCCCACTTCACTTTTCTAAGGGCAGCGTTGACATTCAAGATTATGGGCAAATCAGTTTTTGAAAGCCCCATCTCGAAAAAATTAATATGCCCAGGCAGAGGGCGGTGTCTGACCTTCAACTCTTAATGAGACTGAAGAACACGTAAACAACTTTTTGTGTTTTTCTTACCTGAGGAGAGACTCCTCCGTTTGGCTTGAAAGGTAAAGGAATGTTAGTTATTCCAGTGCACCTTTCCTCTGCTCATTACCACTGCTCTCTAAGGGAGGCCTGGACCACACCACACTTAGCATAGATTTAAAAAGATGAGATCTCTCAAAGTGTAGGAATTATATTAAGCTTTTCTCCAGAGTGTGGGAGCTGCAAAGGCTGCTTCAGAGCAAACACACATGGAGGTGTGCTCACCAGATTCGGCTGCCTGGGGAGATTAAAATGGCTGCCTCACTGGCCCCCTCACTGAGCGCTGTCATATCTGTTTACTGATTAGCGCTGCACCGCGGCCCACCGCCACTTACCACACGATGAGGCAATGAGAATCATTCCCACGTATTTCCCTACCAATACTTATCAACGTGGCAGGAATGAAATGAGGAGCCGCTCTCAAGGAGGTGCTTGTCAACAGTTGTTTGTGTAATGGATTGAGGCGTCTCAATCAAATGAAATGCAATTGTCGTGCTGCAGCATTCCTCTCTCCCTAAATTAAACCATTTGTCCCCCTAGCTGCACCAAGATGATCCTGTGACAGTGTCCGTCAGAAGTTTAGATTGTCATTGTCTAGTCAGGTTTGCAAGAATGATAATTGCAATGTGGTTTTGGGATATTTTGGTTGCCACTTCCTGCCCATGGAGAAAATAATATGAGACATTCACTTAAAACTCTTGCAATGTTGTCTTTCTCCCATATTTCTTCCTTTCTACCAGCTCAGCAGTGATTGACTGCAGACCTGAACTGTAGAGACAATCAGGGCTTCGCTGTATACTGTCGGCCAGAGTTGAAGTGTTCAGATTGCGGTTTGCTCATCACAGTCTAGCTAAGTAAATTGTCATTTTCATTGCTCTCCCTAAATGGCAAGGCATGCAATCTCTCCAGGCGGTATCATCATCTTCCTTGCCTTTCATCAGATTAAATTGCCCATCTAATTGCAGCAACATGCTTCATCTCGAAGGAAAGAGTAATCGGCACTTAACGATTCCAGCAAAGCTATGATGGTATCTAGCAGAATGCATTGACGTCTATTGCCTAAAATCATTACTTTTTCTTTCCAAATTAGGATTATTAATTAGTATGGACTTTCCACACGCACTGCTTTTTTGCGTCATTAAATATTGGTATGTGGTGATATCTCGTCATATTAATTAACCTTCCTGATTTTGATTCATATGTTACTGTAAGCACGTCAATACGTTGGATCAATGCACGTATAATTCCCTTAATCAAAATCCATGGTACACGTTGTAAAAAAACAAGTTCATTTGACTTCTAAGACTAAGTATGCCACACAGAAATGATTAAGTTGAAAGATCCTAAAACTTAAAAATCACCAGGGTTCTTGCATTGGTGTTTATCAAAGAGACGTAATATACTGTATATCAGTTTTTTATACTTTGAAGTTGTTCAATGCACAATATAAATGAATATTGATTTTAGGTTAATAGCTGGTGTGAAAGGTCAAATCAATCATCACACTTGATTCATACAAATGAACACATGGGAGGTAAATAACTGTCACTGGGGTAAATATGAGCAGCTCGGATGCACCTGTTTCTTCCGGAAGTAAGTAAACACAGACGCTATAACAACAATGTAAGACACTGTTTACTGTATATGACTTAATAAATACAGCTTTATGGTGTAGCCTTCTTGTTTTTCCCCCATGTAAAAAAGGTAGAACGCTTATGAAATGTGGCCCATAGTCCACTTTTGAGGACTGATCATTTAACTCAAAATGTATTTTTTTATTTTTTATTCTTGTGTCAATTATCAACATGGAGGAAACATCTCCAGTCACACCTCCCCCTTCAGTAACACTACATTTAACTTAGTACACATTTAACTTAGTACACTCAGAGTCTGGAGCAACAATGCCACAACCCTGTCTTTAAAGTGCCAGTCTGTGGTAAGAGCATGCTAACCTAACCTCCCCCTTGGCCGTCAGGATGAACCCTATTTCCAGTGAGGTCATGTATGAGTAATGGCCTTGCTCTTCTCCCCCTTATTTACTCCAAGGCAAGTGTCAGCATTATGATTATGTATTTTCAATTTACAGGCGCTAGAGAGAGCCTTCTATACCCTTGAGCCATGTCTTAACTATTTACTCCCACCGCATTTCATTCCCCAGACACCCAGAATCAGAGCCTCCCTCAATAATTAACTTAGTTCCACTTTTCAATCTCAAATCCGACACGGTTTAATTTGTCTGCAGTGTAATTTTTCATCTGGACTCCATATTTTAACGTGTCCTTAGCTTATAGGACCACGTTGTTACTCTGCTTAACCACTTCTCGCTAATTGAACCAATGTTTTAGTTGCACTCCAGGAAAAGTACTACTTGTCGCAGAATGGGAACAAAACACATATGTTTTGATTATACTCAAGACTAAAACCTGATTAGGTCCAGCATTACTGCATATAGTGTGTGTGTGTGTAAGTGTGAGTCTGTATGGTCTAGCACCACACCGCTCTTTACTGACAGGAGAGGACAGGTCGAGTTTGGATTGGCACAGAGAGCAGCTGTCAGTATATTATACCAGTCCTTTGTCACAAGAGACACACATTGTTAAGATCACAATTTACTGACAGAGCTGCCAGTCTCGGAGTTCACAGCATGGCTGTGTACTGTTCCAACCAAACAAGACAGGACACCCGCCTTGTACATAACCTTCAGGGGAACCACAACTGAGATTAGACCATATCACATGACTACCCTACATTGTTTATATCCTAAATGTTTGAGAAGATTCAACATAAAGTACATGGTTACTAATGTAGTACATGTCACACATACAGTATAAACTCACTTGTAACTGTACAAACACAGCTACTAAATAGTAATCGTAGTCATCATGACACAGATACCCATATGTAAATGCCACACAGACACAGTCTGTTATGTATCTATAATCAGAGGCTCAGCCACTGTAAACAGCTGTTTGTAATGACACTCGCTCGAGGGATTTCCTAATTGGCTTCTATAAATGGATCTGCCGTACAGAACCAACAAGCTCTCTCTCTCTCTCTCTCTCTCGACTCTCAATCCTACCATCCCGCCATCTTTTTCCTTCTCCTCCGTCCAGACCATCCTTTTGCTGTTGTATTTTTTCACAGCGACCCTCTGTAACAGATCAAATCCTGGTGAAAGAATCCATCATGAGGAAGGCAGTAACCCTAGCCGGACCCCGCCATACTGACTGATGACTGACTGGCTGACTCTCAGAGGGGGTCGGTGGGGTCTACTCTGTCTTTCCTCTTCTTGTGAAAGGAGACGTGAAGTAGGGCCATGTACTTCCACATATTACAATTGAATAGTAGATCAAGCAAATGACACAGCATGCTCTGAACATCGCAGCATCAGGTTCATTGCAGGTGAGGTGATAATCATACTGCACATACAATGAATGTGTGCATGTGGGTTGTTATCTCTGTGTTTGTGTGCGTGCCCGTGTGTGTCTGTGTACAAATACAAATGTAACTAATTCATATTTTGGAGGACTTTGCCCCAATCTAGCACATTTAGCACAGAACTGTGTACAGTATTCAGTATTGGTTTATCTCTGTTTCCCAACTGCATTATAACATCCTAAGGCTCTCGCCCCTTCTGTTTCAAGTTCATCTGCAATTCTATGTCAATTCCTTCCCACTGGGCACATATCATTGTTGTGTCCATGTAATTTCAATGAAATTACGTTGAATCAAATTGGAAAAGATATTGAATTGACGTCTGCGCCTAGTGGGTTGTCTCGAAGGTACATTCTGTTCTAGTCTGTTCTAATTTTCCTTACATTCAAAATACATAAAAAATGCCCCCTTATCGAAATTCTATAATGTACTGTATGTATTTAGACAAGAGAGCTGTGATAAACTGGTTCTATACTCTGTGTCAGATCACAGCAGGCTAAGGAAATCAACCAAGATCGTCCAGGTACAATTCATTCACATCCCACAGGATAGTTGTGCTAATGCATTACATGTACTGCCTCTGGGGTCTCTCTCTCTCCTTTTCTCCTTCTACCCCCTATACCTCTTCCACTCTCTTTTTCTCTCTCACTCCTGCATATACCAATCACTAGGAGAGAGTTGGAAGAAGAGGGGAGATGGGATGGAGTCCTCAGTCTGTAATGAGATATGTGTTCCATAACAGTTGACCAGTCCCATTGAACAGGCCTCCTCACCCAGGATGCTTAATTACTTGGTGAGAAACACATTACTGCGCGCCACAGGACACAGGGATATAGGCATGAGGGAAACCTCTGGGGCAGGGTTATAATCAAACAGATCACAAAGGGCAGGAGCGAAGCCCAAAAACTGAGGCTTTGTGTTGCTATATACGCTCTACACCCTGCACTTATTTGCACAACTACAGTATGTATACAAAATGTGGCCATTAAAGGAGAATTTCACACTGGCTCTGTCATTGCTATATTAACAACATTATGTTTTTCTCATAAACATCACAATTATCCAAACCACAAGCTAGAACTAGCACATTTTCATTTCACTGGTAGAATCAGGAAGTTTCGAATCCCTGTGTATTGGTTTGCTCATAGTGAACCACAAAATCCGGCATTCATGGAGAATGCTTATACTGCCCAACAGGTAGAGGGTGCGTGCCCACAAACTTGAATAATGGCATTGTTTACTTCGAACTACCAACACACAGTAATCTCAGAACTTCTCTAGGCAAGATTTTTTTTTAACACTTTTGTTTTTCTGTTTGTCATCATGCCTGTTTGGTGTTCTGTGCCTGGCTGTGCTAATTACAAACAAGTGCAAAAATGTGTCACCATTCTACCTACAAGAGATTCACCCCAATTCTGCCAATGGCTTGCAGCTATCAAGAATGATGCGGTGATCAAATGGATCTTCAGTCTGAACTGTTGGGGAATCCATTTCGACGACAGCTGAGAAATGATGCAACACAGCAAAACAGCGATGTTTTTATTTCACAAAAAAAACTGAAGATTCTCAATTAGAGCTAACCTAACGTTAGCTAACTTGCTAGCCTAGCTGGGTAAGTTAGCTAGCTTGCTAACATTACAGTCTGTTATTGAACTCTGAAAGCCATCAGCTTAATCATACTGTCAATCAATTTAGCCTATGCCCTGGTAGTTACTGCTACCTTCAGGAGAGTAAACATGTGTGTTTGTTCGTTCAATCTTTGACTGTCGTTAGCTAACGTAAGCTAGCTAATGTTACCGACCGACTCGGTCTTGTGTAGCAAAATTTAAAATTGTGTTTTTTACATTGGATAAAAGTAGAGACTCAGAGCTAGAAAATAGTATATCATACACTACAGTTGAGGAACAATGGGGAAAAAATCTGCTTTGAAAGTTGATAAACTTGTAACCCCACTTTTAAGAAAATGGCCCTTGAATGTTTTGGTACACCTTCTGGAGAGCTCTTCTTTGTCTACACCCATGCAGCATCGTTCACACCCTCTTAAGCCATCTCTTTAGGGATTCACTTCTGGGGCCATGTGCTAAACAGAGGGAGTATGGTAGTGTACTAAAAAACCAAAGATTTCAAGACTAAAGGCTTGTTTATACTATGTCTTTTGACAGTTGTTGCAATGACACATGAAGTTTCTATTGTTGTCTAACATCAAACTTGTCGTTGTTGTTATGAAAAAGTATAACACAAAAACGACAAGCTGCATGACATCAGCAGCCTGGTGGTCCTGGTGCATTTTAACACCAATAAACCAATCCGTTTTAAAATGTATTTAGGAAATATTCAGACCAATCAACTTTTTCCACATATTGTTATGTTACAGCCTTATTCAAAATTTGATAAAATTGGTTAGTTTTGTTTTCTCATCAATCTAAACACAATACCACATGACAAAGCAAAAACAGGTGTTTAGACATTTTTTTAAATATATTAAAAATAAAAACTGATATTCAATTTATATTAGTATTCAGACCGTTTACTCAGTACATTGTTGAAGAACGTTTGGCAGCGATTACAGCCTTGAATGTTCTTGGGTATGGCACTGCAAGCTTGGCACACCTGTATTTGGGCAGTTTCTCCCATTCTTCTCTGCAGATCCTCTCATGCTCTGTCAGGATGTATGGGGAGGGTGGCTGCACAGCTATTTTCATGTCTCTCCAGAGATGTTCTATCGGCTTCAAGTCTGGGCTCTGACTGGGCCACTCAAGGACATTCAGAGAATTGTCCCGAAGCCACTCCTGCGTTGTATTGAATGTGAGCATAGGGTCCTTGTTCTGTTGGAAGGTAAACCTTCCCCACAGTCTGAGGTCCTGGGCGCTCTGGAGCAGGTTTTCATCAAAGATTTCTCTGTACTTTGCTCCGTTCATCTTTCCCTCGATCCTGACAAGTCTCCCATTCCCTGTCGCTGAAAAACATCCTTACAGTTGCTGCCACCACCATGCTGCCCCGTAGGGATGGTGCCAGGTTACCTCCAGATGTGACGGTTGGCAATCTAGATTCTCAAGGTCTGAGAGTACTTTAGGTGCCTTTTGGAAAACTCCAAGTGGGCTGCCATGTGCCTTTTACTGAGGAGTGGCTTCCATCTCGCCACTCTACCATAAAGGCCTGATTGGTGGAGTGCTGCAGAGATGGTTGTCTTTCTGGAAGCTTCTCCCATCTCAACAGCGGAACTCTGGAGCTCTGTCAGAGTGACCATCGGGTTCTTGGCCAACTCCCTGATGAAGGCCCTTCTTCCCCGATTACTCAGTTTGGCCGGGTGGCCAGCACTAGGAAGAGTCTTGGTGGTTCCAAACTTCTTCCATTTAAGAATGATGGAGGCCACTGTGGGGACCTTCAATGGTGCAGAAATGTTTTGGTCACCTTCCCCAGATCTGTGCCTTGACAGAATCCTGTCTCGGAGCTCTACGGACAATTCCTTTGATCTAATGGCTTGGTTTTCGTTCTGACATGCAGTGTCAACTGTAGGACCTTATATAGACAGGCGTGTGCCTCTCCAAATCATGTCCAATCAATTGAATTTACCACAGGTGGACTCTAATCAAGTTGTCGAAACATCTCAAGAATGATCAATGGAAACAGGATATATCTGAGCTCAAGGTTCTGAATAAGTATGTAAATAAGGTATCTGTTTTTTTTAATCTTTAATACATTTGCAAAAGTTCTAAAAACCTGTTTTCACTTTGTCATGGGGTAATGTGTGTAGAGTGTTTTTTTTATTTGATCAATTTTAGAATAAGACTAACTTAACAAAATGTTGTAAAAGTCAAGGGGTCTGTATACTTTCTGAGTGCACTGTATGTCAATATAGCAAACCAGGTGTCTAAAACCAACTTGTTTAGGTTCATTTCCAGCTCATTAGCTAGCTAGCTAACGTCAGTTCAAATAATGACCATAAGACATAGTTGACAAAGCCTTTGACAAATTAATGGCGAGCTAATTACAAAAAATAGCTTACGGTTGTGAGTGTGACAAAATAAAGGCAGGGCCTTCTACCGGAGAAGGCAGATTACCAGGACGTGTACTGCGAGCATGCGCTGACCAACTGTCAAGTGTCTTCACTGACATTTTCAGCCTCTCCCTGAGAGGTAAGCAGACCATCATAGTGCCTGTGCCCAAGAACACTAAGGTAACCCGCCTAAATGACTACAGACCCGTAGCACTCAGGTCTGTAGCCATGAAGTGTTTTGAAAGGCTGGTCATTGCTCACATCAACACCATCATCCCAGAAACCCTGGACCCACTCCAACTTGCATACCGCTCCAACAGATCCACAGATGATGCAGTCTCTATTGCACTCCACACTGCCCTTTCCTACCTGGACAAACAGAACACCTATGTGAGAATGCTATTCATTGGCTACAGCTCAGAGTTCAACACCATAGTGCCCTCATAGCTCATCAATAAGCTAAGGACCCTGGGACTAAACACCTCCCTCTGCAACTGGATCTGGACTTCCTGACGGGCCGCCTCCAGTTGGTATTGGTAAGTAACAACAAATCTGCCACGCTGATCCTCAACACAGGGGCCCCTCAGGGGTGTGTGCTCAGCCCCCTCCTGTACTCCCTGTTCACTCATGACTGCACGGCCAGGCACAACTCCAACACCATCATTAAATTTGCCAATGACACAACAGTGGTAGGCCTAAACACCGACAACAACGAGACACTAGGGCCTCTAGGGAGGAGGTCAGAGAACTGGCCGTGTCGTGCAACAACCTCTCCCTCAACGTGATCAAGAGAAAGGAGATGAATGTGGACTACAGGAAAAAGAGGACCGAGCAAGCCCCCATTCTCATCAATGGGGCTGCAGTGGAGCAGGTTGAGAGCTTCAAGTTCCTTGGTGTCCACATCACCAACAAACTAACATGGTCCACGCACACCATGACAGTCATGAAGCGGGCACAACAAAACCTATTCCCTCTCAGGAGACTGAAAAGATTTGGCATATGTCCTCAGATCCTCAAAAGGTTCTACAGCTGCACCATCAAGAGCATGGTTGCATCACTGCCTGGTATGGCAACTGCTCGGCCTCCGACCGTAAGGTACTTCAATAGGGTAGTGCGAACAGCCCAGTACATCACTGGGGCCAAGCTTCCTGCCATCCAGGACCTCTATACCAGGCAGTGTCAGAGGAAGGCCCTAAAAATTGTCAATGACTCCAGCCACCCTAGTCATAGACTGTTCTCTCTGCTACCACACGGCAAGCTGTACCAGAGCACCAGGTCTAGGACCAAGAGGCTTCTGAACAGGTCCTACCCTCAAGCCATAATACTCCTGAATATCTAGTCAAATGGCTACCCAGATTATTCACATTGCTCCTCCCCACACCACTTCCACTTGTCATCTATGCATTGTCACTTTAATTAACTCTACCTACATGTATGTACATACTACCTCAACTAAACGGTGCCCCCGCACATTGACTCACTACTGGCACCCCCCTGCAAATATTGTTATTTTTACTGCTGCTCCTTAATTACTTGTTACATTTATCTCTTATTATGATCCGTATTTTTTGAAACTGCACTGTCGGTTAGGGGCTCGTAAGTAAGCATTTCACTGTAAGGTCTACTACACCTGTTGTATTCGGCGCATGTGACTGCATAGCAGACAAATCTGAACTTGTCTCTTGGCATGTCCAGCCCATCCATTATCTCAGCCAATCATGGCTAGCGAAAAGGTTCCTGCCTTTTTCCATGTCTAAACCAACTAGGCTCGTATCTTAACAATTGTATTAGTATTTACAGATGGCATACACGTTTGATATTAAGGCACATGAAGTTCACATGTTCCAGAAGGCATTTCTGCCCAAAAATGTTTTTTATAAAGAATAACCAACAAAACATGTCAGAAATAAAGAATATCCTTTTTTTTGGTACCCACCCTCAAAATAGAACTGTCAATATAATTAACTCACTATTATTGTGTGTTGGCAGCAATGTGTATAAGTTATCTATTGTTTGTTAGTTGGTCTCAGCTGACTAGCAATCTTGCTAACAATTTAGTGATACTAGTTACCTGACAATTTTGAAATGCCTATGTTAGGTATGCTTAGCTAGCCAGTCTAATAGAGATCAATACAATTAGCGGGGTGGTTAAATAGTGTATTGTTGTGTATTTTGTTGTAGGTGGTACATAATCTGATTCCACCAACGTGCTTCCAACCCCCAGCTCTGCACTAGTTGAAAGTAAGTTGGCCTTAATATTTACAAGCCGACAGCTAAGATAGCTCGATTTACAGTAAGCATGGTATAAATATGAATTAGGTAGTGTTTGTATGGTTTGTGTTTGTGTTATGGGGTTACAGGTGGTTGGAGGTAGCATGAGGATCACATAGTACCTTCCAGACCATGTAATCATTTTAGTCAACCAAGCTTCTCTTTTTACATTTATTTTTGTAAAACTCAGGTTATCTGGAATCATTCCACAGTGCCCTGCTGAAAAATACCCCAAAGTGTCTGCAATTTGGGTACACAAGCCTGAGGGAGCGGACACACCTTGCGGATATGGAGCACAATAAGATTGTAGGACAGAAACCAGCAAGGGACACTCAAAAGTATAAAATCAAGACAGTAATGACACAACCACCTCATTCTTCTATCAGCAGATTCTCAAAACACAATACAAAGACATCATTCCCCTGCAAATGGCTACTATTGACAATAATGATTTGTCAAAATCAATGGGCTGGGAGAGGTTTACAGACAGTACGTTGAGATGGTGAAGGGTTTTTTGGTTGTGCAGGGTTGTGCTTAGACAGTAAATGTACAATTTCTCCTCAATCTCCCATACACAACAATTCATACTGTGTAAGAACTGTCTTCCTAAGACTTTTCACACCTTCTTTAGTCCCCCCATCTCTCAAAAGCAGCTCCCAAAGTCCCCTCATTGTCCCTAAAAACTACGCTAGCCGGTCCGATTCGTTGATATCTTTACCAACAAAGGTGTGTTGCCCTATGTCCCTTCGACAAAAGTGTAAAATGCTAAGACCACAACCATGTCTTTACAGGAGATGTGCAGTCCCAGCAACTATTCTGCAAGAGGACCAAATACAGTGCCTTGCGAAAGTATTCGGCCCCCTTGAACTTTGAGACCTTTTGCCACATTTCAGGCTTCAAACATAAAGATATAAAACTGTATTTTTTTGTGAAGAATCAACAACAAGTGGGACACAATCATGAAGTGGAACGACATTTATTGGATATTTCAAACTTTTTTAACAAATCAAAAACTGAAAAATTGGGCGTGCAAAATTATTCAGCCCCTTTACTTTCAGTGCAGCAAACTCTCTCCAGAAGTTCAGTGAGGATCTCTGAATGATCCAATGTTGACCTAAATGACTAATGATGATAAATACAATCCACCTGTGTGTAATCAAGTCTCCGTATAAATGCACCTGCACTGTGATAGTCTCAGAGGTCCGTCAAAAGCGCAGAGAGCATCATGAAGAACAAGGAACACACCAGGCAGGTCCGAGATACTGTTGTGAAGAAGTTTAAAGCCGGATTTGGATACAAAAAGATTTCCCAAGCTTTAAACATCCCAAGGAGCACTGTGCAAGCGATAATATTGAAATGGAAGGAATATCAGACCACTGCAAATCTACCAAGACCTGGCCTTCCCTCTAAACTTTCAGCTCATACAAGGAGAAGACTGATCAGAGATGCAGCCAAGAGGCCCATGATCACTCTGGATGAACTGCAGAGATCTACAGCTGAGGTGGGAGACTCTTTCCATAGGACAACAATCAGTCGTATATTGCACAAATCTGGCCTTTATGGAAGAGTGGCAAGAAGAAAGCCATTTCTTAAAGATATCCATAAAAAGTGTTGTTTAAAGTTTGCCACAAGCCACCTGGGAGACACACCAAACATGTGTAAGAAGGTGCTCTGGTCAGATGAAACCAAAATTGAACTTTTTGGCAACAATGCAAAACGTTATGTTTGGCGTAAAAGCAACACAGCCATCACCCTGAACACACCATCCCCACTGTCAAACATGGTGGCAGCATCATGGTTTGGGCCTGCTTTTCTTCAGCAGGGACAGGGAAGATGGTTAAAATTGATGGGAAGATGGATGGAGCCAAATACAGGACCATTCTGGAAGAAAACCTGATGGAGTCTGCAAAAGACCTGAGACTGGGACGGAGATTTGTCTTCCAACAAGACAATGATCCAAAACATAAAGCAAAATCTACAATGGAATGGTTCAAAAATAAACATATCCAAGTCAAAGTCCAGACCTGAATCCAATCGAGAATCTGTGGAAAGAACTGAAAACTGCTGTTCACAAATGCTCTCCATCCAACCTCACTGAGCTCGAGCTGTTTTGCAAGGAGGAATGGGAAAAATTTCAGTCTCTCGATGTGCAAAACTGATAGACACATACCCCAAGCGACTTACAGCTGTAATCGCAGAAAAAGGTGGCGCTACAAAGTATTAACTTAAGGGGGCTGAATAATTTTGCACGCCCAATTTTTCCGTTTTTGATTTGTTAAAAAAGTTTGAAATATCGAATAAATGTCGTTCCACTTCATGATTGTGTCCCACTTGTTGTTGATTCTTCACAAAAAAATACAGTTTTATATATTTATGTTTGAAGCCTGAAATGTGGCAAAAGGTCGCAAAGTTCAAGGGGGCCGAATACTTTCGCAAGGCACTGTATGTTTGGAATCTTACCTTGCATATTTTTGTGAGATTAAAATGCATCCAAGGTCATAATCCTAACAAATGTAAACCCTCATCAATTATGTTACATAGCTAGCTATTTCAATTATTTACAGTTGCCGATGTTAGAAACAAGATACAAATGTGAGGTGTGGCACATAATAAGTTAGCAGGTGCCAGTATAGCTAGCTAGCCATCTCCACTAAACCTAGCTTTGGGTGGCAACAGATAGTTGTTAAGATCGCTAATTTAGCTAGTTAGCTAGCTACCTAGCTACATAACTAGCTAAGTTAGCAAACAGATAAGTAATTAGATTTCCCTCCCACTCTAACACAGTAGTATGTTAGCCAGCAATACTAAAGTTAGCTAACTAGCTAGGTGGCTTGCAGGAAGAATAACTTAGTTAGGCACCGTATTTGTCATCTGCCCTCTTGGTGCTGGCATTAGCTGTTGCTGAGCTTCTAACATTAGTTAGCTAAATCCAACTCTTTGTTTCGAATCCACTTCACTATATTCCGGGTTGGAACATGTATGGTTGAATGTCACCATGTAGCTAATAGATGCTCCATCATGTACTTCATGTTGATGAGATGAATCACATAAAGCCATTGCATCTGGTTAGTTCTTTCAGTTTTGCCCAAAGGATTGTTGTTAGACATCCAATGGCTCTCCACAAAAACATATAGTGCAATCAGTATAACATTAATCCTTTGCAAAATGCCAGAAAGCAGGACTATATGCCCCCCCCCCCTTCCCCCTCATCAATTCACCGGAAGCTGTTATAGGGTGTATCATTCAGCACGCAAATCCCTGACCTGCGTTCCTCCTGGGCAATTATGTGTGAAACACATCTCACTGTCCTGGAAATGCCTCAGACATGATGAAAACAAGCCCAGATTACCCCAGCGTGAAATTCCCCTTTAAATGTCATATGAGTACAGAGGAATGTGTTTTTTTGTGAGGTGACAGCCCAGTCATCATACAGTATGTATGGTGTCCTGCGTAGAGGTGGCACCACAGTTTCAAAAGTGGTGTGGAAAAATGTGCACGTATCTTTTCTGGGGCCTGGACTTTTTCCTGCTCTCCTACCTCTTAAGGTAATGATGGACTGTCGTTTCTCTTTGCTTATTTGAGCTGTTCTTACCATAATATGTACTTGGTCTTTTACCAAATAGGACTATCTTCTGTATACCACCCCTACCTTGTCACAACACAACTGATTGGCTCAAATGCATTAAGAAGGAATTAATTACACAAATGAACTTTTAAGAAGGCACACCTGTTAATTGAAATGCATTCCAGTTGAATCCCTCAGGAAGCTGATTGAGAGAATTCCAAGAGTGTGCAAAGCTTTCATCAAGGCAAAGGATGGCTATTTGAAGAATCTCAAATATGAAATATATTTTGATTTGTTTAAACATTTTTTGCTTACTACATGATTCAATGTGTTATTTCATAGTTTGTTTTAACTATTGTTCTACAATGTAGAAAATAGTCAAAATAAAGAAAAAACCTTCAATGAGTAGGTGTTCTAAACCTTTTGACCGGTAGTGTATACACACCATATACACAATCACTCACACACACGACATTGACACTACATAAGCAAACACACACATAACACACATGTAACGACACAACACGAACACGCACACATACATTACACACACACACACTTTTAATCAAATCAAATCAAATCAAATTTTATTTGTCACATACACATGGTTAGCAGATGTTAATGCGAGTGTAGCGAAATGCTTGTGCTTCTAGTTCCGACAATGCAGTAATAACAAGTAATCTAACTAACAATTCCAAAACTACTGTCTTGTACACAGTGTAAGGGGATAAAGAATATGTACATAAGGATATATGAATGAGTGATGGTACAGAGCAGCATAGGCAAGATACAGTAGATTGTATCGAGTACAGTATATACATATGAGATGAGTATGTAAACAAAGTGGCATAGTTAAAGTGGCTAGTGATACATGTATTACATAAGGATACCGTCGATGATATAGAGTACAGTATATACGTATGCGTATGAGATGAATAATGTAGGGTAAGTAACATTTATATAAGGTAGCATTGTTTAAAGTGGCTAGTGATATATTTACATCATTTCCCATCAATTCCCATTATTAAAGTGGCTGGAGTTGAGTCAGTGTCAGTGTGTTGGCAGCAGCCACTCAGTGTTAGTGGTGGCTGTTTAACAGTCTGATGGCCTTGAGATAGAAGCTGTTTTTCAGTCTCTCGGTCCCAGCTTTGATGCACCTGTACTGACCTCGCCTTCTGGATGATAGCGGGGTGAACAGGCAGTGGCTCGGGTGGTTGATGTCCTTGATGATCTTTATGGCCTTCCTGTGACATCGGGTGGTGTAGGTGTCCTGGAGGGCAGGTAGTTTGCCCCCGGTGATGCGTTGTGCAGACCTCACTACCCTCTGGAGAGCCTTACGGTTGAGGGCGGTGCAGTTGCCATACCAGGCGGTGATACAGCCCGCCAGGATGCTCTCGATTGTGCATCTGTAGAAGTTTGTGAGTGCTTTTGGTGACAAGCCGAATTTCTTCAGCCTCCTGAGGTTGAAGAGGCGCTGCTGCGCCTTCTTCACGATGCTGTCTGTGTGAGTGGACCAATTCAGTTTGTCTGTGATGTGTATGCCGAGGAACTTAAAACTTGCTACCCTCTCCACTACTGTTCCATCGATGTGGATAGGGGGGTGTTCCCTCTGCTGTTTCCTGAAGTCCACAATCATCTCCTTAGTTTTGTTGACGTTGAGTGTGAGGTTGTTTTCCTGACACCACACTCCGAGGGCCCTCACCTCCTCCCTGTAGGCCGTCTCATCGTTGTTGGTAATCAAGCCTACCACTGTTGTGTCGTCCGCAAACTTGATGATTGAGTTGGAGGCGTGCGTGGCCACGCAGTCGTGGGTGAACAGGGAGTACAGGAGAGGGCTCAGAACGCAACCTTGTGGGGCCCCAGTGTTGAGGATCAGCGGGGAGGAGATGTTGTTGCCTACCCTCACCACCTGGGGGCGGCCCGTCAGGAAGTCCAGTACCCAGTTGCACAGGGCGGGGTCGAGACCCAGGGTCTCGAGCTTGATGACGAGCTTGGAGGGTACTATGGTGTTGAATGCCGAGCTGTAGTCGATGAACAGCATTCTCACATAGGTATTCCTCTTGTCCAGATGGGTTAGGGCAGTGTGCAGTGTGGTTGAGATTGCATCGTCTGTGGACCTATTTGGGCGGTAAGCAAATTGGAGTGGGTCTAGGGTGTCAGGTAGGGTGGAGGTGATATGGTCCTTGACTAGTCTCTCAAAGCACTTCATGATGACGGATGTGAGTGCTACGGGGCGGTAGTCATTTAGCTCAGTTACCTTAGCTTTCTTGGGAACAGGAACAATGGTGGCCCTCTTGAAGCATGTGGGAACAGCAGACTGGTATAGGGATTGATTGAATATGTCCGTAAACACACCGGCCAGCTGGTCTGCGCATGCTCTGAGGGCGCGGCTGGGGATGCCATCTGGGCCTGCAGCCTTGCGAGGGTTAACACGTTTAAATGTCTTACTCACCTCGGCTGCAGTGAAGGAGAGACCGCATGTTTTCGTTGCAGGCCGTGTCAGTGGCACTGTATTGTCCTCAAAGCGGGCAAAAAAGTTATTTAGTCTGCCTGGGAGCAAGACATCCTGGTCCGTGACTGGGCTGGGTTTCTTCCTGTAGTCCGTGATTGACTGTAGACCCTGCCACATGCCTCTTGTGTCTGAGCCGTTGAATTGAGATTCTACTTTGTCTCTGTACTGGCGCTTAGCTTGTTTGATAGCCTTGCGGAGGGAATAGCTGCACTGTTTGTATTCGGTCATGTTACCAGACACCTTGCCCTGATTAAAAGCAGTGGTTCGCGCTTTCAGTTTCACACGAATGCTGCCATCAATCCACGGTTTCTGGTTAGGGAATGTTTTAATCGTTGCTATGGGAACGACATCTTCAACGCACGTTCTAATGAACTCGCACACCGAATCAGTGTATTCGTCAATGTTGTTATCTGACGCAATACGAAACATCTCCCAGTCCACGTGATGGAAGCAGTCTTGGAGTGTGGAGTCAGCTTGGTCGGACCAGCGTTGGACAGACCTCAGCGTGGGAGCCTCTTGTTTTAGTTTCTGTCTGTAGGCAGGGATCAACAAAATGGAGTCGTGGTCAGCTTTTCCGAAAGGGGGGCGGGGCAGGGCCTTATATGCGTCGCGGAAGTTAGAGTAACAATGGTCCAAGGTCTTTCCTCCCCTGGTTGCGCAATCGATATGCTGATAAAATTTGGGGAGTCTTGTTTTCAGATTAGCCTTGTTAAAATCCCCAGCTACAATGAATGCAGCCTCCGGATAAATTGTTTCCAGTTTGCAGAGAGTTAAATAAAGTTCGTTCAGAGCCATCGATGTGTCTGCTTGGGGGGGGATATATACGGCTGTGATTATAATCGAAGAGAATTCTCTTGGTAGATAATGCGGTCTACATTTGATTGTGAGGAATTCTAAATCAGGTGAACAGAAGGATTTGAGTTCCTGTATGTTTCTTTCATCGCACCATGTCACGTTAGTCATAAGGCATACGCCCCCGCCCCTCTTTTTACCAGAAAGATGTTTTTTCCTGTCTGCGCGATGCGTGGAGAAACCTGTTGGCTGCACCGCTTTGGATTGCGTCTCTCCAGTAAGCCACGTTTCCGTGAAGCAAAGAACGTTACAGTCTCTGATGTCCCTCTGGAATGCTACCCTTGCTCGGATTTCATCAACCTTGTTGTCAAGAGACTGGACATTGGCAAGAAGAATGCTAGGGAGTGGTGTGCGCTGTGCCCGTCTCCGGAGTCTGACCAGAAGACCGCCTCGTTTCCCTCTCTTTCGGAGTCGTTTTTTTTTTGGGTCGCTGCTTAGGATCCACTCCGTTGTCCTGTTTGTAAGGCAGAACACAGGATCCGCGTCGCGAAAAACATATTCTTGGTCGTACTGATGGTGAGTTGATGCTGATCTTATATTCAGTAGTTCTTCTCGACTGTATGTAATGAAACCTAAGATGACCTGGGGTACTAATGTAAGAAATAACACGTAAAAAAACAAAAAACTGCATAGTTTTTACAATCATAATTTGTTGCTGCTACTCTTGTTCTTTATTTTACTCTTATTATTATCTAACCTAGCCACTGTACCCTTCCTCCATTTTACTTCCTTAGTGATGTGAACACTGACGAACTTGAAGTTCTTGACCCATTCCACTACAGACTCATCTACGTGGATGGGGGTCCCCCAGTCCCCCATTTCCTGTTTTCCACAATCAGTTCCTTTTTCTTGCTGACGTTGAGGGAGAGTTTGTTGTCCTTGCGCCACACTGACAGGTATTTGACCTCCTCCCAAAAGGCTGCTTCATCGTCGTTGGTGATACCACAGTCGTGTCATCAGCAAACTTAATGATGGTTTTGGAGTCGTGCATAGCCATGCAGTCGTGAGTGAACAGGGTGTACAGGAGGGGAATAGGCACACACCCCTGAGGGCTCCAAGTGTTTATGGTCAACGTGGCAGATTTGTTGTTGTCTACCGCTAGGGGCGGCCTGTCAGGATGTCCATGATCTAGTTGCGGAGCGAGGTGTTCAGTCCCAGGGTCCTGAGCTTGGTGATGAGCTTGGAGGGGACTATGGAGTTGAATGCGAGCTGGAGTCAATAAACACATACTTACATACAGTTGAAGTCGGAAGTTTACATAGTATGTAAACTTCTAACTTCAACTGTAGGTATTCCTTTTGTCCAGGTGGGTGAGGGCAGTGTGGAGTGCAATAGAGATTGCTTCATCTGTGGATTTGTTGGGGCTGTATGCAAATTGGTTGGGTCCAGGGTGGCTGGGATTATGTTGTTGATGTGAGCCATTACCAGCCTTTCAGAGAATTTCATGGCCCACCAGATGTTGGTTCCCTGGCGCTCATTGTAGGAACTGATTGCCTGTAAAATCCATATATTCAATTATTACATCAACTACTTTCAACATTTTCATTAAAAATAATATCCCCTTTTCATGAAGTACATTTTATTGAATGTCACTCATTCTATTGCATTCTAATCTATTCAAACTTGCATCACCAGATCTTATCAGTAGGTGTCTCTATGCACTGGCTAGTCGAAAAAGACTGACACCATGGCTGCATGTCTCTGTATTTGTGAAAGTTATGGTGGTGCTAGAATCTATTCTCTCTTTCTGCATTAGCCATCCATCTCTTCCATTTGGACAAATTTGTTCAGATCTTTGTAGACTGCTCTTTGGTGGAATTTGTAGTTTTTTTTTTTACCTTCAAGACGGTGACATTTCTGCCACAAACATTTAAGTGATAAAGCCCGAGAAGCCAGTGTTTGGAGGAAATATTGGCACGGTGACGTTAGGCCAGAGAAGAAGTTGTTTGGCCTGGCCTGGCCCGGCAAACTGTGTCAATATATCTTACAAACACTGTCTTCGAGGGCACTGTCACTTTTATAAAACGGGTTACCAATATATTCAAATAATGATTGACATATTTCCATTAATTTATGCTACTTCATCCTTCCACGAGATATAGTCCCAACACAAAGCTAAGGTTGCTACCCAAGCCGGCTGGTCATTCATTCTATCGGTTCGGGTGTCCCAGTCGTTAAGTCTTTTTGTTCTGTAGCCATACTGGCTGGCAACGTTCTTATCCCTTGCTTGCTAGCTAGCCAACTATAGCTAACTTACAGTCACGGCAAACAGTGCAGCCAGAATAATAGCCAAGTAGCTGCATTTGCGTTTGTTTAAGCTGTTCTCTAGTAACATTTATTTGGATACATCAATAACAAATAGCTAATGATACGTGATTTCGCCTGGCATAGAAAATGTGCTCTCTCGTCAGGACACTGTTGAACAACAATGTTGTTCAAAGGAGCTAGCCAACAACACAGCTAACACAATCACTTCAAACTAAAGCTGGGAAGTCTGCAAACTAGCTGCATTCATTTAGTTTTGCCTGTTTTCTATTGACATTCCGTTGAATTTATCCATAAAAATTATGCTGGTTCATGATTTCGAATGGCTGCTTTTCTCGGCCATTCGAAATCATGAATTAGCATTATGTCAATAGAAAACAGAATTTCAATATTGAAACAATGTTGCAAATGTCGAGAGACAACTGCAAGGTTTATACAAATCTCCGCTGTTGAAAACCTAATGCTCGTCTAAAAGAAATGTGAATTAAGTGTCTAGATGCTTTTTATAGTGGAGTTCAAGTTTATAAATTGCCTGACTGGGCTGATGAGACAGTGGATTGCGCAGTCAGATGGAATAGAGTAAATAGTCGTTTTAATGTCATAGATTTAGCCGGTGGTAACTTGCGGAACAGACACCGGCTGGAATGTGGTTTTAACCAATACGCATCCAGGATTAGACCAACCCATTGTATAATTGTGAATAAACACCAGCAGTGGAAATAAAATGCTAACAAACTGACTGACTAACTTTTTCAGAAACTTCAGTATCCAGTGGCCTTTGGTAACAGCAGATTGTTTCATCTTTATCCTGTGCCAAACACATTTATCCATGGGGTGGCAGGTAGCCTAGTGGTTAGCACGTTGTGCCAGTAACCTGAAAAGTTGCTAGATCGAATCCCGAGCTGACAAGGTAAAAATCTGTTGTGCACCTGAACAAGGCAGTTAACCCACTGTTCCTAGGCCATTGTAAATAATAATTTGTTCTTAACTGACTTGCCTAGTTAAATAAAGGTTACATTTAAAAAAATACAGTGAGTCCAAATTATTAATGTTAGCTATCTATCTAGCCTACTCTAAAGCCAACGTTAGTAGTTTTGTTAGCTAGCTATAGATTGGATCATTCTAGATAGATGACTACTAAACTGCTTTTATTAACTCATTCCTTGTTTTCCATTAAAATGTGTGTTCACTCTCTCATGAGGCAGGCAAGCAGGAGAGGAGGTTTTCCACTAGATAACACAGCCACAAAGTCATAATCCACTAGGATTCCACAGACAGGAGAGGAGCGTGAGCGCAGAGTGCCGAGTCAAACAATGAGGTGTTGGTGCAACTAAACATAGTTGTTGAGAGGTGTGGTTGATGAGGCATGTAAGCTGTAGCAAAGGAGACCTGACAAGTGAATCAAACTATCGCAACGAGCGTGGGTGGTTACAGCGTGAAATCCCAGGAATAGGGTTGTATTCACACAACAAAACAGAGGCAAACGGGCTGAAATTGGGGGAGGTACTATGTCAACCTGTCCAATAAGAAGCGCCTGCTTTCTTTTCCATTGCAAAACGTTTTTCTATGACTTGAACTAATGAATATGTCTGGTAAAAGTGTTCGTTGCTGCTGCTTTGAAAGTTTTGTGGCGTCTCCACACCAGATTGAAAAGTATTGGCGAAAATACTGTCTCGCCATACATTTTCCAGCGGCTCTGGTCTTGAGATTGGGAATGCTCCATATATTTCTAATTTACTCCGGCTTCTTTTGCTTAGACTCAATGTTTTTAATGTTTTCACTACATATGCTTTCCACCCTAGTATCTTGTAAAAATAAATGCATATTTCCTAATAATATGCTAGGGAATAATGCAAAAATTGCTAATGAGCTTGTTCATTAGAAGAAATATATTCCGATATAGTGGGAACCCTATATGTTTGGTCCACTATATTTCGCCTCCGCACACCTCCAAATATATATCCCTTATCTCACTGCAAGGAGGCTCGCACCATCACTCTTTACTCACTGAATATTTATTTCAGAATGCAGTATTTGCTATCAAGGTCAAGCAGCAGGCTACTACCTTCACAGAGGAGTCATTTGCCTCCAGAGAGAGTCACTTTTTGGTGCTTTTATCTGCCAACATTTTTCTCCCCGAGCCCTGGGCAGGAATGGCACCAAGCTGAAGTGACAGAGTTGGTGTGAATAAAGTCAACACAGGCAACTTTGTTTCTTTGACACTTTGACATCAACTTAACCTCAGATGTAAACATAGCTTGTTGTTTTTTCTCCTCCACTTCTTATTAAATGTAAGTGTTTTCTATCTTTTTCTAAATCCCTCAACGCAGATACAATCCATTTCTAACATAAAGCAAAAATGAAAAGACATCTACATGGTCGTGACTTGTCATGACAGGCTGTGAAAATCTGTTTAAGGATTATCTCCACCTGTGTAATAGCCGTCCATAAGCTCCTGTTTATCTGGAGGCATGGGGAAATTATTTAAGTTTTGACATTTCTCGCACAGTGCTGTTCTGCAGATGTGTGAGGTGTGTGTATGTGTACACCAACATGTGTGCATGTGTGTCTGCATGCATGCATACTTGCATATTTAGGTCTGTTTATGTATTTGTGTGTGTGTGCGTGTCCATATGTGCATAGGTGTGTGTTTATGCGTACCAATTCAGTCCCAATGCTCCAGTCCACTCATCCTTTGGCAGTTGCGGGGTAATTTAATAGACAGAGGAAAAAAAGACAGAAAATCCAGAGCCATGCCAATTGTCTACACGTGTTAGATAAATGGACCCTGACGGCCAAACCTCGTTAGAATGCCTCGGTTGACAAAAGCTTACCTGAAATCGGCCGGCACTCGCCCAGCCCCTGACAGCTGACAGGGCAGAACATAATCAGTACAAACTGAATGTACCAACGTCCAGTTCAATGAATCTAGCTGGGTGTTAGGTCGGTGGTCTGAAAACCCACATGGAACTGTAACCTTAATTTTATCATTGCAGATAGATTTTCTGCATTGATTGGACACTTGATTTCAGAATAGTCTGTTGCAAAAGTGCAGGACGGAAAATCTGCAATTCTGTCCTCTCTTAAACTCAGTGTTGTTGTGATGAATCCTTTTGTAATCATGTGAGAGAACTAAAATGAAGTGTAATTGGTGGAGATGTATGATGCAGAACTCTTCACCCAATGAACATTGCGTTGAGGCATTAGGAGAGACCTGGTTGTCAACCTCTGAAAGGACTTCGGTGAGAAAACAGTCTCATGGCTACAGGGACTGGTACTGTGTTATTCAAATGGCTGTTTATCCCTCTCAATCATGCACAAAGCTAATCCTTTTATCATACTGTACTCCAGTTTATGGAGCAGATTCATCTCATTGGCTACTATACTCATCAGTTTTGTTATATCACATTCTGTACTACACTCATGTCACAACCTTTCCTCTCCCTCTGCCACAGCTGTGTAGATCTGTAGATCTGTCCTTGCTAGCAAGAGGAGCCTCTGCTGCCACTTGTATTAATTGTCAGACGCTGCTCCAGGGGCCAGAGAGCCAGCTTGGCTCATTGAATTACAGACAGCAGCCTTTATTCTCCTGCCCAGGAGGCGTCGGTGGTGTAATACAACAAAGCAAGGGCCATGCACCAGTAGCAGCATCACTCCACAATGCCAAGCTAGTTTGACATTAGCGGTAGCGTTAGCATGACACTGTTTCATTAGGTTGGTGCCCCCACATGTCAGCCCTCGGCAGCTCTGAGGCTAGTTGAAGCTAGCTGCTCGCAAGCTAACTGACACACTCTGTGCATATTAATGTCAGATGTGATGAATATAAAAAGAGGGAAACATAGAAAATAAATTATGTATGCAATAGTATGCAATAGTTTCTGTACCAGCCCTTTGTAGTGAATTGGTAAGCTTTTAATAGAGCATTGTGAGTACCACACATAGCTGACAGATGACTATTTTCTTGTTGTATTTCACTGAAGATCAAAGTTATGACTAACTAACTACAATGTTAGATGTAATGCTGGTTTTAGTCAAATTGACTGATTTCATGCTTGATCATGATAGTAATCAAATCAAATGCTATTAGTCACATGCACCGAATACAACAGGTGTAGGTAGAGCTTACAGGGAAATGCTTACTTACGAGCCCCTAACCAACAATGCAGTTTCAAAAAAATGATGATAAGAATAAGAGATAAAAGTAACAAGTAATTAAGGAGCAGCAGTAAAATAACAATAGCGAGACAATATACAAGGGGGTACCGATACAGAGTCAATGTGTGGGGCACTGGTTAGTTGAGGCAATATGTACATGTAGGTAGAGTTATTAAAGTGACTATGCATAGATGAAAAAAGAGAGTAGCAGTGCGTTAAAGAGGGGTTGGGAGGGCACTGCAAATAGTCTGGGTAGCCATTTGACTAGATGTTCAGGAGTCTTATGGCTTGGGGGTAGAAGCTGTTTAGAAGCCTCTTGGACCTAGACTTGGCTCTCCGGTACAGCTTGCCGTGCGGTAGCAGAGAGAACAGTATATAACTAGAGTGGCTGGAATCTTTGCCAATTTTTAGGGCCTTCCTCTGACACCGTCTGGTATAGAGGTCCCTTATGGCAGGAAGCTTGGCCCCAGTGATGTACTGGGCCATTCGTCCTACCCTCTGTAGTGCCTTGCGGTCGGAGGTCGAGCAGTTACCATAGCAGGCAGTGATGCAACCAGTCTGGATGGTGCGGCTGTAGAACCTTTTAAGGATCTGAGGACCCATGCCAAATCTTTTCAGTATCCTGAGGGGGAATAGGTTTTGTCGTTCCCTCTTCACAACTGCCATGTTAGTTTGTTGGTGATGTGGACATCAAGGAACTTGAAGCTCTCAACCTGCTCCACTGCAGTCCAGTCGATGAGAATGGTGTCCTGGCATCACACCACAGTAATTGTCTGTATTTGAAAGTGTCTCCTCATTAATTCATGTATAATGTACACGTTTCAAATTTTTATGTCACAATTACAGTGAAGTGCCTTTCTTGCAAGCTCTAACCCCAACAATGAAGTAATCTATAGCAATGTAATGTAGTGTGTCAGCAGCCTACAACCTTAAATAAAGAGACACTTTGAGTCCATCTGCAACCCTTTCCGTTGCACCTTGGACACTCCCTTCTGACATCAGATGGAGTTGTGTGTCAGCAGAGGTCCTATTTTACAACCTCTACCTTAAAATAGCCTACTGACCCAGTCAGGAAGTCTGTCTGCACACTGAAGCATGGTGATAAGTCCAGACAGCTGAGTTTGACATGGCCTCCCTCTCTCTCTGCTGTTATGCCTGGGACATTACCATTCAGAAGGGGAGATGTCCGTATATGGCCGGGAATGGAAACACTAAAAATAGTCCCTGGGAGACACAAATCCAGTCAAGGTTTACCTCTGAAAAACCAAAGGACTTACCATTGTGAAAACATCTGCAACGGTAGGGATGTAGCGCCATTTTGAGTGTTTGAGTGTGATGTGTGGGATCTGTGATCTGCCATGGCAACACGGTTAGTGTTGGGATAGTCTAGGTAGGGCTGAGGACATATAATAGGGCTTAACTGAAGTAACAAAGGAAGATTTTACTGAAATAACTGCAAAAGTCCTATAATGTTGGCAGTGAATATTTTACAAGCCATTTCTGAGGTATCACTGTTGATAGAGTACTGATTTGGCAGTACTCTGAAGTAGCAGCAAAATATTGTTAAAAGTTGTTGTCAACATATCCCTACTTTAGATACATCTGAGTAGTCTCTGAAAGGGTTATGTGAGGTGTCTGGTTTTGTTTCTGAATTGATGCTGTTTTAATTAATGTAGTGAGGCTGCCTTGGATGTCAGTTGTCATTCAATTGCAGAATCCACTGAACCTAATCTAACACATAGATAAGGATTTTTTAGAGGATTGACCACTGTGTCTGCCTTAAAGGACCTGAATTAATTATATTGTTGGATCCTAAAACCCACTAAATATCCTTGTTCTTTACACTCACATTAGTGAGGTCCTTAATCTATGCTAAGTCAAAATATAAAGGCAACACGCAACAATTTAGTTCATAGGAGGAAATCAATTATTTGAAATAAATTCATTAGGCCCTTAATATATGGATTTCACATGACTGGGAATACAGATATGCATCTGTTGGTCACAGATACCTAAAACAACGGTAGGAGCGTGGACTAGAAAATCCAGTCAGTATCTGGTGTGACCACCATTTGCCATCAGGTTGTTGATTGTGGCCTGTGTAATGTTGTCTCACTGCTTTTCAATGGCTGTGTGAAGTTGTTCGATATTGGTGGGAACTGGAACCCGCTGTCATACTCGTAAATCCAGACCATCCCAAACATGCTCAATGGGTGACATGTCTGGTGGGTATGCAGGCCATGGACAAACTGTGGACATTTTCAGCTTCCAGGAATTATGTACAGATCCTTTCGAAATGGGGCCGTGCATTATCATACTGAAACATGAGGTGATGGCGGCTGATGAGTGGCATGACAATGGGCCTCAGGATCTCGTCACGGTATCTCTGTGCATTCAAATTGCCATAGATAAAATGCAATTGTGTTCGTTGTCTGTAGCTTATGCTTGCACATACCATAACCCCACCGCCCTGTTCACAACGTTGATGTCAGCACACTTCTTGCCCACACATCGCTATACACGTGGTCTGCAGATGTAAGGCCATTTGGACGTACTGCCAAATTCTCTAAAATGACGTTGAAGGCGGCTTGTGGTTGAGAAATGAACATTCACTTCTCTAGCAGCAGCTGACCACATGTGTAGAGATAGATTTTTCAACTTTTTCAACATTTCAGTTTGTCAGTGATGTCTAGGCAGAGGAACTTGAAGCTTTCCACCTTCTCCATTGCAGTCCCATCGATGAGGATAGGGGAGTGCTCCAAATGCTGTTTCCTGAAGTCCACGATCAGCTCCTTTTCTTTTGTTGACGTTAAGTGAGAGGTTATTTTCCTGGCTCCACTCTCCCAGGGACCTCACTTCCTCCCTGTAGGCTGTCTCGTCATTGTTGGTAATCAGGCCCTCTACTGTTGTGTCGTCTGCAAACTTGATTATTGTGTTGGAGGCGTGTGTGGCCACGCAGTCATGGGTGAACAAAAAGCGAATTGAAGTGGGTCTAGGGTGTCAGGTAAGGTAGAGGTGATATGATCCTTAACTAGCCTCACAAAGCACTTCATGATCAAATCAAACTTCTTTTTTAGCCCTTCTTACATCAGGTGATATCTCAAAGTGCTGTACAGAAACCCAGCTTAAAACCCCAAACAGCAAGCAATGCAAGTGTAGAAGCACGGTGGCTAGACAAACTCCCTAGAAAGGCCAAAACCTAGGAAGAAACCTAGAGAGGAACCAGGCTATGAGGGGTGGCCAGTCCTCTTCTGGCTGTGCCGGGTGGAGATTATAACAGAACATGGCCAAGATGTTCAAATGTTCATAAATGACCAGCATGGTCAAATAATAATAATCACAGTAGTTGTCGAGGGTTCAGCAAGTCATCACCTCAGGAGTAAATGTCAGTTGGCTTTTCATAGCCGATCATTAAGAGTATCTCTACTGCCCCTGCTATCTCTAGAGAGTTGAAAAGAGCAGGTCTGGGACAGGTAGCACGTCCGGTGAACAGGTCAGGGTTCCATAGCCACAGGCAGAACAGTTGAAACTGGAGCAGCAGCGCGGCCAGGTGGACTGGGGACAGCAAGGAGTCATCATGCCAGGTAGTCCTGAGGCATGGTCCTAGGGCTCAGGTCCAATCTCTCTAGAAGAATGTGGTGATTGATGGTATCAAAAGCAGCACTAAGGTCTAGGAGCACGAGGACAGATGCAGAGCGTCGGTCTGACGCCATTAAAAGGTCATTTACCACCTTCACAAGTGTAGTCTCAGTGCTATGATGGGGTCTAAAACCAGACTGAAGCATTTCGTATACATTGTTTGTCTTCAGGGAGGCAGTGAGTTGCTGCGCAACAGCCTTTTCTAAAATGTCTGAGAGGAATGGAAGATTCGATATAGGCCGATAGTTTTTTTATATTTTCTGGGTCAAGGTTTGGCTTTTTCAAGAGAGGCTTTATTACTGCCACTTTTAGTGAGTTTGGTACACATCCGGTGGATAGAGAGCCATTTATTATGTTCAACATAGAAGGACCAAGCACAGGAAGCAGCTCTTTCAGTAGTTTAGTTGGAATAGAGTCCAGTTTGCAGCTTGAAGGTTTAGAGGCCATGATTATTTTCATCATTGTGTCAAGAGATATAGTACTAAAACACTTGAGTGTTTCTCTTGATCCTAGGTCCTGGCAGAGTTGTGCAGACTCAGGACAACTGAGCTAAAATTCAGATTTAAAGAGGAGTCCGTAATTTGCTTTCTAATGATCATGATCTTTTCCTCAGTCAGGCCAATCACATCAAGATTATGATCAGTGATTAGTTCACTGACTAGAACTGCCTTTGAAGTGAGGGATCTAACAATAAGTAGCCCTATTTTGAGATGTGAGGTATCATGATCTCTTTCAATAATGACAGGAATGGAGGAGGTCTTTATTCTAGTGAGATTGCTAAGGCGAACACCGCCATGTTTAGTTTTGCCCAACCCAGGTCGAGGCACAGACACGTCTCAATGGGGATAGCTGAGCTGACTACACTGACTGTGCTGGTGGCAGACTCCACTAAGCTGGCAGGCTGGCTAACAGCCTGCTGCCTGGCCTGCACCCCATTGCATTGTGGAGCTAGAGGAGTTAGAGCCCTGTCTATGTTGGTAGATAAGATGAGAGCACCCCTCCAGCTAGGATGGAGTCCGTCACTACTCAACAGGCCAGGCTTGGTCCTGTTTGTGGGTGAGTCCCAGAAAGAGAGCCAATTATCTATACTCTCTACACTCGCCAGTTTTAGCTTTAGCCAGCACCATCTTCAGATGAGCCTTAACGTTGGTAGCCCTGCCCCCTGGTAAACAGTGTATGATCGCTGGATGATTCGTTTTAAGTCTAATACTGGGGGTAATGGAGTCGCCAATGACTAGGGGTTTCAATTTGTCAGAGCTAATGATGGGAAGCTTCGGCGTCTCAGACCCCGTGACGGGAGGAGTAGAGACCAGAGAAGGCTCGGCCTCAGTCGCTGCTTAATGGGGAAGTTTGTCGGCTGAATGAGTGACACCGGTTGAGCATTCCTACAGCATTTCCCTCAAGAAGCCATGAGAAAGTTGTCCGGCTGCGGGGACCGTGCGAGGGGATTTGTACCAACGTTACTATCTGTACTTACTGGTGGCACAGACACTGTTTCATCCTTTCCTACACTGAAATTACCCTTGCCTAACGATTGCGTCTGAAGCTGGGCTTGCAGCACAGCTATCCTCGCCGTAAGCCGATCGTTCTCCTGTATATTATGAGTACAGCGACTGCAATTAGAAGGCATCATGTTAATGTTACTACTTCCAACCTGAACTTCCAAAAGCTCAGGTTGCCCAGCCCGGTGGAGATACAATCTTCGGCAAAATCATTCGCAAGGAGATTCCTGCAAAAATATTATTTGAAGATGAAGTTACTACTGTTGGAAGTCCTGAAGAACCATGTCCAGATAAAGCGTTCAGAGTGAAAAAGTTGAGGGGAAAAACAGAAAATATAAACAGTACTTAAAAACAAAAAAACATAAGGTTAGCAAAACATATCCAGAACATATCCAAGTCTGCGTGATCAAAACAATCTTGAAGTATGGATGCCAATTGGTCAGACCAGTGTTGAATAGACCTTAGAACAGGTACTTCCTGTTTGGGTTTCTGCCCATAGGAAGGGAAGAGCAAAATGGAGTTGTGATCAGATTTGCCAGGGCCTTGTAGGCATTTCGAAAAGTTGAGTAACAGTGGTCCAATGTTTTACCAGCGTGAGTACTACAGTCAATGTGTTGGTAGAACTTCGGTTGCGTTTTCCTCAAATTTGCTTTGTTAAAATCCCTAACTCCAATAAATGCCGCATCAGGATGTGTTGTTTCCAGTTTGCATAAAGTCCAATGTAGATCTTTGAGGGCCGTCGTGATATCGGCTTCAGGGGGAATATACACTGCTGTGACTATAACCGAAGAGAATTCTCTTGGGAGGTAATTCGGTCATTATTTGATTGAGGTATTCTAGGTGAGGCGTACAAAGGGACTTGAGTTTCTGTATGTTATCACACCATGAGTGGTTAATCATGAAACATACACCCGCGCCTTTCTTCTTTATTTCTGTCTGCGTGATGTACTGAGAACCCAGATGGCTGCATGGACCGGGACATTATATCCCGAGAGAGCCATGTTTCCGTGAAACAGAGTATGTTACAATCCCTGATGTGTCTTTGGAAGAAGATCCTGAGCTCGTCTACTTTATTATCCAGACTGAACATTAGAGAGTAATGTACTCGGAAGCGGTGGATGGTGTGCACGCACACCTCCTGAGTCGGACTAGAAGTCCACTCCGAATACCTCTTCTCCACCGGCGGTGTTTTGAAGCAGCCTCTGGAGGTACAAACAAACAATCTAATTTGGGAAAGTTATATTCTCTGGGTGTAATGCTAGTGAGTTACCACCTCTCTGACATCTAATAGTTATTTCCAGCTCTATGTAATAACACAAAACATTTTCTGGGCTAATAATGTAAGAAATAACACACAAAAAAACAAAATAATGCAAAGTTGCTTCGGGTCTCGAAGCAGAGCATCCATATCTTTCGGCTTCATCTTATATTGGTCTCTTCAATGCAGTTTGAGCATCAGGTCATCTCAGGTCACAGGTGCTTAGCAATTATAATACAAATATATCTGCTGCTGTGGCGGTCTTAACTGTAAGAAGAATGAAAGGCAATGGGTAAATTCTATTCAACCTAAATCTATGTATTTTGTCAGTTCACAGGATTTACACAGATCAACCAGCGTTAAACCTCTCTCTCTCTTTCCTCCACTCCCTCCTTCCTTCTCCATCCACATATTCCTCCATCTCTCTTTCCCACTCACTGGCATTGCAACGCTGTCCCCTTTGTTAGACACTGCTTCCCTCTTCACAAGCTTCCAATAAACACGTGAGTTCACTGCAGGAGAATAAATTTAGGCCAGAGTGACACGGTAATCTAAGGTCAACCAACGAGACATCAAAGAGCTAACTTTGGTACCCACCGCCTCGGTGTGGCTCTAGCCTTTTGGGCGCACTAACCGAGATTTGGTTGGGAGGCCCCTCACCTCACGACAAAATATTTTTGAGGCCCCCCTCTTAATGGTTTTATAGTTAATTTCCTGCAATTATAAACATCTTGCCATGGGGCTGAGAGAAAATGTTGCCGTTTTCAAGCAAGTTTTCTGTAATTCTACATATTTTGGCATGGCCAGAGAGAACTCTAATTTTATATCAAATTTCATTTTGCAATGGGACAGAAATAAAAAAATATACAGTTTTACAGCTAATTTCCTACAATTTTAACATGGGGTGGATAATTTTTCTCTTCAATTTAAATTCAATTCTCTGCAATTCTACACATTTTGTAATGACTTGAGAATGACTTAGAAAATCAGTAGGGGACCCCGGTTGGTATTCAGCTATGATTACTACAATTGTAGATAGCTGGCTAGGCTAACTACCAATCTAAAAAATGTTGACATGGCTGACACAACAAGAGAAACCTGATGATGCACAACCAAATTTAGAAATTGCACCTGGTGTATTGTAGTTTTCTTACTCTCAATAGTAAGTTGAGACCCTTTTGTGGGGAAATATTTATTCTGATTGGCTGGGCCTGGCTCCCCAGTGTGTTTCTCCCATTTTCTCCCATTCTCTGCTTATCCTCTCAAGCTCTGTCAGGTTGTATGGGGAGCGTCGCAGTACAGCTATTTTCAGGTCTCTCCAGAGATATTAGATCGAGTTCAAATCCAGGCTCGGTCTGGACCTCTCAAGGACATTCAGAGAGAGAGTTGTTCCAAAGCCACTCCTTCGTTGTCTTGGCTGTGTGCTTAGAGTCATTGTCCTATTGGAAGGTGAACCTTCACCCCAGTCTGAGCATTCTGGAGCAGGTTAACATCAAGGATCTCTCTGTACTTTGCTCCATTCAATACTTATTTTCCACCATGATTTGCAAATAAATTCATTAAAATTCCTACAATGTGATTTTCTGGATTTTTTTCCTCATTTTGTCTGTCATAATTTAAGTGTACCTATGATGAAAATTACAGGCCTCTCATCTTTTTAAGTGGGAGAACTTGCACAATTGGTGGCTAACTAAATACTTTTTTGCCCCACTGTATACACACACACACACACACACAAACACACACACATATACACACACTACCGTTCAAAAGTTTGGGGTCACTTTGAAATGTCCTTGTTTTTGAAAGAAATGCTATTTTTTGTTCATTAAAATAACATAAAAAATACAGTGTAGACATTGTTAATGTTGTAAATGACTGTTGTAGCTGGAAATGGCTGTTTTTTTATGGAAAATCTACATTGGCGTAAGGAGGCCCATTATCAGCAATCATCACTCCTGTGTTCTAATGGCACGTTCTGTTAGCTAATCCAAGCTAATAATTTTAAAAGGCTAATTGATCATTAGAAAACCCTTCTGCAATTATGTTAGCACAGCTAAAAACTATTGTTCTGATTAAAGAAGTAATACATCTTGCCTTCTTTAGACTAGTTGAGTATCTGGAGCATCAGCATTTGTGGGTTCGGTTACAGGCTCAAAATGGATGGAAACAAAGGACTTTCCTCTGAGAAATGAAGGCTATTCCATATGTGAAATTGCCAAGAAACTAAACATCTCGTACAACGCTGTGTTCTACTCCCTTCACAGAACAGCGCAAACTGGCACTAACCAGAATAGAAAGAGTGGGAGGCCCTGGTGCACAACTGAGCAAGAGGACAAGTACATTAGAGTGTCTAGTTTGAGAAGCAGATGCCTCACAAGTAATCAACTGGCAGCTTCATTAAATAGTACTCGCAAAACACCAGTCTGAACGTCAACAGTGAAGAGGCAACTACGGGATGCTGGCCTTCTAGGCCGAGTTCCTCTGTCCAGTGTCTGTGTTCTAGACACTCTAATGTACATGTCCTCTTGCTCAGTTGTGCACCAGGGCCTCCCACTCCTCTTCCTTTTTTGGTTAGAGCCAGTTGCGCTGTTCTGTGAAGGGAGTAGTACACAGCATTGTACGAGATCTTTGATTTGTTTAACACTTTTTTGGTTACTACATGATTCCATATGTGTTTTTCATAGTTTTTATGTATTCTCTATTATTCTACAATGTAGAACATAGTTCAAATAAAGAAAAACCCTTGAATGGGTAAGTGTCCAAACTTTTGACTGGGACTAGTTAGCATTGAAAACAGTGGACAACAAAACCAAAGCATGGATTGCTGTCATACCTTGTCCATAGACTGCTTACAAGGTAAGGCGTGTGTGGGGGTTCTGTGTGTGGCTTTTGAACAATTCTTTGGATTCCTTATGTCTATCTCATTCTTAGAAAAAGCTTGGTTCAAATTGGATGTTAGATACTGTATTAGTTGAATATTATATGAATCGTATACATTAAAATGGGCAATTTGGGTGCAATCAATTAGCTTAATTTCTCTGAGATCAAATTATATTTCAACAAAATCATAGTAAAAATAAAGAAAAACCTTTGAATGAATGCGTGTTCTAAAACTTTTGACTGGTAGTGTATATATACAGCAGCTGGGGGCCCTAGGTGTCCGCTTGTGTCGGTTACTCCTGGAACCGGCCCTGTGTGTGTGCTTGTGTATATTCACCCTGTAAATATCAACAGACAAGTTATTTCCCTCTTAGAAGGATTGTGTCAAGAGGAGGAGGTGAAATTGTGAGGGAAAATCATAGAGCAACTGGAGGTCAAATGTTGCTTTCTTCTGGAAAAGTCTGTTCCAATTTATTCTAACTTGCAATGAGCACCACTGGATGCTTGACTTGTCGTGTTTCTTTGCATGTGTGAGAGTAGCATCCCAGCATATTAATATGCAACAACTATCTGACATTCTGATAGCTCTATTCACATTGCATTCATGAAAAAGTCTGCATGAGACAGTACATTTCTCCATTCCCCAAGTATGGGCCAATATGGCGTGTGCAGCACTGTATTGAGATGCAATGAATAGTATTGGTTATACCAGCACTGTTCCCTCTCCTCTCCCAGTGAACTCATTAGAGATGCCCTCCAGCCAGCCCCTAAAGGGTTTGAGCAGTGTCAACACAGACAGACAGCCTGGGACATGCCTCTGATTTCCTCTCGGATGTATGCTGTCTCGGTGAACTGAATATTCAACAACTTTAAAATATATTAGCTAGCTGTGTTGTGCACTCGCTCCCACTCTCCCTTCCCTCTCGTGCAATAATTGAATTGTTGTTGTTGCGTTGTGAGTACTGTCACATGGCATATGCCAAGTAGAGATGACGCTAGAGTGATATAAAGCTATTCCTACATTCACGTCTGTGTAAAATTTACTGTATGTAATTGATTTCCTCTCTTTAGCTACTGCTGTGTGTTTTGGTGTAGGTTCATTGATTTTTGTTATTCGAAATGTGGTTATATAGTAATGACAAATTGGGCCTGCTGTAATGCATAAGCCCACATAAAACATAAGCTCCCTAAGGATACGCTTAACGCAGCCATACGTTTGCTTTACAACAACGCCCTGCTGAGTCGAGCCTGTGATCTATAGAGGCAATAAAACACAGTTCTTCAAAAGCAGAATACAACCCACAGATGCAGAAACCTGCCAAAAGCTGTTCCCGCTACCAACCGAAATAAACGTGTGTCATTATTTAATAAAATCAAACTTTATTTGCCACATGCGCCGAATACAAGTGTAGACTTTACCGTGAAATGCTTACTTACAAGCCCTTAACCAACGGTGCAGTTTAAGAAGAAGAAGAAAATATTTACCAACTAAAATAAAAAGTAATAATAAAAGGTAACACAACAAGAATAACAGTAACGATGCTATATACAGGGGGCACCAGTACCTAGTCAGTGTGCGGGGGTACAGGCTAGTTGAGGTAATCTGTACATATAGGTGGGGACGAAGTGACTATGCATAGGTGACAATCAAACAGTGAGTAGCAGTAGTGCACAAAAGGGAAGGGGGAACAATTCAATGTAAATTGTCCGGTGGCGATATTTATGAATTGTTCAGCAGTCTAATGGCTTGGGGTTAGAAGCTGTTGAGGAGCCTTTTGGTCCTAGACTTGGCGCTCTGGTACCGCTTGCCGTGCGGTAGCAGAGAAAACAGTCTGGAGTCTCAGACAATTTTATGGGCCTTCCTCTGACATGGCCTATTATATAGGTCCTGGGTGGTAGGAAGCGTTGCCATACCAGGCGGTGACGCAACCGGTCAGGATGCTCTCGTTGGTGCAGCTGTTGAACCTTTTGAGGATCTGGGGACCCTTGCCAAATCTTTTCAGTCTCCTGAGGGGGAATAGGTTTTGTCGTGCCCTCTTCACGACTGTCTTGGTATGTTTGGACCATGATAGTTCGTTGGTGATGTGGACACCAAGGAACTTGAAACTCTCAACCCGTTCCACTACAGCCCCATGGATGTTAATGGGGGCCTGTTCGGTCCGCCTTTTCCTGTAGTCCACGATCAGCTCCTCTGTCTTGCTCACATTGAGGGAGAGGTTGTTGTCCTAGCACCACACTGCCAGTTCTCTGACCTCCTCCCTATAGGCCATCTCAACATTGTCGGTGATCAGGCCTACCACTGTTGTGTCGTCAGCAAACTTAATGATGGTGTTGGAGTCGTATTTGGCCACGTGGGTGTCGTAGGTGAACAGGGAATACAGGAGGGGACCAAGTACACACCCCTGAGGGGCAGCAGTGTTAAGGATCAGCGTGGCAGACGTGTTGTTGCCTACTCTTACCACCTGGGGACGGCCCGTCAGGAAGTCCAGGATCCAGTGGAAGTGGGAGGTGTAGTCTGAGTCTGACTACGCTGAGCTGTAGTCAATGAACAGCATACTCACATAGGGGTTCCTTTTGTCCAGGTGAGAAAGGGCAGTGTGGAGTGCGATTACGTCATCTGTGGATCTGTTGGGGCGGTATGCGAATTGGAGTTGGTCTAGGATGCCCGGGAGGATGCTGTAGATGTGAGCTATGACCACCCTTTCAAAATACTTCATGGCTACCGACATGAGTGCCACGGGGCAGTAGTCATTTAGGCAGGTTACCTTCGCTTCCTTGGGCACAGGGACTATGGTGGTCTGCTTGAAACATGTTGGTATTACAGATTCGGTCAGGGAGAGGTTGAAAATGTCAGTGAAGACCCTTGATAGTTGGTCCGAGCATGCTTTGAGTACACATTCTTGTAATTTGTCTGGCCAGGTGGCTTTGTGAATGTTGACCTGTTTAAAGGTTTTTTTCACATCGGCTACCGAGAGCGTTATCACACAGCCATCCAGAACAGCTGGTGCTCTTGTGCATGCTTCAGTGTTGCTTGTCTGGTAGGCTCTGGGCAGCTCGCATCTGGATTTCCCTTTGTAGTACGTAACAGTTTTCAAGCCCTGCCACATTTGATGAGCGTCAGAGCCGGTGTAGTAGGAATCTTAATCCTGTATTGACACTTTGCTTGTTTGATGGTTCGTCTGAGGGCATAGCGGGATTTCTTATAAGCGTCCTGATTAGTCTCCCGCTCCTTGAAAGTGGCAGCTCTAGCCTTTAGCTCGATGCGGATGTTGCCTGTAATCCATGGCTTCTGGTTGGGATATGTACGCACAGTCACTGTGCGGTCTTATTGCCAGCTTTGCAATACTTTGAGACTTCTTTAATATTAGACATTGCGCACCAGCTGTTATTGACAAAAAGACACACACCCCCACCACTCGTCTTACCAGAGGTAGCGTCTCTGTTCTGCCGGTGCATGTAAAATCTCTCTCTATGTTGTCCGTATCTTTGATCAGCCACGTCTTGGTGAAACATAAGATGTTACAGTTTTTAATGTCCCGTTGGTAGGTTAATCTTAATAGTAGGTCATACATTTTATTTTCCAATGATTGTATGTCAGCAAGAAGAATGGAAGAAATTGGGAGTTTACTCGCTCGCCTCTGGAATTTCAGAAGGATCCCCGATCTGCGTCCCCTTTTCCACCGTCTTTTCTTCACGCAAAAAGCGTGGATCTGTACCTGTTCCAGTGGAAGCAGGATATCCTTCTCGTAGGACTCGTTAAAGGAAAAAGTTTATTCCAGTCCGCAGTGAGTAATCGCTTTTCTGATGTCAATAAGCTATGTCATAACAATGTGTGACTATATTCCTTATGGTGGACTACAGGAAACGGTTTCAGGACAACAAACAACAAAGATTTTGTAAGGATCATCAGATCCTCAAAATGTTCTACAGCTGCACCATCGAGAGCTTCCTGATTGGTTGCATCACTGCCTAGTATGGCAACTGCTCGGCCTCCAGCCCCCGACCTCAAGACGCTACAGAGGGTAGTGCATACGGCCCAGTACATCACTGGGGTCGAACTCCCTGCCATCCAGAACCTCTATACCAGGCGGTGTCAGAGGAAGGCCCTGAAAATTGTCAAAGACTCCAGCCACCCCAGTCATAGACTGTTCTCTCCACTACTGCATGGCAAACTGTACCGGAGAGCTAAGTCTGGGTCCAAGAGGCTCCTGAACAGCTTTCACCCCCAAGCCAAACAGCTAAATAGTTAACCAAATAGCTACCTGCGTTGACACTTTTTGATTCTATGCACACGCAGTCACACATACTTACACTGTCACGTTCGTCATAAGAATTATCGGACCAAGGTGCAGCGTGATATGGTTTCTACATGTTTATTAACTGAAATGCACAAAAAACAAATAATGAATGAAACGTGAAGACAATGGAGTGCTCACAGGCAACTACACATAAACAAGATCACACCAACACAGGTGGGGAAAAATAACTACTTAAATATGATCCCCAATTAGAGACAATGAATACCAGCTGCCTCTAATTGGGAATCATACAAAACACCGACATAGACATAGATATACTAGATCACCCCCTAGTCACGCTCTGACCTACTACACCATAGAGAAACAATGGCTCTCTATGGTCAGGGCGTGACAAACACATAACATGTACACACAGGAACACATTCGCCACACACACACTTACACACGTATCACATACGCTGCTGCTACTGTCTTATCTATACTGTTCACTAGTCACTGTACCCCTACCTATATGTACATATCTTCTTCAATTACCTCGTACCCCTGTACATTGGAAGTCAGGATCTCGAGTCTTCACCTAGTGTTGTTAACAACCCATGGTTCCCCTTTATCCAACTGTCAGTGGAGAAACAAGCTTTTGAGTGTTCATACATAAAACACCTAAGTTCTTCCGACTGGCATGGAAGTGGCTGGAGTCTTAAGAGGTGTAAAGATAATTAGGAGTCTGAAACTAGGCTATTTGGTGCAGTGTGTGTGTGTGTGTGGGGGGTGTAACGGTTTCTTCCGTTGAAGGAGAGGAGGACCAAAATGCAGCGTGGTTAGTGTTCAACATGTTTAATCTAGACGATTAACAAGAACACTTACAAATGTGAAAACAGTCCTGTCTGGTGCATAGACACAAAGACAGAAGACAACCACCCACAAAGTGCCTAAATATGGTTCCCAATCAGAGACAACGATAGACAGCTGCCTCTAATTGAGAACCAATCTAGGCAACCATAAAAATACAAACTACCTAGAACGAAAACAGCCCCATAAACATACAAAAACCCCTAGACCAGACAAAACACAAATCCCCCGTGCCACACCCTGACCTAACCAAAATAATAAAGAACACAAAGATAACTAAGGCCAAGGGGTGACAAAGGGAGGGAGGGAGGGAGGGTGGGGGGGGGGGGGGGGGGGGGTGCGTGGGTGTGCATGTGTGTGGGTGTGCATGTGTTGTGTAGATGTGTGGTGTACCTCATATGTGTATGGGGTGTATTCATATCATATGTGCATGCCTGTGTGTGTGTGCAACAGAGGGGGGTCAGAGCGAATCAGAGCATATAGCAGATGTGCATTCTTTCTCTCCGCAGTCTGAGCCCCAAGGTCCCTCTGCTGGCCAATGATTGTTAATCTATCTGCTTTACTATAATTATGCCTTTTTTTTCCCTGCTCCTCACGCTCCAGTGCCTTCTCTATAGCCCTGCACCACTCTGAAAAAATGCATTACAGTACATACTGTGGCTTCCTGTAACAGGATAGTGATACTGTACAGTCAGGCCTTGATTCCTACTCTTATCTACTTGAAAATGACTTATTTTACTAGAGGAAAGAACATATTCATGTTCTTATAGCTAGATTTAGATTATGGGTAGCATATCTTACATCTGACACTAAACTAGAATGGTACTTGTTAGATCACCAAATGGTGACAGGTCTGTTTAATGGCAGGGTTGGGCAGGATACCTTATAAATGTAGTCTGTTACAGTTACTAGCCTGTCCTAAATTATAATCAGTAATGTAACTTTTGGATTACCTAAACTCAGTAACATAATCTGATTCCTTTCAGTTACTTTTAGATGACTTTCCCCTTAAAAGGCACAGGTTAGTATCTAGCAAAGCCATAAAAGCACATTTTTGTTTTCTGGCCCATCTGGTGGAAATCACTCAGTTCTGCTTCAAGGATATCCCAATAAACGCCAACCTGCTTAATATGCATTCGAAAGAATACAAAAAATAATATTTCCAAATGAAGGACATATTTTGCAGGATAAGTCAATGTTAGAGTTTACATAGCTGGACATAAATGGATGTTGCATTTTACTTAATGGGTTGGTTATGTACTGTATGCATATTCTAACCCATTGCTTTCTACTACAGATAATACTATTAGGCTATATATTTACATTTAACAAAAAGACTCAGATTTCCAGTCATTCCAAATAGTTCAATATCCCTTGATCATCAAGAATACAACTTGGAAATATGTAAATATAGATTAGCCAAATTGTTTTAGGCCTACCTGAGCATTAACCAAAAACTGAGGACTATGTAAATGTTTTGTCATGAGGACTGATTAGATTCATTGCTTTGAGTTGAAAAATAAATTCTGATCTCGGAATGGCATGCTTTGAGCACTAATGAAAAGTGCTATTTGTATGTGAAAGACTAGATGGTAATTTTCCATAAAGAAAATAAAAGTCCCAATCTTGGTCTTCTTAAATTAAACTAGTTTTTGACCGTATGGAGCACAATACCACTGGGGAGTTTGGAAGGGAGGAACTCAAACTTTTATTCCATAGGCTGGGATCCGCACTATGCAGCTGTTGCAAGAGCTCATTTTTCACTGGCTGTCTGTCATTTCACTGGCTGTCTATTCATTACTCCGATTCTGTTGCAAAACGTTTCTTAAATGGAAGCAAATGGAACGAAACACGTATGGACATAGCCTACTGGAATTTGTCCAAAAGAAACAACCACAATCCGTAAGGCGCAAATAAATGAGAGAGCAGCAGTGTGATTCACATCAATGTGCTATGTAGCCTATATATCAATAATAAGTTATATCAGTATCACCCGTAGGCCACACCACTGCTGCCGTCCTTATCCCCAAGCGGTTATTCAAGTTGGATCATCTTTGGATGCCGACAACAGTCGCACCATTGGAAGAAATAGCTTGGAATGTAGCCTATTCCTGCTCTTTTCTAGTAATTGATGAAATGCATTTAGTGTGTCGTCATAGTGGCCTCTGATCAGACTTGTTAAGGCGTAACAAATTGAAAAACTTGCAATTATATTCAATGCTGATTTGAATGTCATTGAGAAAACAAGCAATTTTTCGGTTAGTGGCCCAACGCCCTTGACCGCTAGGATACCTGTCACCTCTTGATTTCACCTTTTGAGTTCGCCTTATCATTTCAGTGTTTTACAATTAAATTATTGATCTCATGAGATGGGTAATTTTGATGAAGATAAAATCGTCATCATCGTTTTCAGATTAGCCATTTAATCGGTTCACACTTCATTATGGTCAATCATTGCCGAATCCTCCTTAGCTTCACTTGTATTATGCGTCAGTACCATTTATGTCTATAGCATGTTGACAGAGTGTATAGCTGAGACAGAACAGTTTGTTCCCAGGCCAGCCCAGAGAGACAGACACACTGTGTATTGTGCTGGCACTGGACACTACCAAAGCATCTTGAACTATTATTATAATAGAAGGATAAGCATCACATTTCAACACTGCAGAGTAACAGTGGTGCTTTCAGACTCTCTCTCCATTTATTTTTCACCGAATGTGATGTCATATTCACTTCTGTTCAGGTGTACTGCATTGCTGCATAGACTAGTTTATGAATACTCTGCATTATAATGTATAAAAACATAACAGAGGGAGAAAGTCCATTGTTGGAGGATGGCGGTGGAGTTTTGCTTATCAGCAGATTTGGTCCACAGGAGTTCTATTTATAGAGAGCTACGGGCTATAGATGTTTTCATAGTGGAATGGGGAAGTTAAAGTACACTACATGCTATATCTATCTATTCTACTTTGAACCTAACACCTGTCAGCCGCCTGTCAAAGATTTCTGTGAGTAAATACATTCCGCATTGAGAGGTAAAGAATGACAACAAATATACAAGTGTCCCAGCGTGCCCCTGTAGGAACATGGCTGTCTACAGCTGATCAGCTCTATTCTTCATTATTCTCCCCGTCCCTGGTATACTGTGGGTTGGAACCACAACTCCTGTCCCTCCCTCTTCCAGTTACAGTATCAAACTGCCTGCTAGAGTAGGTGTCTCTCTCTCTCTGTGCCAAGGGGTGTGAGGAAAATGGACATGTTTGGCACACGTTGCCTACAGCTCTGGTGAACCTCGGGGACCTAAATCCTCCCTGGGACGCGTCTAAACGCATCTTTGTTGTTCCAGGTCAATGCTGGTTCTCCACAGGGCTGTCTAAAGTCTCCATATTCTGTCAGAGATGGGCCAGTTTCTGTCAGGGTGTCAAAGGAAGTAACAAGCCGGAGTTGATTTATTAGTTTGTACTTTAGCTATGGGCCCCATGAGGTGGAGCCAAGAATTACTGGCAACATTTAATTGCGTTAGATGGGAAGTGAGGGGGGTGTGTTGTATAAAGCTGACTTGTTGCCTCCATTTGTGGAATCCCCAAATCTCCCAATCGAAGGCAAGCTCGCACCTGCTATCCAAAATATTAATTTCATTTTGTATTTGTTTGTTTGAAAATGGCCTAAGTGTGTATGTGAACAAACTCTCTGTGGCAGTTTTCAATCATATCCCCCCTCCTGCCTGGGTCGAGGTGAGGGCTTCATGACTTATATTGTACGTGTGTGTGTGTGTGTGTCTATACAGCTGTATGTGTATCTGTATGTGTGTGTATATGTGTGTGCTTGCCTACATTATTAAGCGGGTACATTCTGGCATGCTCCTGAATAGAACAACGATGATTTATACCATGTCATGGTGTAATGTGAGACGTGTTATTCTGGGTGTTATGCTGCCAAAAACTGCTTTTCCAACAGGTCTCATGAGAATGTATTGTTTTGGAGTTGCACAAAAAGAATGTCTGCAATAATGATCTCATTCGCCTCAGTCATCGAGAATGTCTGGACAATGTTATTGAGTAGCAGATCTATAGCAGATAATCAGTCTTCAGCTCCAAACCTCCTCATTAATTTCGGTGGATAGTTAACATCAGACAACCCTGCCTTTAATCGCATGTACAGATTACATTCTTTTAACTGGAAAACTCCACTGAAACCCTATTAAAATGAACACAATTACCTTCTGAATAAATAAACAACAACTTCATATTTTTCCCTATCTTCATGAAACAATGAACAATGATAACCTTTTCATGAATGGTATTGATTGACTCTGACTGAGCCTCCCTCTCCAACTGGCTCTTAAATGCAGTGTGTTACTTTAAATATTCTAATCAATGTTTATGACCTCTAGTGAGACTCATGCTGTCAATTTGCCAACTTCAATGCAGCTGGAAACACTCTCTGCTAATTCTGTCTGCCTTCTCTTCTTCTCTTGCTCCCTCGCTCCTCTCATTCTTTCTCTCCCTCTTGTACATTTCCTTAATAACCTCTACACCTCCTTCTCCCTCATCCCGCCTCTCTATTCCTCCTCCATCCAGTCTTCTCTCATCCTCTATCTTCTCTCTCCCTCTCTTTCTTTCTCTTCCTCACTCTCTCTCTCCTCCTTTGGATTTCAAATCATGATCCCCTCTGCTGCAAAGAAAACCCCACCTACTCAGCGCTGCTAATGTAGTCACTGACAGTGCAAGTGTTCGCTCTCTCTCTGATGAGCTCTCTCTTGCTTCTCTCTCTCCTGCTCACACTCTCTCTCCCTCGTTGTCTCATACTCTCTCTCTCTCTCTCTCTCTCTCTCTCTCTCTCTCTCTCTCACACACACACACACAAATGCACACTCTCTCATTGCTCCAGTCCCAAATAAATAAAGAGTCACAGAAGGATGTGGGGGAAAGAGAGAAGTTGCTACTTTAGGAAGAACAATGTTGATGCTACCCAACCTTCTTCATCTCCTGCCTGCTTTTGAGATTTTGTGAGGATTAAAAGCGCGTGGCGGCGATTACACAGGGATTTCTACACCACAAAAGGATGCTCAGTTCTCCCTCCTCTCCTGCTGAAGCCACAGAAGAGAGGACTACCGTAGAGAACTTGTCTCCTCCTGTCTCAGCGCTACCTGCCTAACAGTCAGCCGTGCACAGCCAACAGAGGCAATGACAGCCTTGCTGCTCTAGAGCCCCATGGAGCGCAGTCCGCCTCTGGATTCCATGCTTTGTAGATATACATTCTAAGAAATTCGTTCTTAGAAGCCAAACCGAGAGAAAATAAACACTGGCTGCTCACCAGCTCTATGGTTTTCTGACTCGTCCAAGATTGTGATTTTTGGCATCTGACTAAGAGGTAGGTTCTTGCTTTACTTTATCTTGTGTTTTTTGGTTTGTTCATTTGCTGCACTGCTTACTGTCAAAAATAACTGTTTCCTTCTTCAGGAAATTATCACTCGCAGGGAAATTGTGCCCAAAGAGAAGGGTTGCCTAATGTTGGTGTATGTCTTTAACTGTCCTATTTAAAAGACTTGTCAGACATTTTTTCCCACTTACACTTGGACTACGGTAAGCTGTGGCTCTGTCCTCAGTACTGTTAGAGAGGATTATGCACAGCTCAATGACACAGATGAATGGTGACATAGATACATTCCCAAATATGACTAATTCTCCCACATGCAGGATGAGAAGTTAGCTTCAGTCTGGGAAGTTTTTAATCTGATGCTTTGTTGCAGTGAACAGACATAATACTTGAACATTTCAGCTCATCACTCACATGGTACTTTTAACAAGTCAGGAGTAAAATTAAAAGAATGTAAATCATTTGATAATAGATGCAGATAACATGGTATTTGAGAAGAAGGGTATTTACTCTAGGTGACTGAATAGTTTCTTACAACAAATGTTTGTGTTTTTTGTCATTTTGTTGAATGTTTCTCTTTTGGAAACTCCCAAGAAACAGTCCACTGCAAAAAGGAGAGTGGTTACGTACTAAAATGAGACGGTCGGATGAAGAGAGAGATGGATTAATCTTTGTTATGCCTTCCTCCATTACTCTCTGATAGTGAGAGATGTCTCGTACTTTAAGTGACAAACACATACACACATGAATTCAGATGCAGGACCCCCCCCCACCTGGCCTGATGCACAGCCCACAGTTCCCTTCTGTATAGAGTTCACCCTGTGCAGGATGCATATATGCCAAGTGGGGAGTGTGTGATCATATACACCTTTTCTGGGGCTTGCAACTGCCTGGTGCATCAGGTCTCATCAGGTCGGCTCATATTTGGCATTGTGATGATGAGTCTTCCTCAATCAGTTTGTCATTTTGCATGTTTGTAGAGTTATTAATATTGTGTGCTCTCTCTCTATCGCGGTCTCTATCTCTCTCCCTCTCTTAACACTTATCCAGGTACTCTACATTTACACAAAGGTCATTTGAAAAACCAAATAAATGTTGAGCATGTGTCCACATGCTGAGCCCTCTGAATGCTGGAAAGAGGAGAGAGTCTGGCCTCAGAGGGAGAGAAGCTCTCCCGAAAAGAACGCAATTTCCCTTGGAAGTGTAAGGAGCGCTGGGGGGCGAGTTGGCAGCCTGCCCGGCCACTGAAGAGAAATCCCTCCACGCCTCCAGAGGAAATCAATTGACAGAGAGACAGAATTAGCTGCTTTGCTCACCTGCTGAAGATAAGATTACTGCTGTGCCTCCGTCTTTTGCGTTGGCCTGGCGGTAGAAAGACACAGTGGAGGGAACATTGCTACTCACAGAGGCAGAGAATTATTCATGTAAAATAATGACACAAAGTTTGATTTGGGAGTTGATAGAAAGGCAGGGGATGCTCAGTGCAGGGCAGAGCTGAGGTTCCTACTGGATTGTGATATTGTGGGGGTGAATAAAGAAGATGCTGTGATTGCAGAAAAGTGTTTGAGATGGAATATACATTCTGTGGTTATGAATACTGCATCAGGATAGGTGAGGTGTGTCGATTTAAACAACTCCCTGTCTATCACTGTTCACACTTAAGCACACACACACAAACAGAGTAACCACATTAAATTGAAAAGAAAATTACCTGAAAATCCTTCAACTTAATTCAATGCCAAGAACAGCAAAGGCATCCTTGGCTCTCACCATTCGGTACAGAATTGCCCCTCAAACAAATCAAGTCCTTTTACAGATCTGACCTCACTCCTCAATGTCCTTGTTACATTCAAATCTAATCATATTGGTTACATACACGTGTTTAGCAGATGTTATTGCGGGTATAGCACAATTCTTGTAAATGCATTCAGAACTTGCTGTGTGTGTCATTAAATGAGGAACTGTCAGACTGTATTGGTTTATGTTTTGGCTTCTTTTCGGTAAATTTTTTATGTATTTTTCTAGCTAGGTTTCCATCCAATTGGCAACAGCTTTTCGTGCAAATATTTCCATCAAATTGACTTGTTGCGGATAAGGCTGTGCGTGATGGATGACATAGTGCACATAAAAATGAATTAAATAGGTTTCCATTGCATTTTCAACTCTACTGGTGGTTTTAAATTAAACATTTTGTGTTATATAGCGAATGTGCACACTCTGGTCTTGCCACGTGCGCACTAGCCAACACCTCACAGATACAATGCGGGTATAGACAACATTATGAGATTATTATGGACAAAAGAGCTAGATTATTCACATTTATAAAATGGCAGCCAAGCATTGATCATCATGTTGCCAGAATAAGACCCTTGACATTTATTGGAAAGGAGCATCAGAGTTCAACATAATTTATTTAATCCGTAGCTTAATTAACTGCATGCTTTCATGAGTTGTAGTGCGAAGACCAACAAACCTATCATTGCGTGACTCCAAGTTTGCTTCAATATGATGGTTATTATATCAATATTAGCCATTTCTCGTGTAATTCATTTTACAGTTACAAAAAGAGCCCACCTTGTCTGGCTTATTTTGTTTTGTCGACATTTGGAAAGTTTACAGACACATTTTCTGTTTCCATCAGGCCTGTTTGTTGTGCCATTTAAAAAAAAATCTGATTTGTACTTTACTCACATAAAAAAGGTTGGATGGTAACCTGGTTATTGTCAGGCTTCTATTGAGAGTGAAAAGCAGTCTTTTCTGACACGTTTTAGGTAGGCCTACTTTTTATTTTCTGTTATTGTGTTATCTTACTGTAGTAGTGAATCATGTTTGGGGCGTGTGAGGCCTGGATATCTACTGTGCTTTGAGGACAGAGGAAATGGGAAACTGACTTTCCTTTGACTAATTAACAGCCAATCAGACCTCCTATGATTGGCTGGCACTTCACATGCATTTGTGTTTAAAACCTCTTTTAAATAGTAAATATGTATACAGTACCAGTCAACAGTTTGAACACACCTACTCATTCAAGGGTTTTTCTTTATCTTTATTATTTTCTACATTGTAGAATAATAGGGCGGTAGGTAGCCTGGTGGTTAGAGCGTTGGACTAGTAACTGAAAGGTTGCAAGATCAAATCCCGAGCTGACTAGGTAAAAATCTGTTGTTCTGCCCCTGAACAAGACAGCTAACACACTTCCTAGGCTGTCATTGAAAATTAGATTTGTTCTTAACTGACTTGCCTAGTTAAATAAAGGTAAAAAAAATTGTGAAGTAACCAAAAAAGTGTTGAACAAATCAAAATATATTTATATATTATATATTCTTTAAAGTAGCTGCCCTTTGCCTTGATGACAGCTTTGCACACTCTTGGTATTCTCTCAGCCAGCTTGATGAGGAATGCTTTTCCAACAGTCTTGAAGGAATTCCCACATATGCTGAGCACTTTTTGGCTGCCTTTCCTTCACTCAGCGCTCCAACTCATCCCAAACCATCTCAATTGGGTTGATGTCAGGTGATTGTGGAGGCCAGGTCATCTGATGCAGCACTCAATCACTCTCCTTCTTGGTCAAAAAGCCCTTACACAGCCTGGAGGTGTGTTTTGGGTCATTGTCCTGTTCAAAAACAAATTACAGTCCCACTAAGCGCAAACCAGATGGGATGGCGTATCGCTGCAGAATACTGTGGTAGCCATGCTGGTTAAGTGTGCCTTGAATTCGGAATAAATCACCAACAGTGTCCCCAGCAAAGCACCCCCACATCATCAATCCTCCTCCTCCATGCTTCATGGTGGGAACCCCACACTCTGAGATTATCCGTTCACCTACTCTGCGTCTTACAAAGACACGGCGGTTGGAACTAAAAATCTCAAATTAGGATTCATCAGGCCAAAGGACAGATTTCCACCGGTCTAATGTCCATTGCTCATGTTTCTTGGCCCAAGCAAGTCTCTTATTCTTATTGGTGTTCTTTAGTAGTGGTTTCTTTGCAGCAATTTGACCATGAAGACCTGATTCACACAGTCTCCTCTGAACAGTTGATGTTGAGATGGGTCTGTTACTTGAACTTTATTTGGGATGCAATTTCTGAGGCTGACAACTCTAATTAACGTATCCTCTGCAGCAGAGATAACTCTGGGTCTTCCTTTCCTATGGCGTTCCTTATGAGAGCCAGAGCTTGATGGTTTTTGCGACTGCACTTGAATAAACTTTCAGAGTTCTTGAAATGTTCTGCATTGATTGACCTTCATGTCTTACAGTAATGATGAACTGTCGTTTCTCTTTGCATATTTGAGTTGTTCTTGCCATAATATGGATTTGGTCTTTTACCAAATAGGGCTATCTTCTGTATACCACCCCTACCTTGTCACAACACAACTAATTGAAATGCATTTCAGATGACTACCTCATGTAGCTGGGTGAGAGAATGCCAAGAGTGGGTAAAGCTGGCATGAGGGCAAAGGGTGGCTACTTTGAAGAATCTCATAAAATTTATTTAGATTTTTTTTAAACACTTTTTTGGTTACTACATGATTCCATGTGTGTTAATTCATAGTTTTGATGTCTTCTTGATCTTTTTAGTTTTTTGAATGCTCACAGATGAAGCCGGAATCCCTGGATTTAGAAAATAACGTACTGTCTGAGGACAATCACAGACCCTGTTTTATGACAAAAAAAAGGTTGATCCCGCTCTACTGAATGATAGTTTGTTCCACTGAAACTAAGTTAGCATATGTTATTAATTAATGTGTTTAGCTTAATATTTGTTTTTTATTCTCTAAATATAGAAATGGGTACTTTGTAGACATACAAACTAGGCTTTGTATCTTGAACCCATACTGTATATGGCATATGTACATTTGTCATATACATACAGTACATGTATGTGGACTAACTGTTTGATTTCTTGAGGGTAAGGACAGGTCTTCTCAGGCAACTTCCTAAATAGCATTGTACTGTACTTTAGTTTTGTATTGCTGCGTCAAATGTTTGACGCTAATTTCTTATTTTTTTAATTGTTTTTCCACAGCACCTCACAAACAAGACAAAAACAAAATGCCTACTATACAACACATTCATTTTACAATATAAAAAATCCAACAGGATGTTGCTAGATAATTCAGTCCTCCAGTTTGTTATTGAGGGTGATTATGAGGCTTTCCAATTGATGCTAATTTAAAAAATGTACCACACAAAAAACATCACTAGGTACTGCTGCAGGTCTGTGTGTGCTTGCGTGTGTGTGTGTGCTTGTGTGTGTGTGCCCACAAGCTTGTCTATGTCAAATGTGTATGTGTCTGTGTTGGTGTACTCGCAGTGTTTCTGTGTTTTTTTTGCGCATGCATGTGTGTGCGCGTGTCTATGACTGAATGTGCTTGCTTCAACAAATGCACACCTGCATTAGTAATTCATGAGTCATTCTCTATGGCAACAAGACATTTAACAAGCTGCTGACAATGTTCACATCCTGCCTGTTGCTATTGAGATTAATGTTGTGTTGCATTGTGTTTGTGTGTTCAAGGAACTGAAACCGTGTCGTCAGCAATTTGATTCATTCCAGTTATACAATCTGTCCTCAAATCTCTATAAGAATAGCTAATGTTTTCAGACATTCTTCTACTATATGATATCCTGCATTGGGTTCCAATTAACTACACAGATTTTAAAAGTACAAACATGATATTACCATGTTATTACTATGGTATAATAATAACTTTAATAATATATTTGTTTATATGGCAGGTTTCAATACAGGTAACGAAGTGCTTCACATCATAAATATAAAATAAAAGTACTAACAAAGAAGCAAAGACTGGAGGAAGGAGAATGAAAAAAAATCATAAATCATACATTCAAATGATACATTCAAAGCATCTTTATAAAACAGTGTCTTCAGCAGGGATTTAAAAAGAGGCACTGAATCTGCCAGCCTGATCTCATCTGGCAGACCATTCCAAAGTCTAGGGGCCCTAATGGCAAATGCCCAGTCTCCTTTCATTTTCAACCTAGATTTTGGACTGGCCAACTGTGCCCTGCCAGAGGATCTCAGGCTGCGTCCTGGCTCATCGGGAGATAAAACATCTGAGATGTATGATAGGTGTAAACCAAATCCAGCCTTAAACGTGATTAATACAATTTGAAAATATATTCTAAAAGTGACTGGTAGCCAGTGTAGAGAAGCTAAAATAGGTGTGATGTGGTTTCGTAAATTGTGCCTTCCTGTATTATACATTTTTATTATTTTCTTCTGAGCCAATATCTTTGTCCGTATTCTTGTTTTTTATGATTTCTTATTGTTTTTGCATTGTCGAGAAGGAACCTGCAAGTAAGCATTTCTTTGGACGGTGTTTACCATGTGTAATTTGACAAATGAATCTTGAAACTATACAAAGAGTTAAAGAGTATAAGGCATATCTATTGTAAATCAGGACCGTGTACTATCATGTTGACCCATATGATCATAGGACAATGTATATGGGTAGAATGCACATTGATTTGTTTGTCAAACGGAGGAATAATTCTGATGGTTTATTGATTACAATACATCAAGGCATAAGTCACTTTGGATTTGGCCATTGCCTTGGAAGATAATATGATTATTGACCTATGAAACAAGGCATTGACAAATCACCACTTTGCTGACTGGTTGTTTAGGCACATCATTCACTGTGGTAGTTATTGACAAGTAGAGGCAACACGATTGCTGAGCACCATCAATGATCTACTTCTATTCTGTAACTGATTGAGTTTTAAATTGAGTTTCTTACTTCTTACTGCTCTCACACCTAGTGGGGTAGGCATACTTCTCCAGGCATTTTGGAGTATAGTTACGATGTTTTGTGTTCTGTGAAAGTCACCTGTCAGGTTTAGCTATTGTACCTGCACTCTATGTGGATAACAAAGCAGAATCAATGATTTGGCTTAAGGGTTCTGGCAGAACAATTGACTTGGTCATGTTCTTAGACTTTGACAAGCGCTTTGACACACCCCTCAGTTTCATCATTCTATTTGGGAATTTAATATTTGTCAATGTTCCTCACATAAATACAGGTAACTGCCAAAATAAAGGAAATACATGAGTAAATGAGGGTTACAAAGTATATTGAAAGCAGGTGCTTCCACACAGGTGTGGATCCTGAGTTAATGAAGCAATTAACATCCCATCACGATTAGGGTCATGTGGAAAAATGCCCTGTTGTCCATTATTTTGGCTACCATAGCTAGAAGAAGAGATCTCAGTGATTAGTGAAAGAGGGGTCTCAAAGGAGCATAGAAGCGTTAAAGGGTGTGTGTATGTTTGTGGCACCTACATCAGGACTGTTGTGCAGAAGAAATGCTGAGACGCAAGAGACTGAATTTCACTGAGTTCGCCCCATTAGTTTGCATTATATAGATCAATATTTTTTTCTGTGATCAAATCAACATTATATCAGCCCCTTTTCAATGCAACAAATCTAACTTTGCAAGATTAAGTTTGTGATTTTGTTGTAGGCAGCGCCAGAGCACAACTAAGTAGTGTGCTTTTCAGATCAGTTCGGAGCGCAGAGCTGCAGTTGTGCACATTTTTTGTTGATATTCTTTGCTTGTTAGTGAGTTATTAGCCCAGTTATAAATATGTTTAGGTCAGCAATGGGGAGTTATTTCTTCCTACAAGAGCAAAAATGTGTAGGCTACATTTCAAGCTGTCTTTGAATGGCCAGTCAAGTAAAAAGCTTATGTCTTAATTAAAGGGGCAGTGTTGTATTTTGAGACAGGCTTGAATATGCAAAGAAGTCAATAGGCAGAGGGGTAGCCTACATGGTATAACTTTCTGTATGAAAATATTTATTCATTTTACATTGTAAAGTGGTTTCTTGCACAATACAATGCACTTTACAGTCACCTATTTGGCCAATGGAGTTACAGACCAAGTAAGCCCTTTTTAAAAGTCTCATGCAATTTAAGCCTGCATTGAACACCACATACACAGTACATTTGGAAAGTATTCAGACCCCTTGACTTTTTTCCACATTTTGTTATGTTGCAGCCTTATTCTAAAATGGATTAAATATTTTTTTCCCTCATCAATCTACAAACAATACCCCATGATGACGTAGCAAAAACAGACAGTGATGGAAAAAGTACCCAATTGTCATACTTGAGTAAAGGTAAAGATACGTTAACAGAAAATGACTCAAGTAAAAGTGAAAGTCACCCAATAGAAAATGACTTGAGTAAAAGTCTTAAAGTATTTGGTTTTAAATATACTTAGGTATCAAAAGTAAATTTAATTTATAAAATGTACTTAATTATCAATAGTAAAAGTATAAATAATTTCAAATTCCTTATATTAAGCAAATCAGACCGCACCATTTTCTAGTTTTTTTTAAAAGTTTACGGATACCAAGGGGCACACTCCAACACTCAGACATCATTTACAAACAAATCATTTGTGATTATTGAGTCCACCACATTAGACGCTGTAGATGACCAAGGATGTTCTCTTGATAAGTATGTGAATTTTGACCCTTGCCTGTCCTGACTGCCTGAACACTCTGCCTGCTGAGCCTGCCTGCCGACCTGTACCTTTGCCCCACCTCTGGATTGTTGACCTATACCTACCCTGACCCTGATCCTGCCTGATGTCCGGTACCGTTGCCACAATTTGATGTGTCTGCATCTGGGTCTTACCGTGATTCCTGATAGTACGAACTGGCCATGACTGACCCAGCAGACCCGGGCCAGCTGTGCAAAACCATCTCCACCCAGGGAGCCACCATCAGAAGGCACGAGGAATTACTTTGTGGCCTTGTGGAGGGGGTCAAAACGTTGGCTGAACGCCATGACCCGGGTGTTGGACAGTTTGCTGGAGCAATTCCACGGTTTGTCTGGGAGGCCGCCTGCCACGGTGGTAACCCCACAGCTCCTCAGCGACTCAGCTGCTAGCAGCGCCGTCTCATCGGTCTTTCCACCTTCTTTGGAGCCCCGGAACGCTTCAATGGAGAGCCGAGCACCTGTCGGGCGTTCCTAGCGGGCGTGTCGGGCGTCTTCGAGCTTCAGCCCTCCTCCTTCCCCTCGGATCGCTCCAAGATAGCCTACCTCATCATGCTGATGTCCGGGAGGGCTCTCACCTGGGCCATGTGGGAACAAGAGCCGGCCATATGCGCTAGTCTGGAGGGGTTCGTGGGAGAAGTGAGGAAGGTTTTTGATGCCCCATTCTCTGGGCGAGAGGCCAGCCAGAAGCTATTCCAGCTTCGGCAGGACTCCCGCAGTCTAGCTGATTATGCGGTGGATATATGCACTCTGGCAGCGGAGAGTGCTTGGAATCACAAGGCACCTTTTGATATGTTCCTGCACGGCGTCTCGGAGGAGGTCAAGGACGAGCTTGCAGCTTGGGAGTTACCTACGGCGCTCGATTTCCCTCATCGCTTTGACCATCCATATCGATGGGCGATTACGGGGATGACGGAGGGAGAGGAAATTGGATATCACTCGCATGCCCAGGGATCCCACCTTGCCTCCGAGTCATCCCGGAAGCTCCCAATGATCTTGTTGCCGAGAGAAACCAAGGCTTCCCAATCTGCCCCGAGGGCTGCCGAAGACGTCCGAGTCACCGCTTCCTGAGCCTATGCCACTAGGCAGAACTGGGCTGTCGCCAGCAGAACGGCAACACAAAGAGTTGTCTGTATTGCGGGACTCTTGGTAATTTTGTTTCCTCTTGTCCTTTAAAAAAACAGGCATACCGGTAGGAGCGAGTATTCTGTTGGGCCATATGGAGAACGTTCCTGCTTCCCCTGCTCGCACCCCTTTTCATGATATTCTGCTGTGGGGAATCCAGTCCAAATCTCTCCGGGTTCTCACTAACTCTGGGGCCCATGAAAGCTTTTGGATGCTACCCTGGTGTCCGAGCTGAACATTCCCACTCAGCCCTTCTCCATTCCCATGGAGGTTAGAGCGCTGGACAGGCGCTCTATAGGCCAAGTCACCCACAACACCACTCACATCAACCTATGTGTGTCAGGGAACCACAGCGGGCTGGAGCCCGTTCTGCCACGGCCATTGCCTAAGGTCAGCACAACCTGCCCCGGGACGTCTTCGCGGGGGCTCGGAAGATGCCCCAAACCTCTCCGCCATTCCCGTGGAGTACCAGGACCTCCGGCAGGTGTTCTGCAAGGCGTTCAGGTGTCCAGGGCCTTGCTTTCGCTCCCACATCACCAATCTTATGACCTCGGGATTGACCTTCTCCCTAGCACAACTCCGCCCCGGGGACGACTGTACTCTCTGTCGGGACCAGAGATAAATGCGATGGAGACCTACATCGGGGACTCCCTTGCTGCAGGATTCAGCCATTACTTTGTCTTCTCCCGCCAGCGCAGGGTTCTTCTTTGTGGAGAAGAAGGACAAGACCCTGCGCCCGTGCATCGACTACCGGCGTCTCAATGACACAACGCTGATGAACCGCTACCACTCATCTCCTTGGCCTTCGAGCCGCTCCAGGGGGCCACCGTGTTTTCCAAGCTGGATCTATGGAACGGGAAGGGGACGAGTGGCAGACCAGCTTCAATGAGGCCAGCGGTCACTACGAGTATCTGGACATGCTATTTGTCCTTAACAATGCCCTGCTGTGTTCCTGGCTCTGGTCAATGATGTTCTCTGTGATATGTTGAACTGGTTTGTCTGATTACCTGATGACCTCCTGTTCCCCTCCATGTGATTCTCTCCCCCAAGGCCCTCCTCCCCCAATTGCTCAGTTTGGCCGGTCAGCCAGCTCTAGGAAGAGTCTTGGTGGTTCCACACTTCTTCCATTTAACCTCTAGCGTCGCGCAATCCCGTATCCGGGAGCGTAATCATAGCCTCAAGCTCATTACCATAACGCAACGTTAACAATTCATGAAAATCGCAAATGAAATGAAATAAATATATTGGCTCACAAGCTTAGCCTTTTGTTAACAACACTGTCATCTCAGATTTTCAAAATATGCTTTTCAACCATAGCTACACAAGCATTTGTGTAAGAGTATTGATAGCTAGCATAGCATTAAGCCTAGCATTCAGCAGGCAACATTTTCACAAAAACAAGAAAAGCATTCAAATAAAATCATTTACCTTTGAAGAACTTTGGATGTTTTCAATGAGGACACTGTTAGATAGCAAATGTTCAGTTTTTCCAAAAATATTATTTGTGTAGGAGAAATCGCTCCGTTTTGTTCATCACGTTTGGCTAAGAAAAAAATCTGAAAATTCAGTTATTACAACGCCAAACTTTTTTCAAAATTAACTCCATAATATCGACAGAAACATGGCAAACGTTGTTTAGAATCAATCCTCAAGGTGTTTTTCACATATCTATTCGATGATAAGTCATTTGTGGCAGTTGGGTTTCTCCTCTGAAGCAAATGGAAAAATACACGCAGGTGGAGATTACGCAATAATTGCAACGAGGACACCAAGCAAGCACCTGGGAAATGTAGTCTCTTATGGTCAATTTTCCAATGATATGCCTACAAATACGTCACAATGCTGCAGACACCTTGGGGAAACGACAGAAAGTGTAAGCTCATTCCTGGCGCATTCACAGCCATATAAGGAGACATTGGAACACAGCGCATTCAAAATCTGGGGCATTTCCTGTTTGAAATTTCATATTGGTTTTGCCTGTAGCATCAGTTCTGTGGCACTCACAGATAATATCTTTGCAGATTTGGAAACGTTAGAGTGTTTTCTTTCCAAAGCTGTCAATTATATGCATAGTCGAGCATCTTTTCGTGACAAAACGGGAACGTTTTTTTATCCAAAAATTAAAAGAGCGCCCCCTATATCGAAGAAGTTAAGAATGATGGAGGCCACTGTGGTCTTGGGGACCTTCAATGCTGCAGAAAGGTTTTGGTACCCTTCCCCAGATCTGTGCCTTGACACAATCCTGTCTAGGAGCTCTATGGACAATTCCTTCAAACTCTTTCAAACCCTTTCCAAATCATGTCCAATCGAATGTATTTTCCACATGTAGACTATAATCAAGTTGTAGGGACATCTCAAGGATGATCAATTGAAATAGGATCCACCGGAGCTGAATTTCGAGTCTCATAGCAAAGGGTCTGGATACATATGTAAATAAGGTAATATTATTGTTATTATTATTATATATACTCTTTTTGCTTAAATTTGTGAACATTTCTAAACTGATTTTGCTTGTCCTTATGGGGTATTATGTGTAAATTGATGAGGAAAGACATTCATTTAATCAAATTTGGAATAAGCCTGTAACGTAACAACATTTTGAAAAAGTCAAGGGGTCTGAATACTTTACGAATGCACCGTAGGCTACTGTAGGCTATATCAAAATGTATTTCCATGTGAAAATGTTATGGGATTTGCTCCATTGGTTTTGTTGGTAGGCCTACATTTTGCTCAAATAGCCACATTAGCCTATTGGCTACTGTCTAAAACTGTAAGGGTACAGTCTCAGTGTTCATTGTAAACATGTGCCGGAATTTGCACAACACTCTCACAACGTTAAATTTTCCGCTCACAATTTGCTGAGTGCCCCCCCAAAATTGAGGGAACATTGATCTGAATCCAATTGAACACTTATGGGAGATTCTGGAGCGGCGTCTGAGACAGCGTTTTCCACCAACCATCAAAAACAACAACTAATGATGGAATCTCTCGTGGAAGATTAGTTTTGCATCCCTCCAAAAGTGTCCAGACACTTATAGAATCTATTCCAAGGCGCATAGAAGCTGTTTTGGCGCCTCGTAATGGCCCAACACCCTATTAAGACACTTTATGTTGATGTTTCCTTTATTTGGCAGTTACTTGTTGGTGAGTGTGGGTGGATGTGTGCGCACACGCATGTGTGTGTACATGCGCATATGTCTGAGTGCTTTTGTGCGTGTGTGATGTGTGTATACACAGTATGTTCACCCTTAGTGTGCACTTGGTAACATTTACACGGATGAAGAAATCAGTGTTGGCTTTCAGACATGATGGCCCTTTGAGATATTTATATGAGTCAGGAAGCAAATTCATTTATTATTTGATTTCCATCTCCAGATGCGAGTCACTGAATTCTTTGGTTTAACAAACTCAGCACAAGTGCCTCTGGCACACATTTATGGGCACAATAACACTGCATATCCTTTTAATGCAGATTCTTCCAGCAAGGGGTCCTGGAACAACGATTGCAGCATCCAGGTATGACTCATTTTCTGAATTTAGATGCTGCTTTTTAACATGGCTAACTATTCCGACATTACCATATTGTATTCCGTAAGTACATTTGCAAGCTCAAGTGTGTATTTAGTTTATACCGGAGGGCAGAAAGACCTCAAGGGATATTTACAGTGATGCTAACGCTGTCAGGCTTCATGGATAATATTGACTTTATGAGCGATGGACTTATTTACCTGCTGAATGGATGGCTGCTTTGACTAATGAGCTTCTGAGATTTCATTTTCTTAATAATGCATGCTTTTCTGGGATGACCGGACTAAATTAAAAGATCTGGGATTGGAGGGATGAGAAATGGCTAACTATCCCTGTGGGCATATTTCAGCTTTTATAGGAACATTTGTCAATGCAAACGTTTGTGTTGTAAAAGTCCACCCCAGGCCTTTTATCTCAGGTTCACTCATGCATTCTATATGCATAGCTCTTTCTCATTCACAACACTGTTACACATGAACAAGCAGTGTAAAGCCCTGCCTTAGCTTTATTTGAAAGCACCACTTGAAGCCATTGTTTAATTCTGCATTAGAGTTAGGACTCATTGGTTATGTGCCCGAGGCTCTTCACTGAGCTTGCCAAGAAATAGTAGTATAGACCTTGGTCTGTCCTGTCCATCCTAACTTTACCAAGCATTCAGAAGGAGTAAAGACAATTTTAAGGTACGACTGCTACGTATGCTAAGCGACTGTGCTAGGTATGCTAGGGGGACCATATTTCCCAGATGTTGGCCCTCACAACCAAACAATCATGTCCTGCATTTTATCAACAAATTCAAACACCACCAATTTAGAAAAAAAGTTAGATTTGTCCCATATTTCAGTTGGACATTCTAACCTGTCTCGTGCAGTGATGTTGCACTTATGAAAACATATCATAATGATGTGGTAGTCTAAACTTACTCCTGATGTTAAACACTCCAACCATTGTCGAGATCTGATACCCTGCACAGCGCAAGATGTAGGTCAATGTCATAGGCCTATTGTCAACCAATCATATTCGGGCTAAATTCCAGCTAAACTTGGAGAGGATGGTTAGGCCTCACTACTTACAAAAAGCTAATTAGTTTGTTTCTCATTCAACATATTTTCTGCTACTTCACTCAATCTGTTTCAAATTCCCGGTGACCAACCAGAAATGTTCCCAAGCAGAAATGTTTCCATAAAAAAAAACAGCCACACATGTGGTCTCTCATTTCTGCATCAAGAGTAGGCTATGCTTCAACTGCATGGTCGGTGCAGCTAACTGCAGGGGTGTAGTGCTGCCAGAGCACACCTAAGCACCACTTCTCACAATGGTGCTTGTTTAGCAAAGTTAGATCAAAGCTGAATCAACGTCTTGGAAAATCACAATGATAGTCGAGTGTTACTGTTACACCAAAAACACTACCTAATTTCTTCTGAGATTTTAGGATGGTTAGCTGAATAGTCCCCAAAAATGTGCATGCGGCCAGAACTCAACAATGCGCACACACTAGGCAGAATGTGATTTGATTTAAACAAAAAACAGAGAGGCTATATAGTTTAACACCATCTGCTCTAATTTGCTCACAAAACAGTAATTCAAGAAGATCTAAATGCATATTCCCATGAAACTGATTGAGATCAAAGGATTGACATTCATACGCAGTTGGAACATTTCACTGTTAAAATGGGAAGAATTATCATTCATGATTGACAGTGATGATGCCATGGCCTATATTAAAGTTAGGTATGCCTAACTTGGTGTTTGAAGGTATTAAAAATAGTAAATGTTATTGAGACAATAGGCAGAGGTTGCAATTGGAGTATGCATTTTATGAATATTCTATAATGATATTCAATATCTGTCGGTACAAACTGAGAAATTATGACTCATTTACATTTGTATTGCTCTCGGTTTAACCATCCTCTCTAATTGTCTCTCTTACCATCTCTCTCCCTATCTCCCTCTCTGTTCCACTGCCTCTAGCCACTGGGGCTCCAGTTAGCTCTGCAGACGGTTTAAAGTAGCTCTGGCACTGACAGATTGATTTCTCTCCATCAAAAGTGTACATCTCTGCAGATCTATAAATACACACTACCCAAAATGAAGTTCCATTTTGATGAGCAAGAGTGCCGAAATGTATTGCTAATATGTTTTGAATGCAGTCAGCCCGATTCTTTGTGGGGTGAGTCTATTTACTCGTTATAATAGCACTCAATCAAAAGTCAAGCCAAGGTTGATCTGGCATCAGCATAGTTATACAGCACTAACTTTTAATGCTGAAACAAACACTTTCCTTTTTACCCCATGCGTATCGGAAATATGAAGGTAAGCCTTACTCTAAAATGGATTGAATTGTTTTTTTTCCCCTCATAAATCTACAAACAATACCCTATGATGACAAAGCAAAAACAGGCATTGGTGGAAAAAGTACCCAATTGTCATACTTGAGTAAATGTAAAGATACCTTAATAGAAAATGACTCAAGTAAAAAAGTCACCCAGTAAAATACTACTTGAGTAAAAGTCTTAAAGTATTTGGTTTCAAATATACTTAAGTATCAAAAGTAAATGTAATTGATAAAATGTACTTAATTATCAAAAGTAAAAGTATAAATCATTTCAAATTCTTATATTAAACTAACCAGACGGCACCATTTTCTTGTTTTTTTTTTATTACGGATACCCAGGGGCACACCCCAACACTCAGACATAATTTACAAACAAAGCATTTGTTTTTACAATGTGTCTTAAACAAATGCAAGGCTAAACTGTAGCTTTTAGTGTGTGTTTAGAGAGGGTTAGTTTAGCTAATGTCTTAAAGAATGTTTATGTTTTTCCAGATCCATCTACTGACACCTTGTCATGTACAGTAGTCACCATATGGGATACATGTGTATACAATTCCCCCTTCCATTTAAAAGACACTCGGATTAGAATAAAATAATGAAGACCCCACTAGATCTGATCCACACATGTCTCATGGGAGTAAACCATGCTGGCAAAGATTACCATGGATTTGTTAATCTCTCTGTTCTTTCCTTTCAAGACCACAAGCACACAAACATACAAATGCATGTGCACACACACACACACACACACACACACACATACAGCAAAAACGTCCACTCACTGTCAACTGCATTTATTTTCAGCAAACTGAACATGTGCAAATATTTGTATGAACATAACAAGATTCAACAACTGAGACATAAACTGAACAAGTTCCACAGACATGTGACTAACAGGAAAGGAATAATGTGACCCTGAATAAAGGGGAGGTCAAAATCAAAAGTAACAATCAGTATCTGGTGTGGCCAGCAGCTGCATTAAGTACTGCAGTGCATCTCCTCCACATGGACTGCACCAGATTTGCCAGTTCTTGCTGTGAGATGTTACCCCACTCTTCCACCAAGGCACCTGCAAGTTCCCTTACCCTCCGATCCAACAGGTCCCAGACATGCTCAATGGGAATCAGATCCGGGCTCTTCGCTGGCCCTGGCAGAACACTGACATTCCTGTCTTGCAGGAAATCATGCACAATATGAGCAGTATGGCTGGTGGCATTGTCATCCTGGAGGGTCATGTCAGGATGAGCCTGCAGGAAGAGCACCACATGAGGGAGGAGGATGTCTTCCCTGTAACGCACAGCATTGAGATTGCCTGCAATGACAACAAGCTCAGTCCGACGATGCTGTGACACACCACCCCAGACCATGACGGACCCTCCACCTCCAAATCGATCCCGCTCCAGAGTACAGGCCTCAGTGTAACGCTCATTCCTTCGACGATAAACGCAAATCCGACCATCACCCCAGGTGAGACAAAACCGTGACTCATCCAGTGGAGAGCAGTTTTTGCCAGTCCTGTCTGATCCCGCGATGGTGGGTTTGTGCCCATAGGCGATGTTGTTGCCGGTGATGTCTGGTGAGGACCTGCCTTACAACAGGCCTACAAGCCCTAAGTCCAGCCTCTCTCTGCCTATTGCAGACAGTCTGAGCACTGATGGAGGGATTGTGCATTCCTGGTGTAACTCGGGCAGTTGTTGTTGCCATCCTATACCTGTCCCGCAAGAGTGATGTTTGGTTGTACCGATCCTGTGCAGGTTTTGTTACACTATGTCTGCCACTGCGAGGACGATCAGCTGTCCATCCTGTCTCCCTGTAGCACTGTCTTACGCGTCTCACAGTACGGACATAGCAATTTATTGCCCTGGCCACATCTGCAGTCCTCATGCCTCCTTGCAGCATGCCTAAGGCACGTTCACGCAGATGTGCAGGGACCCTGGGCATCTTTATTTTGGTATTTTTCAAAGTCAGTAGAAAGGCCTCTTTTAGTGTCCTAAGTTTTCATAACTGTGACCTAAATTGCCTACCGTCTGTAAGCTGTTAGTGCCTTTGTCACGGGCGTAGTCGTTGATATGACCGGACGTAGGTGCTGTGTGGTGAGCGTACATTTTCCTTTATTTATGTAAATGTCACCAACAAAACAAGAAACAAAGAAATGACCGTGACGCTTACTAGACCTATAGTGCCACTAACAAAGATATCTACCCACAAAATACAAAGGGAAAAAGGCTGCCTAAGTATGATTCCCAATCAGAGACAATGATAGACAGCTGTCCCTGATTGAGAACCATACCCTGCCAAAACATAGAAACAGAAAACATAGAAATTAAGAAACTAGAATGCCCACCCTAGTCACACCCTGGCCAACCCAAATTAGATAATAAAAAAGCCTCTCTATGGCCAGGGTGTGACAGCCTTAACAACCGCTCCACAGGTGCATTAATTGTTTATGGTTCATTGAACAAGCATGGGAAACAGTGTTTAAACCCTTTACAATGAAGATATGTGAAGTTATTTGGATATTTACGAATTATCTTTGAATGACAGGGTCCTGAAAAATTGACATTTATTTTTTTGCTGTTAATATAAAACGTGTGAATACACACAAACACGCACCATCAAACCCTAACCATCAGTTCTGTCCCAGCGGTTTCTTAGGCTAATGGAATCTGGTCTCGACACACACTATTACATGAACAGTTACACATTCATTTAGAGACGATTCTAAGTTCTGCTGTAGGGTGTGTGTGTGTGTGTGTGTGTGTGTGTGTGTGTGTGTGTGTGTGTGTGTGTGTGTGTTGGGTCAGGGTCTGACAACAAGGAGACAGGTGCTATTACCCTATGGGCAGCACATCAGACACACATGCACACATGCACATCAAACACACATGCACACACACACACATGCAAATTGACTCAGTACTGGTAATCCTTGTATATAGCCTCATTGTCATTGTCTTAATATTTTTAATGTTTATTTGCAAATTTTCTTACTTTTCAACTCTGTATTGTTGGGAAAAGGCTCGTAAGTAAGCATTTCACGGTAAAGTGTACACCGTGACGGTGGCAGATAACATTTCATTTGATTATATTTAACTGTGTGTGCACAGGACCTTTGTCCATTGTTATTTTTGTTGGAGGCTGTAGTCAAAGATTTGTAATACATCTAATGCCTCTAATACATCTTACCACATTGCTTATTTTCTTGACCAAAATCCACTTAGGAATTAAGTTCTTAATGATTAATTATTTTCGGCATTAATAATACACCATGGTTGAATTTTCTTCAAGCTCTCTATGCAAGCTAAACCTGAGATGCAGCTTCATCCACCTGGCAAAACTAATCTTGAACTATCAGAATAGAACACCCACATTTTCCACTGCCAAGGAGGCTCACAACTTCTTCAAGAAGCACATCTAGCACATCTGATCATTGGAACAGGCATGAATGCCATTTTGGACATGCGGGATAAATATAATAAGACCAACTACAATCAACACACAATCAAGGCTCTTCAGCATATGCTCTCTGATTACAACCTCATTAAAGCCTGGTGAGCACATAATCCTAAAGCAAAAGAGTACACGTTCTACTCAAACAAGAATAAATCATTATTACAAATCGATTAAATACTATTATCTACACCTTCATTCGTTTTAATCAAGAAAATAGAAATTCGACATATGAGCTTGTCTGACCATCACCCTTACTACTCAGAATCTTCTAAAAGAGCCACAAGACGGCCTTTCAACATTTAATTTCTACAAAATCCTACATTATGTGATCAATTTTAAATGAATGAAATTCATTCATAATGATCAATACAAATTCAGTCGATGACCCCCAGATTATTAAAAATTGAATAAATCACAATTAAAGAGGATTTCAGATTTGGAAATGTTCTCAACAAACACTTGAGACCAGGTAGCTATTACTCTTTCCAAAATCAAGACATATCTTAATTTATTGATAAGACAGAGAGCAGATTATGACATCCATTGAGTTAGACTCAACCTCTATTTCCATGGTCATTGTCCCAATCATTTGCTGGCCAACAAGCTACTCAGTAATGATACATTAGCTGATGTATCAACTATTGAATCTGAAACAGGGGAATTACTATCAGAGACCAAATTAATCAATCAATGATTCACCCACGTCTATAAAGAACTGTACAAATCTGATTGTAAATCCACACAAAGCCAGACAAAGTCCTTTCTAAAATAATTAAGAACTCCTCTCAACAGAGGAAGCCACCAATCTCTGTCAATTAACTCACATTGGATAGGGTGAATTAAGGCAAATCACCTTGATGGGACGGTATTCCTCCTGAGGTATATTTAAAATGTTAAAATCAATTAGGTCCGCTATTAATACAGCCGTTCACAAAGGTTAATTTGGGAGAGAGGTGAATGCAGCACTAATTTAGCTTTTCTACATTTTTTAAAGAATGCCACCCAGTGTTTTCACTAACACCCCGATATTAAACTGTTTTCCAAAATGTTGTTGTCCCGTCTCAAGACTTACTAAACCAAATTGGTCCACACGGACAAAAGCATGTTTCTTAAAGACCATTTATCCTTGGATAACCTCCGTCAACTATTATATATCTTACATTCTTCATCAGAAACAACAGCTCTTGGGCTGTATTATCTCAATCTAGATTTTTTTTTTTATAGACTAGAATGGTCATATATCTTGGTCTGTCTTGGAACACATGGAAATTAGCTCGAATTTCATGAATATTATTAAAATGCTATATGCTAATCCTTCAGCCATAGTTATAACAGGCAATATCTGCTCTGCTCCATTCAGAATCACTGGTAGCAGCTGACAAGGTGATCTAATTTCGCCTTTGCTATTCTTATTATCCATGGAACCACTGGCCTAGGCAATTCATAATTTTAAGGAAATAACACCAATTTCCCTAAAATCTACTGATCACTTAATTTCATTATGCACATATGATATTTTACTATATCTAGACAATGTATCTCAGTCACTTCCCAATGCATTGAAGATCATAGATAAGTTATAAATTGAATCTGACCAATTCAGCCCTAATGCCTCTCAAGACCCTGATGGAGGACTCCATCTGTACTTATGGAATTCTCATTTTATATATTTGGGAGTAGATATATTTCCTTCCTCAGATAAACCCACTGCCAGAAACTTTAACAGGCTACTCAAATCAATTAAATTTGACCTTCGTAGATGGAATAATATCCCAGTTGCTTTAACCACCAGAATATCTATTATCAAAACTGGCATGGCTGAATTTCTGTAATTTAATGCTTCCCATGGCTCCCCCTTCTGGCCATTGAGATCAAATTCATAGTCCGGTTTCAAAATGTATATGGCAAGGTAAACAATCCCAGATAACACTATCCGTATCAAATGTTTAATTGTATTTCCAGGCACTAACATTTTGCCCCATCCTAAATTGGTATAGACATGAATCTTCTTCCCCCTGCGTGAGTATAAAGATAAATATGGTGTGTCCTATTGCCCTGGATGAGGTGGTCTTCACTGATATATCCCTTACACTTTGGTCCTATTATTGCTCACACAATTTCTATATGGGGCAAAATGTTAAAACAATGTAACTGGGAATCAAAATGACATGCCCATTCTCTAATATTTCAAAATAATGCCTTGTGATCTGGAGGGCGGCCTTTTGCATCCCACCCAATGTTACAAATGTGGAATCCGTATCTTTACACATGGACAGTAGTGGTTTCAGAACATTCCAAGATTTGAAAGATACATACATATTACCAGGCAATTCCTTTTTTTATATTTACAAGTTAGGTCAGTCCCTTGGGAAACCCAACTACCGAACCATCCAATTATGAAATGTATAAATAAATTATCTGGGCACCCGAAAGGACTGATCTCTATAATACAGTATATAGTACAACTTTTGGAAAGCTCATATTCTGAGCTAGCCATGAAAAAAACATGGTCCATAGATCTAATTGAATCTCATCAACCCTTTAACTGGAACAGAATATGGAAAAATAGGACCTTAGCATCCAGTAATCTGAACCAAGTTTGTTCACAGACTGTATTTAACACCAAGGAAATGTTTTACGATGAAATTTGCTCCAACTACCAACTGTTTACTGTCTCTCCTAAATCAGTTAGGCACATTTCTTCATATGATCTGGGAGTGCCCTGCAGTTAAATATTTCTGGGGCAAAGTTACACTATTAATTTTGAAGTGCATGAATTGCCAGTAGCAATCGAAGGTGAGCATCTGCCCAGTGAAGTCGGGTCAAGACCCTGGTGAGGACGACGAGCACGCAGATGAGCTTCCCTGAGACGGTTTCTGACAGTTTGTGCAGAAATTCTTTGGGTATGCAAACCCACAGTTTCAGCAGCTGTCCGGGTGGCTGGTCTCATACGATCCCGTAGGTCCTGGGAGTCCTGGGTGTGCGGTTATGAGGCCGCTTGGATATACTGCCAAATCCTCTAAAACAATGTTGGAGGCGGCTTATGGTAGATAAATGGACATTAAATTATCTGTCAACGGCTCTGGTGGACATTCCTGCAGTCAGCATGTCAATTGCACGCTCCCTCAAAACTTGAGACATCTCTGGCATTGTGTTGTGTGACAAAACTGCATATTTTAGAGTGGCCTTTTATTGTCTCCAGCACAAGGTGCACCTTTATGATGATCATTCTGTTTAATCAGCTTCTTGATATGCCGCACCTGTCAGGTGGGTGGATTATCTTGGCAAATTACAAATGCTCATTAACAGGGATATAAATAAAATTGTGCACAAAATTGGAGATAGATACATTTTTGGTGCATATGGAAAAGTTTGGGGATCTTTTTTTTTCAGTTCATGAAACATGGAACCAACACGTTACATGTTGCGTTTATATATTTTTTCAGTATAAATATACTGAAGAAGGGATGGTACGGGGGGGATGTAAGTGGAGATTCAAATGATTGACTGATAAGCAACCTCGTTTGTTAGGGTGGATGGGAAGGAGTGGGAGGCATCATTTTTGGGGCTCAGGGTAAGGAGCATGTGGGCAGGTGGATGGAGACTAAGGTGGGACATAGGTTGGGGTTATCTTTGTCTGCATTTCTTTGATCGTTTTTGTACTTGAACTGCTCCTCAAAACAAAAAGACAAAACTAAATAAATTGTAAAAAAATATATACAGTGCCTTGCGAAAGTATTCGGCCCCCTTGAACTTTGCGACCTTTTGCCACATTTCAGGCTTCAAACATAAAGATATACAACTGTATTTTTTTGTGAAGAATCAACAACAAGTGGGACACAATCATGAAGTGGAACGACATTTATTGGAAATTTGAACTTTTTTAACAAATCAAAAACTGAAAAATTGGGTGTGCAAAATTATTCAGCCCCTTTACTTTCAGTGCAGCAAACTCTCTCCAGAAGTTCAGTGAGGATCTCTGAATGATCCAATGTTGACCTAAATGACTAATGATGATAAATACAATCCACCTGTGTGTAATCAAGTCTCTGTATAAATGCACCTGCACTGTGATAGTCTCAGAGGTCTGTTAAAAGCGCAGAGAGCATCATGAAGAACAAGGAACACACCAGGCAGGTCCGAGATACTGTTGTGAAGAAGTTTAAAGCCGGATTTGGATACAAAAAGATTTCCCAAGCTTTAAACATCCCAAGGAGCACTGTGCAAGCGATAATATTGAAATGGAAGGAGTATCAGACCACTGCAAATCTACCAAGACCTGGCCGTCCTTCTAAACTTTCAGCTCATACAAGGAGAAGACTGATCATAGATGCAGCCAAGAGGCCCATGATCACTCTGGATGAACTGCAGAGATCTACAGCTGAGGTGGGAGACTCTGTCCATAGGACAACAATCAGTCGTATATTGCACAAATCTGGCCTTTATGGAATAGTGGCAAGAAGAAAGCCATTTCTTAAAGATATCCATAAAAAGTGTTGTTTAAAGTTTGCCACAAGCCACCTGGGAGACACACCAAACATGTGGAAGAAGGTGCTCTGGTCAGATGAAACCAAAATTGAACTTTTTGGCAACAATGCAAAATGTTATGTTTGGCGTAAAAGCAACACAGCTCATCACCCTGAACACACCATCCCCACTGTCAAACATGGTGGTGGCAGCATCATGGTTTGGGCCTGCTTGTCTTCAGCAGGGACAGGGAAGATGGTTAAAATTGATGGGAAGATGGATGGAGCCAAATACAGGACCATTCTGGAAGAAAACCTGATGGAGTCTGCAAAAGACCTGAGACTGGGACGGAGATTTGTCTTCCAACAAGACAATGATCCAAAACATAAAGCAAAATCTACAATGGAATGGTTCAAAAATAAACATATCCAGGTGTTAGAATGGCCAAGTCAAAGTCCAGACCTGAATCCAATCGAGAATCTGTGGAAAGAACTGAAAACTGCTGTTCACAAATGCTCTCCATCCAACCTCACTGAGCTCGAGCTGTTTTGCAAGGAGGAATGGGAAAAAATTTAAGTCTCTCGATGTGCAAAACTGATAGAGACATACCCCAAGCGACTTACAGCTGTAATCGCAGCATTAGGTGGCGCTACAAAGTATTAACTTAAGGGGGCTGAATAATTTTGCACGCCCAATTTTTCAGTTTTTGATTTGTTAAAGTTTGAAATATCCAATAAATGTCGTTCCACTTCATGATTGTGTCCCACTTGTTGTTGATTCTTCACAAAAAAATACAGTTTTATATCTTTATGTTTGAAGCCTGAAATGTGGCAAAAGGTCGCAAAGTTCAAGGGGGCCGAATACTTTCGCAAGGCACTGTATATCTCTAACACCCTGATTTGCTGATTTGCTTGTCCCTTTACCCATGGCGTTGCACCTGGCACTTGCTAATTGCTTCCATTGCTTCTGCTGACCTGTGCTGATACATGTACCCCACTTGTCCCCTAAAAAAGGAAGATAATTTGGGCTCCAATTAGAGAGGAGCTTGGCATCTCCCTGGGAGGAATGATTAGAGAAAATAAGAGCTTTTCACAGGCATGCCATAAGGCAATCAGATCAGCCTCCGAGGAAGATAATGCCAGCTTCAAGAAAACCCATAAACGATGCCCCGGATTGGGAAGATTGAGAGACTGCTGCATTATAACAACACAATCAGTTTGAATGTTGTGCCAGAGTGATTAGACGGCGGTAGAGAATGTCTGATGACAGAGTCTGAGTATCTTCACTAAATGCTGTATGTTGCATCATCAGCCATCTTCAACTGCCTATTTGCGTGTGATCGTTAGGAAATGTAAGTTTAGATGTGTTCATTGTGTTAATGCAGTCTTAAGTGACTTACTGCACACCTTGTTTGAGACAGAGGGGAGACATGGGTGTGTGAGTCTATGGTTACGGTTCCGAATGTCAGCGTAGAGGTCAAACTGCTCAAATGCTGAACAAATAAAAACATGTTTCACTCAATAGAACCTACAGTACCTGCATACATTTTACTTCAAATCTTTACTTCAGATTTTGTGCCTGCTTTGTTTTATTACGTTAGCTACAGTCACACACTGTTGTTTACACAATTACTATGAGGACACAAGAGTCAATCTTCAGTCAGTCTAATCCTATGAAGGAGATGGAGAGACTTTTCAGAACTGTAGAGCCATTATATATATATAATATCAGTGGACTCACTATACAAAAGCTCCCCCTAAAAAAGGATTTACAAATCAGAATTGTTACGCGAGGGTATGCCCGCAGCAAACACACTGCGACCTACATTTCACCAGAAGCAAGTAAATGAAGGTTACAATGACGACCTTAATTTGATGGTTGTTAAAATCCATCCAAACTCGTCAGCAGTTTTGTTGCTCACAACTTTTATTTGCCTTTTAATTTGTGTTGCCACACCGTTTTATGTCATCAAAATTCTTCAAAAGAGCACTTTGAACAGGTATGAGCATTTGTGTGAAAGAGAAAGGGAATGAGATATAGAGAACGAGACAGAGAGAGAATGTGACAGAGAGAGAGAGAAAGAGGTGTTTGAGTGTGTAATGTTTTATTTACTGTAGGCTCTCTGCAGGTCTCTCTCTCTCGCTCTTTCTCTTTCTCTTACACAGGGGTGCGCTTCCTACCTCAATTATGTTATCATGTTCATGAAATTATATTTATATTTTATCATTGATTCACTTTCTCAGCCCGTCTCTGTTCTCTTGGCTCCTGGCCTTTGATTTCTCTTCATCTCCCTCGCTGTCCTTCAATGCAACATTTCCTCTGTCCTGAAGGTCCCACTTGTCCCTCTTTGTGTTTATGTTGGCTGCCTGCTTTGTGGTCTAACCTGGCTGGACGTGAAACATTTGGAGGCCGTGCAGGGCCTGGCCAGGTCTGAGTACTTAAAAGTCAAAGGGATTGAAGTATTTAAGAATAAAAAGTAGGCTCTTGGCCCTAATGTAGTGAAGGTTCAGTGATGTATTCTTGTGTGACGAGTAGCATTGCCTTGTAGAGGAATCGTGTCAACTAAGAGCGTTAATGCCTAAGCTTCAGCTCAGTAGGCCAACAGTCTTGAGTCACACAGGAGCCCCAAGTCACACTAACAATGTATTTTCTACAGTACATTGTCTCAGCAGGAAAATATCTGAAATACTAATTTTGTTATTCTTCATGTTGATGATACAGTAGTTATTCAGCAGAAAACTGACCAGAGATAATCGTATGAGTCACAAACCACTACTAACAGTTCATGTAAATACATTTTGCAATATTTATGATCGACCACAAGGCCCCTTTGTGAGGATAAGTACCATTATGATGATAAATATAATCTGCAGACATTCCTCCCTGCCGCTTGGTGTGGCTCTGTTTGCAGGAGCACTAAGCAGGGGAGGGCTTGTTAGTGCTTGGGTGGTAGACCTCAGGAAACAGAATGCTGATGGAAAGGTGGATCCCTTCTCACTGGACCATATTAAATCACATTATATCATAACTCAGTACCACAGTACACTGCCTTGGTGGAGATGCAGTTTTGTTTAAATGAGATGTAGTGAGACATCAACATTCAATGATCATTAGCTATAAAGGCAGACCTATGTTAGTCACTTTAGTGCTTTGGTCTTTTTCCTTATCATAAAATAGAAATAGTAGTGTGGTGGTCAAATCAAATCAAATAAATGTTTATTGGTAACATACACATGATTAGCAGATGTTATTGCCTGTGCTTCTAGCAGTGGCTCGGGTGGTTGATGTCCTTGATGATCTTTTTGGCCTTCCTGTGACATCAGTGCTGTAGCTGTCCGGGAGGGCGGGTAGTTTGCCCCCAATAATGCGTTGGGCAGAACGCACAACGCTCTGGAGAGCTTTGCGGTTGCGGGCGGCGCAGTTACCATACGAGGCAGTGATACAGCCCGACATAATGCTTTAAATTGTACATCTGTAAACATTTGTGAGGGTTTTAGGTGACAAGCCACATTTCTTTAGCCTCCTGAGGTTGTAGAGGTGCTGTTGCACCTTCTTCACTACACTGTCTGTGTGGGTGGTCTATTTCAGTTTGTTAGTGATGTGTATGCCAAGGAACTTGAAGCTTTCCACCTTCTCCACTGCGACCCCGTCGATGAACCCTCTGCTGTTTCCTGAAGTCCACAATAATCTCCTTTGTTGTGTTGGCGTTGAGTGAGAGGTTGTTTTCCAGGCACCACACTCCCAGTACTGTGTATGGTGAGCTTAGGGGCAATGGTACTATGTATGCAAATAAAATCTCCCAGTAGCTCATTTCATCCATGCCTCAGAGCACAGAGCCAAGTAACCAGCACTTGTTTCCCCCAGAGAGTCCAAGACTATTGTGACTTAATTACTGTGCTCTGTTGATGAGGCATTGTTTCCAGGGCAGGGATGTGAAAAGGCAGGCTGGATCAGAGACGGCGAGACAGTAGACACCAACGATGTTCCGTAGCCAGATAATTTAGAGCCTTTCTCTGCTCCTCTCAGTAACACGTTTGTGTCCCAAGGGTCGTTCCACATCAAAAAGCACAAGAAAGAGGATTTCAACAACCATCATCTCATATTGTTCTGAAATTGTTTCTGTTGTTAGAAAAACAAGATTGTCATTTCTGCAACAAAATGTTGTTGAAATATAATTTAATCTCAGAGAAATTAAACTGATTGCACCCAAATTTCCCATTTCAATGTATACAATTCAAAAAATATTAAACTAATACAGTACCTAACTGTCACGCCCTGACCTTAGTTGTCTTTGTTTTCTTTATTATTTTGGTTAGGTCAGGGTGTAACGAGGGTGGTATGTGTGTTTTTGGTGTTGTCTAGGGTTTTTTGTATATCTATGGGGTTTTGGCATTGTCTAGGTAAATGTAGGTTTATGGTGGCCTGAATTGGTTCCCAATCAGAGACAGCTGTTTATCGTTGTCTCTGACTGGGGATCCTATTTAGGTTGCCATTTTGGTTTTGTGGGATATGGTCTATTTGTAGTTGCCTGTCAGCACTTGTGTCTTATAGCTTCATATGCGTTTTGTTAGTGTACTTGTAATTAAGAATGTATTCTTATCACGCTGCGCCTTGGTCTGCTCGTTACGATGAACATGACACTAACATCCAATTTCACCCCAACCTTTTCTAACAATAAGGAATCCAAATGCATGAGGAATCCAAAGAATTGGTCAGAAGCTACACAAAGACCCCCCACACCCTCCTTACCCTGTAAGCAGTCTATGGACAAGGTATGACAGCAATCCATGCTTTGGTTTTGTTGTCCACTGTTTCCAAGGTTAACTAGTCAATGGCATCTACAGTACCAGTCAAAAGTTTGGACACACCTACTCATTCAAGGGTTTTTCTTCATTTTTACTGGTTTCTACATTGTAGAATAATAGAGAAGGCATCACAACTATACAATAACACATATGGAATCATGTAGTTACCAAAACAGCACTAAACAAATCAAAATAAATGTTATATTTGAGATTCTTTGAAGTAGCCACCCTTTGCCTTGACAGCTTTGCACACTCTTGGAATTCTCTCCTCCAGCTTCATGAGGTCACCTGGAATGCATTTCAATTAACAGGTGTGTCTTGATAAGTTAATTTGTGGAATTTCTTTCCTTAATGCATTTGAGAAAATCAGTTGTGTTGTGATGAGGTAGGGTTGGTATACAGAAGATAGCCCTATTTGGTAAAAGATCAAGTCCATATTATGGCAAGACTAGCTCAAATAAGCAAAGAGAAATTACAGTCCAGTCAATGCGGAACATTTCAAGAACTTTGAAAGTTTCTTCAAGTGCAGTCGTAAAAACCACAAAGTTCTGGCTCTCATGAGGAAAGCCACAGGAAAGGAAGACCCAAAGTTGACTCTGCTGCACAGGATAAGTTCATTAGAGTTACCAGCCTCAGAAATTGCAGCCCAAATAAATGCTTCAGAGTTCAAGTAACAGACATCTCAACATCAACTGTTCAGAGACTGCGTGAATTAGGCCATCATATTTGAATTGCTGCAAAGAAACAACTACTAAAGGACACCAATAATATGAACAGTCTTGCTTGGGCCAAGAAACATGAGCAATGGACATTAGACCGTGGAAATCTGTCCTTTGGTCTGATGAGTCCCAATTTGTGATTTTATGTGTAACTCAATGATGTAGCTAATATACAGTGGGGCAAAAAAGTATTTAGTCAGCCACCAATTGTGCAAGTTCTCCCACTTAAAAAGATGAGAGAGGCCTGTAATTTTCATCATAGGTACACTTCAACTATGACAGACAAAATAAGAAAAGGAAATCCAGAAAATCACATTGTAGGATTTTTAATGAATTTATTTGCAAATTATGGTGGAAAATAAGTATTTGGTCAATAACAAAAGTTTATCTCAATACTTTGTTAAATACCCTTTGTTGGCAATGACAGAGGTCAAACGTTTTCTGTAAGTCTTCACAAGGTTTTCACACACTGTTGCTGGTATTTTGGCCCATTCCTCCATGCAGATCTCCTCTAGAGCAGTGATGTTTTGGGGCTGTTGCTAGGCAACATGGACTTTCAACTCCCTCCAAAGATTTTCTATGGGGTTGAGATCTGGAGACTGGCTAGGCCACTCCAGGACCTTGAAATGCTTCTTACGAAGCTACTCCTCCTTCGTTGCCCGGGCGGTGTGTTTGGTATCAATGTCATGCTGAAAGACCCAGCCATGTTTCATCTTCAATGCCCTTGCTGATGGAAGGAGGTTTTCACTCAAAATCTCACGATACATGGCCCCATTCATTCTTTCCTTTACACGGATCAGTCGTCCAGGTCCCTTTGCAGAAAAACAGCCCCAAAGCATGATGTTTCCACCCCCATGCTTCACAGTAGGTATGGTGTTCTTTGGGTGTAACTCAGCATTCTTTGTCCTCCAAACACGACGAGTTTAGTTTTTACCAAAAAAGTTATATTTTGGTTTAATCTGACCATATGACATTCTCCCAATCTTCTTCTGGATCATCCAAATGCTCTCTAGCAAACTTCAGACGGGCCTGGACATGTACTGGCTTAAGCAGGGGGACACGTCTGGCACTGCAGGATTTGAGTTTGGAGTGTGACTGTTTGAGGTTGTGGACAGGTGTCTTTTATACTGATAACAAGTTCAAACAGGTGCCATTAATACAGGTAACGAGTGGAGGACAGAGGAGCCTCTTAAAGAAGAAGTTACAGGTCTGTGAGAGCCAGAAATCTTGCTTGTTTGTAGGTGACCAAATACTTATTTTCCACCATAATTTGCAAATAAATTCATAAAAAATCCTACAATGTGATTTTCTGGATTTTTCTCATTTTGTCTGTCATAGTTGAAGTGTACCTATGATGAAAATTATAGGCCACTCTCATCTTTTTAAGTGGGAGAATTAGCACAATTGGTGGCTGACTAAATACTTTTTTGCTCCACTGTAGGTGCCATTGACTTGAACTGGATTTGTGTAGTAAATGGTAAAAAGTTAACATTTGAAACAGTGGCCAGGTTAAGAAAACCAAAGCATAGGTTGCTGTCATACCTTCTCCATAAACTTCTTACAGGGTAAGGAAACCAATTTAATGTATTTGTTTTAAATCACTCAATAGCAGGAACAGCACCAGGTAATATCAGGTTGTAGGATGGGACAACTTCAATGAAAAGGGGAAAAAACATTCAGCAAATTCACTGAGAATACATTACATAGCATGAAGAAACAAAACTCTGTTCCACAGCGCCATACTACTTGTCAGACAGAGAACTGATACTGTATAATCATTGTTCGGGTGGGGTGTGGGAGTCTGAGGGGCTTTTGACTATTTCTTTGGATTCCTCATGTCTTACTCATTGTTATTGTATATTTTATGAATCCTATACATTACGATTGTTCATTTGGTTTCAATCAATTATCTTAATTTCTCAGAGATTTAATTATATTTCATCAAAATAACTAAACAAAAAATCTTTGTCACCACAAATTATTTCAGAGCAATCTGAGATGGTGAGTGTCATGTTTTGCTGAAATGACATGGAACTATCACCAGGCTATGTATCTGTCTTCTAAGGAAAGTGAGAATCTAGTGAAGTGGTGCAGTGAAGGAGAGAGAATTATGAGGAAGATAAGGAAAGATGGTGTTCACGAAAATGATGTGGCGAGAAGAGGAAAAAGAATCACCTCATGAAACATTTCACTGTCAGAGGGCCCTTAGATTTATCGATGGTGTTTTCTTCACCCTCTCTTTAGATAATTGGAAGCTTGCTGTTGTGTGTACCGAGCACAGAGGAAAGAAAACATATTTTGGCAGGGCTTTGACAGGTTAGACAATGGTGTAAAAAGAACAAATGCTGTCAAGAGAAGAAACAGAGTAGTGGTGTGTGTCTGTTAGGTGAGGAAAAGTTCCCTCTAAAGGGAGACCAAACAAAATGTGTGCTTCTGGAAGCATCAGAATCGAGAAGCTTCAAGTCAATGGAAAATATTGCCCCTTGAATCATTGTGTCCATATTCAGGGTGTGGTAGCATAGCAGGAAACCTCATTGATTTATTCACCCCCCCCCCCCCCCCCCCCCCCCTCCTTCATCTCTCTCATCAGCACAGTTGCCTTTGATTGGTTAGGTGATCAAGAGTACGAAGATTACTTATGCATATTTAAGACACTGGAGTCACACTTGGTCAGTAAATAACCAGACTGAGCGTGATCCAAGCTCTCCAGGTGGGGGGTCCACGTCTCAACCTCCCATCCCTGCAATGAATATCAACTACCTCGGCTCCCAACATTAATTCCTGGACCCCCCCGTAGCTCTCCTTAATGGGAGAGTCCAGCATATGCTCTGGGGGTCATCAGTGATGAGCGTGTTGGCTCGAATAAAAGGAGAATTACAACCTTGTTTAATGGTCTGGTTTAAAATCACGCTGAGGATGGAGATAGCCGGGGCCTTCGTGAGATGTACTGCAGAAAGGTGCTGGCTGAGTGCAGATAACCTCTGCAAAGAAGACGTGAACGCTTTTAAGCCACCAAACAGAACCTGAAAATGCAGCTCTGAGTTTGCCCATCCGGCTAACAGCCTCAGCATTTCTCCATTAGCATCTGCTCCTCCTTTCCAAGTCTGTCTAATGCCATCCATTGTGTGACGAGAAAATCACTGTTTGATTAATACAGTGCCATGAACTGCCTAGCAATCTGCAGTTATCAAAGGCATCTCAGAAATTGGAATAAATAATCAATTATTTCAGCAATGACCTAACAAGATGCCCTTTAGAGGAGGTCAAGTTTCCTCTTGGCAGGTGCCTTGTCCTCCCGTGGAGGGAACAAGCTATCTGCATTAGAGCACTGACAACTCACTGCCTGCCTGACAAGAACTGCCTCTCCTCTGCATCTGCGCAGACACAGGAATGTACCTAGAGCTGCAGGTTGCATTGTTGTATAGTGAACGGAGGGGTTCCACGTGATTAGGATGGGGCTAAATTACTGACTGAAATGGTCAGACTGTTAAATTCCAAAGAAACGATGACTCAATCTCAGTCGTGAAGAGGGCACAACAGCGCCTCTTCTTCCTCAGCGGGCTGAAGAGATTTGTCATGGGCCGTCAGATCGTCAAGAGATTCTACAGCTGCAGCATCAAAAGCGTCTTGACTGGCTCCATTATCGCCTGGTATGGCAACTGCACCTCCCTTGACTGCAAGGCTCTACAGAGGGTGGTGCGGATGGCCCAGTACATCACCAGGACCAAGCTCCCTGCTATCCAGGACCTCTATATCAGGCGTGTCAGAGGAATGCCTGAAAAATTGCTAAAGACTTCAGCCACACAAGCCATGGACTGTAATCTCTGCTACCGTCTAGCAAGCGGCACCAACAGCCTCTGAGATACAGTGGCTTCTATCCAGTAGTGTAAAGTATTTATTTTAAAAATACTTTAAAGTACTACTTAAGTAGTTTTTTTGGTATCTGTACTTTACTTTACAATTCATATTTTTTCTTTTACTTCACAACATTCCTGAAGAAAATAATGTACTCTATACATTTTCCCTGACACCCAAAAGTACTCAGGAAAATTATCCAATTCACACACTTCTCAAGAGAACATCCATAGTCATTCCTACTGCCTCTGATCTGGTGGACTCGCTAAACACATTATTAATTTGTAAATTATGTTTGAGTGTGCCCTTGGCTAACCCTAAAATATATATGGAATTTGAAATTATTTATACTTTTAATTTATATATACAGTGCCTTGCGAAAGTATTCGGCCCCCTTGAACTTTGCGACCTTTTGCCACATTTCAGGCTTCAAACATAAAGATATAAAACTGTATTTTTTTGTGAAGAATCAACAACAAGTGGGACACAATCATGAAGTGGAACGACATTTATTGGATATTTCAAACTTTTTTAACAAAACAAATACTGAAAAATTGGGTGTGCAAAATTATTCAGCCCCTTTACTTTCAGTGCAGCAAACTCTCTCCAGAAGTTCAGTGAGGATCTCTGAATGATCCAATGTTGACATAAATGACTAATGATGATAAATACAATCCACCTGTGTGTAATCAAGTCTCCATATAAATGCACCTGCACTGTGATAGTCTCAGAGGTCCGTTAAAAGCGCAGAGAGCATCATGAAGAACAAGGAACACACCAGGCAGGTCCGATATACTGTTGTGAAGAAGTTTAAAGCCGGATTTGGATACAAAAAGATTTCCCAAGCTTTAAACATCCAAAGGAGCACTGTGCAAGCGATAATATTGAAATGGAAGGAGTATCAGACCACTGCAAATCTACCAAGACCTGGCCATCCCTCTAAACTTTCAGCACATACAAGGAGAAGACTGATCAGAGATGCAGCCAAGAGGCCCATGATCACTCTGGATGAAGTGCAGAGATCTACAGCTGAGGTGGGAGACTCTGTCCATAGGACAACAATCAGTCGTATATTGCACAAATCTGGCCTTTATGGAAGAGTGGCAAGAAGAAAGCCATTTCTTAAAGATATCCATAAAAAGTGTAGTTTAAAGTTTGCCACAAGCCACCTGGGAGACACACCAAACATGTGGAAGAAGGTGCTCTGGTCAGATGAAACCAAAATTGAACTTTTTGGCAACAATGCAAAACATTGTTGGCGTAAAAGCAACACAGCTGAACACACCATCCCCACTGTCAAACATGGTGGTGGCAGCATCATGGTTTGGGCCTGCTTTTCTTCAGCAGGGATAGGGAAGATGGTTAATATTGATGGGAAGATGGATGGAGCCAAATATAGGACCATTCTGTAAGAAAACCTGATGGAGTCTGCAAAAGACCTGAGACTGGGACGGAGATTTGTCTTCCAACAAGACAATGATCCAAAACATAAAGCAAAATCTACAATGGAATGGTTCAAAAATAAACATATCCAGGTGTTAGAATGGCCAAGTCAAAGTCCAGACCTGAATCCAATCGAGAATCTGTGGAAAGAACTGAAAACTGCTGTTCACAAATGCTCTCCATCCAACCTCACTGAGCTCGAGCTGTTTTGCAAGGAGGAATGGGAAAAAAATTCAGTCTCTCGATGTGCAAAACTGATAGAGACATACCCCAAGCGACTTACAGCTGTAATCGCAGCAAAAGGTGGCGCTACAAAGTATTAACTTAAGGGGGCTGAATAATTTTGCACGCCCAATTTTTCAGTTTTTGATTTGTTAAAAAAGTTTGAAATATCCAATAAATGTTGTTCCACTTCATGATTGTGTCCCACTTGTTGTTGATTCTTCACAAAAAAATACAGTTTTATATCTTTCTGTTTGAAGCCTGAAATGTGGCAAAAGGTCGCAAAGTTCAAGGGGGCCGAATACTTTCGCAAGGCACTGTATGTCTGTTACAGGTATTCATTAATATGTCTAGAGTTTGAAACACTTTCAGCAGTACAATCATCAATGTCAATAATTTGCTAAGTATCATCTTCACGCTAATGTTAAGGAAAGTTAACCAAAACCCATTTCCCTTCAGAAGCGGAAGGAAAATCTTGTGATACAGTTGTCACTTAAAGCAATAGCATAACATTTCTGACAGCAGAGCGGCTTGACAAGCATTTTGAGGAGGGGGATGGCGTAGCCTTGTTGGAATGCAGGGAGAGGTAGCTCGAGCAAAGGAGAAAACATTGACTAAAACCCTCCCTCATTCCCTCCAACTATCAATCACACAAGGAGCGCTCTAAAAGTCTCATACATGATTAATAGCTAACACAATTCATCATTTTTTCTGCTCAAAAAATGTATATTTATCTGTGAGTGTGATGTGCAGTGCCCTTCATTAGAACGTGTAGAATTAATATTCCACCTGAGCTAGTGACCCCTAAGGTCATGATCCCCAGGTCAAGGGTCAAGAGGGCTAGCAAGGGCCTCTTTCTGGCTGGCTAGTTAGGAATGTTTGTTGTGAGGGTGGATGCTATTCCCCTCTTTGCTAAGGCATGCAGACAGATGCAGGCAGGCTGATTCAGTCAGCGATGTACACTACAGAGATGAGTTAGGCTGTCTGGTAGATAAATAAATAGGCTACCATGTGGTATGGGCGTTGGCTGCTGAATGTATGGATGCTGGAGATGGGATACATTTTGAAGTGAGTGAGAGAATGGCTTTAGGAACATAACTGTATTATTAAGATGAGATCAACCATTTGACTGGTCTTACCATTTGTTAATTTATTTTCTTAAAGTATAAAATAAGCTCCTCCACATACTTGTATTCACAACTAAACAATGTTTTGATCCTTGCAGGGCCTAAATGTTGTTTTTGTGTGAATAAGGGTACGTGGTGGAGCTTATGAGTGTGCGGGCTCTATTTAATTTATACCAACTTTTTTCAGCCCTGCACCCCACTAAAAGACATGCGTTTGATCACACTTGACCCTTTCATAATGTATTGATGGGGAAACAATAATTATTGTACTCTATCAGAGGAAGTGACTAATAATTTGGTATATTGATTATGAGACAATGTTATCAAATAAATGCAGGGATATTGAACAAAGTCAGCCATCTATTAGTTTGTCTAAATATCAACAGATCCAGTGAATTTACAGAATGGACTGTACATATCAAAGCTGTAGCTCAGAATGTTGCCTGGATCTTATAAAAACCTATGTTATTCCTCATGGTGACTCCTGAAAGAGATAAACCAAATAACTCAGCACCACTGCACCTGACATTTATAAATTAGCATTTGCCCTATTATGTGACAAAAGTACATTTTCATTTGTGCGTTTTAAATCTAAATGTATTTTTCTGCACTCCTTAGTGCTATGACAAAGACACTTATGGAACCAAGAATTTCAATCCAACTATAGCTTGCTTGGTGGCAGTTTGGCTATCTGACACTTCCTGAATATTTCCTACAGTCAGTGGCAAGTCTAGAAAGCACCTGAATGCAAATTAGATATTTATTTCCCCCCCTACAAGATACCACCCAGTCTAAGAATGATTGGAAATGTATTCAACAAGGCCAACTACAGAACTAATGATGGAATAGGCTACAGTACAACAGTTAATGGTCCACAACCAAGAGAAAAAACAACAGTAGCCACAGGGGAGGAAGAAGAAGGCCAGAGAGGGCAGAGTAGAAACACAGCTTCCTTTGCAATGACTAGGTAGTCTCAGTTGCACTGTATGTTGATATATTAGCTGCCCCACATCCCCTGCATACCAATGAACGTCCCCTAGACAGGAGAGAGAGGAGAGTCAGGGGAGTTGGGGGAAGGAAGTAGAGTGGTATTAAGTGATGTCAGTCCATGACCAGCATTAGAGATAATCGTCTAAGCTTGGATGAGAGTTTAAGTTTGGGAGAAATACCTTTTTTTTACCTGATTTAACACAGAAGCATCTTTATGCAGGTATGTTGGTTTTTCAGGATCAGAGTCTCCCCCGCAGGATGTTTGAGCTAACGTGCGCTAATGTGATTAGCATGAGGTTGTAAGAAACAAGAACATTTCCCAGGACGTAGACATATCTGATATGGGCAGAAAGCTTAAATTATTGTTAATCTAACTGCACTGTCCAATTTACAGTAGCTATTACAGTGAAATAATACCATGATGTTGTTTGAGGACAGTGCACAGTTATGAACTTGAAAATGCATTAATAAACCAATTAGGCACATTTGGGCAGACTAAATACAATATTTTGAACATACATGCAATGGTTCATTGGATCAGTCTAAAACTTTGCACATACACTGCTGCCATCTAGTGTCCGAAATCTAAATTGGGCCTAAACTGGAATAATACATTGTGGCCTAAGGGTCCGGTCCTTAAAAGGTTTTGAAGTAGTTTTTGTATCTGTACTTTACTTGACTATTTATATTTAACAACTTTTACTACACTACATCACTAAAGAAAATGATGTACTTTTTACTCCATGCACTTGTTACGTTTTTAATGCCTAACAGGACAATGTAATGATTTATTTAGCTTTTTTAAATGTAACCTTTATTTAAATAGGCAAGTCAGTTTAAGAACAAATTCTTATTTACAATGACGGCTTACCGGGGAACAGTGGGTTAACTGCCTTGTTCAGGGGCAGAACGACATATTTTTACTTTGTCAGCTCGGGGATTCAATCCAGCAACCTTTTGGTTGTTGGCCCAACACTCTAAACACTAGGCTAAATGCCACCCCAAAAGTATATTAAGTATACTTCAGTATATTTTAGCAATTATATTTACTTTTTATACCTTAAGTATATTTAAAACCAAATACTTTGACTTTTACTCAAGTAGTATTTTATTGGGTGACTTTCACTTTTAACTTGAGTCATTTCTTTACTTTTACTCAAATATAACAAATGTATTCTTTCCACCACTGCTAATCATGTTCCTCCTTGTCAATCTTCGGAACAAACTTGAAGGGAATTATTAACAGAGTTCACTCAGAGAGGATAACTTACTCAATTCATGTGTGAAAAGGGACTAGTGCTGAATCACAGTTTAAGTCTTTCTCCATTCCACAAAAACTGCCAATTTGGCAGATATTTTTTTGTGTGAAGAATAAGACCAGTCTGTCAGCTAAACATTTAACATGTCTGATGACTCAAAAAAACTGCTTGCCATAGACATTTGGTGGTTTGTACAGTTCTGTAACTCAAAAGCCACAGACTTTCATATTAATGATTGCGTGCAAAACTGCCCTGATGGCATCAGCTACAATAATGAGACATTTCCTCCAAATGAAGCTGCAACATGTTGTTCAATCTCAGTTGTGAGATCTCATGCAGAGGGCAAAACCTTGGTGCTGGGGCTAATGTCCACAGATTTACAGTTGAAGTTGGAAGTTTACATACACCTTAGCCAAATACATTTAAACTCAGTTTTTCACAATTCCTGACATTTAATCCTAGTAAAAATTCCATCTTAGGTCAGTTAGGATCACCAATTTATTTTAAGAATGTGAAATGTCAGAATAATAGAAAGATTTATTTCAGCTTTTATTTCTTTCATCACATTCCCAGTGGGTCAGAAGTTTACATACACTCAATTAGTATCTGGTAGCATTGCCTTTAAATTGTTAAACTTGGGTCAAACGTTTTGGGTGGAATTCCACAAGCTTCCCACAGTAAGTTGGGTGAATTTTGGCCCATTCCTCCTGACAGAGCTGGTGTAACTGAGTCAGGTTTGTAGGCCTCCTTGCTCGCATACGCTTTTTCAGTTCTGCCCATCAAATGTTCTGTAGGATTGAAGTCAGGGCTTTGTGATGGCCACTCCAAAATCTCTCTGGGGTAGGCGGGACGCTTGCGTCCCACATGGCCAATAGCCAGGGATAATGCAGAGCGCCAAATTCAAATACATTTCTAGAAAAATCTAACATGCAAGATAGCAAATTAAAGCTACACTCGTTGTGAATCCAGCCAACATGTCAGATTTCAAAAAGGCTTTTCGGCGAAAGCATAAGATGCTATTATCTGATGTTAGCACAACAGTAAACAATGAGAGAGTAGCATATTTCAACTCTGCAGGCGCGACACAAAACGTAGAAATAAAATATAAATCATGCCTTACCTTTGACGAGTTTCTTTTGTTGGCACTCATATGTCCCATAAACATCACCAATGGTCCTTTTGTTCGATTAATTCTGTCTATGTATATCCAAAATGTCCATTTATTTGGCACGATTGATCCAGAAAAACACAGCTTCCAATTTATGCAACGTCTCTACAAAATCTCAGGTTACCTGTAAACTTTGCCAAAACATTTCAAACTACTTTTGTAATACAACTTTAGGTATTTCTAAACGTATATAACCGATCAAATTGAAGACGGGATGATCTGTTTTCAATACAGGAGCAAAACAAACTGACACTACTTTTCTGGTTACGCGCCTCTATAAAAAGGTACACATGAAGTGACGTTTGTTCTGAGCTATGGTACTTCTTCATTACACAAAGGAAAAACCTCAACCAATTTCTACAAACTGGTGACATCCAGTGGAAGCGGCAGGAAATGCAGGAAAGTCGATTAGAATTCTGGATTCCACATGAAAACTTATTGAAAAGACAGTGACTTAAAAAAAAAAATCGGAATGGTTTGTCCTCGGGGTTGCCTGCTAAATAAGTTCTGTTATACTCACAGACATGATTCAAACAGTTTTAGAAATTTCCGAGTGTTTTCTATCCAATACTAATAATAATATGCATATATTAGGATCTGGGACAGAGTAAGAGGCAGTTCAGTTTGGGCATGCTATTTATCCAAAAGTGAAAATGCTGCCCCCTACGCCAAACAGGTTTTAAGCCATTTTGTCACAACTTTGGAAGTATGCTTGGGGTCATTGTCCATTTGGAAGACGACCAAGCTTTAACTTCCTGACTGATGTTTTGAGATGTTGTTTCAATATATCCACATCATTTCCTACCTCATGATGCCATCTATTTTGTGAAGTGCACCAGTCCCTCCTGCAGCAAAGCACCCACACAAAATGATGCTGCCACCCCCGTGCTTCACGGTTGTGATGGTGTTCTTCGGCTTGAAAGCCTCCCCCTTTTTCTTCCAAACATAACAATGCTCATTTTGGTCAAACAGTTCTATTTTTGTTTCATTAGATCAGAGAACATTTCTCCAAAAAGTACAATCTGTGTCCCCATGTGCATTTGAAAACCATAGTCTGGCTTTTTTATGGAGGTTTTGGAGCCGTGGCTTCTTCCTTGCTGAGCGGCCTTTGAGGTTGTCGATATAGGACTCGTTTTACTGTGGATATAGATACTTTTGTACCTGTTTCCTCCATCATCTTCACAGGGTCCTTTGCTGTTGTTCTGGGGTTGATTTGCACTTTTCACACCAAAGTACGTTCATCTCTAGGAGACAGAACGCATTTAATTTCTGAGTGGTATGACGCCTGCTTGGTCCCATGGTCTTTATACTTGCATACTATTGTTTGTACAGATGAACGTGGTACTTTCAGGCATTTGGAAATTGCTCCCAAGGATGAACCAGAACGTGTGGAGGACTACAATTTTTTCCAATTGATTCAAATTATGTCAATTAGCCTATCAGAATCTTCTACAGCCATGACCTCATTTTCTGGAATTTTCCAAGCTGTTTAAAGGCATAGTCAACTTAGTTTATGTAAACTTCTCACCCACTGGAATTGTGATACAGTGATTTATAACTGAAGTAATGTCAGTAAACAATTGTTGGAAAATTTACTTGTGTCATGCACAGTAGATGTCCTAACCGACTTGCCAAAACTATAGTTTGTTAACAAGACATTTGGGGAGTGGTTGAAAAACGAGTTTTAATGACTCCAACCTAAGTCTATGTAAACCTACGACTTCAACTGTACATTTTAGCAGATGCTCTTATCCAGAGTGACTTACAGTAGCAATTAGGGTTAATTGATAAAGGGCACATTGACAGATTTTTCACCTAGTTGTCTCAGGGATTCAAAGCAGTGACCTTGCAGTTACTGGCCCAATGTGCTTAACCTCTAAACTACCTGCTGCCCCTCAGATTACCGGAGAGCGACCAGACAAGCTGACCCACTGACCCTTCACGTACCCAGAACTCTATTAGCTGTAACCGTGGCAAACACCATCCTACCCTGAGGCCCACAACAAAAGCTTGCCACAGGCACTTGTCTGGTGGATGAAAGTGGAGGCTGGCAATGAGTGTTTGCGATGAGTGTTGTGGTAGTTGAAGGAGGTACTGTGACCTGGCCATGCCCCCTCGCTCCGGGCAGAGGCCACAGAGAGCATCAGTGACTGAGTGCCAACCCGGCAACACCTTAGCTCTTTATCAATCAGCCATGGCATCTATTCTAGCCTCCGCCACCTGTCCCACTCTGTCAGTGTCAGCGCACATTTCGCCTGCTGGATTTAGCTACTGGCTCACAGAAGGGTTCCTTCAAGGGTCATTATGTTCTGGAATAGTATGCTGTTTTCAGAAGCATTACGAGGGGCTTGGGATATTTTAGTTTTGGCCCCGTCAATACTTATCTCCGTGTTTATTTAATTTTATCTTGTCACCTGGGATCATGCACGAGCATTAGACCCAGTTGGAAGCAGTGATTGCAAACTTGGCTTACATTCAGAGGCAATCTTTATTACCCTCATTTTTCAACCTGTGTTCCTTCATTTGTGAACTAGAATCTCAATAGACCTAGGCCCAATCGACTTTTCAAATTATGATTTATTTAAATTCCAAAATGTATGTGTATAAAATGCATTATTTTCAACTGTTTTACATTTTTGAATAGTACTTCAACTTAAACAGCACCTGTCTCATACATATTTTCTGGTAGTTTACAGCATGTTTGCTATTCGACCACTTCTTCGTCAAAACATTCATGATCCCTGGTGACAAGATATAATTAAATAAATATGGATCATTTCGGTGTATTCACTGTCTGGGGTATTTAGCGAAATGCCTTCATACAGCTGTGATACATGAATTACTCGTGTTTGTTGACAATCTCTTCAAGTACGATGAGTTGTACTGTAGCATTGTTGACAAATGAAAGTGATTTTCTGAATGATTTCAAACGGCAATTTTGTGTAAGGAAGGCCTGCTTTGTACACTCTTCTCATTTGAATGGATAGGTTGTAGGATCACTCCTTTTTAACAAAGGACAAAGGGTCTGGAGATGAAAGGAGCTCATAGCTATCTGCCTGTTCCCTTTCGGCTGTTGATGTGACTGATATCTAACATAATTTCTTCAGCATCAAAATATATCACCAGTGGCAGGAGGCTGGAGCCCTTTCATCACAAGACAGGGAAGTCAAAGCTCTGTCTCTATATCTCATGTTGTACTACATCAAACACAGCCTCTTGATTATTATTGATGGCAACTGAACTGCACATAGTCACATAGTGTGTCATGTAGTATGCACATTGTCAGCTCATCTTGAATATTTTATGGAGATTTTTATCAAGTTATCTGGTTTTATTTATTTAGCTGTTGATGTTCAATTTGACATGTTAATCATGGTGTCACGTTCGTTGTAATGATGAGACCAAGGCACAGAGTGATAAGAATACATTATTATTCTTTAATTAACGAAGACCACTTAAACTAACAGAACAAACGTGGCTCTATGCTAAACCGAGTGCTGACATGCAACTACACATAGACAATAACCCACAAAACCAAAATTGAAAATGGCAACCTAAATAGAATCCCCAATCAGAGACAACGATAAACAGCTGTCTCTGATTGGGAACCAATTCAGGCCACCATAGACCTACATATATCTAGACAAACCAAAACCCCATAGATGTACAAAAAACCCTAGACAATACAAAAACACACATACCACCCTCGTCACACCCTGACCTAAACAAAATCATAAAGATAAGGTCAGGGCGTGACACATGGACTGTTGCTCGCTGTGTTTGACAATATTTTTTGTGAAATCAAAGTAAGCAGACTTGTTGTAGCAGAGTCGCATACTGCTAAAAAATACTTTTTTTTACATTGTCTAGTCCATTTCTCACTGGAGAGAGCACTCACCAAAATTCTGAATATATGCAGCTAGAAAAAAAACAGGATTTGCAATTTATTTAAAATGCTTGGCAGAAAAGTCATTTAATAATAGGTTATGTCTAATACAGTGCAGGACATAGATAAGGGAGCCCTATCTGCTGGTGCTGCCCTTACAAATGCTAAATAATGTCATTTTTTGCTAGGGGGAATTATCTTATAGCCTGCTTTGAATAAACAGTGAGGTGATAAGGAAATTCCTTTTTGACTGCGGTTTCCCATGGTTACCAGTCTACAGAGGGCCTTCCATCTCATGCAGACTCTACTTTCAGATAAAACAGTCAGAACACTGTTCACGCCACAACCCACTAGGGAGCCTCATCCCTTTAGCACCCCAATTAAACGTATGATGATAACTTTGGTATAGGAGGGAAAGGGGATACATTTTGATGTGGTTCTTTGAGAATTCATGTATAGTTGAAGTCAGAAGATTAAATACACTTCGGTTGGAGTCATTGAAACCGTTTTTTCAACCACTCCACAAATGTCCTGCAAACTATAGTTTTGGCAAGTCGGTTAGGACATTGCTTTCTCACAATTTTAGCAGGTCAGAAGTGTACATACATTAAGTTGAATGTGCTTTAAACAGCTAACAGCTGATAGGCTAATTGACATCATTTGAGTCAATTGGAGGTGTACCTGTGGATGTATTTCAAGGCCTACCTTCAAACTCAGTGCCTCTTTGCTTGACATCATGGGAAAACCAAAAGAATTCAGTCAAGACCTCAGAAAAAAATTGTAGACTAGTTCATCCTTATGAGCAATTTCCAAACGTCTGAAGGTACCACGTTCATCTGTGCAAACAATAGTACGCAAGTATAAACACCATGGGACCACGCATCCGTCATACCACTCAGAAATTAAACGCATTCTGTCTCCTAGAGATGAACGTACTTTGGTGCGAAAAGTGCAAATCAATCCCAGAACAACAGCAAAGGACCCTGTGAAGATGCTGGAGGAAACGGGTACAAAAATATCTATATCCACAGTAAAACGAGTCCTATATCGACATAACCTGAAAGGCCGCTCAGCAAGGAAGAAGCCACTGCCCCAAAACCACCATAAAAAGCCAGACCATGGTTTTCAACTGCACATGGGAACAAAGATCGTACTTTTTGGAGAAATGTCCTCTGGTCTGATGAAACAAAAATAGAACTGTTTGGACATAATGACCATCATTATGTTTGGAGGGAAAAGGGGGAGGCTTGCAAGCTGTGAAACTCAGGGGTGGTAGCATCATGTTGTGTGGGTGCTTTGCTGCAGGAGGGACTGGTGCACTTCACAAAATAGATGGCATCATGAGGCTGGAAAATTATGTGGATATATTGAAGCAACATCTCAAGACATCAGCAAGGAAGTTAAAGCTTGGTCGCAAATGGGTCTTCCAAATGGACAATGACCCCAAGCATACTTCCAAAGTTGTGGCAAATGGCTTAATAAGGACAACAAAGTCAAGGTATTGGAGTGGCCACCACAAAGCCCTGACCTCAATCCTATAGAACATTTGTGGGCCTACAAACCTGACTCAGTTACACCAGCTCTGTCAGGAGGAATGGGCCAAAATTCACCCAACTTATTGTGAGAAGCTTGTGGAAGGCTACCCAAAATGTTTGACCCAAGTTACTACAATTTAAAGGCAATGCTACCAGATACTAATGGAGTGTATGTTAACTTCTGACCCACTGGGAATGTGATGAAAGAAATAAAAGTTGAAATAAATCATTCTCTCTACTATTATTCTGACATTTCACATTCTTAAAATAAAGTGGTGATCTTAACTGACCTAAGACAGGGAATTTTTATTATAATTACATTTTTAAACTGAGTTTAAATGTATTTGGCTAAGGTGTATGGCAACTTCCGACTTCAACTGCAAATTTGAACTTTAAGTTTCGCTCAGCAGATTTGGGACTCAGTTCTATGAATACATTTCCATGACATGTCAATAATGATAGGATGGTACCATCCACAATCTATTTGATAATTATTATTAATGATTACACATAAGGAATTGTCCACTATACAGATTGGTTTTTTTCTGTATTCAACTCCATGTGACTCTGATGATGTCCTAATATGGACCACGTAGAGCTGTCACAATAATTTCTAGACTTCAATAGGGATACTCTGTCCATATACAGTATACAGCTACACCATTGAGAGCATTTTGACTGGCTGCATCACTGCTTGGTATGGAAACTGCACTGCCCTCGATCACATGGAGCTACAGAGGGGGGTGCGGACAGCCCAGTACATCACTGGGGCCGAGCTCCCTGCCATCGAGGACCTCTATATCAGGTGGTGCAATAGGAAGGTCCAGGAAATTGTTGAAGACTCCAGCCACACAAGCCATAGAATGTTCTCTCTGTTCCGGAGCATCACATTTGACACCAACAGGCTTCTGAACAGCTTCCATCCCCAAGCCATAAGACTGCTAAATATCTACACAGACTATCTGTCTCACTCTACACACGGACACTCCATTCATATATCCTGATGTCTAGTCACCTCACCATTTTTGTAATTTAGCTGATGCTCTTATCCAGAGCAATTTACAGGAGCAATTAGGATTATATGCCTTGCTCAAGGGCACATTAACAGATTTTTCACCTAGTCGGCTTGGGGACTCGAATAAGCGACCTTTCAATTACTGGCCAAACGCTCTTATTTTATTTCACCTTTATTTAACCAGGTAGGCTAGTTGAGAACAAGTTCTCATTTACAACTGCGACCTGGCCAAGATAAAGCATAGCAGTGTGAACAGACAACAACACAGAGTTACACATGGAGTAAACAATAAACAAGTCAACGATACAGTATAAAAAAAAAAAAAATAGTCTATATACATTGTGTGCAAAAGGCATGAGGACGTAGGCGAATAATTACAATTTAGCAGATTAACACTGGAGTCAAATTATCAAATGGTCATGGGCAGGTAGAGATACTGGTGTGCAAAAGAGCAGAAAAGTAAATCAATAAAAACAGTATGGGGATGAGGTAGGTAAATTGGGTGGGCTATTTACCGATGGACTATGTACAGCTGCAGCGATCGGTTAGCTGCTCAGATAGCAGATGTTTAAAGTTGGTGAGGGAGATAAAAGTCTCCAACTTCAGCAATTTTTGCAATTCGTTCCAGTCACAGGCAGCAGAAAACTGGAAGGAAAGGTGGCCAAATGAGGTGTTGGCTTTAGGGATGGTCAGTGAGATCAAATCAAATCAAATCAAATTTTATTTGTCACATACACATGGTTAGCAGATGTTAATGCGAGTGTAGCGAAATGCTTGTGCTTCTAGTTCCGACAATGCAGAAATAACCAACAAGTAATCTAACTAACAATTCCAAAACTACTGTCTTATACACAGTGTAAGGGGATAAAGAATATGTACATAAGGATATATGAATGAGTGATGGTACAGAGCAGCATAGGCAGGATACAGTAGATGGTATCGAGTACAGTATATACATGAGGTGAGTATGTAAACAAAGTGGCATAGTTAAAGTGGCTAGTGATACATGTATTACATAAGGATGCAGTCGATGATAGAGTACAGTATATACGTATGCATATGAGATGAATAATGTAGGGTAAGTAACATTATATAAGGTAGCATTGTTTAAAGTGGCTAGTGATATATTTACATCATTTCCCATCAATTCCCATTATTAAAGTGTCTGGAGTTGAGTCAGTGTCAGTGTCAGTGTGTTGGCAGCAGCCACTCAATGTTAGTGGTGGCTGTTTAACAGTCTGATGGCCTTGAGATAGAAGCTGTTTTTCAGTCTCTCGGTCCCAGCTTTGATGCACCTGCACTGACCTCGCCTTCTGGATGATAGCGGGGTGAACAGGCAGTGGCTCGGGTGGTTGATGTCCTTGATGATCTTTATGGCCTTCCTGTAACATCGGGTGGTGTAGGTGTCCTGGAGGGCAGGTAGTTTGCCCCCAGTGATGCGTTGTGCAGACCTCACTACCCTCTGGAGAGCCTTACGGTTGTGGGCGGAGCAGTTGCCGTACCAGGCGGTGATACAGCCCGCCAGGATGCTCTCGATTGTGCATCTGTAGAAGTTTGTGAGTGCTTTTGGTGACAAACCAAATTTCTTCAGCCTCCTGAGGTTTAAGAGGCGCTGCTGCGCCTTCTTCACAATGTTGTCTGTGTGAGTGGACCAATTCAGTTTGTCTGTGATGTGTATGCCGAGGAACTTGCTACCCTCTCCACTACTGTTCCATCGATGTGGATAGGGGGGTGTGCCCTCTGCTGTTTCCTGAAGTCCATAATCATCTCCTTAGTTTTGTTGACGTTGAGTGTGAGGTTATTTTCCTGACACCACACTCCGAGGGCCCTCACCTCCTCCCTGTAGGCCGTCTCGTCGTTGTTGGTAATCAAGCCTACCACTGTTGTGTCGTCCGCAAACTTGATGATTGAGTTGGAGGCGTGCGAGGCCACGCAGTCGTGGGTGAACAGGGAGTACAGGAGAGGGCTCAGAACGCACCCTTGTGGGGCCCCAGTGTTGAGGATCAGCGGGGTGGAGATGTTGTTGCCTACCCTCACCACCTGGGGGCGGCCCGTCAGGAAGTCCAGTACCCAGTTGCACAGGGCGGGGTCGAGTCCCAGGGTCTCGAGCTTGATGACGAGCTTGGAGGGTACTATGGTGTTGAATGCCGAGCTGTAGTCGATGAACAGCATTCTCACATAGGTATTCCTCTTGTCCAGATGGGTTAGGGCAGTGTGCAGTGTGGTTGAGATTGCATCGTCTGTGGACCTATTTGGGCGGTAAGCAAATTGGAGTGGGTCTAGGGTGTCGGGTAGGGTGGAGGTGATCTGGTCCTTGACTAGTCTCTCAAAGCACTTCATGATGACGGAAGTGAGTGCTACGGGGCGGTAGTCGTTTAGCTCAGTTACCTTAGCTTTCTTGGGAACAGGAACAATGGTGGCCCTCTTGAAGCATGTGGGAACAGCAGACTGGTATAGGGATTGATTGAATATGTCCGTAAACACACCGGTCAGCTGGTCTGCGCATGCTCTGAGGGCGCGGCTGGGGATGCCGTCTGGGCCTGCAGCCTTGCGAGGGTTAACACGTTTAAATGTCTTTCTCACCTCGGCTGCATTGAAGGAGAGTCCGCATGTTTTCGTTGCAGGCCGTGTCAGTGGCACTGTATTGTCCTCAAAGCGGGCAAAAAAGTTATTTAGTCTGCCTGGGAGCAGGACATCCTGGTCCGTGACTGTGCTGGATTTCTTCTTGTAGTCCGTGATTGACTGTAGACCCTGCCACATGCCTCTTGTGTCTGAGCCGTTGAATTGAGATTCTACTTTGTCTCTGTACTGACGCTTAGCTTGTTTGATAGCCTTGCGGAGGGAATAGCTGCACTGTTTGTATTCGGTCATGTTACCAGTCACCTTGCCCTGATTAAAATCAGTGGTTCGCGCTTTCAGTTTCACGCGAATGCTGCCATCAATCCACGGTTTCTGGTTAGGGAATGTTTTAATCGTTGCTATGGGAACGACATCTTCAACGCACGTTCTAATGAACTCGCACACCGAATCAGCGTATTCGTCAATATTGTTATCTGACTCAATACGAAACATGTCCCAGTCCACGTGATGGAAGCAGTCTTGGAGTGTGGAGTCAGCTTGGTCGGACCAGCGTTGGACAGACCTCAGCGTGGGAGCCTCTTGTTTTAGTTTCTGTCTGTAGGCAGGGATCAACAAAATGGAGTCGTGGTCAGCTTTTCCGAAAGGAGGGCGGGGCAGGGCCTTATATGCGTCGCGGAAGTTAGAGTAACAATGATCCAAGGTTTTTCCACCCCTGGTTGCGCAATCGATATGCTGATAAAATTTTGGGAGTCTTGTTTTCAGATTAGCCTTGTTAAAATTCCCAGCAACAATGAATGCAGCCTCTGGATAAATGGATTCCAGTTTGCAAAGAGTCAAATAAAGTTTGTTCAGAGCCATCGATGTGTCTGCTTGGGGGGGGATATATACGGCTGTGATTATAATCGAAGAGAATTCTCTTGGTAGATAATGCGGTCTACATTTGATTGTGAGGAATTCTAAATCAGGTGAACAGAAGGATTTGAGTTCCTGTATGTTTCTTTCATCACACCATGTCTCGTTAGTCATAAGGCATACGCCCCCGCCCCTCTTCTTACCAGAATGATGTTTGTTTCTGTCTGCGCGATGCGTGGAGAAACCCGCTGGCTGCACCGCCCCCGATAGCGTCTCTCCAGTGAGCCATGTTTCCGTGAAGCAAAGAACGTTACAGTCTCTGATGTCCCTAGAGTTTACACTCTAGCCAGACACCTAGGTACTTATAGAAGTCCACATATTCTCGGTCGGCACCATCCAGAGTGGTGATGCTAGTCGGGCGTGCGGGTGCAGGCAGCGAACGGTTGAAAAGCATGCATTTGGTTTTACTAGCGTTTAAGAGCAGTTGGAGGCCACGGAAGGAGTGTTGTATGACATTGAAGCTTGTTTGGAGGTTAGATAGCAGAGTGTCCAAGGAAGGGCCAGAAGTATACAGAATGGTGTCGTCTGCGTAGAGGTGGATCAGGGAATCGCCCGCAGCAAGAGCAACATTAATTGATATATACAGAGAAAAGAGTCGGCCCGAGAATTGAACCCTGTGGCACCCCCATAGAGACTGCCAGAGGACCGGACAACATGCCCTCCGATTTGACACACTGAACTCTGTCTGCAAAGTAGTTGGTGAACCAGGCAAGGCAGTCATTAGAAAAACCGAGGCTACTGAGTCTGCTGATAAGAATATGGTGATTGACAGAGTCGAAAGCCTTGGCCAGGTCGATGAAGACAGCTGCACAGTACTGTCTTTTATCGATGGCGGTTATGATATCGTTTAGTACCTTGAGCGTGGCTGAGGTGCACCCGTGACCGGCTCGGAAACCAGATTGCACAGCGGAGAAGGTACGTTGGGATTCGAGATGGTCAGTGATCTGTTTGTTGAATAGGCTTTCGAAGACCTTAGATAGGCAGGGCAGGATGGATATAGGTCTGTAGCAGTTTGGGTCCAGGGTGTCTCCCCCTTTGAAGCTGACTGCGGCAGCTTTCCAATCCTTGGGGATCTCAGACGATATGAAAGAGAGGTTGAACGGGCTGGTAATAGGGGTTGCGACAATGGCGGCGGATAGTTTCAGAAATAGAGGGTCCAGATTGTCAAGACCAGCTGATTTGTACGGGTCCAGATTTTGCAGCTCTTTCAGAACATCTGCTATCTAGATTTGGGAGAAGCTGGGTAGGCTTGGGCGAGTAGCTGCGGGGGGCGGAGCTGTTGGCCGAGGTAGGAGTAGCCAGGAGGAAGGTATGAAGGCTCTTAATCACTAGGCTACCTTACAACTTTACATATCTAACCCTAACTCTCCAGTATCCCTGCACATAGTAAATATGGTCTGGGCACTGACCCTGGAACTGACCCTGTATATAGCTTAGTTACTTTCTCGTGTTCTTCTTATTTGTATTTATTGTGTGTTTTTGTTCTACTTGACATTGTAATATTTGTTTTATTGTTCTACTGCATTGTTGTGAAAGAGTGAACAAGAAAGGCATTTCACTGTACTAGTTAGTCCATGTGACAATAAATCTTGAAACTTGTATATACACTGAATATACAAAACATTGAGAACACCTGCTCTCTCCATGACATACACCGACCAGGTGAATCCAGGTGAAAGCTTTGATGGGGGGTATGCTCAGTGTATTTCTCTATTTAGTGCTTTAATTTTCAAGCAGGGATAATTTATGTTGCACCATAGGAGAGTGTATACAAGACCCTGGAGCCTACAGAAGTTCATACTTGGATAGAAAAATAGAAAATATCCTGCTTCTGTATAATCAATATTTGAGAGTAAATGTTTAATGGCAGGATTCTGTGGCACCACCAGCCCTGCCCTCACTCAGGTTCTGTCCCAGCGTGCTCATATATTGCCACTCCTATTTGCCACATGTTCAATTTAAGCATGCTAGAAAGTGTGTGCCCTCAGAACCTGGAGGGAAGCAAAAGTTATTCCCCTACCTAAGGATAGTAAAGCCCCCTGTTACCAGCTGTTACCAACGCTTAAACTTTTGGGAAAAAATGGGTTTGACCAGATACATTGCTATTTTACAGTAAATAAATTGACAACAGACTTTTTTGTTGTTGTATTTTCAACCCTTTTTTCTCCCCAATTTCGTGGTATCCAATTGGTAGTAGTTACAGTCTTGTTTCATCGCTGGAACTCCTGTACGGACTCAGGAGAGGCGACTGTTGAGAGCCATGCGTCCTCCGAAACACAACCCAAACAAGCCGCACAATGACACAATGCCCATCCAACCCGAAGCCAGCCGCACCAATGTATCGGAGGAAAGACCGTACACCTGGCGACCGTGTCAGCGTGCACTGCCCTGGCCCGCCACAGGAGTCACTAGTGTGCGATGAGACAAGGATATCCCTGCTGGCCAAACCCTCCCCTAACCCGGACGACGCTGGGCCAATTGTGCGCCTCCCCATGGGCCTCCTGGTCACGGCCAGCTGCGACGGAGCCTGGACTCAACCCAGAATCTCTAGTGGCAGAGCTAGCACTACAATGCACTGCCTTAGACCACTGTGCCACTCGGGAGGCCGACAACAGACTTAAAGCACACTTATAGGTAAGGACATTCAACAAGCACAACATACTGATGATTTGCAGAGAGAAATTGATGATAAAAAGATTGTGGGCCCTGATATGTGTGCGGCTTTATTAAGTGCGGCATTTGACATTATCGATCGTAGCCTGTTGCTGGAAAAACATATGTGTTATGGCTTTACACCCCCTGCTATATTGTGGATAAAGAGTTACCTGTCTAACAGAACACAGAGGGTGTTCTTTAATGGAAGCCTCTCCAACAAAATCCAGGTAGAATCAGGAATTACCCAGGGCAGCTGTCTAGGCCCCTTACTTTTTAAAATCTTTACTTATGACATGCTTTTTGCAAAGCCAGTGTGTCTATGTATGCGGATGACTCACCACTTTACACGTCAGCTTCCACAGCGACGGAAATGACTGCAACGCTTCAGTTAGCTTCAGAATAGGTGGCAAGGAATATGTTTGTCCTAAATATTTCAAAAACTAAAAGCATTGTATTTGGGACAAATCATTCACTAAACCCTAAACCTCACCTAAATGTTGTAATGAATGATGTGGAAACTGAGCAAGTTGAGGAGACTAAACCGCTTTGAGTAACCCTGAATTGTAAACTGTCATGGTCAAAACATATTAATACAACAGTAGCTAGGATGGGGAGAAGTATGTCCATAATAAAGCCCTGCTCTGCATTTTTAACAGCACTATCAACAAGGCAGGTCCTACAGGCCCAAGTTTTGTTCGAACCTGGACTACTGTTCAGTCGTGTGGTCAGGTGCCACAAAGAGGGACTTAGGAAATTACAATTGACTCAGAACAGGGCAGTAGAGCTGGCCCTTGGTTGTACACAGTGAGCTAACATTAATAATATGCATGTCAATCTCTCCTGGCTCAAAGTGGAGGAGAAATTGACTTCATCAATACTTGTATTTGTTGAATGCACCAAGCTGTCTGTTTGAACTAATGGCACACAGCTCATACACCCATGCATATGCCACAAGACAAGCCACCAGAGGTCTCTTCACAGTCCCCAAGTCCAGAACAGACTATGGGAGGCGCACAATACTACATAGAGCCATGACTACATGGACCTCTATTCCACATCAAGTAACTCATGCAAGCAGGAAAAATAGATTTAAAAATAAGATTAAAATACACCTTATGGGAAAGCAGGGACTGTGAAGCAACACAAGCATAGGTACAGACACATGCATACAAACACACAAGAACATAATGTACACACTATACACATACTATACACACACATGGATTTTGTGTTGTAGTAGAGTAGGGGCCTGAGGGAACACACTTAATATGTTGTGAAATCTGTTGTGTAATGTTTAAAAAATGTATAACTGCCTTTATTTTACTGGACCACAGGAAGAGTAGTTGGAGATCCATAATACATACGAATACAAATACTCCTCCGTTGTTAATCATGGGGTTAATTTGTGAATAGAGTATGTTATGGCATCTGTGCATACATGCATGTATTACCTATTCCAGTAACTGCGGATATAGATGATACCCAATGAAATGTCTGAGGTACAATATTATAAGTAACACATTTTTCTCTGTCTTATTTGAGCTTAGAAAAATACATTTTAAACAACAATTATTTTTGTTGCTTAGGTACCACAGTCTGATAAGCATCCATTAATTAAGAGATAAAATGCTCTCAGGAAATCCTCTAATTGTTTCTTGAGCTCAGGCTTCTTACAATCATCATATTTGTCACGTCTCTCATCAGAATGAGGATAGGACCAAAGCGCAGCGTGGTACATGTTCATTCTATGTATTTATTAACTGAACACCGACAACAACAAAACAAAACACGACCGTGACATTCTGCAGGGCAAAATAACAACCAATGCAAAAATAAGAATCCACAAATGAAAGAGGGAAAAAGGACTGCCTAAGTATGATTCCCAATCATAGACAACAATAGACAGCTGCCTCTGATTGGGAACCACACTCAGCCAAAAACAAAGAAATAGAAAACATAGAAATAAAGAAAAAAACTAGAATGCCCATCCTAGTCACACCATGGCCTAACCGAAATAGAGAATAAAAACCTCTCTATGGCCAGGGCGTGACAATATTACATTTCATATTTGACAGAGAATTCCTGAACATGCAGTTTGTTGACATTCATGTGTTCTGTCTTAGTTATTCCATTGAAGCTGTTTAATCTTATCTATTCCCCTGTCCATCAATAATCTTCAATCATCGTCAAGTCAGATAGCAGAGTTAAAGCTATACGATAAGCTAAGAAGTTGTTGTTGTTTACTGTCACAGCATCACATCTTTGTTCTTGTCATTCTCTGAGGGTGAAGTTGCATCTTTGAACATCACTGAAACAATCCCAACTGTAGAGAAAATGACACTCAGTCTAAACTGTTCATATCCACAGGTTTAATGCATTACTCTATCTAGTAAAATTAGTCTAATTTATTATTATTATTATTAATAGTACAGTAGAGTTGACTGCAATCCCTTCAATTCATCAAAAATGTAATATATTTTCCATGGTTTTCATTGCTCAGACACAATGTATACTTAGAATTTTATGTAATTTGTTTTAACCCTTATTGTACCAGATAAGTTAACTGAAAACACATTCTCATTTACAGCAACGACCTGGGAATAGTTACAGGGGAGAGGAGGTGGGATGAATGATGGTATGAAGGCCAGATTGGGAATTTAGAACTACTGCACTTTGGGCCTTGGTTGTTTAGAAGAAAAAAAAGGTGTTATCTAGAACCTGAACAGGTTTTTGTGCTGCCCCCATAGGAAAACCCTTTTTGGTTCAGGTAGTGCCTTTTTGTTTCCAGGTAGAACTCTTTTGGGTTCTATATAGAACCCTTCCACAAAGGGTTAACTATATTTTTTTGTATACAATGCGCCTTGGAGAAATTCTAGTTTTGAGCCTTCAAAGTTTCTATTTACTTTTGTAACCAATACTTTCCATACAGGATGCAAAATTCTCCAAGAAAATATTTTGTGAAATAAATTAATTATTCAATAAATTCCAAGTAAAATGTGACCAAAATGAAATCAGGTTTACTGTTATTTAAATTACAATGTGCTTGCTCTGGTTGAACATGCTTATTTCCTCCTTCCTAAGGCTGAAGAAAATATAGAAAACACATCGCACTATTTACCACCGGGGAAAGATAAGGAGTCTTGCTGCAGAAAGCCTAACACCTAATCTAGTGGGTGAATACATATCGCATCGCAAAACATGCATTTATGACTGGAAAATATTTGAATTAATCAATTAATTCCCAGTCAAATGTAACCATAAAGAAATCCCCTTGTTAGTCCAGCTTTGGGTCTAGTCATAAAAACCACTATCTAAGTACTATGCTGCTGTCTAAACAGGTTGGCTGACAACTCACAAAAATGACAAGCTGTGTGTTGTTATGATTCTGAACAGTCAGATAGCTTGCAACAATGACAAGAAGCTGCCATGTGTGGAATAGTACATTGGGGCAAAAAAGTATTTAGTCAGCCAACAATTTGTATAAGTTCTCTCACTTAAAAAGATGAGAGAGGCCTGTAATTTTCATCATAGGTACACTTCAACTATGACAGACAAAATGAGAAAAATAAATCCAGAAAATCACATTGTAGGATTTTTAATGAATTTATTTGCAAATTATGGTGGAAAATAAGTATTTGGTCAATAACAAAAGTTTATCTCAATACTTTGTTATATACCCTTTGTTGACAATGACAGAGGTCTAACGTTTTCTGTAAGTCTTCACAAGGTTTTCACACACTGTTGCTGGTATTTTGGCCCATTCCTCCATGCAGATCTCCTCTAGAGCAGTGATGTTTTGGGGCTGTTGCTGGGCAACACGGACTTTCAACTCCCTCCAAAGATTTTCTATGGGTTGAGATCTGGAGACTGGCTAGGCCACTCCAGGACCTTGAAATGCTTCTTATGAAGTCACTCCTTCGTTGCCCGGGCGGTGTGTTTGGGATCATTATCATGCTGAAAGACCCAGCCACGATTCATCTTCAATGCCCTTGCTGATGGAAGGAGGTTTTCACTCAAAATCTCACGATACATGGCCCCATTCATTCTTTCCTTTACACGGATCAGTCGTCCAGGTCCCTTTGCAGAAAAACAGCCCCAAAGCATGATGTTTCCACCCCCATGCTTCACAGTAGGTATGGTGTTCTTTGGATGCAACTCAGCATCCTTTGTCCTCCAAACACGACGAGTTGAGTTTTTTCCAAAAAGTTATATTTTGGTTTCATCTGACCATATGACATTCTCCCAATCTTCTTCTGGATCATCCAAATGCTCTCTAGCAAACTTCAGACGGGCCTGGACATGTACTGGCTTGGCACTGCAGGATTTGAGTCCCTGGTTGGCGTAGTGCGTTACTGATGGTAGGCTTTGTTACTTTGGTCCCAGCTCTCTGCAGGTCATTCACTAGGCCCCCCCGTGTGGTTCTGGGATTTTTGCTCACCGTTCTTGTGATCATTTTGACCCCACGGGGTGAGATCTTGCGTGGAGCCCCAGATCGAGGGAGATTATCAGTGGTCTTGTATGTCTTCCAATTCCTAATAATTGCTCCCACAGTTGATTTCTTCAAACCAAGCTGCTTACCTATTGCAGTTTCAGTCTTCCCAGCCTGGTGCAGTTCTACAATTTGGTTTCCAGTTTCCTTTGACAGCTCTTTGTTCTTGGCCATAGTAGAGTTTGGAGTGTGACTGTTTGAGGTTGTGGACAGGTGTATTTTATACTGATAACAAGTTCAAACAGGTGCCATTAATACAGGTAACGAGTGGAGGACAGAGGAGCCTCTTAAAGAAGAAGTTACAGGTCTGTGAGAGCCAGAAATCTTGCTTGTTGTAGGTGACCAAATACTTATTTTCCACCATAATTTGCAAATAATTTCATAAAAATTCCTACAATGTGATTTTCTGGATTTTTTTCTCATTTTGTCTGTCATAGTTGACGTGTACCTATGATGAAAATTACAGGCCTCTCTCATCTTTTTAAGTGAGATAACTTGCACAATTGGTGGCTGACTAAATACGTTTTTGCCCCACTGTAGGACTAATTTTACTGTGGATATAGATACTTTTTACCTGTTTCCTCCAGCATCTTCACAGGGTCTGTTGGTGTTCTGTGATTGATTTGCACTTTTCACACCAAAGTGCATTCATCTCTAGGAGACAGAACGCGTCTACGTCCTGAGCGGTATGATGGCTGCGTGGTCCCATGGTGTTTATACTTGCGTACTATTGTTTGTACAGATGAACGTGGTACCTTCAGGCATTTGGAAATTGCTCCCAAGGATGAACCATTGTGGAGGTCCAAAATTTATTTTCTGATGTCTTGGCTGATTTCTTTTGATTTTCCCATGAAGTCAAGCAAAAAGGCACTGAGTTTGAAGGTAGGCCTTGAAATACATCCACAGGTACACTTCCAATTGACTCAAATGATGTCAATTAGCCTATCAGAAGCTTCTAAATCCATTAATAATTTTCTGGAATTTTCCAAGCTGTTTAAAGGCACAGTCAATTTAGTGTTTGTTAACATCTGACCCACTGGAATTGTGATACAGTGGATTATACGTGAAATAATCTGACTGTAAACAATTGTTGGAAAAATAAAAAATGACTTGTGTCATGCACAAAGTAGATGTACTAACTGACTTGCCATAACTATAGTTTGTTAATTAACAAGAAATGTGTGGAGTGGTTGAAAAATGAGTTTTAATGACTCCAACCTAAGTGTATGTAAACTTCCGACTTCAACTGTCTGTAAGAATGCTGTTCATTTATAGCTTTGCATTTAACCCCATAGTACCCTCCAAGCTCATCATTAAGCTTGTGGCCCTGGGTCTGAACCCCCCCCAGTATATAGAGTTTTATTTTGTGTTATTGACTAGATGTTTGTTTGTGTAACTCTGTGTTGTTGTTTTTGTTGCACTGCTTTGCTTTATCTTGGCCAGGTCGCAGTTGTAAATGAGAATTTGTTCTCAACTTGCCTACCTGGATAAATAAAGGTGGGAGAAAAAAAAATGCACAATAATACACACAAATCTAAAAGTAAAAGAATGGAATTAAGAAATATATATAATTAGATCCGTCAATGTCGGAGTGGCATTGACAAAAAGTAAAGTAGAAAGAATACAGTATATACATACATATGAGATGAGTAAAGTAGTATGTACACATTATTTAAGCATTATTAAAGTAACTAGTGTTCCATTATTAAAGTGGCCAGTGATTTCAAGTCTATGTATACAGGGCAGCAGCCTCTAAGGTGCGTGGTTGCGTAACAGGGTGGAAGCCGGCTAGTGATGGCTATTTAACTGACTGATGGCCTAATGATAGAAGCTGTTTTTCAGTCTCTTGGTCCCAGCTTCGATGCACCTGTACTGACCTCACCTTCTGGATGATAGTGGGGTAAACAGGCTGTGGCTTGGTTGGTTGATGTCCTTGATGATCTTTTTGGCCTTCCTGTGACATTGGGTGTTGTAGGAGTCCTAGAGGCCCCTGGTGATGTGTTGGGCAGATCGCACCACCCTCTGGAGAGCCTTGGATCAAATGAATTTGGAGCGTACACCATAATAAAGGGATTTTTTTTCCATTATGGATACACTTCATGAAAGTCATTCAGCATTCATGGTCTTCACCTTTACCCAATATGGTAATTTTGAGTTTCTCATGTATCATTATTATTAGCATTTAGTTTTGTTTGGTGCTGATGAAAAAGACAGGCTGGTCAAAAGAAAGAGCTGTCAATTTCAGACGTTTCAAAAAGGTGCTGAGGACGTCGATATAGTCCTTCATCGGTGCTCACCTCAAAATAAATCTTATAATGATGGCACAGCACTGGGCTCAAACTCGCAATGCGCAGGGCCAGAGTGCGCTGCTTAGACCACTGCAGTTCACAATTCCCTAGCAAGCAGGTAGAGTACTTGATGATAGCTAATGGAAACAGCACATTGTTTTTTATTATTTTGTTGTAAACCTTCTCCAAATGATAGCTCTAAACCTTAACCACTCAGAAGTAATACCTAATCTTGACCCTTTGAGTAGTTTCTGGTTTAACCCTGTAACCACACAGAATTAATTGGTAAAACATCGGTGTTCATCCAATTCAGTCAAATTCCATAGTAGAACTATGAGAGTGGGTTCTCGATTTTATGTGAGTCCTTTTGGAGCAGGTATGTTAGCTGGCCAACAAGTGATGAGTGTGAAATAACACAAGCGTAGACCAAAATGGACCTTTCTCCAAGGAAATGACCCAGGACTTTTATTCAGGAAAGAAACAACTGAAATCGCCATGCAAGGTAACAATAAAACCGAAAACTAGCTCGTCTTTGAACCTTTCTATACGGGTCTTCCAATCCCTCTCTGCTACCGACGTAGGCCCCTGGATCTGCCTATTTATACAGGGGTTGTGACCGATGTTCTTAGGGATCTGCAGTAATGCTGATCCTGACAACTACCTTAGCAGTCGTCTCCCCTGTGATGGACACAGATCAATGTTTGTTACAGCAGGGCTGTGTTATACTGTGATGCTATCACTAGTGGTGTTGTTGTACTGATTTATTCTGGTGGACTGGTGGCAGGAATATAATCTCAACGTCAACAAAACAAACAAGCTGTGCAAACTAAACGGAAACAACACAGGATGTCTTATAAAAGGGGTTGCAGTCGGCCGTGAAGCTTTCATCCATGTATACAGGTAGGCATTTAGCTACAGATATTATACGTTTCTAATTTGGTCCGAAAGTTGTTTACATTGAAAGTTAAGCTTGCTGTTAGCTAGCCAGCTGGAGTTTGATGGCTGGCTTGTTAACTAACAACTAACAATGGTTTGTATTGCTAGTAAAGTTACTCTGTGGATTGGGATTATAGTTCATTTTTTAGCTAGCTAGCTAATGTTAACGTGACATGTCTGAACAAAAGATTCCAAGTTAAAGCTTGTTGTTAGCTATCTAACTTTAGCTGAGGTTAGATGGCTGGCTTGCTAGTTAACATTCACTTATGTGTATGAAGTGTGTGTAATGTTAATGATGTTTTCTCAGAATGCCATTTCGCATGGCAAGTTATAGCCCTGTGTTAGCTAGCTAACACTGAATTTATTGGTTAACTTTAGCTAACTATGACAATCGGTTTGTATTCCTAGTTAAAGCTTGCTGTTGTTTCTTCGCCAGCTGATGTTAGATGGCTGGCTATCTACAGTAGCTAACATTACTTGTATGAACTGTCTGTAGTTATCTCAGAATGCCATTTCGCATCTATTGTATAATGCTAAAATATTTTTATCTGGAATTTGTCTTTCAGCATTAATCAGTAGAACACACCTGACACTAATTCACCAGTCATACAGTCATCAAAAAGAGAGCTGGCCCAAGCAAGAAATGGCAGCAGGTCAATCATCTATATGCACATTTCTTCACCAAATACGGAGTTGGGAAAACACTTGTGGACCTGAATTGTGATAACTGCAGTGGCCAAAGCAAAAACAAGTTTGTGCTCTGGTATTGTACCTGGTGGACCATGCACAAGCTCAACCACAATCTGGATCTTCACTTCCTGATCACAGGCCACACCAAGTTTGCCCCTGACTGGTGCTTCGGCCTCATCAAGCAGCGGTTCAGAAAGACCAGAGTGAACACTGTCTGAGATTGGTGGTGTTGTGAAGGACAGCACTGTGACAGGGGTCAACATCCCACAGCTGGTTGGACTGCTGGAGGAAAGCTATGACTGGCAACAACACCTGACTCCGTACTTCAAGCCACTGCCACAGATAAAGCAGTACCAGCACTTCTGGTAAAAAAATATATTATTCTTATCTAAACTTGGGATGTGAATTGATGTTGTGCAGGGTTGTAATGTCTTCTGATTTTTGTTATTCCCTGTTTTACAGCTTCAATGCTCCGGAGCCTGGTGTTGTCGCTAAGGAGCATTCAGACTGCCAGGACCAGGTTTCAGCTGCTGCGCAACACTGACATCCTTCCTCCATAGATTGTCTGCCTGTAAAAGCACCACCTGGACTGGACACAGCTAGACAAACTATATTTTTGACAAGATCAGGGAGTTTCGCGACGAAGAGGCTATGGACATCACGTTCCCTGAACCAAAGTCAAGGGCAGGATAGAAACAGGCTCTCTGAATATAGATTCCCTTGTTCATGCAAGGTTTGGACGGACCAGTCATCAGCACTATTTGCAGTGCCTCTATTCACATGACGTTCTCCTAAAACGCACGCCATACGTTGCTGCTATTTTTTTTATCCTGCTGCTCAGCCACTACACCCCTGATTGTATGATTAGAACTACCTCGTGTATCACTGATATTGTTATTGATAGTGTTCTTGTACATACTGTATATTTTATTTATATTGACCCTATCTATTTCTGATATTGCTACTATGCAAGTAACCATTTGGCTGTACCATTTACACCTTCTGTAGAGACCATCCACTTAGCAAAATATTGATATATAAAATGAATATTGATATGTTTGGTCGCAACATGATTTTGTGAAATACCACAACAATACAATGTGACCGTATCAAGTGTCCGCCACTTAAATATATGGCGCATGCATCTGTTTATGTGCATCTGTTTATGTGCACCACACTCAGATTTCAACTCAGTTTGCATGGCCTTCACTTATGTATGGAAAACTATGTGAAAAGTGCATGTGTAACAGTATATAAAGTTTGCCAATGTACTGGTATGAAGGCATTTGGGCAGTGATGTAAAAATACTTTAAAGTACTGCTTAAGTAGTCTTTTGTGGTATCTGTACATTACTTTACTATTTATATTTTTTGGCAACTTTTACTTCACTACATTCGTAAAGAAAATAATGTACTTTTTACTGCATACATTTTCCTTGACACCCAAAACTACTTGTTACATTTTGACAGGAAAATTGTCCAATTCAAGCTACTTTTTAATTTTTTTATTTCACCTTTATTTAACCAGGTAAGCCAGTTGAGAACAAGTTCTCATTTACAACTGCGACCTGGCTAAGATAAAGAAAAGCAGTGCGACAAAAACAACGACACAGAGTTAAACAAACAAATATACAGTCAATAACACAATAGAAAAATCTATGTACAGTCTGTGTAAATGTAGGGAGGTAGGCAATAAGTTGGCCATAGAAGTGATAGATGTGCAGATGATGTGCAAGTAGAGATACTGGGGTGCAAAAGCGTAACAGGGTAAGTAATAAAATGGGAATGAGGTATTAGGATGGGCTATGTACAGGTGCAGTGATCTGTGAGCTGCTCAAATTTAGAGGGAGATCTATGACTCCAACTTCAGTGATATATGCAATTATCTCCAGTCATTGGCAGCAGAGAACTGGAAGGAAAAGTGGTCAAAGTAAGTGTTGGCTTTGGGGATGACCAGTGCAATATAACTGCTGGATAATGTGCTGCAGGTTGGTGTTGCAATGATGACCAGTGAGCTGAGATAAGGGCTTTAGCTAGCAATAACGTATAAATGACCTGGAGCCAGTGAGTTTGGCGATGGATATGTAGTGAGGGCCAGCCAACGAGAGCATACAGGTCGCAGTGGTGGGTAGTATATGGGGCGTTGGTGACAAAACGGATGCCACTGTGATAGACTTCATCCAGTTTGCTGAGTAGAGTGTTGGGGGCTATTTTGTAAATGGCATCGCCTAAATCAAGGATCGGTAGGATAATCCGTTTTCCAATGGTACAGTTGAAGTCGGAAGTTTACATACACTTAGGTTGTAGTCATTAAAACTAATTTTTCAACCATTCCACACATTTCTTGTTAACAAACTATAGTTTTGGCAAGTTGGTTAGGACATCTACTTTGCGCATGACACAAGTAATTTTTCCAATTGTTTAAAAACAGATTATTTCACTTATAATTCACTGTGGGTTGGTCAGATTATTTCGCTTATAATCCACAATTCAAGTTGGTTGGAAGTTTACATACACTAAGTTGACTGTGCCTTTAAACAGCTTGGAAAATTCCAGAAAATGATTAATGGCTTTAGAAGCTTCTGATAGGATAATTGACATCATTTGAGTCAATTGGAGGTGTACCTGTGGATGTATTTCAAGGCCTACCTTCAAAATCAGTGCCTTTGCTTGACATCATGGGAAAATCAAAAGAAATCTGCCAAGACCTCAGAATAAAAGTCAACTTCCACAAGTCTGGTTCATCCTTGGGAGCAATTTCCAAATGCCTGAAGGTACAACGTTCATTTGTACAAACAATAGTATGCAAGTATAAACACCATGGGACCAAGCAGGTGTCATACCGCTCAGGAAGGAGACACGTTCTGTCTCCTAGAGATGAACGTACTTTGGTGCGAAAAGTGCAAATCAATCCCAGAACAACAGCAAAGGACCTTGTGAAGATGCTGGAGGAAACAGGTACAAAAGTATCTATATCCACAGTAAAATGAGTCCTATATCGACATAACCTCAAAGGCCGCTCAGCAAGGAAGAAGCCACTGCTCCAACACCTCCATAAAAAACCCAGACTACGGTTTGCACCTGCACATGGGGACAAATGTCGTACTTTTTGGAGAAATGTCCTCTGGTCTGATGAAACTGTTTGGCCATAATGAACATTTGTTATGTTTGGAGGAAAACGGGGGATGCTTGCAAGCCGAGGAACACCATCCTAACCACGAAGCATGGGGGTGGCAGCATCATGTTGTGGGGGTGCTTTTCTGCAGGAGGGACTGGTGCACCTCACAAAATAGATCGCATCATGAGGTAGGAAAGTGATGTGGATATTTTCAAGCAACATCTCAATACATCAGTCAGGAAGTTGAATGTTGGTCACAAATGGGTCTTCCAAATGACACAATGACCCCAAGCATACTTCCAAAGTTGTGGCTCCCCCATAGAGACTGCCAGATGTCCGGACAACAGATTTGACACATTGAACTCAGAGAAGTAGTTGGTGAACCAGGTGAGGTAGTCATTTGAGAAACCAAGGCTGTTGAGTATGCTGATAAGAATGTGATGATTGACAGAGTTGAAAGCCTTGGCCAGGTCGATGAAGACGGCTGCACAGTACTGTATTTTATCGATGGTGGTTATGATATCGTTTAGGACCTTTTTTATTTTAGAAAGGCAGGGCAGGATGGATATAGATCTATAACAGTTTTGGTCTAGAGTGTCTCCCCCTTTGAAGAGGGGGATGACTGTGGCAGCTTTCCAATCTTTGGCGATCTCAGATGAAACAAAAAAGAGAATATGCTAGTAATAGGGGTTGCAACAATTTAATTTTAGAAAGAGAGGATCCAGATTGTCTAGCCCAGCTGATTTGTAGGGATCCAGATTTTGTCGCTCTTTCAGAACATCAGCGGTCTGGATTTGGGTGAAGGAGAAACGGGGGGGGGGGCTATGGCAAGTTGCTGCAGGGGCTGCTGAGACGTTGGCCTAGGTAGGGGTAGCCAGGTGGAAAGCATGGCCAGCCGTAGAAAAATGCTTATTGAAATTATCGATTATCGTAGATTTATCGGTGGTGACAGAGTTTCCTAGCCTCAGTGCAGTGGGCAGCTGGGAGGAGGTGTTCTTATTCTCCATGGACTTTACAGTGTCCCAAAACTTTTTGGAATTTGTGCTACAGGATGCAAATTTCTGTTTGGAAAAGCTAGCTTATGCTTTCCTAACTGACTGTAAATTGGTTCCTAACTTCTCTGAAAAGTTGCATATCGTGGGGGCTATTCGATGCTAACGCAGTTTTTGTGCTGGTCAAGGACAGTCAAGTCTGGGGTGAACCAAGGGCTATATCTGTTCTTAGTTCTACATTTTTTTTAATTTGGCAGGCTTATTTAAGATGGAGATGACGGGATGAGGTCAATATCCTTCCAGGATTCCTGGGCCAAGTCGATTAGAAAGGCCTGCTCGCTGAAGTGTTGTAGGGAGCGTTTGATGGTGATGATGGGTGGTTGTTAGACCGCGGACAATTATGCACGCAGGCAACGAGGCAGTGATCGCTGAGATCCTGGTTGAAGACAGCAGAGGTGTATTTAGAGGGCAAGATGGTCAAGATGATATCTAAGAGGTTGCCCATGGTTATGGATTTATTGTTGTACATGGTAGGTTCCTTGATAATTTGTGTGAGATTGAGGGCATCTAGCTTAGATTGTAGGACGGCCGGGGTGTTAAGCATGTCCCAGTTTAGGTCACCTACAGTGCCTTGCGAATGTATTCGGCCCCCTTGAACTTTGCGACCTTTTGACACATTTCAGGCTTCAAACATAAAGATATAAAACTGTATTTTTTTGTGAAGAATCAACAACAAGTGGGACACAATCATGAAGTGGAACGACATTTATTGGATATTTCAAACTTTTTTAACAAATCAAAAACTGAAAAATTGGGCGTGCAAAATTATTCAGCCCCTTTACTTTCAGTGCAGCAAACTCTCTCCAGAAGTTCAGTGAGGATCTCTGAATGATCCAATGTTGACCTAAATGACTAATGATGATAAATACAATCCACCTGTGTATAATCAAGTCTCCGTATAAATGCACCTGCACTGTGATAGTCTCAGAGGTCCGTTAAAAGCGCAGAGAGCATCATGAAGAGCAAGAAACACACCAGGCAGGTCCGAGATACTGTTGTGAAGAAGTTTAAAGCCGGATTTGGATACAAAAAGATTTCCCAAGCTTTAAACATCCCAAGGAGCACTGTGCAAGCGATAATACTGAAATGGAAGGAGTATCAGACCACTGCAAATCTACCAAGACCTGGCCGTCCCTCTAAACTTTCAGCTCATACAAGGAGAAGACTGATCAGAGATGCAGCCAAGAGGCCCATGATCACTCTGGATGAACTGCAGAGATCTACAGCTGAGGTGGGAGACTCTGTCCATAGGACAACAATCAGTCGTATATTGCACAAATCTGGCCTTTATGGAAGAGTGGCAAGAAGAAAGCCATTTCTTAAAGATATCCATAAAAAGTGTTGTTTAAAGTTTGCCACAAGCCACCTGGGAGACACACCAAACATGTGGAAGAAGGTGCTCTGGTCAGATGAAACCAAAATTGAACTTTTTGGCAACAATGCAAAACGTTATGTTTGGCGTAAAAGCAACACAGCTCATCACCCTGAACACACCATCCCCACTGTCAAACATGGTGGTGGCAGCATCATGGTTTGGGCCTGCTTTTCTTCAGCAGGGACAGGGAAGATGGTTAAAATTGATGGGAAGATGGATGGAGCCAAATACAGGACCATTCTGGAAGAAAACCTGATGGAGTCTGCAAAAGACCTGAGACTGGGACGGAGATTTGTCTTCCAACAAGACAATGATCCAAAACATAAAGCAAAATCTACAATGGAATGGTTCAATAATAAACATATCCAGGTGTTAGAATGGCCAAGTCAAAGTCCAGACCTGAATCCAATCGAGAATCTGTGGAAAGAACTGAACACTGCTGTTCACAAATGCTCTCCATCTAACCTCACTGAGCTCGAGCTGTTTTGCAAGGAGGAATGGGAAAAAATGTCAGTCTCTCGATGTGCAAAACTGATAGAGACATACCCCAAGCGACTTACAGCTGTAATCGCAGCAAAAGGTGGCGCTACAAAGTATTAACTTAAGGGGGCTGAATAATTTTGCACGCCCAATTTTTCAGTTTTTAAGATTTGTTAAAAAAGTTTGAAATATCCAATAAATGTCGTTCCACTTCATGATTGTGTCCCACTTGTTGTTGATTCTTCACAAAAATACAGTTTTATATCTTTATGTTTGAAGCCTGAAATGTGGCAAAAGGTCGCAAAGTTCAAGGGGGCCGAATACTTTCGCAAGGCACTGTAACTGTACGAACTCTGAAGATAGATGGTGGGGGGTGATCAATTCACATATGGCGTCCAGGGCACAGCTGGGGGCTGAAGGGGGTCTATAACAGGCAGCAACGGTGAGAGAGTTGTTTCTGGAAAGGTGGATTTTAAAAGTAGAAGCTCAAATTGTTTGGGCACAGACCTGGATAGTATGACAGAACTCTGCAGGCTATCTCTGCAGTAGATTGCAACTCCGCCCCCTGTGGCAGTTCTATCTTGTCAGAAAATGTTATAGATAGGGATGGAAATTTCAGAATTTTTGGTGGCCTTCCTAAGCCAGGTTTCAGACACGGCTAGGACATCCGGTTTGGCGGAGTGTGCTAAAGCAGTGAATAAAACAAACTTAGGGAGGAGGCTTCTAATTTTAACATGTATGAAACCAAGGCTTTTACGGTTACAGAAGTCAACAAATGAGAACGCCCGGGTAATGGGAGTGATGCTGTGGGGTGCAGGGTCTGGGTTAACCTTTACATCACCAGAGGAACAGAGGAGGAGTAGGATAAGAGTACGGCTAAAGGCTAGTGCGTTCGGAACGGAGAGTAAAAGGAGCAGATTTCTGGCCGCGGAAGAATAGATTAAAGGCATAATGTACAGACAAGGTTATGGTAGGATTTGAGTACAGTGGAGGTAAGCCTAGCAATTGAGCGATAATGAGAGAGGTTTTGTCTCTTGAGGCACCATTTAAGCCAGGTGAGGTCACCGCATGTGTGGGGGTTGGAACAAAAGGGCTAGCCAAGGCATATTGAGCAGGGCTGGAGGCTCTACAGTGAAATAAGACAACAATCACTAACCAAAACAACAATAGATGAGGCACATTGACATTAATGAGAGGCTTGTGTAGCTGAGTGATCATAGCGTCCAGTGAGTAGCTAGGCAAGCTGGAATTACAGCAATTCAGACAGATAGCAGGCCGGGGATAGCAGGCTAGCAGATGGGCCTCAGGGGGACGTTTCAACGGAAGAGCTTGTTGAAACCCCCTCGGACGGTTACGTCGGCAGACCAGTCATGATGGATCAGCGGGGCTCCGTGTCGGCAGCAAAGGGTCCAGGCCAATTGGCAAAAGCGGTACTGAAGCCCAGGAATTGTCTGATGGATCTCTTTGGCTAGCCGGGACATGGGCTTAGCTCCAGGCTAACTGGTGCTTGCTTCGGGACAGAGACATTAGCCAGGAGTAGCCACTCGCAGCTAGCTAGCTGCGATCATCTGGAGTAAAGATTCAGAGCTTGTAGTAGGAATCCGGAGATGTGGTAGAGAAAAAGTAGTCCGATATGCTCTTGGTTGATATCGCGCTGTGCAGACTGGCAGGAATTGACTGGGCTGAGGCTGGCAGATGTCCGAGTTAACGGTGATGACCGCTAGCAGTGGCTAACTAACTACTAGCTAGTAGCTGGCTAGCTTCTGAAGGGGGTTCCGGTTCTAAAGGGTAAAAAAAAATAGCAAATCCTTATCGCATTGGGTGAGGCGGGTTGCAGGAGAGTATGTTCAATCCGTAGATGGAAATTGAGACTAAAAATATTTAAAAAATATACTAAATATATGCACGGGACGAGGCAAGACGAACGGAACAGACATCCGACTGCTACGCTATCTTGAAAAAGCCTTGTCAAGAGAACATCCCTGGTCATCCATACTGCCTCTGATCTGGCAGACTCATTAAACACAAATGCTTCGTATGTAAATTACGGATGAGTGTTGGAGTGTTCCCCTGGCTATCCATCAATAAAAAAAAGATACATTTGTGCCATCTGGTTTGCTTAATATAAGGAAGTTGAAATGGCTTATATTCTTACTTTTACTTTTGATACTTATGTACATTGTGCCCCTGGCTGTCCATCAATTTTTTTTTATTTTTTTTTAATACAATTGTGCCTTCTGGTTTAATGTAAGGAATTTTAAATGATTCATACTTTTACTCAAGTATAACAATTTAGTTATTTTTCCACCACTGGATGTGGCTGGGGGTTATAGCATTTCTTTCACATGATCCATCAATTTAGACAAGTGTATCTGGGTAAGCATCATCTAATATTTATTCAATATTTTTATCTGGACACTTTGTCTACCATGAATTTTTCCTTATTGTAGGCTACTACCACTTTTAATCTTTAGCACATGACCTCATGTGAATCCTTGAAGGAGATGGGTGGGACTTGCTTAAGAGGGTGTGAACAATGATGAATGAGTGTAGACAAAGGAGAGCCTTCTAGTAGGTACCAAAACATTCAAATGCCCTTTTCTCAAAAGTGATTTTACAAGTGTATCAACTTTCAAAGTAGAATTACTTTCCCATTGTCCCTCAACAATTTTGTGTATGATATACCATTTTGTAGCTCTGAGTCTCTACTTTTATCCAATGTAAAAAATTAAATTCAAATTTTGCTACATAAGACCAAATCCAGGTGGTGAGTCACATATGTGGGAACTCCTTCAAGACTATTGGAAAAGCATTCCAGGTGAAGCTGGTTGACAGAATGCCAAGAGTGTGCAAAGCTGTCATCAAGGCAAATGGTGGCTACTTTGAAGAATCTCAAATATAAAATATATTAACACTTTTTTGGTTACTATATGATTCCATGTGTTATTTCATAGTTTTATGTTTTCACTATTATTCTACAATGTAAAAACCCTTGAATGAGTAGGTGTGTACAAACTTTTGACTGGTTCTGTATGTATACACAATATTCAATTAGGGTAAAAAACAATAGTTTTGAAATTTTAGAACTATAGAAACGGTTTCAAGTCAAACTCCTCATTAAGGCCAAGAGGAGACAGTGTGTTGAGCCTGTGGATCCAGAAAGATTCCCTCAGAAGATGTTTCCTCTCAATCTCCCCTCTCCTGCGTTAAGATCAGAGGCTTGCTTGTCCACCAATGTAATTTACATGCCGAAATGTCCCTGTGGTTTGTCCTACATAGGGAAAACATGTGGAAGCCTTAAGACCAGTATATACAGACAGGTGAGACAAAAAACCCTGTTACTATTAATTTTGTACAAGCTGGACATCCTATTATCTCTCTGGGAAACATTGGAATAGAAATGGTAAGATGTCACGCAGGGGAGGGGACATTGAGAGGAAACTTATTTTGGACTCTAAAAGGTGTCAAAAGCATTCCACAGGGATGCTGGCCATGTTGACTCCAATGCTTACCACAGTTGTGTCATGTTAGCTGGATGGCCTTTTGGGTGTTGGACCATTCTTGATATACACAGGAAACTGTTGAGCATGAAAAACCCAGCAGCTTTACAGTTCTTGACACAAAACGGTACGCCTAGCACCTACTACCAAACCCCGTTCAAAGGGACTTAAATCTATTGCCATGTCCATTTATCATCTGAAAACATACACAATTGTCTCAAAGCTTAAAAGTCCTTATTTAACCTGTCTCCTCCATTCATCTATACTGATAGAAGTGGATTTAACAAGTGACATCAATAAGGGATCATAGCTTTCACCTGGATTCACCTGGTCAGTCTATGTTATAGAAAGAGCAGGTGTTCTTAATGTTTGTATACTCAGTGTATATATTTATATTCTGGACTCTGACCTTCCTCATTCTGACATTTTTATTTATATTTTTGTGTATTGTTTTGTATTTTTTAGGTATTACAGCACTGTTGGAGCTAGAAACAAAAACATTTCGCTGCACCTGCGATAACATCTACAAAATACATGTACAAGACCAATACAATTGTATTTGATTCTGGGATCATCTATCGGACCTAGCCTGCTGAGTGTGGAAGGAAGGCAATGGCTCTGAACTTCCAAATGTGATTTAACTACCTTATTAATACTAAAGCATCATAATAATGGATTGTATTAATATGTAATTGTACTTCATCCTTTGTGACACAGACACAGGACAAGCAGTGTGGGAAGTGATTCCTGTCTGATTTATGCTTTTGATTGTCACTTGAGCACAGTTTTTGGATCTGCCTCCACACTGGTGTGCTGTCAAATCAATGTGCTGATTTAAATACAGTAAATAGTGATAAAAGTTGTGCTAAATTAGTGACAGGAATAGGACTTATAGATGTGTCTGTTGGAGGCGGGGTGGAGACCGAGGCAGAGATGGAGGAAACACTGAGGGCACAGTAATGATCAGATTTCATCACACCTCACAATACTCCCCCGTGTATGCTAATCTAGACTGTTATGGGAAATAAATAGGCAAGGAATAGTGTGCAATACAATATCACCATGAAGCTCTCTTCCTTCCTGTCTGCTATCATTCTTGATGAATTATTTAATACTCACAGGGTCTGTATAAACATGAGATGGAAATATAGTTTTGCATCTGATTCTGGCTATTAATAATAATAGAAGTAGTCCTATTTTGATCCGAGGTTATGGTGCAATCTCTTCAAAACTATTCCATGCACACACGCACACATGCACCTGCCCACACACACACACGTAACCCTAATTCTGACCCCAATTCTAACTCTAAACCTAACCCCTAAGCCTAAAAAAGCCTTTTTACAATTGAGGACCGGCAAAATGTCTTCACTTCTGATTTTTAGTTGGTTTACTATTCGTTTGAGGACTTCTGGTACTCACAAGTATAGTAAAACGTGTACACACACACAAACAAAGATTAACATCTGAATTGGTTTGATAGAATTGTGGTGCATAAGCAGATCCAAATGACATTTGATATAAACCTCTGATGCCATTTATTTTTACATTTACAACCAGTGAGGTCACTTAGCCTCAGTAATTTATGTGATACTAGCACCTTGAAATATATTTGGTATTAAGTCGGTCAATGAGCATGAAGAGAGGCTGCATTCATGTTATCAGTCTGGTAGTATTAATGGGACAGAAGTTACGTATTTACTTATTTTTTACCTTTTTGAAGTGAGACAAAGGTAGAAGTGACAATAAATCCAAGAATGTAGTTCTAGAAAGATTCCAACTACTTCCAAATGTGCATACCTGTCAAATCACTAAATATTTCTACGCTGTCCATATTAGGATATGCTGAGTCTGAGGATGTACTAATATGGACAATGTACATTTCAAATATGCTCTGACAAGCCAACAGAGTAACAAGGACATGATCAGATTAATGATACACAACCAAATGAATGACTGTAAAACTGGGTTAGTGTGTGAGAGGCCAGATTGTGTTGACTGTCATAATCACATTCTGTCTCCTCTGTTGGATGTTGGAGGGCCAAGGGACTGGAGCGATGCATCTGTGCCAGCCTCTGCTCTTCTGTAGCGCATCACGTTTTAGCGTATGCCTAGTCACATTGGCTCCAATTTGAGAAGGCTTGCCAAAGGCACATAGCAAACATAATCTGAACACTGCAGATGGATGATGTGTTATGGCCTAATCAGACTATCTTCAGGCTCTTTTTAGAAAACAACTGTGTGTCTTCAAAGCAGTGAAAGTACTATATGCCATGTAGCAGACTCTTTAATCCAAAGCTATATACAGTCATGCGGGTGTATATTTTACATATGGGTGGTCCTGGTTTTTGAACCCACTACACTGTTGTTACAAGTGATATGATTTACCAACTGAGCTACAAAGGACCACATCTCAGTGTTTTAACATACTGTATATGATAGAAGATATGAATGATATACCGTGTTATGACCAGGAGTTGGAACTGGTTCAGGGAAACAGAACTGAAAACAGGCAAAGTACTACATTTTTCAATGAACAGAATCATAACCGGGAACGAAAGTGATCTATACTGTTTTGGAACAGAACTGCTATTTTAAAAGCATGGGAAATGTTTAATAACATTGTTTTTTGTTCCAGGCATTTTTTTGCAGTGCCACAAAAAAAAACAAAGCACTTCTTCCAGAGTCTGCATGCCAGCTAAACATTTTTGCCAGTGTGTTTGCATGTAGGCTACCTGCCACTCTCCCTCCAAAGCATAGCTGTAGCCTACTGATGTTACAAGCGTGATTCAGAAGATATGGAGAGAGATTTTTAATTAGAGCATAATGGATTAACTTTTCCAATGCTAGTTAGGGATGTGATAGTTATCACATTTCACATAGGATTTTTATGTACAAAAAGGTAAGACGTGTTTTTAATTTTGGTTCCGCTCTGCACACACACGCTTGTTAGCTAGCTAAATTCACTGGTCCAACGTTAAGCCAACTCTCAAGTTCAAAGACATTCAAAGTTCCTTCATAGAAGCCACTAATCCATAAGTATAATTCTGTGGGCCTAATTCAGATAATGCATGTCATCGCAAGATGCTCAGTGCTTCAAGCCAAACCTCCTCCTCCACCCTCTCTCGCGCTCTCCCCAACCGCAAAATGTCAGTTGCATCTCGCACCCTACAATTTTCTTGACACACAACTCACTAATCTATAGCTTGCCAGCCTCATAACAAGCTCCTCTAACCACACTGTATGATTCATTTAATGTAGAGTTTTAAAAGGGTACAGAAAGGAACAATTCACCTGTACTTTCTTTTCTCGTTCAAACCTGTTCAGAACTTATTTTGCTGGTCAGAAAAGTGGAAAAGAAGGAATGTAATGAAAGAAATAATGGTTCTGTCCAAAACTAAACAATTGGGAAATAATTTAGTTTCCAACCGTTGGTTATGACTAGAACTTTATAATTATCCCAAATATCTATTTTACCACCAAGATGAATCCACCTGCAATTTTGTGGTAACTTTCTCTATTAATCCCTTTTAAACCAACATGGCAGCTCTCAAAAACCAAACAATAAAGAAAGAGGTGCTCTTAGGTTTGCTGAGCCAGAACAACTTATTTTCTACATGATACTTCAGGTCTGACATACTGTATCAAGTAACCAGTGTAAATATATTGTTTTGCAGCTTTTTCTGTGCCAGAATAATTGGTTTTACAGGACTAATCTTAAGCCTGGCTGAGTGGAATAGCTGTGTCTAAGGGCTTAAGGGCCTCTAACATCCTCTAGCACAATAGGTAAACAACTGCGCTGGATTATTGCACATGTCTATAAAGAGCTCTGTAAACATAACCTTACAATGCATTATTCACATGGACACACACACATACACACACACACACACACACACATATATATATATATATATATATATATATATGTATATATATACACAGTACAAGTCAAGAGTTTTGACACACCTGCTCATTCAAGGGTTTTTCTTTATTAGTACTATTTTCTACATTGTAGAATAATAGTGAAGACATCAAAACTTTGAAATAACACATATGGAATCATGTGTAACCAAAAAAGTGTTAAACAAATCAAAGTAGCCACCCTTGATGACAGCTTTGCACACTCTTGACATTCTCTCATTTAGCTTCATGGGGTGGAATGCATTTCAATTAACAGGTGTGCCTTGATAAAAGTTAATTTGTGGAATTTCTTTCCTTCTTAATGCGTTTGAGCCAATCAATTGTGTTGTGGCAAGGTAGGGGTGGTATACAGAAGATAGCCCTATTTGGTTAAAGAAGTCCATATTATGGCAAGAACTGCTGAAATAAGCAAAGAGAAACGACTGTCCATCATTACTTAAAGACATGAAGGTCAGTCAATCCAGACAATTATTATTATTATATATATATTTTTTGCTTCTGTCCGCAACATTAACCAATGTACATATTTTCTGGCTATTAATATTTGCTTCACCACTTTTTTAATAAAGGGACATGCAGATTTGCCTGAAGATCAGCTAATCTTCTCCATGTTATCACTCACTTAATTGCAAATGTCATCCTCCAAAAACATTGTGTTATTGCTATGGAAAAGTCTTGCCATAATCGCTCTGTCTTGGCCAGGTATCTCAGAACACAGTCATGGTGAGAACTTTTGTCACTGTGTTCATTCTGTTAAAGTTTCAGAAAGTTGGTTAAAGGTGGTATTGTTTTGTACGTTTATTGGTGCAATCAATAGTGTAAGAAAAAAGCATTATAAAGAAAGTAATAGATTTATCATCTTTAACCTCAGACAGGAAATGTATGACCAAAGCTATGAATGATGATGAAAAATTACACAAAAATGCACGTGTAGGCATTGATTGCATTCTCTGGAGCAAGTGGAGTTAGCTAGCTTTCTTCCTTCATTTTAGTCTGTAATAACTCACCAGGGGAGCATTCTTTCCCCTCAAGGACAACAGAGTCTTCAGACACTCAATCCAGAGTGGGTTCACACAGCACAGAGTACAGTTTGTGGTTCTTAGCCCACTGTATTCAAATGTACTCACCCACAAGGGCCCTCTCACCCTAGAGGATGTGTGGTGTGACGTTCTCAGTTAATCCTCATTCCCTCGCCACACAGTAGCAGCCTCTGATTCGCCCTGTTGCCTGTGGTGCCGTGCCAACACCCATCCCTGGACACGTGTCTTCATTCTTTCTTCATTCCCCTACAGTCAGGGCCTTCACCTCTTTAATTGAAGTACAGGCTCTTAACTTGCATCCTAAACTAACTTGCAGTCGCAGCTCGACTTTGAGACAACTTTCAGCCGGGCGTCAGGTAATGGGCGTCCTCGGCAGAGAGAGAGAGAGGAGAGAGCGCCGTCACTGCTGCCTGTGTTTTATTACACGGTGGCGGTCACACAAGGCCTCCAGTCAGACAGGAACAGGGCGTGCATGAGGATGGACAGGTGGGCTATTAGCACCGCCATGATACTCCTTTCCTGTCCCCCGTCTTCCCATTCTCTTCCTCCTTCCTCAAAACAACCCGTCCTCTCCTTGGTCACCTCCGGGGGCCGTGGGGGAAGTGGAAAAAATTACAAGCAATGTTTTCTGATAATTAGGGTGTAACCCCTGTGTCATGGTCATCATCTGTGTGATTATTCGACACAGTCAGCCAGCAATGGTTTGCTAGGCTTATTGTTGCCAAATACAATGTGTAAACATGTTGGGGAGTGGGTTCAGGTGTATGGCCCATGCCCACTTAGCAAATCAATTGCTTATCCATTTGAAAGCCAAGGTAGTAGCAGGCAGACCCGCATGGGGAAGAGGGAGAAAACAACCACTAGAGCTGAGCAGGTTCAGTGATAACCCTGTTGTTGCACTGTTGGCTCATTGCTGGCTGCTCATTTCCACACAAACCTGAACATCCATCATACCTGTATTCAAGCTAATCACATTAATTATGTTGATATCACAGCCAGTATTTCTGTTCCTGCATTTCTGACTAGTGGGTGTTTTGAGACTGATATTCAGACATGTTCTTCTTCGGTAATAACTGTATTAGGAACTGGTACAAAAGAATAACCAAGTCATGATAGTGTTTAACCTCCTAAGGATCCGCCCCTTTTTTTCAATTTTCGCCTAAAATGACATATCCAAATCTAACTGCCTGTAGCTAAGGATCTGAAGCAAGGATATGCATATGTTTGATACCATTTCAAAATAGACACTTTTAAGTTTGTGGAACTGTGAAATGAATGTAGGATAATATAACACATTAGATCTGGCAAAAGATAATACAAAAAAGTTATTGAAAGGCGATAATGAATTATTCTAGCCCAAGCACAATTTAGACTTTGGTCACTAGATGACAGCAGTGTATGTGTAAAGATTTAGACTGATCCAATGAACTATTGCATATCTATTCAAAATGTTGTATCAAGACTTCTCAAATGTGCCTAATTGGTTTATTCATACATTTTTAAGTTCATAATTGTGCACTCTCCTCAAACAATAGCATGATATTCTTTCACTGTAGTAGCTACTGTAAATTAGACAGTGCAGTTAGATTAACAAGAATTTAAGCTTTCTGCCCATATCAGATATGTCTATGTCCTGGGATTTTTTTTGTTTCTTGCAACCTCAAGCTAATCACATTAGCCTACGTTAGCTCAACCATCCTGAGGTTGGGACACCGATCCTGTTACGAATCAAATAAGGCACATTTCCCCTTTTATCAGTGTGTCCCTTTGTTGACGAAATCAAAGCCCTTTGGGTGTTGTGACTCTTGCCCGGGTTGATGTGGGTATGGATGGTGGGGGGGACCGAGAATTCAGTGTTCGGAGAGCCCTTGTATCTTCCACTGCTCAGATGTACAGAGCAGATATGGAGAAAGGTCAGAGGAGGAGTTTGGTATTCTGCCGGCGTTTCCGTTTGGCAGGACACAAGACAGTGTGGAGGGCTCTCAAGCTTGAAATGATTTTTCTTCCCACAGCCAGGAGGGTATGGCTCCCATGCCACACACCATCGGTTGGAGGCAATACATTTTATAGCGTAAATAAAGATCTCTTTCAACCTTTCCCCCATCCTCTCTCTCAATTAAATTAAATTAAACTCAAAGAGCTTTATTGGCATGAGAAACATATTTACATTAACAAAGCAAGTTAAAAAGATAAAACTAAAGTGAAATAAATTATCAAAAATGAACATTAAACATTACACTCACTAATGTTTCAAAAGAATAGACATTTCAAATGTTGTGTTATGGCTATGTACAGTGAAATATAAATATGGGTTGTATTTACAATGGTGTTTGTACTTTACTAGTTGCCCTTTTCCTGAGAAAACAGGTCACAAATATTGCTGCTGTGATGGCACTGGTATTTCACTTAATAGATATGGGAGTTTATAAAAATTGCATTTGTTTTCAAATTCTTTTTAGGTCTATGTAATCTAAGGGAAATATGTGTCTCTAATTTGGTCATACATTTGGCAGGAGGTTAGGAAGTGCAGCTCAGTTTCCACCTCATTTTGTGTGCAGCCTACACGTAGCCTTTCTTCTTTCGTGAGCCAGGTCTGCCTATGGCGGCCTCTCTCAATAGCAAGGCTATGCTCACTGAGTGTGCACATAGTCAAAGATTTTAACATTTTGGGTCAGTCACAGTGTTCAGTCTGAGGCACTGCATCTCAATGCTAGAGGTGTCATTACAGACCCTGGTTCGATTCCAGGCTGTATCACAACCGGCCATGATTGGGAGTCCCATAGGGCAGCGCACAATTAGCCCAGCGTCGTCCGGGTTAGGGTTTGGCCAAGGTAGGCCGCCATTGTAATTAAGAATGTGTTCTTAATTAACTGACTTGCCTAGTTAAATAAAGGTTAAATAAAAATGTAATTGTAATTTTGAATTCTGTTAAGTAAGTGTGGAAAAGGTGAAAAACTATTGTTGTCTATCAACAATGACAAGCCACTGAGGTCTGACAACTTGGATGGGAAATTACTAAGGATAGTAGCAGACGATATTACCACTCCTATTTGCCATATTTTCAATTTAAGTCCACTAGAAAGTGTGTGCCTTCAGGCCTGGAGGGAAGCAAAGATTATTCCACTACCTAAGGATAGTAAAGCCCCCTTCACTAGCTCAATTAGCCGATGAATCAGCCTGCTACCAACCTTCAGTAAACTTTTGGAAAAAAATGTGTTTGACCAGATACAATGGTAATTTAAATTAAACAAATTGACAACAGACTTTCAGCTCGTTTATAGGGAATGACATTCAATAAGCACAGCACTTACACAAATGACTGATGATTGGCTAAGAGAAATTGATGATAAAAAGATTGTGGGCGCTGTTTTGTTAGACTTCAGTGCAGCTTTTGACATTAATCGATCATAGTCTGTTGCTGGAAGAACTGAACAAATGTGGCTTTACACCCCCTGCTATATTGTGGATAAAAAGTTGCATGTCTAACAGAACACAAAGGGTGTTCTTTAACTTCTTATGGCTGGGGGGCAGTATTGAGTAGCTTGGATGAATAAATTGCCCAAAGTAAACGGCCTGCTCCTCAGTCTCAGTTGCTAATGTATGCATATTATTATAAGTATTGGATAGAAAACACTCTAAACGTTCTAAAAATGTTTGAATGATGTCTGTGAGTATAACAGAACTCATATGGCAGGCAAAATCCTAAGGAGAAATCAAAACAGGAAGTGAGAAATCTGAGCTTTGTATGTATTCACCAGAGTCCCCAATGAAATCCCCTTGAGATATTAATGATGTTGCACTGCCTAGGGGTTCCACTAGATGTCAACCATCAATAGACATTTTAATGAGACTTCTATGGTGTTGTGGGAGTGAATGATAGCAGAATCTATCACGCGCATTCCTCATGGTATTCACTTGCGTTCCATTGCTCATGAAGACAAGAAGGAATACTCCGGTTGGAACTTTATTGAAGCTATATGTTAAAAACATCCTAATGATTGATTCTGTACTTAGTTTGAAATGTTTCTTCGACCTGTAATATAACTTTTCAAAGTTATTGTCCGATGTAACGCTGACCAGAATGAGCGTTTGGATATGTATACCAAACGCGCTAACAAAAGAAGGTATTTGGACATAAATAACGGACATTATTGAACAAAACAAACATTTATTGTGGACCTGGGATTCTTGGAGTGCTTTCTGATGTAGATCATCAAAGGTAAGGGAATATTTATCATGTAAATTTCTTGTTTATGTTGACGTCAACATGGCGGCTATTGTGAGAAATTTTTCTGAGAGCCGTCTCACATTGCATGGCTGGCTTATTCCGAAAGGTTTTTTGAAATCAGACACAGCGATTGCATTAAGGAGAGGTATATCTATAATTCCATGTGTATAACTTGTATTATCATCTACATTTATGATGAGTATTTCTGTTGAATGATGTGGCTATGCAAAATCACTGGATGTTTTTGGAACTAGTGAATGTAACGCGCCAATGTAAACTCATATTTGATAAATATGAACTTTATCAAACAAAACATACATGTATTGTGTAACATGAAGTCCTATTAGTGTCATCTGATGAAGATCATCAACGGTTAGTGATAAATTTGATCTCTATTTGTGCTTTTTGAAACTCCTCTCTTTGGCTGGGAAGAAAATAGCTGTGTTTTTCTGTGGCTAAGTGGTGACCTAACAATCGTTTGTGGTGCTTTTGTTGTAAAGCATATTTGAAATCGGACACTGTGGTGGGATTAACAATGAGAATAGCTTTAAAATGGTATGAGATACATGTATGTTTAAGGAATTTTAATTATGAGATTTTTGATGTTTTGAAAATGGCGCTTTGACACTTTGACTGGCTTTTGTCATATCGCTCCCATTAACGGGACTGCAGCCATAAGAAGTTAACGGAAGCCTCTCCAACAAAATCCAAGTAGAATTAGGAATTCCCCAGGGCAGCTGTCTAGGCCCCTTACTTTTTTCAATCTTTACTGACGACATGCCACTGGCTTTGAGTAAAGTATGCAGAAGTGTCTGAGTATGCAGATGACTCAACACTATATACATCAGCTACCACAGTGACTGAAATTACTGCAACACTTCACAAAGAGCTGCAGTTACCTTCAGAATGAGTGGCAAGGAATAAGTTAGTCCTAAATATTTCAAAAACTAAAAGCAGTGTATTTGGGACCAATCATTCACTTAATCCGAAACCTCAACTTAATCTTGTAATAAAAAATGTGGTTATTGAGCAAGTTGAGGAGATCATGGTCAAAACATATTGATACAATAGTAGCTAGGATGGGGAGAAGTCTGTTCATAATAAAGCATTGTTCTGCATTCTTATCAGCACTATCAACAAGGCAGGTCCTACAGGCTCAAGTTTTGTCACACCTGAACTACTGTTCAGTCGTGTGGTCAGGCTCCACAAAGAGGGACTTAGGAAAATTGCAATTGGCTCAGAACAGGGCAGCACGGCTGGCCCTTGAATGTACACAGAGAGCTAACATTAATAATATGCATGTCAATCTCTCCTGGTTCAAAGTGGAGGAGAGATTAACTTCATCACTACAAGTATTTTGGGGATGTTGTAGTAGAGTAGGGGCCTGAGGACACACACTTAAAATGCTGTGAAATCTGTTGTAAATGTAGTGTAATGTTTAAAAAAATGTATAACTTGTCTTGAGTTTGGTAGCTTATTGGAAAGTTCCTTGTTGGCCTCTAATAACTTTTCTGTGTCCATTCTGGAAAAAAAAGATCCCGTCTTGTTGTTTTCATAAAGTAAAAGCTGTCTAAATGCAACTGGAGAGCACTAAAGGTGAATAGAACTATTGTTCAAGAAGACATACTGGAGACCAATCAAGAAGACGAACAGTAATATTTAATGTTCAATCAATCAATAAGGTTAGCACAAGAAGACATTGTTTCAGACACTACTTAATTTGAAAGGTTTCTCATAAACATCAATCTCACTGAGTCAAACCAGCCATTACAGATGAATTAGTGTTAACAGTAATCATATCAAATCAAATTGTATTCGTCACATACACGTGTTTAGCAGATGTTATTGCGGGTGTAGTGAAATGGTTGTGTTTTTAGCTCCAACTGTGCAGTAATATCTAACAAGTAATATCCAACAATACACACAATACACACACATCTAAAGTAAAGGGATGGAATTATTATAATACACAACCAGTCAAAAGTTTTAGAACACCTACTCAGTCAAGTTTTTTTTCTCTCACTATTTTCTACATTATAGAACAATAGTGAGAAAAAAAACTATTGAAATAACACATCATGTAGTAACCAAAAACAAATCAAAATGTATTTTATATTTGAGATTCTTCAAATAGCTACCCTTTGCCTTGATGATGGATTTGCACAATCTTGGCATTCTCTCAACAAGCTTCACTTGGAATGCTTTTCCAATAGTCTTGAAGGGGTTCCTACATACGCTGAGAACTTGTTGGCTGCTTTTCCTTCACTCTGCGGTCCAACAAATACAAAACCACCTCCTCCATGATTTATGGTGGAAAAGGCACATGAGGACATTCCGTTCACCCACACTGCGTCTCGCAAAGACACGACGGTTGGCTCAGAAATCTCAAATTTGGACTCCAGACCAAAAGACAAATCTTTTGTATTCCAACCCTAACTTGTCACAACACAATTGATGGGCTTAAACGTATTAAGAAGGAAAGAAATTCCACAAATTAACTTTTATCAAGGCACACCTGATAATTGAAATGCATTCCAGGTGACTACCTAATGAAGCTGGTTGAGAAAATGCCAAGAGTGTCCAAAGCTGTCATCAAGGGTGGCTACTTTGAAGAATCTCAAATATTGCATCTATTTTGATATGTTTAACACTTTTTTGGTTACTACATGATTCCATATGTGTTATTTCAAAGTTTTGATGTCTTCACTATTATTCTACAATGTAGAAAATAGTACAAAAAGAAGAACCCTTGAATGAGTAGGTGACCAAACTTTTGGTACTGGTAATATATATATATATATATATATATATATATGTATATATATATATATATATATATATATATATGTGTGTGTGTTCTTATGAATAATGCATTGTTAGGTTATGTTTACAGAGCTCTTTATAGACATGTGCAATAATCCATCGCAGTTGTTTACCTATTGTGCTAGAGGATGTTAGAGGCCCTTAAACCCTTAAAACAAAGCTATTCCACTCAGCCAGGCTTAAGATTAGTCCTGTAAAACAATATATTTACACTGGGTACTTGATACAGTATCTCAGACCAAACTAAATTATTTTCCAATCGTTTAGTTTTGGACAGAACCATTATTTGTTTCTTTTACGTTCCTTCTTTTCCACTTTTCCGACCAGCAAAATAAGTTCTGAACAGGTTTGAATGAGAAAAGAAAGTACATTTATATTGTTCCTTTCTGTACCTTTTTAAAACTCTGAAATATTTTTGCTTTTACATTTAGCTCAACATTAAATTAATCGTGCAGTGTGGTTAGAGGAGCTTGTTATGGAGCTGGCAAGCTATAGATTAGTGAATTGTTTACATGTGTCAAGAAAAGTGTAGGGTGCGAGATGCAACTGAAATTTTACGCTTGGTTAGAGAGCGAGAGAGGGTGGAGGAGGAGGCTTGGCTTGAACGACTGAGCATCTTGCGATGACATGCATTATCTGAATTAAACCCACAGAATTATACTTACGGATTAGCGGCTTCTATGGAGGAACTTTGAATGTCTTTGAATTTAAGAGTTGGCTTAATGTTGGGACCAGTGAATTTAGCTAGCTAACATGCGTGTGAAGGCAGAGCGGAACCAAAATTAAAAACACGTCTTACCTTTTTTGTACATAAAAATCCTATGTGAAATGTGGTAACTATCATATCCCTAACTAGTATTGGAAAAGTGAATCCATTATTCTCTAATTAAAAATCCATATCCATATCTTCTGATTAACGCTTGTAACATCAGTAGGCTACAGCTACGCTTTGGATGAAGAGGGGCTGGTAGCCTACACCCAAACACACGGGCAAAAATGTTTAGCTGGCAGGCTGACTCTGGAAGTAGTGCTTTGTTGTGTTTTTTTTGTGGCACTGCAAAAAAAATGCCCGAAACGTAAAACAACGTTATTAAATACATTTACACTCAGTTTTCACAGTTCCTGACATTTAATCCCTGTAAAAATTCCCTGTTTTAGGTCAGTTAGGATCACCACTTTATTTTAAGAATGTGAAATGCCAGATTAATAGTAGAGAGAATTATTTATTTCAGCTTTTATTTCTTTCGTCATATTCCCAGTGGGTCAGAAGTTTACATACACTCAATTAGTATTTGGTAGCATTGCCTTTAAATTGTTTAACTTGGGTCAAACATTTTGGGTAGCCTTCCACAAGCTTCCCAAAAATAAATTGGGTGAATTTTGACCCATTCCTCCTGACAGAGCTGGTGTAACTGAGTCAGGTAAAATCAAATCAAATCAAATGTAGGCCTCCTTGCTCGCAAATGCTTTTTCAGTTCTACCCACAAATGTTCAATGTTATTGGGGTCAGGGCTCGGTAATGGCCACTCCAGCACCTTGACTTTGTTGTCCTTAAGCAATTTTGCCACAACTTTGGAAGTATGCTTGGGGTCATTGTCCATTTGGAAGACCCATTTGCAAACAAGCTTTAACTTCCTGACCGATGTCTTGAGATGTTGCTTCAATATATCCACATAATTTTCCAGCCTCATGATGCCATCTCTTTTGTGAAGAGCACCAGTCCCTCCTGCAGCAAAGCATCTCCACAACATGATGCTGCCACCCCTGTGCTTCACATTTGGGATGGTGTTCTTTGGCTTGCAAGCCTTCCCTTATTCCTCCAAACATAACGATGGTCATTATGATCAAACAGTACGATCTTTGTCTGGCTTTTTTTATGGCGGTTTTGGAGCAGTGGCTTCTACCTTGCTGAGCGGCCTTTCAGGTTATGTTGATATAGGACTCCTTTTACTGTGGATATAGATACTTTTGTACCTGTTTCCTCCAGCGTCTTCACAAGGTCCTTTGCTGTTGTCCTGGGATTGATTTGCACTTTTCGCACTGTCTCTAGGAGACAGAACGCGTCTCCTTCCTGAGCGGTATGACGGCTGCATGGTCCAATGGTGTTTATACTTGCCAACAATTGTTTGTACAGATGAACGTGGTACCTTCAGGCGTTTGGAAATTGCTCCTAAGGATGAACCAGACTTGTGAAAGTCTACCATTTTTTCTGAGGTCTTGCCTGATTTCCTTTGATTTTCCCATGATGTCAAACAAAGAGGCACTGAGTTTGAAGGTAGGCCTTAAAATACATCCACAGGTACACGTCCAATTAACTCAAATGATATCAATTAGCCTATCAGAAGCTCCTAAAGCCATGACATCATGGATCTCTCTGTACCTTGCTCCGTTCAACTTTCCCTATATCCTGACTAGTCTCCCAGTCCCTGCAGCTGAAAATCATACCCACAGCAGGATGCTGCCACGACTTTGCTTCACAATGGGGATGGTGCCAGGTTTCCTCCAGACATGACGCTTGGCATTCTGGCCAAATAGTTCAATCTTGGTTTCATCAGACCAGAAGAATCTTGTTTCTTATGGTTTGAGAGACTTTAAGTGCCTTTTGGCATACTCCAAGTGGGTTGTCATGTGCCTTTAACTGAGGTGTGGCTTCCGTCTTGCCACTCTACCATAAAAGCCTGATTGGTGTAGTGATGCAGAGATGGTTGTCCTTCTGGAAGGTTCTCCCATTTCCACAGAGGAACTCTAGAGCTCTGTCAGAGTGACCATCAGGTTTTTCATCACCTCCCTGACCAAGGCCCTTCTCCCCCAATTACTCCAGGAAGAGTCTTGGTGGTTCCAAACTTCTACCATTTAAGAATGATCGAGGCCACTGTGTTCTTCGGGACCATCAATGCTGCAGAGATTTTTTGGCACCCTTCCCCAGATCTGTGACTCGACACAATCCTGTCTCGGAGCACTACGTACAATTCTTTCAACCTCATGGCTTGATTTTTGCTCTGACATGCACTTTCAACTTTGGGACCTTTGTGTAGACAGGTGTGTGCCTTTCCAAATCATGTCCAATCAATTGAATTTGGCACAATTGAACTCAAATCCTGTTCTAGAAAGATCTCAAGGATGATCAATGGAAACAGGATGCACCTGAGCTAAATTTTGAGTCTCATAGCGCCCCATTCATTCTTTCCTTTACACGGATCAGTCGTCCTGGTCCCTTTGCAAAAAAACAGCCCCAAAGCATGATGTTTCCACCCCCATGATTCACAGTAGGTATGGTGTTCTTTGGATGCACCTCAGCATTCGTTGTCCTCCAAACACAACGAGTTGAGTTTTTACCAAAAAGTTATATTTTGGTTTCATCTGACCATATGACATTCTCCCAATCGTCTTCTGGATCATCCAAACTTCAGACGGGCCTGGACATGTACTGGCTTAAGCAGGGGGACACGTCTGGCACTGCAAGATTTGAGTCCCTGGCAGCGTAGTGTGTTACTGATGGTAGGCTTTGTTACTTTGGTCTCAGCTCTCTGCAGGTCATTCACTAGGTCCCCCCGTGTGGTTCTGGGATTTTTGCTCAGCGTTCCTGTGATAATTTTGACCCCACGGGGTGAGATCTTGCATGGAGCCCCAGATCGAGGGAGATTATCAGTGGTCTTGTATGTCTTCCATTTCCTAATAATTGCTCCCACAGTTGATTTCTTCAAACCAAGCTGCTTACCTATTGCAGATTCAGTCTTCCAAGCCTGGTGCAGGTCTTTGGTCTTGGCCATAGTGGAGTTTGGAGTGTGACTGTTTGAGGTTGTGGACAGGTGTCTTTTATACTGATAACAAGTTCAAACAGGTGCCATTAATACAGGTAACGAGTGGAGGACAGAGGAGCCTCTTAAAGAAGAAGTTACAGGTCTGTGAGAGCCAGAAATCTTGCTTGTTTGTAGGTGACCAAATACTTATTTTCCACCATAATTTGCAAATAAATTCATTAAACATCCTACAATGTGATTTTCTGGATTTTTTTCTTCTAATTTTGTCTGTCATAGTTGAAGTGTACCTATGATAAATTACAGGCCTCTCTCATCTTTTTATGTGGGAGAACTTGCACAATTGGTGGCTGACTAAATACTTTTTTGCCCCACTGTTTTTTAAATTCATTTTAGAATAAGGCTGTAAAGTAACAACATTTAGGAAAATTCAAGGGGTCTGAATATTTTCCGAAGGCACTGTATATAACTGCCTAATGTACACAATTTAACAACATACTACTGGCTGCATTAAACAACTTAAGAGCATCACTGTTTTCGTGAGCAGAGCACGAGAGATAGTGCTTCAGTACATTACAAAGCTAACATCCTACTCCATGTCTGAAAAGAGGGGAGAAGCGGATAGATAAAATAGAAGGACGGCAGATAGAATCACTGTCTACGTCAGGCCTTGGCGGGAGAAGGAAACATAAAGCTGTTCCTTCTCATCCCAAGGCAAAGCCCCCTGTGCAACTAATTATCTCCTCAGTGTTTCTCTAGACTCCCTCCCCCTCTCGTTCTCTCTGTATCTGTCTCTCTCTCTCTCGCTCACAGATCTGCCTCGTTTCAAAGCTCTCTGCTCTCCATTTTTTCTGTAATACCACCGTTTTCCCGCTATTCCTTATTACCAGAGTGAGGACTGCGGAGTGAGATCTCATTGTGGTGTTGGATGGAAATGGGAGGGAAGCGTGGGGAGAGAGACAGTGTGTCATTGCGGTTTGGTATTCTAAAGTCGTCCCAACCCTGACAGGGCTGTGCTGTGCACCAGGTGGCTGTTCTTTACATGGAGACAGTGGACAGAATGGCGGCCATTTTGAATGTGACACTGTACTGTAAACAAGAAGTATAATGCAATGAACTAAGGTTAACTTAGTTCAAATCACATTAATGTACAAAGTAACGCTGATGATACTCTTAGTTCATTCTCCAACTGACAATTCGCAGATGTGCTTTTTAATGCTGGAATCCTTAGAGGTGAAATCGCCACATCCGTTTGCGATATTGCAACATCAAAGAAGTTACTGCAAACAACAAACAATAACAACTGCCATGGGGCACTGTTTCCCCATACTGCAGATTCCATCTTTAAAAGGAGAGGGTGTGTGAAAAGATCACCTAGGTCTACTGTGTGTTGACAGTCACTTAACTCAATTAAATACTATTGCCAGGGATAGGAAATGATTCCATATTTTTGTGCAACACCGAGTAATTATCAAAGAGCAAGCCCCTGTAGTAATATAACAGAAATGTTGGATGTATTGTTATCAAGCTGTTCTTTAATTGATAACAGATGAAGAATAAAGCATGGCGTTGGATGTCCTCTTGTTCTAATTGGATTCATAACCACAAAAATAAATTGACTTAAAGACTACAACTAACATTATTGTCAATGTGTCTCACAAGATGTTATGTGATGTTTTTTTATGGCCAGTGCGGGATGTAAGATTATAATGAAATCAAAAGACGTACGCACATCAAAGGATAACTGGAACTGTACTGTCTTTGAACAACACTTTTACTACTCGAGAAAAGACAACTTAGCTCATCATATTCAACGTATTCTTCTTTGTCTTTGTGCTTGTCATCTTTGTCTTGTTCTTCGTCTTGTCCTTTGTCTTCTTCCTTCTCCTACCACCTAACCTCCTCCTCTTCCTTTCTCCTCACTTGGGCTTTGCTGTTCACCTGCCAGTCTGGGTTCTCCCTCCGTTCTGGCTCTAAAGCCCAAGGCCTCCAGGCTTAATCTAGAGGTTCGCTGTTGCTTTGTGATTTGGTCTCTCTTCAAACCCATAAGTCGTTTCTCCTGTTTGCTCTCTGACAGCAGAGCAAGGACCATAATCTTCACATTCATACTTTCCCTTCTTTGGAAGCCTTTGCCCAAGGTGAAATGAAAATAACCACAAAGACTGAGGGAAATGTCCTTTTCCATAAAGAACGTCAAAATACTTTAATAGATGGAATAGTGCGGTGCCACACTTGCCTGCAGTCATAATGTAAATATCCCGCTAAACGGCTCTCGTCCCCACAAATAGGAGTAATCGACTCATCAGGAGAGGAGCAGGTAGCCGGCAATGGATTGATGAGAATCGATACCCAGCACCAGCCAGTTCATTTTGACGATGTTTTGTGAGCTCCCTTCTAATGGTTGGATCATTCCGCCCTCTCCTCTCCCCATTCCCTACCCCCATTCTCCAAAAACTGAGCTAAAATTAGGACAGAACCCTACAAAGATCCTTCTGTCATACTCGGAGCTGCCACCGCTGCCACTGCACAGATTCATCACCACCCATTTAGGTGACACATGACCAGAATGTGAGAATTCAACGTTAGACTAGGACATTTGCATTTCTCTGACAGCTGTGTGGCCTTGGCTGCTCAGCGCTGAAAGAGAGCGAGCTAAGCTTACAGTCAAACCCCAGCCTCTAACCCGTGCCTGTGCACGGTTTTAGATCGTTCCATAATGCTTTTAGAATTTACCCAAAGAGGTACATTCTAAAGAGTTATAGTTGCTTTCAAAGTGGGATGCAGTTCTAATGTTTGAAGGGGAAAAAATCCCAGTAACAAAAATCTACCAGAAATTGAGTTCCCGAAAAAGGCACAAAAGGTTTAGAATATGTGTGGAATGGCTGATAATGTCGCCATAATGAGGGCCGATTCAACTCACTAACAGGATTAGGCTTGAGAAGTGAGAACACAACGTTTTCCATAAGGTACAAAGTCAGGGAGTTCACTCCCCACATCCTCCTTCCTTCCCACCCTCTTCCTTTCAGCTTTTGTCGCCTCACATTCTCCCTGCCTTCTCTCAATTTGATAGCTTTCCTTTTTAATTTAGGGAGCGACTGGCTGTCTGATTGATGCTGGAAATACCTAATTAGGTAAAAGAGCAATTATTGATAATGACAGCCTAATGACACATTATTGGAACAGTTTAGATTGGGGCTGTGATTGTGCCAAGCGCCATTATGTTAAACTCTGTTCTGAGATATAATGAAACCATTCTGTTTCACTCCATGATGATTTTTATGATTTATTGTAGACGACAGTTTAAGGTTGGGTGTTACAGTACCACTTTCTCCATCCATCCAACAGAGGCCTGAGGGAGGCTGAAGGTGTTGGGAGAAGTTTTGAATCACCAGAGGAAAATACCAGAACAAGCTGGTCTGGGGCTGATTATTTCAACAGAATCATAAACAGCTCTCTCTCTTTCTCTCTCTGTCCCTCTGCCTACCCCTGTCTTTGGACCATGGCCAAGCTTGTTTGTTCACATGTGCATCACGCTTGATTGATCTGGGAATTGCCTCTCCCTCCTTAGACTTATAAAGGTCTGTTGAAATGGGAGAGTGTTGGGCTGGATACAAATACAAAAGGTGTTTATCAAATGGCACAGAGTCAATGACCATTATACTTTTATATGCTTGGAATATGGAATTGTAGGAAAACGTCTGCTTCTTCTTTCTTCTCTCGTGATTTATAGCTATTGGTTGATGTTGATTTGGGGTGGGCATCTCAGATCATGGATGGCCTACTAGCTGGGCTGGAACAAAAGCCTACACACACTGCGGCCCTCCAGGATCAGCGATACCCACTCCTGAGAGGACCGGGTACAGTATGGAGGACTGTGTACCTGGTAGAACACAGGGTTTATTACTTGTACTTGGTTTTACTGTGCTGCAGAACTTACACTTTTAAAAGTAGAGAGTCAGAGCAACCACAATTGACTCTCTAGGTCAGGGTTTCCCAAACTTGGTCCTCGGGCCTCCCAGGGGTGCACATTTTAGTTTTTGCCTTAGCACTACACAGCTGATTCAAATAATCAAACTTGGTGATGAGTTGATTATTTGAATCATCTGTGTAGTGCTAGGGCTTAAACCAAAATGTGTACCCCCTGGAGGCCCCAGGACCGAGTTTGGGAAACCCAGGTTGGTGGACCAAAAACGGACTTCTCATTTACACCTAAAAATCCTGGTGAGCTGACTCCACAAAAAAAACAGACATTCATGAGTCTACTGTGTGCTTAAAGCACATGAAATAACTGCTGATCACACCGCTTTCCAGGAAGTTAGGGTTCAGCAACCCCTGCTATAGATGATTGCTCCTAAAAGCCAAAGACTTTATATTCAAATGTTGTCTTTGAGTTAGACGTCTAGCTAGAAGTCTGTAGTACAGAGAACTTTTGAACAGAGTTTTTGACAAAGATGAAACTTCAACATAATTGTTTCAGTGCTTAGTGCGAAACAGATCATCCATCATGCTGCACCATGTCATAAAAGCTAACAGTGTATTATGGGAACTGTTAGGGTGGGGGCCGTGTGTGGGGGAGTTCCACATTAAGTCCAATGTAATTTGTCTTCATCATGCTCACACTAGTCTGAAGTGCATGGCTTTCTGAGCCGTTTTAAATGGGAAAATTCTCCGGCATTGGAGTTGCATTTTATTGAGTCCAAGCCATCACGCACCCCAGTGGCTATGTAATGATCCAGTTCACTATTTTTCTCATCTAACTCATGAAGTCCGCAGATATGCATCTACAGACCTGCAGAAGGGATTCTGCTTTACAAACTTGCTAGTTGGCTGCAGTATCATGGTACTGCTTTTGTTCTGGCTCTGGTATCTTGGCATTGACGTCAAATTCAGATTGAACATCATTGTACAAATGAGTATTAGTAAAAGGCTTAAGGATTTTCACTCCTAACAAATGGCTGTAGCCAATGCACAAGCCTTCAAACATCCAGTTTGGTTAATTCCCATTCAGTCTCTTCTCTCTGTGCTGAGAGTTTGTCAATACCCTCACCATAGACATCAAAGGTCAGAGATGGTACTTTGCCTATTACTTCTCTTCATGAATTGCGCTCCTCTGACTCCCCCATAAATCAACAGCCATCACCACCCAGCAGAGAGGTGTGTGTGTGTGTGTGTGTGTGTGTGTGTGTGTGTGTGTGTGTGTGTGTGTGTGTGTGTGTGTGTGTGTGTGTGTGTTGGGGGGAATCAGTGAGTGGAGCTAGCACTCAGCCCAGGCAGGGGATGGAAAGAAGTAAGGACGACTGTTTGGGCGGGAGGGAAGAAGGAATGACAATTCAGACTAAGCAGCAGATGTTGGCAGCAAATCCAAGTATAGATCAGGAGGCTGGGTCACCCTCCTGGGTATACAGGAATTTAGGTGAAATGTGGAGAGACGGGGAGGAGGGAAGAATGGAATCTGAGAAGGGTATAGGAGAATGGGCATAGGAGGGGAGAGAGAAAGGGAAAGGAGAAAATGAGAGGGAAGGACAGTCTTCATTGGCATACATTATTTGAACCTTTATTTCACTTCAGGCACTCCTCTGAAGTGAAAGCCAAACATAAAACTATGTCTACATAAACTGCTAATTTTAATAAAGAAATGACGCTACCAGTACTGTTGAGCATTGGACTGCTCATGTTATAGTTCTAGTATTAAATAGTTATATTATCTATCCTGTCGCCTAGTCACTATCCCTATCTATATGTACATAGCTACTTCAATTACCTCATATTCCTGCACATCAACTCGGTACTCATACTCCCTGTATATAGCCATGTTATTTTTATTTGTTATTGTTATTCGTTATTCACTGTGTATTTATTCCTCGTGTCAGTTTTAATTTGTATCTTTAACTCTGCATTGTTGGAAAAAGACCCGTAAGTAAGCATTTCACTGTTAGTCTACACCTGTTGTTTACAAAGCATGTGACAAATAAAATGCATTTGATTTAGAATTCAAGACTAGAAGAAGGCTTATACCATTTTTTACGTTTCTGTTAATGAGAAGTGTTGCCTTGACACTATTTTATAGTTTTAATGTAATTACAATAAAGCTCCGTATGATGTGTTTCGGCAACTGAATTATAGTCAAGCAATTAAAATACAATTCCAAAAGATGAAATGGTCACTCCTCCTAATATGCGAGATTAATACATTCATATGTATTAGTATTTGCTTGGTCAGCCATTTCATAATAGGAAGGGAAATAACCAATGAGTTGGAGTTATTTTGGATGTATTGGTTTGAGGAAATGAAAGTGAGGTAATGAAGCAATTTCGGGAGAATATGAATTAATCCATGCTAATATTTACATGTTGAAACCAACTCAAGATACCGCTGTACTGTAATAAAAAGATGAAAGTCATGAGACTCACAACACTCCAGGTCCTGTAACCTTAATCTTGTTGTCCTCAATTGAATTATAATATTCATAATTTATTGAGAATTTACCACATCCCTGCGACATTTGCATACTTTTCAAAACCAACCTGCTTAATTTGAAATCCTTCACTCATGAATACTTTCATTATGGTATTGGCACTTGAGCGAGATGTTGAAACTTGGCATCTGCTATCATTTATTGCCTCTCTATTCTGCCTGCACCACCTGAAGGGAATATTGACAGATCCTCAACATCAGTAGATGAGTTAGAACCGGTTTCCTGCTGTGCGCTAGACTGCAGTGTTTCCTAACTCCTCGAGTACCCCCAACAGTACACATTTTTGTTGTAGCCCCAGACAAGCACACCTGATTCATTGGGGTACTCGAGGACTGGAGTTGAGAAACTGTGCTAGAGTGTGAAAGGTGTCTTTAAAGATCTCAGGGAAAATAACTAATACTACCTCAGAAACAGAAGGCTGACGTTCCTCCTTTCTCGTTAAGTGGTAATGCTAATAGCTAATCATTACCCAAAGTATTCAATTGTAGTACTTTTCAGAGGACTTTGCAAGTGGAGCAGAAAGGCTACAGGGAATGGAGTGCTGTTTCTCAGACCCTTCTGGTATCCATTCAAATATTCCAATCTTTGAAGAAGAATTGTAGTCTCTTTTTGTCTTTTTGCCCATAGTTATCCCCCCTCCAGTCCTCTATGTTGAATATCTCTGGTTCAAACAATGCTTAGAAATTGGGTAGGGTGTTTAGAATATGTGATTAATGATTTAGCCTAAGTTGGCTCAGCAGGCTAACACAATCGCATTGGAGTGATGGCCTAGATTCAGAAAAATCCAGGCGATTACACAAAAATACCTATTTTGAAGAATGTCAATCCAAAATGTGATATTATCATACGTAAACATTTTTACAATAGTTTCTCACAGTTACGTTATCCTTGTTTTGGCAGAGGGGAGTAGCAGTGCAGTACTGATGTGATGACTGACATAGTAAAGATGCGGTCAAATATATTGGCACCCTTGCATGATTCACTATTTCTTCGAAAATAAGTTTTAAAAAATATGTTTTTTTGGTTGATTTACAACTGCACAGGACAAACACTATTAAAGATAAAGAAATTATTCAAAATGGTTGGAGGAAATGATTACAGAGTAATTCATCTCACCTGTAGTAAGTGGCAGATGCCTACAAGGTAAAAATAGTCATTCAACCAGTTTTGAAAAGAAAAGGCAGAACATTCTGCTCCATTGCACTCCATTGTAACGTGTCTGCATCTGTAGGCCTGTACAGTACTTGTATTAACTGACAACTGAAGTCCTTTTGTCAGATCTATTCAATTATAAGGGCTATGTTTTATACTCTGTTTTCTATTGTTCCTTAGCACCCCTGCATACGGTACACATAGCAAATACATAATCAGACACACACTTACACACACACACACACACACACACACACACACACACACACAGGGGGGCAAAGATGGCTTTCTCCCAGATTCACTGCTGCTGTAAAATTATCTAGTAAAGAACCTTGGATGGCCCCTCACCACAGCTCTGGAGGGTTCATTAACTGACGTCTCAGAAGCATTCCTTCATTTTTATTCCCCTCTCACACCTCTCGTTTGTTTATTTGTGTTTCGATCGATTAGGTCAGCCCCTTCATAGAGCTCTATGGTTTTTTGTAAAGCTGCTCTGGTGTCTTGCGGCACTATGGCTTCAAATGTTCCTCAGAGAGACGCATAAATTACTGGGACTGTTCCTCCTCTCTTTCTGGGACTCTGGCTCATCATATCAAAGAGACCACACACACAAAGCCATCATTGGTATCAGTGTTGTCGATTAGAGATGCTTTAAAGTGTGTGTAGTGTGCTAAACAGAGAACTTCTTTATAAAACCAGTTATAGAAGAGAGGCGAGTAAGATCAAAAGCATAGCAAGATCATAGAATGTTGTACAGTGTGTTCAGAACATAATGCTGTACATTAAAGCTTGTTATGTGGGTGAATCTTTGGTATGCTGGATGTTTTAAGGCGTACTACTATAATTGTTTATATGTTTACTCTATTCCGGTGTATTTATGTCATTACAGCCTCTACATAGCCATATGGATATGTGGGTCCAATATGTGCTTGTCCCACTCCGTGCCTGTGTTTACTGAAAATGTATTACAGTACATCCATCACTAGGTAGCCTAGATGTTTCATGCTAAACACACAATGACTTCTAAATTGGGTAGCTCACACAGGTGTGTGTGCTTTCCCACTAATGAGAATCTGTGTTTACTTTGACTGGAATAGAGGAGAACACCCCAGCGGCCTGCCCTTCCCTCCTGTCTGTCCAGCCTCTCGGTGGGCCAGCCAAGCAGCACTCACTCTCTCATATCCATCTGTGCCCCAGATACAAACCTCATTAGCCAAGAGACAAAACAGTTTGGGCTGTTCATTGCAGAAAAACACAGTCAGCAATGCATATAGCCTCAGTTGATAGGGTTCTGCATCAGGAGCTCCGTAATCTCACTTTCCAACTTGTCGCCTTCTTTGAGAATGTTTCCAGGAGTTTCACAGTGATTGTGGTTGAAGTGAGGGCGGCGCACAACACTCAGGTATCACACCGGGCCTTTTGGACATATGACTTTTGACATTTTCACATTTAATAAACATTCAAACAGGATGTTTGCAAGGCTTTCATAATGCCCAGCACCAGACAACCGATGATTAGACGCATCCCTCAAAACGTTTTCTGAGGCTTGTGGGGAAAATGTCAGGCTCTTCACCCGCAGATCAGGGATAAAAGGATTGTGATACCTAAGAGCATACTAATAAAGGAGAGGAGAAGAGGGACCGCCGCTACCCAATTCTCACACCCCAGCACCCTGGCCTTCTGTTCCACAATCCATCACAGTGTCAGTGGCTGGGCCTCATGCCATAGTGACAAATCTGCCTGTCACAAGTACAGGGTCCTGCATGACAGCTTGGCATTTTAACTACACAGATTAACTTTCAAACGTACATGCTCCTCTTCCAACAAAACATTTGTGTGATGATTAATAATAAAGAGTAAAGAGAGAGAGAGAGAGAGAGAGAGCAGGTCTCTGATCCAAGATGAGCGATGTATGAATAGCTTGGCCGAGCGGACCCCCCTCTGTTCTGTTGATTCAATCAGGGAGTCAAGCGTGGAGGCTTTTAGCGCCAGAGACCACACAGCTCTAAACAAATACAGTCAGTTGAGAAACCTTTGTTTGGTTCTTTTGATAGGAGGGGAAGTCACAAGAATAGATCACTTGGTTCATCTTTTGAACTGACAAAAAGTTGCAATAACATTGCAATAACTCCACTGGAAACGTTCTCGTATGTCACTTTCTACGATATATTGTCAAATTCCAGGTTTTAGCATCATGTAACATTTGAGAAACATTGTTGCCATGATCCATAGAAAACGTTCAAACTGTGTGTTCAGTTTAATGTCATCAATATGCCATAACAGACTCAGAGGGTTATTAGGGTGAAACAATCAGTCTGAAGACACTGTGCTGTGAGATTGCACATCAGGTATAGTTTTATATACTGTAAATGCAAATGATACCTTTCTTACTTCGTTATAAAAAGGAAATGTGTTTGTTAATTGAACGGCCTGACAGCTGCCATACAGACCATGGAATTAATTTATTTAAATGGAATGTTCATCATTAGCATGAATAATTTTCTGTCAGCCTCAGTCTGCCATCACTTGTAAAATACCTGACTGGGCTCAAAGACTTTAAAGCAAGTGATAACTAATATTCTAAGTTATCCCTCTGGTTTAGTATTAGCTATGAATATGAATGAATGTTTTTCTCTTTTTGTGTATGAGATTTGACTCATACAAAAATTCTGTATCCAATAATTGTGTACAGATGTTCTATTCAAGATTTATATATTTTTTATATCTATATTTGCTGTGATATTGTATTTGTGGGGCAGATGTCTTTCTAGGACAAACTGAAGCTTTCTTAATTTGTAATGCAGGTTACAGACTGGGCTAATTCAGGTCCCTGAGTAGGGCAGCAGTCTACGGCACTGCATCTCAGTGTTAGAGGCGCCACTACAGACCCTGGTTCAATCCTGGGCTGTATCACAACCGGGCATGATTGGGAGTCCCATAGGGTGGCCCAGTGTCGTCCAGGTTAGGGTTTGGCCGGGGTAGGCCGACATTGTAAATAATAATTTGTTCTTAACTGACTTTCCTAGTTAAATAAAAGGTCAAGTAGCTCAGGGAAACAGGAGAGGACTGTGACCTCATGACGACGTGTACAATGTCTACATGACTAAAGTATCTAAAACCCTGTGGATTAATTTAAAACTAAACACTGTCATGCTGCATGCATTATGCATGTGTATGGCTGTAAACTGGGATACATGTGCTGTTGTGTCTGACAGCATGTTGGTAATGGGGAAGTTGTAACCTCCACCTCTGTCAATATCTAATGGATCAATACTAATCCCATTGATGGAAATGTTTTCCTCACTTTGGGACAATCCACAGATGACTAAAGAGGCAGATACTACACAGCTGACACCATTAACCCTGAGAGAGGAGAAAGAAATAAAGAGATGAAGAAGGGGAGGGAGAATTAGAGCAAGATGAGAGCGAATGAGATATATATACACTACCGTTCAAAAGTTTGGAGTCACTTAGAAATGTCATCGTTTTTTTTGTAAAGCACATTTTGTCCATTAAAGTAACATCAAATTGATCAGAAATACAGTGTAGATATTTTTAATGATGTAAATGACTATTGTAGGTGGAAACGGCAGATTGTTAATGGAATATCTACATAGGCGTACAGAGGCCCATTATCAGCATTCATCACTCCTGTGTTCCAATGGTACGTTGTGTTAGCTAATCCAAGTTTATAATTTTAAAAGGCTAATTGATCATTAGAAAACCCTTTTGCAATTATGTTAGCACAGCTGAAAACTGCATCAGACCAGAGGACATTTCTCCAAAAAGTGTGATCTTTGTCCCCATGTGCAGTTGCAAACTGTAGTCTGGCTTATACGGTGGGGAGAACAAGTATTTGATACACTGCCAATTTTGCAGGTTTTCCAACTTACAAAGCATGTAGAGGTCTGTAATTGTTATCATAGGTACACTTCAACTGTGAGAGATGTAATCTAAAACAAAAACCTAGAAAATCACATTGTATGATTTTTAAGTAATTAATTTGCATTTTATTGCATGACATAAGTATTTGATACATCATAAAAGCAGAACTTAATATTTGGTACAGAAACCTTTGTTTGCAATTACAGAGATCATATGTTTCCTGTAGTTCTTGACCAAGTTTGCACACACTGCAGCAGGGATTTTGGCCCACTCCTCCATACAGACCTTCTCCAGATCCTTCAGGTTTCGGGGCTGTCGCTGGGCAATACGGATTTTCAGCTCCCTCCAAAGATGTTCTATTGGGTTCAGGTCTGGAGACTGGCTAGGCCACTCCAGGACCTTGAGATGCTTCTTACGGAGCCACTCCTTAGTTGCCCTGGCTGTGTGTTTCGGGTCGTTAGTTTGTTGTGGCTTCTTCCTTGCCGAGCGGCCTTTCAGATTATGTTGATATAGGACACGTTTTACTGTGGATATAGATACAGTGGGGCAAAAAAGTATTTAGTCAGCCACCAATTGTGCAAGTTCTCCCACTTAAAAAGATGAGGCCTGTAATTTTCATCATAGATACACTTCAACTATGACAGACAAAATGAGAAAAAAAAATCCAGAAAATCACATTGTAGAATTTTTCATGAATTTATTTGCAAATTATGGTGGAAAATAAGTATTTGGTCAATAATAAAAGTTTATCTCAATACTTTGTTATATACCCTTTGTTGGCAATGACAGAGGTCAAACATTTTCTGTAAGTCTTCACAAGGTTTTCACACACTGTTGCTGGTATTTTGGCCCATTCCTCCACGCAGATCTCCTCTAGATCAGTGATGTTTTGGGGCTGTTGCTGGGCAACACGGACTTTCAACTCCCTCCAAAGATTTTCTATGGGGTTGAGATCTGCAGACTGGCTAGGCCACTCCAGGACCTTGAAATGCTTCTTACGAAGCAACTCCTTCGTTGCCCGGGCGGTATGTTTGGGATCATTGTCATGCTGAAAGACCCAGCCACGTTTCATCTTCAATGCCCTTGCTGATGGAAGGTTTTCACTCAAAATCTCACGATACATGGCCCCATTCATTCTTTCCTTTACACGGATCAGTCGTCCTGGTCCCTTTGCAGAAAAACAGCCCCAAAGTATGGTGTTCTTTGGATGCAACTCAGCATTCTTTGTCCTCCAAACACAACGAGTTGAGTTTTTACCAAAAAGTTATATTTTGGTTTCATCTGACCATATGACATTCTCTCAATCTTCTTCTGGATCATCCAAATGCTCTCTAGCAAACTTCAGATGGGCCTGGACATGTACTGGCTTAAGCAGGGAGACATGTCTGGCACTGCAGGATTTGAGTCCCTGGCGGCGTAGTGTGTTACTGATGGAAGGCTTTGTTACTTTGGTCCCAGCTCTCTGCAGGGCATTCACTAGGTCTCCCTGTGTGGTTCTGGGATTTTTGCTTACCGTTCTTGTGATCATTTTGACCCCACAGGGTGAGATCTTGCGTGGAGCCCCAGATCAAGGGCGATTATCAGTGGTCTTGTATGTCTTCCATTTCCTAAAAATTGCTCCCACAGTTGATTTCTTCAAACCTAGCTGCTTACCTATTGCAGATTCAGTCTTCCCAGCCTGGTGCAGGTCTACAATTTTGTTTCTGGTGTCCTTTGACAGCTCTTTGGTCTTGGCCATAGTGGAGTTTGGAGTGTGACTGTTTGAGGTTGTGGACAGGTGTCTTTTATCCTGATAACAAGTTCAAACAGGTGCCATTAAGACAGGTAACGAGTGGAGGACACAATTGGTGGCTGACTAAATACTTTTTGCCACACTGTACCTTTGTACCTGTTACCTCCAGCGTCTTCACAAGGTCCTTTACTGTTGTTCTGGGATTGATTCTGGGATTGATTTGCACTTTTCGCAGCAAAGTACGTTCATCTCTAGGAGACAGAACACGTCTCCTTCCTGAGCGATATGAAGGCTGCATTTTCCCATGGTGTATATACTTGCGTAATATTGTTAGTACAGATGAACGTGGTACCTTCATGTGTTTGGAAATTGCTCCCAAGGATGATCCAGACTTGTGGAGGTCTACAATTTTTTTCTGAGGTCCTGGCAGATTTATTTTGATTTTCCCATGAAGTCAAGCAAAGAGGCACTGAGTTTGAAAGTAGGCCTTGAAAGACATCCACATGTACACCTCCAATTTACTCAAATGATGTCAATTAGCCTATCAGAAGCTTCTAAAACCATGAGATCATTTTCTAGAATTTTCCAAGCTGTTTAAAGGCACAGTCAACTTAGAGTATGTGCACTTCTGACCCACTGGAATTGTGATACTGTGAATTATAAGTAAAATAATCTGTCTTTAAACAGTTGTTGGAAAAATTACTTGTGTCATGCACAAAGTAGATGTCCTAACCGACTTGCCAAAACTATAGTTTGTGGAGTTGTTGAAAAACAAGTTTTAATGACTCCAACCTAAGTGTATGTAAACTTTCGATTTCAGCTGTATATACTGCATATATACTGTATACACTGTATATCTAAGGCTGTTGTCAGTTGTATAGGATCTCTTGTCATCTGTGGCGGATAAGCCAAGGCTGTGTGCACCATAACAATGGTGCACACAACCATAACAATGTGGCCAGACAAGGACGTATCTTGATGACACTGTATTTACTTTATGTATGCATCTGCGGTTGTCTTTCAGAAGCTTACAACTTGGAAATCTGACAGATGTAGGATCTTAATTTGAGCCACTTTTCTAGAGCAGGAAAATAATTATGCAGCAACAGGAAATGTGAATTATTATGTGGATTATAATTAACAGACATTTTTGTAGTGGTTGAAACATTTTTCATGAGGGCAAATCAAGTCTGAAATATCAAAGTGAAAATTACTAACTTTATAAGGCTTTTAAAAACTCATATACAGTACAAGTTTGCATTTCCTGCTAAAGCAGAACATTTCTCAGCAACAAAAGAGTGATCAAATTAAGATCCTACATCTGTAAGTGACTTTATGGACACCCATCTGACAATCTTTTGAACAGACATAGCTGATATGTATAGTACATCTTAATGGGAATCCCTGCTAAAATAAAGGTGAAAAATAACTTTCTGGTTTCAAATGATGTCTTGCTTCTGCCACTGTAGGACGTCAGTAGCTAGTGTCACACTCACAATGAGCCATTCTTCTTTAGTCTGCCTCAAATCCTAACCATTGCAAGTCTTTTGACTTCTCTCTTTCATAAGCTTGTGAACAGAAATTTATTTTCTTTCTTTATGGCACATACTAAGATGCTTTTGGTTATTTCTTTGAAGGTAGGACGGTGTGGAAAGACTAAATGTTTTCCAAAGTGGATACAGAGAGAAGCAGAGAAAAGCCTGTAGCTGGTCTGGACGAGGCCTGTCAGTGAAAAAGTGTTTAATAAATGACTGCTAACACTCGGACAGAGAGGCCAGGGACCTCTGTTAGAAACCTCACAGGCTATAAATCTTAAAAATCAATATGACAGCCCCAAGTAATCAGTATCAATGATTTTATACTGAAATAAGTCCCTTGGGGAGGATTATAAAATCCTCCAACTCCGCTCTGAAAACATCTCTCCAATGAAAGATGGAGGGCGGTGAAATACCTTATTGATGCTCCGAGCACCTAAACAGTAGAGTCAGGGACATACAAGTGGCAAATGTTGTGGATTGTGAAAGTCGTGATTTCTCTCTCTCTCTCTCTCTCTCTCTCTCTCTCTCTTACACACACATCATTTTTCTCATAGAAGGGGTTTGAAACTGAGCAAACTGATTGTGTCACTGTTTTTCATTCTCTCTAACTTTCTTACCTCTGTACTCTGAATGTTGTCTCTATTCCTTTCTGTTTCTCTTAACTTCTGTCTGTGGCACTTTTCATAAGCCCATATTGGCATAGAGAAAATGGGAAATGATTTGGTGTAAGGCATGTTTGGAACGGGCAGTGCCTTTTCTGTCAACAGTGTTTAATCGCCTTGCTCTGGCACCAGTAAGAAACCTTGTGAATAGCATCCTGTCATGCTTGTAGCTTCTGGGACCTTCTGTGGGTAATTGTCAACAAATACAATTTTGTCAGCACTTTAAACATTTATCTTCTAGAATTCTACAGAGGCGGTGGCTGCCTCAACCCCTAGGGATACCTGGATGTATTTTAAGCTGAAATAAAGCCTAATGTCCTTATATTCACTCTAGCCATAGTTCCAAGGCATTCATTTCTGCAGATGAATTTGGCATCCAAAACAATTCAGAGCAGGTATCATCCTACCATGGCATAAAAAACACAGCACCAGCCATATAGGCTATATTGAATATCTCTGTATTAAATTTGGCACGGTGAGCTAATGTCAAGCTATATAGGAGGGCAACTACAATACACCGGAAAGGTCAACTGAAAGGCCATATTAGCTAAAGGTCTGAAAGCAGAATTTCCTGATACTGCAGGGATTTGGAGAGTGAATAGGGAGGAGATGATGGGAGGAAAGCTTCTGCTGTTGCTGCCTTCTGCTCTATAGTGCCCATGCAGCCACACTAATTTCCTCAGGGGTATGCTTCTGCTAAGAGGAGCTCCACTCTGGCTCTGCTCCGTCTCAACCTCCACTCTCTCCACAGTGAGCCAGTCGCTCACTAACTGCATATTCAGTTGAGATTAGGCTGCATCCAAAGTTCATGTTTGTGTTGCACACTGCAACTTCATAGCTCTGCAATATCTATTCCCCTTCAGTGAGCTGTTTAAGCCACAATCTGCAAGTAGCTTCATTGAAGTCTCACAAGACAGTTCTGCTTACTTGGACTTCTGTACTGTCAGTAAAGGAAGTATGCATAATGTTTCCTAGCATGCACCCATGATGCATAATGTGTTGTTGACAACAGCCTGTAAAGTAGTGGAATAATAAAGAAAGTGAACAAATGTAAAACGATTATGAAGGCCAGTGACGAAGATGTGTCAAGCGACTTGCTGGCGCCACCATCACGATTGATAGCAATGTTTGCATTAAAGACCATCTGTACGCTATCACAGGGGTCAAACACACCTTATCTGTGGCAATCTCGATGAAGAGACATTCCCACTGAAATCCTAGCATCACTGAAGCCAGGAGAGGTGAAGACTGATGAAACTTGAATTGACTAAACTTGTATTTATTTATTTGATTTTATTTCACCTTTATTTAACCAGGTAGGCCAGTTGAGAACAAGTTCTCATTTACAACTGCGACCTGGCCAAGATAAAGCAAAGCAGTGCGACAAAAACAAAAACACAGAGTTACACATAAACAAACATACACTCAATAACACAAAAGAAAAGACAGTTTGAAAAATATATATACAGTCGTGGCCAAAAGTTTTGAGGATGACAAAAGTATTAATTTTCACAAAGTCTGCTGCCTCAGTTTGTATGGTGGCAATTTGCATATACTCCAGAATGGATATGAAGAGTGATCAGATTAATTACAATTAACCTCTCTGGGGTAGGGGGCACTATTTCTAAGTGGGATGACAAACGTGCCCAAAGTGATCTGCCTGTTACTCAGGCCCAGAAGCTAGGATATGCATATACATGGTAGTCGTGGGTAGAAAACACTATGATAATCGCATGGTATGCTTTCGCCTTTTTGAAATCTGACAAAGCGGCTGGATTAACAAGAAGTTGATATTTTAGACAATGTTTAACCTCTCTTGGGTAGGGGGCAGTATTTTCACCTCCTAATGAAAAGCGTTACTGTTACTCAGGTCCAGAAGCTAGGATATGCATATGATTGGTAGATTTGGATAGAAAACACTTTAACGTTTCTAAAACTGTTAAAATAATGTCTGTGAGTATAACATAACTGATATGGCAAGTGAAACCCAGAGGACAAACCATCCAGGAATTTTTTTTTTTAGGTCATATGATTTTTCAATTGTTTTCTATGGGATACTCTTATTATTTGGAACCTGGTTGCAGTTCCTATGGCTTCCACTAGATGTCAACAGTCTTTACACATTTTTAGATGTTTTTCTTTGAGAAATGAAGTTATCCTATTCATTGTAAGTGTCACTCCAGGTGGAATCTACAGTTTTGGTGCGCGTGAACTGGAGTGCCCTTCGTGGTTTTTAATCCGGTATTAGAAACAGTTTATTCCATCTTAAATTTGATTGATTATTTACGTTTTAGGGTACCTGAGGTTGGATTAGGAACGTTGTTTGAAATTTTTGGACCAAGTTTACAGGTAACTTATTAAATACTTTGTAGGCATGTTGGGTGAGTTGAAACCGGTGTATTTCTGAATCAAACTCACCAAATAAATTGATATTTTTGGGACATAAAGAAGGACATTATCGAACAAAAGGACTATTTGTGATGTTTCTGGGACATTTTGGAGTCCCAACTGAAGAAGACCTTCAAATGTAAGGCATTAATTATATAGCTATTTCTGACTTTTGTGGTGCACCTGCCTGGTTGAAATATGATTTTCATGTGTTTGTATGCGGGGTCTGTCCTCAGATAATCGCATGGTTTGCTTTCGCCGTAAAGCCTTTTTGAAATCTGACACAGAGGAAGGATTAACAAGAAGTTAAGCTTTATTTTGATGTATAACACATATTTTCAAGAATGTTAAATATTTGAATTTGGTATTTTTGAATTTTGCGCTCTGCAATTTCACCGGATGTTGGCCAGGTGGGACGCTAGTGTCTCACCTACCCCAGAGAGGTTAATTGCAAAGTCCCTCTGTGCCATGCAAATGAACTGAATCCCCCAAAAACATTTCCACTGCATTCCAGCCCTGCCACAAAGGACCAGCTGACATCATGTCAGTGATTCTCTCATTAACACAGGTGTGAGTGTTGACGAGGACAAGGCTGGAGATCATTCTGTAATGCTGATTGATTCGAATAACAGACTGGAAGCATAAAAAGGAGGGTGGTGCTTGGAATCATTGTTCTTCCTCTGTCAGTCATGGTTACGTGCCATCATCATTGCTTGCACAAAAAGGTCTTCACAGGCAAGGATATTGTTGCCAGTAAGATTGCAACTAAATCAACCATTTATTGGATCATCAAGAACTTCAAGGAGAGCGGTTCAATTGTTGTGAAGAAGGCTTCAGGGCGCCCAAGAATGTCCAGCAAGCACCAGGACCGTCTCCTAAAGTTGATTTAGCTGCGGGATCGGGGCACCACCAGTACAGAGCTTGCTCAGGAATGGCAGCAGGCAGGTGTGAGTGCATCTGCACGCACAGTAAGGCAAAAACCTTTGGAGGATGGCCTGGTGTCAAAAAGTGCAGCAAAGAAGCCACTTCTCTCCAGGAAAAACATCAGGGACAGACTGATATTCTGCTAAAGGTACAGGGATTGGACTGCTGAGGACTGGGGTAATGTCAATTTCTCTGATGAATCCCCTTTCTGATTGTTTGGGGCAACCGGGATTAAGCTTGTCCAGAGAAGACAAGGTGAGTGCTAACGTCAGTCCTGTGACATGCCAACAGTAAAGCATCCTGAGACAATTCATATGTGGGGTTGCTTCTCAGCCAAGGGAGTGGGCTCACTCACAATTTTGCCTCAGAACACAGCCATGACTAAAGAATGGTACCAACATTCAACACCAAAAGTGATAATTAAGTGGCTTGGGGAACAAAACATCGATATTTTGGGTCCCTGGCCAGGAAACTCCCCAGACCTTAATCCCATTGAGAACTTGTGGTCAATCCTCGAGAGGCAGGTGGACAAACAAAAACCCACAAATTCTGACAAACTCCAAGCATTGATTATGCAAGAATGGGCTGCCATCAGTCAGGATTGACAGCATGCCAGGGCGGATTGCAGAGGTCTTGATAAAGAAGGGCAACACTGCAAATATTGACTCTTTGCGTCAACTTCATGTATTTGTCAATAAAAGCCTTTGACACTTATGAAATGCTTGTAATTATACTTCAGTATTCCATAGTAACATCTGATGAAAATATCTAAAGACAATGAAGCAGCAAACTTTGTGAACATTTATATTTGTGTCATTCTCAAAACCTTTGGCCACGAAGGTACAGTGTGTGCAAATGTAGAAGAGTCGGGAGGTAGGGAATAAGTAGGCCCTAGAGGCGAAAATAATTACAATTTAGCATTAATACTGGAGTGATAGATGTGCAGGTAGAGATACTGGGGTTCAAAAGAGCAGGAGGGTAAGTAATAATATGGGGATGAGGTAGTTGGGTGTGCTATTTACAGATTGGCTGTGTACAGGTACAGTGATCAGTAAGCTGCTTCAACAGCTGATGCTTAAAATTATAGAGGGAGATATAAGAGTCCAGTTTCAGAGATTTTTGCAATTCGTTCCAGTCATTGGCAGCAGAGAACTTGAAGGAAAGGTGGCCAAAGTAAGTGTTGGCTTTGGTGATGACGAGTGCAATATACCTGCTGGAGCGCGTGCTACGGGTGGGTGTTGCTTTGGTTACTAGTGAGCTGAGATAAGGAGGCACTTTACTTAGCAAAGACTTACAGATGACCTGGATCAAGTGGGTTTGGTGATGGATATGTAGTGAGGGCAGCCAACAAGAGCATAGAGGTCGCAGTGGTGGGTAGGATATGGGGCTTTGGTGATAAAACAGGTGGCACTTTGATAGACTACATACAGTTTGCTGTGTAGGGTGTTGGGGGCTATTTTGTAAATTACATTGCCGAAGTCAAGGATCGGTAAGATAGTCAGTTTTACGAGGGTATGTTTGACAGCATGAAGGAAGGAGGCTTTTTTGCAAAGTAGGAAGCCGATTCTAGATTTAATTTTGGATTGGAGATTGGAGTGAGTCTGGAAAGAGAGTTTACAGTTTACAACCAGACACCTAGGTATTTGTAGTTGTCCACATATTCTAGGTCAGAACCGTCCAGAGTAGTGATGATAGTTGGGCGGGAGGGTGCATACAGCAATCGGTTGAAGAGCATGCACTTAGTTTTACTTGTATTTAAAAGCAGTTGGAGGCCACGGAATGAGTGTTGTATGGCATTGAAGCTCGTTGGAGGTTGTTAGCACAGTGTCCAAAGAAGAGCCAGATGTATACAGAATGGTGTCGTCTGCGTAGAGGTGAATCAGAAAATCAACAGCAGCAAGAGCGATATCATTGATATATGCAGAGAAAAGAATCGGCCTGAGAATTGAACCCTGTGGTACCCCCATAGAGACTGCCAGAGGTCCGGACAACAGGCCCTCCAATTTGACACACTGAACTCTATATGACAAGTAGTTGGTGAACCAGGCGAGGTAGTCATTTGAGAAGCCAAGGCTATTGAGTCTGCCGATAAGAATGCGTTGATTGACAGAGTCGAAAGCCTTGGCCAGGTCGATGAAGACCGCTGCACAGTACTATCTTTTATCGATGGCGGTTATGATATTGTTTAGGACCTTGAGCGTGGCTGAGGTGCACACATGACCAGCTCGGAAACCAGATTGCATAGTGGAGAAGGTATGGTGGGATTCTAAATGGTCGGTGAACGCTTTATTAACCTGGCTTTTGAAGATTTTAGAAAGGCAGGGCAGGATGGATATAGGTCTATAACAGTTTGGGTCTAGAGTGTCTCCCCCTTTGAAGAGGGGCATAACCGCGACAGCTTTCCAGTCTTTGGGCATCTCAGACGATACGAAATAAAAGGTTGAATAGGCTAATAATAGGGGTCGCAACAATTTCAGCAGATAATTTTACAAAGACAGGGTCCAGATTGTCAAGCCCAGCTGATTTGTAGGGATACAGATTTTGCAGTTCTTTCAGAACATCAGCTATCTGGATTTGGGTGAAGGAGAAGTGGGGGTGGGTTCAGGCACGTTGCTTCAGGGGGTGCTGAGATGTTGGCCAGGGTAGGGGTAGCCAGTTGGAAAGCATGGCCAGTCATGGAAATGCTTATTTCAATTATTTATTATCATAGATTTATCAGTGGTGACAGTGTTTCCTATCCTCAGTGCAGTGGGCAGCTGGGAGGAGGTTCTCTTATTCTCCATGGACTTTACAGTGTGTGAATTAAATTGTGTTTAGTGTGAATTGTTAAATTCACAAATTGTTAAATATGTAAATTATTAAATGTGTTAAATTATTAAAAGTGTTAAATTGTTAAATGTGTGAATTAAATTGTTCGGATTGTTTCAAGAGTTCATAAAGAGCTATGCATTTTGATATGTTTCAATCTACTGTAAGTGCCATGATTTATTGTTACAGAGAAACTGTGTTATTCTGTTCGCCGGATAGCAGATAGTTCAAAGAGGAGCAACACAGGGGTGTGCCCATATACTTTAGATAAGAGTTATGATGATTAGATCCAATAATGTGTGTGTTGTTTTCATGCCTTTGTTTTAATGTTTTGGGCCATGGAAAGTGATGTTAATTAGTCTATGGGAGATACATGGATTTGGCACTCTTGGAAGAATAAAAGCTGGGTTTAAACATTGATAATGGAGTGTTTGGTAAACCGATCTCCTGATATATGCTTGAACAGTATGTCATAGTGATGAATTTTCAATGCTGTTAAATACTTTTTGTACTATTTTTAATCATAAAGATTTCTGGTATGTAGCATTTGTTAATTGCATTCTTATTGCGTAATTGTAATGCATCTGATTATTTTTAAATGTGTACAATTTCTGAGAAAGATTCCTTTAATTATTATTTGGTGAAATGTCTAATGTTATTCACAATATACATAGCATATGCTTGGTCTCTAACTGTGCATCTCTGAGCTAAGGTTAACTTAATCATTTAATGCTAGGACATTGATTGCAAGATATTAGATCTTTGTTCCTCAGCCTCTTAATAATTGCATAACAGTAAATCTAGACACGTGCCACTTACATTATAGTATTCCGAGACGTTACACAAAGCTCGCAACCTTGGCTATACCCACTAGATACGATTATGAGCCTATAGACTATGAATAAAAATGGAGTCAGATAGTACATCATAGGGTCATAGACCCTCTAAACTTATTCTCTGTCATCCTCAGATGAAGTGTATTTTCCCTATTCTACACCCGCCAACATGGCGAAGGTTAACCTGACAGCTAATGATAATTAATTTCACATCTCTTTTATTAGTTGTGGCGTTGCTATTAAATAAAAAATGTTATTCACTAGATGGTTTCCTCAGGAAATGGTTCGCCTTATTCATAGAAATACTTAATTGTCCCGTCTTGGTAATATCTTGGCGCAGAGTCAAGCTAGCTCTAGACTTTGAGAAAATTCAAGGACTTTATAACAACTGAAACCCCCAGCAGTAATTGAGGAAGTATAGAGCACAACCTGATTGAACCAAATGGTTTGAAATGAGTATTGTCTGCCAACTATGTGACACAAGTAAACTGTATAAGTTAGATTGCAGTGACGTGAGAATTGAAGGTAAGGTATTTTCAGAAGTTATCAATGATAAGCATACTACCATACATTTACCTCTGCACATTAATGTTATCTGCTTTAGTAAACTTCTGTGAAGGAGTCATTTCAGTAATTTGTGTTTCCGGTATCTCTATTCTCAGCATGGTGGTGGTGATGTGTGTGTAACATTTCATTTTCCCTCAATATAAGACCTTAATAATTATTATCAGGTGTGAACAACAGGCACAACTAAGTAATGTTTCTCAAAGTTGCCAGAATGCCAGTGCATCCACTTATAGAACTTTATTTGTAACAGCCTAAACATTACTTAACTTCTATTTGATCAAATAAGCCTCACATAATTCAACACTCTTAAAAAACAAAAATATTCCACTTAGTCTGCTTATCTCATTCAGAGAATTTGAGTAAATCCTCTCGCTTTGACTCTTCCTCTCGAGTAGTACTGTTGTACTGTAGTTCCCACCCCAGAGGTACAGGCAACACTCTGATATGTGCATATGGCCGTTTCAGACCATTCCACATCTGAAAACCCTCCCACTTGTTGGCCAACAGATTTTGTCTATCGTGCTATTAGTGCCGGAATCCTTGGGACGTCCCTACCCTAAACCCTAGCCTTAACCCCTACCCCAGCCTTAACCCTTACCTAATCCTAACCTTAACCCGTACCTTAACCATTTTAAATGTCAACTTCAAATGGGGTAGGGACGTCCCAAGGACTCCGGACAGCATGGATATTTATCTAAAGCCATCACTTTAAATTTGGTGTACCTTTCATTTTAATGTTATCGGCAGATATATAGAGAGAACAGTTCAGAATATTAGGGATCTATAGATGTGTTGGTTAGCAAAAAAACGATGCGTGCGCAACTATGGGGCAAAACAGACAATGTTGGCTTAGATTGTTAACGCATTTATTTAACTAGAGAAGACAACATGTAAACAATGTTTATTGAAAACATAAATACATTTGCACAATGAGCACTTGTCTCTCAAATACATTGTTACAGAATTTGCCATATTAGCATAGACATGACATGAGTCAAAACACCACAAAACAAGACATGGTACAGTATCAATAGCAAAATTCAACTAGCTGAAGCTACCTATTATTAGCCACTTTGCAGCTTTTTGTTATTGATGTTACCATTCTGACTTTTCAGAATCATAACACCACGCGTCTTTCTGCCACATCAATGCTCAACTACTTGTAGGAATGTTGTCAAAAAATGTGTCCATGATAGAAAACCATGTAAATGCATGAGTATTTGTATCTGTCACCCTGGTATAAATTATTTGGGATAAAGGCAGAGGAATGCGTAATATGGGTTTTTATTACACCCAGTGTGCCATATAAGGGCACAGGGACAAAGACCAAACAGACATGTAACAAAACACAGGGTTGAAACGCAAACAAAAGAGCGAGGAGTACCTTGAATAAATAACACACGCGCACAATGATTAACACATGGGACGAGACCCGTAATAATCTGTGCAATTCACAATGGCACAAAAGCCAAAACACACAGCACAGGTACTCACATACACAAACGGACATTGTAGCAATAATCGACAGCGCCATGGTGAACAAAGGACACACATATACAGTCAGTGGGAATAGGGGCCAGGTGTGCGCAATGAAAGTTCCAGAGGGATCCATGACAAAATAAAGGCGGGACAGTGCGTCAGCCTTTAGTTCTGGGAGCCTGGTCTATATGACAAAGCAAACCGGAATCGGGTGAAGAACATGGCCCACCTTGCCTGACGTGGGTTCAGTCTCCTAGCTGCCCGAATATACTCAAGATTCTGGTGGTGGGTCCAGATGAGAAAGGGGTGCTTAGCCCCCTCAAGCCAGTGTATCCACACCCTCAGGGCCTTGACCACCGCTAACAACTCCCGGTCCCCCACATCATAGTTATGCTCCGCTGGACTGAGCTTCCTCAAAAAGAAAGCGCAGGGCTGGAGTTTTGGTGGCGTACCCGAGTACTGTGATAGCACGGCACCCACCCCAGCCTCGGACACGTCCACCTCCACTATGAATGCTAGAGAGGGGTCCGGATGCGCCAACACGGGTGCATCCGTGAACAGCACCTTCAACATATTGAAGGCTCTGTCCGCCTCTGCTGACCATAGCAAATGCACCGGGCCCCCCTTCAGCAGTGAGGTAATGGGAGCCGCTACCTGGCCAAAACCCCAGATAAACCTCCGGTAGTAATTGGCAAAACCCAAAAACCGCTGCACGGAGGAATGGGCCAAAATACCAGCAACAGTGTGTGAAAACCTTGTGAAGACTTACAGAAAACGTTTGACCTCTGTCATTGCCAAGAAAGGGTATATAACAAAGTATTGAGATAAACTTTTGTTATTGACCAAATACTTATTTTCCACCATAATTTGCAAATAAATTCATAAAAAATCCTACAATGTGATTTTCTGGATTTTTTTTCTCATTTTGTCTGTCATAGTTGAAGTGTACCTATGATGAAAATTACAGGCCTCTCTCCTCTTTTTAAGTTGGAGAACTTGCACAATTGGTGGCTGACTAAATACTTTTTTGCCCCACTGTATGTCTCCATAGCCAACGTCTCCTCCTGGGACAATGGGTACACGTGACTCTTGGGAAGCGTAGCGTTTACCTGGAGATCTATCGCTCAATCCCCTCCCGGTCGATGGGGTGGTAATTTAGTCGCTTTCTTTTTACTGAAAGCGATTGCCAAATCGGCATATTCGGGGGGGATGTGCACCGTGGGACCCTGGTCTGGACTCTCCACCGACGTGGCACCGATGGAAACTCCCAGACACCTTCCAGAACACTCCTCTGACCACCCCTGGAGAACCCCCTGTCTCCACGAAATCTTAGGATTGTGCCGAGCAAGCCAGGGAATCCCCAGCACCACTGGAAACGCAGGCGAATCGATAGACTTATACGCTCCCCATGATTCCCCTGCGTCACCATGTCCAGTGGAACCGTGGCCACCCTGACCAACCCTGACAGTAATGGCCGGCTATCTAGGGAGTGCACGGGAAAGGTAGAGAATCTATCGGCACAAGCGGAACACCCAGCTTGATGGCGAGGCCACGATCCATAAAGTTCCCAGCTGCACCTGAATCTACTAGCGCCTTATGCTGGGAAGAGGGGAAAAAATCAAGGAAAAAAATCAAGACAAACATGTGACCAACAGGGGGTTCTGGGTGAGTTTGGTGCTGATTCACCTGGGGTGACCGAGAAGCGTTCCGCCTACCACGGGCCCCCCCAGCATCGATCGGCCGTGTGTCCTCTCCGACCACAGCTGGTGCAGTTGGAGCCTCCTCCTCCGGTACCCCTCAGCACGGCCCCTCCCAATTCCATCGGAATGGGAGCGGGGGTGCTGGGTGGTGGAACACACAGGACCCTCTCCGAACGCCTGTGGGCAGCCAACAGATTGTCCAGCCGGATTGACATGTCTATTACATGTCTATTAGTTCATCTAGGGAGAGAGCGGTGTCCCGATACGCTAGCTCCCTGCGGACGTCCTCTCCTGCCTAAGGTGGAACAGTCGCTCTCCCGCCGCTCGGCCCTCTGGAGGGTGGTCAAACACGGCACGAAAGCGGCAGGTGAACTCCGGGTAATGCTCATTTGCTGAGTCTGGACCATTCCATACCGTGTTTGCCCACTCCAGAGCACGACCCGTCAGGCAGGAGACGAGGACACTCACCCTCTCCGCTCCTAAGGGAGTGGGTCTCACAGTCGCCAGGTATAGTTCCAGTTGTAGTAAGAACCCCTGACACCCCGCCACCGCTCCATCATAATCCCTCGGGAGCGCAAGACGGAGAGCGCTGGAGCCGGGGGATTTGGAGAGAGGAGAAGGGGAGTCTTGAGCTGGGGAAGCCAAAGGTGGAGAGACCACTCCTCTCCCATCGGTCCATTCTCTCCATCATTTGGTCCATGGTGGATCCGATCCGATGGAGGACGGTGGTGTGGTGGAGAACACGTTCCTCCATCGATGGGAGGGGGTTGGCCGCCGCTCCTGCTGACTCCATATTTACAGGTGCGGAATTCTGTAATGCCCGGGGTGTAGTGGAGGAAGGAGTCAGACGCAGGAGACAGAGAGTTCAGAGTAGGCGACTTCTTTATACACCGACCAGGTGAAAACAGACGCAACAGTATCAAAAAACAGATCATGTACACGAACAACCGTGACATACGTGCGTGTACAACGAGTACACATGAAACAATCCCGCACACCCAGCAGGCGGGCCGGGCCGGCTGGCTAATAAAGCCCAACTAATAACCTAATTGATAACAGGTGTAGCTAATAAACAGACAAGGAGGGGGAGGAAAGAAATCAGTGGCAGCTAGTAGGCCAGTGATGACAACCACCGAGCGCCACCCGAACGGGAAGGGGAGCCACCTTCGGTGGGAGTCGTGACACAGACGCGTAATAGTTTTTTTTATTGTACGCAAATCACGGCGTGCTGTGTAAAAGGCATGGGGACGAAGACCAAACAAACACTAAACAAAAACACAGGGTTGAAACCCAAACAAAACCTGAGACCCGTCATCATCCTCGCAACAGTCCGAAACACACAGCACAGGTACTCACATGCACCAACGGACATTGTAACAATAATCGACAAGACCATTGAAACCAAAGGGCACATATATACAAAAACTAATCAGTGGGAACAGGGGACAGGTGTGCGTGATGAAAGTTCCAGCAGTACAACAACTTCAGTCTCAAGGACGATTACAGGGACGCAGTGAGGATCGATCAGGACCCGATGCAGCTGCCGAAGTTGTTGTATATTATTTCATGTTAGGAAAGTATTTATGAATAATAAAAAAACTGCCATTATGAACAAAATGTATTGGTAAGTAAAAAATACAGTGGTTTGATTCATCCAGAAAGTTGACATATTCAATTGTTCAACCTATGAAATTTTGGAAGGTGAGAAAGTGTACAATAGGGGTTGAACAGTAATCCTATAAATCTACCCTAATAATCCACACTAATTATGGAACTGTGATGACAACAGTCCAGTTGTCCAGATCCTCATGCCAGGCTCCAGGTTTAAACTGCTGTGTATGGTCTGCATTCCATAATGATTCAAATAGGCTACATGTCCCAAATTATTGCACAACTTGTAATATGTTAGCATAATATAATCCACTATTTCTAGGGATCCTCAGGAACAACCACATGAACATAACAGAGGTAAGAAAGGTAAACTAACGATGTAATGGAATGATTCAAAATGTAAGAACTAATACTAAAGTGACAGTTATAAATGTGTGTGACTATAATCGATGGTGGCTAATATTTAACGTGCAAAAAATACAGTGAAAAGTCTGGGCATATAATTAAAATATTCTAGGAATTATAACTCAACTCAGTAGGTTTAGCGCTATATACTGTCATTTGCACATGGTTGCAGAAGCCTATAGCTTGGCTCTCCAAATTTCATCTCTGCAAGTTATAAGGCCAGCATTTCATAAACTTCACTGTGGAAAAGGTAATATGTTGATACTGTATGCTTCAGTTTGCTGCCATTTGACTGGTCACATTTGTCTTCACCAATCATAAGGTAAAATAGATCTAAAATAATTGTCATTTATATTTACAATCCCCTTATGCAAATTACTTATTTATTTACCTAGCTCTTATCAATAGCTCTTATCAATTTGTAAATTACAGTGCATGGAGAATGGGGTTATTTATATCAAAAAAAGAAAGTAAATGTTCTTCCACTTTGAACCGAAAGGTTGCTTGACCTTATTCATTGTGCTTAAAGCTTACCGTATGCTTCCCAGTTGAAACAGTTTGTGCATATACACTCAGTAGCCAGTTTATTGGGTACACCACCCCGTTCACGAAAATGGTTTGCTCCTACATGACCGGGGTGTGCTATGTAAAGTAGACAGACAGTAATTGAGGCATTTACAGTTGAAGTCGGAAGTTTACATACACTTAGGTTGGAGTCATTAGAACTCGTTTTTCAACCACTCCACAAATTTCTTGTTACAAAACTATACTTTTGGCAAGTCACTTAGGACATCTACTTTGTGCATGACACAAGTCATTTTTCCAAGATTTGTTTACAGACAGTTTATTTTGCTTATAATTCACTGTATCACAATTCCAGTGGGTCAGAAGTTTACATACACTAAGTTGACTGTGCCTTTAAATAGCTTGGAAAATTCCATAAAATTATGACATGGCTTTAGAAGCTTCTTATAGGCTAATTGACATAATTTGAGTCAATTGCAGGTGTACCTGTGGATGTATTTCAAGGCCTACTTTCAAACTCAGTGCCTCTTTGCTTGACATCATGGGAAAATAAAATCAGCCAAGACCTCAGAAAAATAGTTGTAGACCTCCACAAGTCTGGTTCAACCTTGGGAGCAATTTCCAAATGCCTGAAGGTATCACTTTTATCTGTACAAACAACAGTATGCAAGTATAAACACCATGGGACCACACAGCCGTCATACAGCTCAGGAAGGAGACGTGTTCTGTCTCCTAGAGATGAACGTACTTTGGTGCGGAAAGTGCAAATAAACCCCAGAACAACAACAAAGGACATTGTGAAGACGCTGGAGGAAACCGATACAAAAGTGTCTATATCCACAGTAAAAACGAGTTCTATATCGACATAACCTGAAAGGCCGCTTAGCAAGGAAAAAGCCACTGCTCCAAAACCACCAGAAAAAAGCCAGACTACGGTTTGCAACTGCACATGGGTACAAAGATCATACTTTTTTAGAACTGTTTGGCCATAATGACCATCGTTATGTTTGGAGTAAAAAAAGGGAGGCTTGCAAGCCGAAGAATACCATCCCAACCGTGAAGCACGAGGGTTGCAGCATCATGTTGTGGGGGTGCTTTGCTGCAGGAGGGTCTGGTGCACTTCACAAAATAGATAGCATCATGAGGACGGAAAATGATCTGGATATTTTGAGGTAACATCTCAAGACATCAGTCAGGAAGTTAAAGCTTGCATACTTCCACAGTTGTGGCAAAATGGCTTAAGGACAACAAAGTCAAGGTATTGGAGTGGCCATCATAAAGCCCTGACTTCAATCCTATAGAAAATGTGGGGCAGAACTGAAAAAGCGTGTTGCGAGCATGGGGGCTACCTGAAACGTTTGACCCAAGTTAAACAATTTAATGGTAATGCTACCATATACTAATTGAGTGTATGTAAACTTCTGACCCACTGGGAATGTGATGAAAGAACTAAAATCTGAAATAAATCACTCTCTACTATTATTCTGACATTTCACATTCTTAAAATAAAGTGGTGATCCTAACTGACCTAAGACAGACCATTTTACTAGGATTAAATGTCAGGAATTGTGAAACACTGAGTTTAAATGTATTTGGCTAAGGTGTATGTAAACTTCCGACTTCAACTGTAGTTGCTGTTTGATTGAACATTAGAAGGGTCAAAATGAGTGACCTCAGCGACCATGAGCGTGGTATGATCTTTGGGCTAGGCGCGCCAGTACCATAATCTCAGAAATGGCCAGCCTCCTGGACTTTTCACACAAGTCAGTGACTAGTGCAGGGATCTCCAACAGGTTTATCGCAAGCTACCAGTAGGTTGCAGCCCGCCTATGAGTGGCTTGCCAAACTATTTCAAAAGTACATGCAATTTTTCACGAGTTCCATCGCAAACTGTCATAAACAAATCAAGTACAAGAAACCGCAAGCTCCCAGCTACTATCTAATCAACGCAACATTGATATTATCACACGCCTCCATGGTTAGCCACTATCGACTTAAAAATCCAAAACTAACACAATATCTGCCAATTAATTTCCAGCAATATTGCCCCCGTCTGTCTATGTGGTGCACGTGTTTGTCTATCACCTTGTGTGTAGCCAGTTGATGTGATAACCATGTTATGGATTAAAGAAATACTTTCTCCCAAATCCTTCTCAATTAAATGTGTATTTCTTTAGTAAAAAGACAGGTGCTGCTGATAATACTGCCTTCGTCGTCAAGGCAGAAGGCATGTACAGTATGTGTAGCCCATGTATCTGAAGCTGTCTGGCCAGACAGAATCGGATACATGGGATACACATACAGTGTTGCAAAAAAGTATTTTTACTTATACTTATTTTCCACCATAATTTGCAAATAAATTCATTAAAAATCCTACAATGTGATTTTCTGGATTTTTTTTTTTCTTATTTTGTCTGTCATAGTTGAAGTGTACCTATGATGAAAATTACAGGCCTCTCTCATCTTTTTAAGTGGGGGAACTTGCACAATTGGTGGCTGACTAAATACTTTTTTGCCCCACTGTAGTAAGACAGAGCAGTGCTGTTTTGCTGCTCGGATACTTTCTATGGTGAGATAGTGTCAACCACTTGTGAATTGAAGGAAAGTTAGCAGGTGCGCAGTGTACTATTTGGAGGCTGTAATTATTTTGGATGAACTTGCGAAGGTAACCTACTTTTTGAACTGATTTGTTTGACAATCAGATGAAAACATTATGACTGGTTGTGTTCATGGCACATTAAAAGGTAATACATTTGTACAGTTAAATTACATCTACACTATAAAACCCATATAAAATGGGATGAAAATGAGACTATTTCTAAGTCTGATAAACTTTAGGCTATCTAACAACAACAGCTGCATACAGCCTACTATGCGCCCTGTCCCTCTGGCCAGGGTAAATGAAGCAGTAACCTTATGTAGCCTATTTATAGCCCATTTGTTTGTGTTAGGAGAAAATGAGAATGTGCTGAATTTTGGTTTATTTTCAAACTTGGGCTGACTAGGCTACCTAGATCATTTCAATTCAAAGGGCTTTATTAGTATGGGAAACATATGTTAACATTGCCAAAGCAAGTGAGGTAGATAATATACGAAAGTGAATCACTGTGGGACCTGTGATGCCACCTTCGATCAAAGCTGAACTCCACTCCCTCTCAGTGGTGTTGGTGTGTGTGTGAGAGACAGAGAGAGAGAGACAGAGGACAGAGTGTGTACATGTGTGCATCTGCATACGTACAAGAGAGTTTGTGTGGATGTATGCATGTGTGAGCGATGTGTGTATGTACAGGTTCAGTGCGGAGTGCTCTGCTCTCCTTTCCTAATTAAGAGGGGAGGGAGGTAGTTCTGATGAGGGGTCAGGAAGTGCTGGATGGGCTGATGGGCCTCACCTTTTATCTGCCAGTGCCCGGAGGGGGAGAGAGGGGAAAGAGTCAAGGGAGAGAGAAAGGGGGAGAAAGAAAGGGAGATAGTGATGGAGTAAGAGATAAAGAGGGAAAAAGAAAGAGGGAGTTGCAGAGGTTGTAGGGGTGGAGGAGAGGATAGGGGAGAGAGCAAGAGAGAGAGAATGAAACTGGAGAGAAAAGAAGAGTACATTATCTCTTGTGAGCATGCACAGTACATCATAGCACAGCCTGTTAATAAGACATCCGGATAGGTGCTTGGCCTCTCTCCTTTGGTAATTGGGGTATTCTCTGGTTTTGACTCCCAATCGCTCATAATATATCTCAAGTGCATTCAAGGCCTCTCCAATGGGAGCAGCCGAGCACACTGCCCAGTAAGAGTTGCAATCCTATCAAGTGTGTTTGTGCATTCCCCAAATGCACAGTTTGTTCCTGGAGAGTGGATGTGTTTCAACTACCACTCCACGGGAAAAGTAATTTTTAGTCTCCATCTTTGACTTTTTTTTTAAACAGTGAAGCTTTGATCTGGTCTCTTTTCACATCTCCAATATCTCGCTTCCTTTCATGTGAGAGGAGAGACATGATCCCTTTTTTAAAAAGCTTCAGAAAGAGAGTGTGTTTATTCTGTGTAGTCTGATTGGTTGGCAGTCGCTCATCCCTTTGTGGAGCTCACAGGATATTTGCAGTGCTACCAATGTTCCCTCTAATTATTTTTGGCACTGAACAAATTTCATGTCTACTGAGCGCTCTTGAACATTGTGAACTCTGAGGATGTACCCGCTTTAAGTTACAGTTATAACAGAGGCCAAGTAGGCTACTGTGGCTATTTGATCATAACGTAGGCCTATCAGTGGCCTACCATAAAGAACAATGGAGAAAATGCATCCCATAACATTTTAACATGGAAATAGGTGTTATATCATTTAGCCTACAGTAGCAGCCAATGTGTGGTGTTCAACGTAGGACTACAATCCATGAGACTTTTGAAAAAAGCATGTAGGGATTGACATTAACCTGTGTCGTGACGTTGTATTGATTAATGTGAGGACTGCTGCTCATCGAATGATTAACGGTTTATAATTACATTATTAAATAATTCAGGTAATTATTAACTCATTAACCTGAGGCACCATGAGAAAGTTTGTTCTATTGAGTTTCCATTTCCCAAATTAACTAAAAAATATCAGAATATTGATTTTACAACAGTCGCTAATTAATCAATTTCCTCTACAGTCTCATTCTGAACGTCGCATAATTCGAGAATCTGCACAAACCCACCACTGAGTCCATACCGCACCAATTGAGTTGATTATTTATTTACTTCAAGCTAAAATTATAAGATATACATATACAAACACACAGTCTAGGCTTGTCACGTTCTGACCTTAGTTCCTTTTTTGTCTCTATTTTAGTTTGGTCAGGGCGTGAGTTGGGGTGGGCATTCTATGTTTTGTGTTCTGTGTCTTCTATTTCTATGTATTTGGCCTGGTATGATTCCCAATCAGAGGCAGCTGGCAATCGTTGTCTCTGATTGAGAACCATACTTAGGCAGCCTTTTTCCCACTATGGGTTGTGGGTAGTTATTTTCTGTATAGTGTTTTGTTACACCTTACAGAACTGTTCATTTGTCGGTTTGTTGTTTTTGTTCAGTATTCATCTTTATTAAAATTGATTATTAACACGTACCACGCTGTACTTTTGTCCTCTTCTCCTTCTCCCGTTGACAATCGTTACAGAACTACCCACCACAAACGGACCAAGCAGCGTGGTGAAAGGGACTACTGGACAGGTGAGCAGCGCTATCTGGACAACCTGGGAGGAGATAGAGAGGTGGTCGGTCGACCCAGGGAGAGTGCCGGAGCCCGCCTAGGATTCTCTCGAACAGTGCGAGGAGGGATACCGGAGAATGGAGTTGGCGACATAAACACGGCTGGCAAGGAAGCCCGAGAGGCAGCCCCCAAATTTTTTGGGGGGTGGCACACGGGGAGTGTGGCAGAGTCAGATTGGAGACCTGAGCCAACACCCTGTGCTTACCGTGGCGGGCGTCGTACTGGTCAGGCACCGTGTTATGCCGTGGAGCGCACGGTGTCTCCAGTACGCGTTCTTAGCCTGGTGCGCTACATCCCAGCTCCCCGCATCTGCCGGGCTAAGGGTGACTATCCAGCCAGGGCGGATGGTGTCAGCCCTGCTCTCCAGACCTCCAGTGCGTCTCCTCGGGCCAGGATATCCTGTGTCGGCGCTGCGCACTGTGTCTCCCGTGTGTCTGCACAGCCCAGTGCGTCCTGTGCCTGCGCCCCGCATGTGCCGGGCTAAAATCACCATCCAGCCAGGACGGGTTGTGCAGGCCCTTATTTCGAGACCTCCGGTGCGCCTCCACGGCCCGGTCTATCCTGTGCCTCCTCCGAGGACCATGCTGTTTCTCCGTCTCCTCCCTCCAGGTTCTCCCGCCTGTCCGGCACTTCCAGAGTCTCCCTCCTGTCCGGGACGGTCAGAGCCACCCATCAGTCAGGAGCTGCCAGAGCAGTGTACTGTCACGGGTGTACTGTCACGTCCTGACCTTAGTTCCTTTTTTATGTCTCTATTGTAGTTTGTTCAGGGCGTGAGTTGGGGTGGGCATTCTATGTCTTTGTTCTATGTTTTGTATTTCTGGTTTTGGCCTGGTATGGTTCCCAATCAGAGGCAGCTATCAATTGTTGTCTCTGATTGAGAACCATACTTAGGCAGCCTGTTTTCCCACTATGGGTTGTGGGTAGTTATTTTCTGTTTAGTGTGTGTTGCACCTGACAGAGCTGTTTCGGTTGTCTCTTTGTTGTTTTTGCATTTTTAGTGTTCAGTTTCTAATAAACATGACGAACACGTACCACGCTGCGCTTTGGTCCTCACCCTCTTCCACCAACGGCTGTTACAAGGCTATTGATTAGAACTTAGTGCAACAAAACAGCTCCCTAGCGGGCCAACACAATATGACACGTGTTACACAAAATGGGGATTTCAAAAGAGAGTACACGAGAAAAATACACTTGGGTACATTTGTCAGCTATGCTTATTTGAACCCTAACCTTGCCCCAAACTGCCGCTCTTGTGGGTCAGAATATAATGATGTAATTACGTGTTGAAGGTCTCCTACGGGGGTCTCTGCATGGACCGTTTCGGCTTCTCGGATGAATCACTTTTTTGGTTACAGGGTGGGTTGTCCTAACGATGTCAGTGTCCTTTGTCTTAGTGGTCTGTTTCCTCGCACTTGTTCTGAAAGGAGTCTTTTGAGAACAACCGGCCCTGTAGCTCAGGGCTCACAGCGTAGGAATGAAAGCAGTGTAGACACATGATTCGATGGAGAGTGGTGGCCGGTGGTCCTGCTTAAATTCACCCTCTTGGACACATCTACTCATCCGTAGCATAGATAGATAAAATATTCCTTTGTCTTCAACCTCATGTTGTGTTTTGGGGTGGCTGACGACTCAGACCTTGGCTGCAGCTCAGGTCACTTAGTCTGGTATGTTAATTCTTAAATCACATGTTTTATACCCTCGGGTCAGAAATGGGTGTTTCCCCATTTAGAGCAATTCTCTGGGCGTACCAAGTTACAAGGCAAAGTCTGGATTTTACTCAGATCCAATTTAGCAACTAACTTCACATTTAATCTTTACAAAAACATTCGCTTTGATCTGGACATTTCACAACGTACAATATGCAAACCTCAAGCATATACTAGGAAAACTCTTAAAGTTACAATGTTTTCATTATAACGTTGTCCTTTAACTTTTAATAACACAACAAAAACAACATTAATTTTCATATTCCATCTATCGTCATTGCCACCATTGTGGCTGACGAAACCTATTGTCCCAAAGTCCATTTATTGCATACTAATGTTCTGAGGACGGTTCTCCATAGTGACAGGACAAAGACATTTTGTCTGCTGCCTTAGATTTACAATGGGCATGAGGTGTCATAAACCCCCCCATCTTCATACCTCTCGATCTCTTCCCCTCTGGTGGGTGTGGTCCACGGTAACCTGACCCGAGCAGGCCAGTCATGCCACCTGTTTATCCACTTGTCCTTCAGACAAGGAGGTGACTGAAAATGTTGTGCTGTTTGATGCAAGAAACCCATTTACAAAATAAAATGTATGATTATTCCTATACAATTTTTACAAAGAATCTGAAAATATATGCTCCCCTCTGTCTATTGGCTACTCAGCTTTTTCAAGCCTGTATCAAAATACAACACAGCACCTTGAACTAAAGGGGAAAACTAGAAAAATTGAGTGAAATTCAATCTTGTGCTTCTCTGCGCGGGCTGATATTTCTTCTGCACTGGCAGTCCTGGGAGCTGCACGGTCAGCATGCAGGCAGCTTAGAGGGAACTTTGGTGCTCACCATTCTCCCTGTGCTTCTGAGGGCTACACACTCAATTTTATAAATAGAAAATGGAAGCTCACTGTCCCAAGCAATTAGGGACATTTTCAGTCGACAGATTCTGTTGATTAAGACTTTCTACCTCCCCCAGATGACAAGCTACCCATAGAACACAGAGTGGAATAAGGAGTGGCTTGTTTGTTTTCCATGTGAAGCTCTTTGGCTATACTGTATTAACTTCTTCAGGATTGACGGTTGAGCTAAGATATGCTAATGTGATTAGCATGAGGTTTTAAGTAACAAGAACATTTCCCAGGACATAAACATATCTGATATTGGCAGAAAGCTTACATTCGTGTAAATGAGTCCAATGAGAAGGACATACTGCTCTCCCGGGAACAGTCCCAAATCCCCGTCATTTGCACGAAGAAAAGATGGAGGAAAGGAGGAAGCAGATCGGGTTGCCTTCTAAGAATCCATAGGTGAGCGAATAATCTCCCACTGCCTTCCGTTCTACTTGCTAACATGCAATCTTTGGAAAATAAAATGGATGACCTACGATTATGATTATCCTACCAACGGGGTATTAAGAACTGTAAAATATTTTGTTTCACTGAATCGTAGCTGAACGATGACACGGATAATATAGATCTGGCAGGATTTTCCATGCACCGGCAGAACAGAGATGCTACGTCTGGTAAGATGAGGGGAGGGGGTGTGTGTGTCTCTTTTTGTCAATAACAGCTGTCTAATATTAAAGAAGTCTTGAGGTATTGCTCCCCTGAGGTAGAGTACCTTATGATAAGCTGTAGACCACACCAAGAGAGTTCTCATCTATATTATTCGTAGCCGACTATTTATCCACCACAGACCGATGCTGACACTAAGACCACACTCAACCAACTCTATAAGGCCATAAGCAAACAATAAAATGCTCACCCAGAAGAGCTCCTAGTGGCCGGGGACTTAAATGCAGGCAAAGTTAAATCAGTTTGACAAAAATTTTACCAGCAAGTCACATGTGTAACCAGAGGAAAAAAATACTCTAGACCACCATACTCCACACACAGAGATACATACAAAGCTCTCCCCCGCCCTCCATTTGGCAAATCTGACCATAATTCTATCCTCCTGATTCCTGCTTACAAGCAAAAACTGAAGCAGAAAGTACCAGTGACTCGCTCAATACAGAAGTGGGCAGATGATGCAGATGCTACGGTACAGGACTGTTTTGCTAGCACAGAGTGGAATATGTTCTGGGATTCATCCAATGGCATTGAGGAATATACCTCCTAAGTCATCGGCTTCATCAATAACTGCATCGACGACGTTGTCACCACAGTGACCGTACGTACATATCCCAACCAGAAGCCATGGATTACAGGCAACATCCGCATCAAGCTAATTGAGGTAATCAAGCTAATAATCCGGACGCTTATTAGAAATCCCACTATGCCCTCAGATGAACCATCAAACAAGCAAATTGTCAATACAGGATTATTATTGAATCCTACTACACTGGCTCTGACGCTCGTCGGATGTGGCAGGGATTGAAAATTATTACGGACTACAAAGGGAAACCCAGACGCGAGCTGCCCAGTGACGTGAGCCTACCAGATGAGCTAAATGCCTTTTATGATCACTTCGAGGCAAGCAACACTGAAGCATGCACGACAGCACTGTTCTGGATGACTGTGTGATAACGCTCTCAGTAGCCGTGAGCAAGACCTTTAAACATGTCAACATTCACAAAGCCGCGGGGCCGGATGGATTACCAGGACGTGTACTCAAAGCATGCGTGGACCAAATGGCAAGTGTCTTCACTGACATTTTCAACCTCTCCCTGACTGAGTCTGTAATACCTACATGTTTCAAGCAGACCACCATAGTCCCTGTGCCCAAGGAAGTGAAGGCAACCTGACTAAATTATTAACGCCCCGTAGCACTCACATCAGTAGCCATGAAGTGCTTTTAGAGGCTGGTCATGGCTTACATCAACAGCATCCTCCTGGATACTATAGACCCACTCCAATTCGCATACCGCCCCAACAGATCCACAGATGACACAATCTCAATCGCACTCCACACTGCCCTTTACCACCTGGACAAAAGGAACACCTATGTGAGAATGCTGTTCATTGACTACAGCTCAGCGTTCAACACTATAGTGCCCACAAAGCTCATCTCTAAGATAAGGACCCTGACACTAAACACCTCCCTCTGCAACTGGAATCCTGGACTTCCTGACGGTCTGCCCCCAGGTGTTGAGGGTAGGTCCAAACACACCAGTAGAGTCCGCCATGCTCACCCTCAACACGAGGGTCCCCCATGTTTAGTTCCATCCTGTACTCCATGTTCACCCACGACTGCATGGCCACGCTCGACTTCAACACCACCATTATGTTTGCTGGTGACACGACGGTGGTAGGCCTGATCACCAACAACGACAAGACTGACAGTTCTCTGATCTCCTCCCTATAGGCTATGTGGTGCCAGGACCACAGTGTCTTCCTCAATGTGAGCAAGACAAAGGAGCTGATCGTGAACTACAGGAAAAGGCGGGCCGATTAACGGGGGCTGTAGTGGAGCGGGTCGAGAGTTTCAAGTTTCTTGGTGTCCACATCACCAACAAACTATCATGGTCCAAACACACCAATACAGTCGTGAAGAGGGCACGACAACACCTTTTCCCACTCAGGAGACTGAAAAGACTTGGCATGGGTCCCCAGATCCTCAAAAAGTTCTACAGCTGCACCATCAAGAGCATCCTGGCCTTTTGCATCACCACCTGGTATAGCAACTGCTCGGCATCTGACTGTAAGGCGCTACAGAGGGTAGTGCGTACGGCCCAGTACATAACTGGGGCCAAGCTTCCTGCTATCCAGGACCTATATAATAGGTGATGAAAACCCATCAAATTGTCAGACTCCAGTCACCCAAGTCATAAACTGTTTTCTCTGCTACCGCATGGCAAGCGGTACCAGAGCGCCAAGTCTAGGACCAAGAGGCTCCTTAACAGCTTCTGCCCCCAAGCCATAAGACTGCTGAACAATTAATCAAATGGCCACCAGTGTAACGGTTTTCTTGCGGTGAAGGAGAGGCGGACCAAAACGCAGCGTGGTTATTATTCAATGTTCTTTAATAAAGAAACTATAAAGAAACTATACATGAATAGACTAACAAAACAAGAAATGTGAAAAACCAAAACAGCCCTATCTGGTGCAAACACAGAGAGAGGAACAATCACCCACAAACACACAGTGAAACCCAGGCTACCTAAGTATGATTCTCAATCAGAGACAACTAATGACACCTGCCTCTGATTGAGAACCACACTAGGCCGAAACATAGAAATACCCAAATCATAGAAAAACAAACATAGACTGCCCACCCCAAATCACGCCCTGACCATACTAAATAATGACAAAACAAAGGAAATAAAGGTCAGAACGTGACAACCAGACTGTAACATTGTCCACCCCCCTTCCTCCATTTGTTTTGTACACTGCTGCTACTCGCTGTTTATTATCTATGCATAGTCACTTCGCCCCTACCTACATTTACAAATTACCTCAACTAACCTGTACCCCCGCACACTGACTCGGTACTGGTACATTATTGTTATGTTATTGTGTTACGTTTTATGAAAAAAGTGGTTAAATATGTGTAATATATATATATATATATATTTCCATTTTTTTTATCTCCTAGATTTAGGACAGACACTTCAAAACCTTGTTTCTTATTATTTATTTTTTAACTGTCCTTTTTCCATTTATGAATGTGTTTTTCAAATTGCTTCTATGGGCTTTAGTATGCTTTAGTATGTGATGCTTGATGCCTTTGAAACTTAAATGAAAGGCATGCTCATACAGTTGCTTTATATATCATATTTTAACACAGACATAACACAGACATAGTGTAGCCTACATTCATTTTAATGTTACATCAGCTTCCCAAAGGATATGCATGGGCTTTTAGGTTAAAAACACTATGTCAACAAAAGACATTTAGTTCAACTGACTGCTCACTGTTTGCCAAAGGGAGGTACAGGCATGCACACATGCGGGGAAAGTCGTCTCTCACTAATAGCGTGCTTCATTATCATGCCCACACAGAGATGAAACACCTCTATTTGGGTTGATCATGGCGCTCTAAAGTAGTCTGGCATGCTCTTTGATCAATCACCAGAGTCACAGTGCTTTAAATGGCTTGCTAATCTTCTCTGAAACGTTTCTTATTTCTGTTCTGCCTTGATGAAACTCATCATTCTACAGTAGGCTACGTACTTCCCAAATGCCCAAGTCCATTACACTCCAACCCGAGAAGTATTTTGCCTGTAATAGGCCCACATGCATTGAATCTCACAGCTAGGCAGAGAAGAAATGTGTGAATTCTATAACATAACAATGTTGCTATGATGATCTCAGCTTTCCACATAGCTTCCATTCAACTTGGTTAATGTATACTATCCAAGCCCATTTTTTGGCATTCTCAGCACAACTGACAGGCTTGAAATTGACAACTCAGCATATTTTTTAACTACAGTAAACACTCATTATGCTCATAGTTATGTTCATCACGGTAACATAAATAAGCTTTGACTCAGTTAATCTACTATAAAAGGTATGCCAAACAAAAAACATTGATTTCAAAGTTTAACAAACCATACGACTATACTGTACTCTACTATACTGTATTTTTCTTTACTGCAATGTACTGTACTGTATTGGACTGTACTCTACTGTTCTATATTCACTGTATTGTACTCTATGGTACAGTACTATACTCAGTACTGTATTTTACTGTACTGTACACTACTCACGGTACTGTAATGTACCCAGTACGGTACTGTATTGTACTGGATTGTGCTGTACTCTACTGTGCTCTACTCACTGTACTGCACTGTACTACCCAAACTTGTGAAACATACGGCTATGAAAGGTTCAAACTTGGTCCAGTCCGGTCCGTCTGTGGATGATAAAATCAAGGCCAGGAAGAACTGAATCAATTTCATCCACTTGGTCAGTGCTCAGTGAATGAGGATGCTGGTTAAAGTACATTGAAAGAGATGGGCAGGTGTCAGAAAGAGCTGGGAGAGGTGACATGAATTAACTCATAAGACCCATAAGACAAAATGTATTTTTCCTTACTGATGTTAGCCCATACAAAGTCATAGAATAACAGATTCACTGCAGATAGTCCCCCACAAAAAATCAAAGGAAAGTTTGCTCTGAAGTGTCTATCCTATATCTGAGAGGTTTAAGAAAGATCAGGAAACATTGTATTTAACCCTTTATTTCTGTCACTAAACAGTCTCCATATACACTTAAATAAATGTTTTTGATTGGTACCGGGGGACCTTCAGATGAGCCTTGTGAGGCCTGTGGGCGTCCGAGAGCAAAACAACATGTATGTAAGAGTCTCATCTTTGTAGGCCAAACCGTTCGGACACTACAGACAATTTTGTGAGAAGGACGATTTTTCGGAATGTCTCATGGTCTGACAAACACCACTCTAGCTCTGTCACCTTTCACCGCAGATGCAGAATTGTTACATAGACGGATGCAGTGGATTGAGACCCATCCAATGTGAGTAACCGAACTATGGTTTGTGACTATTAAGATGTCCCATTGTAGCCAATTCAGTTGCCGTAATTCAGTTACAGATTTTTTGGGTAATTCTGTTATCAATTTGGTTTTGATCACTTAATAATTCATAAACAAAATGTATATTAGTAAAATTGGTAGGTCTACCATTACTTGTTACTCCTGTGAACCTTCCGCGATTACAGTTTTGAGTCTTTCTGGGTAAGTCTCTAAAAGATTTGCACACCTGGGGTCTCATTTATCAATCATGCTTAAGCATACATCTGTGCGTAATCCATGCGTGGGATTATTTCCATGCAAAGTGTGATATTTATATGTTTGCTTGAGAGTGTGCGTAATGTTTAAAATCTGTGAAATTGTGAGTAATAGTTGACTAACTTTTCAATTTCATTGTATTTATTTTGTGAATTCATCCAACATATCTTGACATGCTGTATAATTTGACCACATCAATGCATTTGTTACGATAATAATCCATATAAAGTACAGTTATTTGTTAAATTAGAGGTAAGTGAAACCATTGTTGAAATTCTATAAAAGACTGAGATAATGGGAACTTGAATGAGCGATGGCTGATCTTGCTCTATTTGATCCAAGTGCTATCCACCCTCAGGTTCTTTGGCAACGGGTACTATTCAGCAGGAGCTTGCTGATCGGCATCTCACAGCCCTTGATGAGCCAATGTTTTGGATGCAATCATCAGCAAAATACAATTTCCATATACCATTGCACAACAGGTTACACTTCAGGGGTTTATTTGCCACAGTGCCATCAATGGGTTCCCAAAAACGATTTAAACTATGTGAAAAGAAAAGGCTTCCACTCTTTATGTGCAGGTGATAGGTTATGTGACATGCAAAAGATGCTGCTAAATGTTGTAGCAAGGTGGCTAGGTGGAACGCACAACTCATTCATTCTGCAGAACAGCAATGTTGGCCTATATAAGCTTCAAATTTCAAGTTTTAATGTCACATGCACAAGTACAGTGAAATGCCTTTCTTGCTTGCTCTAATCCCAACCATGCAGTAATCAATAACAATGTAATACTAAAAATAACATAAGGTATTTTATTTATTTTATTTCACCTTTATTTAACCAGGTGGGCAAGTTGAGAACCTGGCCAAGATAAAGCAAAGCAGTTCGACACATACAACAACACAGTTACACATGGAGTAAAACAAACATACAGTCAATAATGCAGTAGAAGATTAAGTCTATATACGATGTGAGAAAATGAGGTGAGATAAGGGAGGTAAAGGAAAAAAAAGGCCATGGAGGCGAAGTAAATACAATATAGCAAGAAAAAAACTGGAATGGTAGATTTGCTGTGGAAGAATGTGCAAAGTAGAAATAAAAATAATGGGGTGCAAAGGAGCAAAATAAATAAACAAATAAATAAACTAGGGGATGAGGTAGTTGTTTGGGCTAAATTATAGATGAAATTATAGATTTCCAGTTTCAGAGATTTTTGTAGTTCGTTCCAGTCATTGGCAGCAGAGAACTGGAAGGAAACAATTGGTTTTGGGGGTGACCAGAGAGATATACCTGCTGGAGCACGTGCTACAGGTGGGTGCTGCTATGGTGACCAGCAAGCTGAGATAAGGGGGGACTTTACCTAGCAGGGTCTTGTAGATGACCTGGAGCCAGTGGGTTTGGCGACGAGAATGAAGCGAGGGCCAGCCAACGAGAGCGTACAGGTCGCAGTGGCGGGTAGTATATGGGGCTTTGGTGACAAAACGGATGGCACTGTGATCCACTGCATCCAATTTATTGAGTAGGGTATTGGAGGCTATTTTGTAAATTACATCGCCGAAGTCGAGGATCGGTAGGATGGTCAGTTTTACGAGAATATGTTTGGCAGCATGAGTGAAGGATGCTTTGTTGTGAAATAGGAAGCTGATTCTAGATTTAACTTTGGATTGGAGATGTTTGATGTGATTCTGGAAGGAGAGTTTACAGTCTAACCAGACACCTAGGTATTTGTAGTTGTCCACATATTCTAAGTCAGAACCGTCCAGAGTAGTGATGCTGGGCGGGCGGGCAGGTGCAGGCAGCGATCGGTTGAAGAGCATGCATTTAGTTTTACTTGTATTTAAGAGCAGTTGGAGGCCACGGAAGGAGAGTTGTATATGGCATTGAAGCTTGTCTGGAGGGTTGTTAACACAGTGTTCAAAGAAGGGCCAGAAGTATACAGAATGGTGTCATCTGCGTAGAGGTGGATCAGAGACTCACCAGCAGCAAGAGCGACATCATTGATGTACACAGAGAAGAGAGTCGGCCCAAGAATTGAACTCTGTGGAACCCCCATAGAGACTGCCAGAGGCCCGGACAACAGGCCCTCCGATTTGACACACTGAACTCTATCAGAGAAGTAGTTGGTGAACCAGGCGAGGCAGTCATTTGAGAAATCAAGGCTATCGAGTCTGCCGATGAGGATGTGGTGATTGACAGAGTCGAAAGTCTTGGCCAGGTCAATGAATACGGCTGCAGAGTAGTGTTTCTTATTGATGGCGGTTAAGATATCGTTTAGGACCTTGAGCGTGGCTGAGGTGCACCCATGACCAGCTCTGAAACCAGATTGCATAGCGGAGAAGGTGCGGTGGGATTCGAAATGGTCGGTAATCTGTTTGTTGACTTGGCTTTTGAAGACCTTAGAAAGGCAGGGTAGGATAGATATAAGTCTGTAGCAGTTTGGGACAAGAGTGTGTCCCCCTTTGAAGAGGGGGATGACCGCAGTTGCTTTGCAATCTTTGGGAATCTCAGACGACACGAAAGAGAGATTGAACAGGCTAGTAATAGGGCTTGCAACAATTTCGTCAGATCATTTTAGAAAGAAAGGGTCCAGATTGACTAGCCCGTCTGATTTGTAGGGGTCCAGATTTTGCAGCTCTTTTAGAACATCAGCTGACTGGATTTGGGAGAAGGAGAAATGGGGAAGGCTTGGGCAAATTGCTGTGGGGGGTACAGTGCAGTTGACCGGGGTAGGGGTAGCCAAGTGAAAAGCATGGCCAGCCGTAGAAAAATGCTTATTGAAATTCTCAATTATATTGGATTTATCAGTGGTGACAGAGTTTCCTATCCTCAGTGCAGTGGGCAGCTGGGAGGAGGTGTTCTTATTCTCTATGGACCTTACAGTGTCCCAGAACTTTTTTGAGTTTGTGTTGCCGGAAGCAAATTTCTTCTTGATAAAGCTATCCTTGGCTTTTCCAACTGCCTTAGTATATTGGTTTCTAACTTCCCTGAAAAGTTGCATATCACGGAGGCAAACGCCATAGGATGTTTTTGTGTTGGTTAAGGGCAGTTAGGTCTGGAGAGAACCAAGGGCTATATCTGTTCCTGGTTCTAAATGTCTTGAATGGGGCATGCTTATTTAAGATGGTGAGGGAGGCATTTTAAAAAAATAACCAGGCATCCTCTACTGACGGGATGAGGTCAATATCCTGGGAGTGTGGTGTCAGGAAAGTAACCTCACAATCAACGTCAACAAAACAAAGGAGATGATTGTGGACTTCAGGAAACAGCAGAGGGCGCACCCCCCTATCCACATCGACGGGACAGTAGTGGAGATGGTAAATTTATTAGTAAATTTTAAGTTCCTCGGCGTACACATCATGGACAAACTGAATTGGTCCACCCACACAGACAGCGTTGTGAAGAAGGTGCAGCAGCGCCTCTTCAACCTCAGGAGGCTGAAGAAATTTGTCTTGTCACCAAAAGCACTCACAAACTTCTACAGATGCACAATCGAGAGCATCCTGTCGGGCTGTATCACCGCCTGGTACGGCAACTGCTCCGCCCACAACCGTAAGGCTCTCCAGAGGGAAGTAGGGTCTGCACAATGCATCGCCGGGGGCAAACTACCTGCCCTCCAGGACACCTACACCACCCGATGTCACAGAAAGGCCATAAAGATCATCAAGGACAACAACCACCCGAGCCACTGCCTGTTCACCCCGCTATAATCCATCCAGAAGGCGAGGTCAGTACAGGTGCATCAAAGCAGGGACCGAGAGACTGAAAAACAGCTTCTATCTCAAGGCCATCACTGTTAATTAAACAGCCACCACTAACATTAAATGGCTGCTGCCAACATACTGACTCAACTCCAGCTCATGTATCACTAGCCACTTTAAACAATGCCACTTAATATAATGTTTACATACCCTACATTAATAATCTTATATGTATATACTGTACTCTATCATCTACTGCATCTTGCCATCTTTATGTAATACATCACTAGCCACTTTAAACTATGCCACTTTTATGTTTACATACCCTACATTACTACAGTATATACTGTACTCGATACCATCTACTGCATCTTGCCTATGCCGTTCTGTACCATCACTCATTCATATATCTTTATGTACATATTCTTTATCCCTTTACAGTTGTGTGTATAAGGTAGTAGTTGTGTAATTGTTAGGATAGATTACTCATTGGTTATTACTGCATTGTCGGGAACTAGAAGCACAAGTATTTCGGTACACTAGCATTAACATCTGCTTAACATGTGGAAGTGACAATTTGATTTGATTTGATCCTTCCAGGTAACCCAGGCCAGGTCGCTTAGAAAGGCCTGCTCGCTGAAGTGTTTCAAGGAGCGTTTGACAGTGATGAGTGGAGGTCACTTGACGGCTGACCCATTACGGATGCAGGCAATGAGGCAGTGATCGCTGAGATCTTGGTTGAAAACAACAGAGGTATATTTAGAGGGCAAGTTGGTTTGGATGATATCTATGAGGGTGCTCGTGTTTACGGCTATGGGGTGGTACCTAGTAGGTTCATTGATAATTTGTGTGAGATTGAGGGCATCAAGTTTAGATTGTAGGATGGCTGGGGTGTTCAGCGAGTTACAGTTTAGGTCACCTAGCAGCACGAGCTCTGAAGATAGATGGGGGGCAATCAGTTCACATATGGTGTCCAGAGCACAGCTGGGGGCAGAGGGTGGCCTATAGCAGGCGGCAACGATGAGAGACTTGTTTTTAGAGAGTTGGATTTTTTTAAAGTAGAAGTTCAAATTGTTTGGGTACAGACCTGGACAGTAGGACAGAACTATGCAGGCTATCTCTGCAGTAGATTGCAACACCGCTCCCCTTGGCCGTTCTATCTTGTCTGAAAATGTTGTAGTTAGGGATGGAGATTTCAGAGTTTTTGGTGGTCTTCCTAAGCCAGGATTCAGACACGGCTAGGACATCCGGGTTGACAGAGTGTATCAAAGCAGTGAATAAAACAAACTTAGGAAGGAGGCTTCTAATGTTAACATGTATGAAACCAAGGCTATTACGGTTACAGAAGTCATCAAAAGAGAGGGGAATAGGAGTGGAGCTAGGCACTGCAGGGCCTCGATTCACCTCTACATCACCAGAGGAACAGATGATGAGTAGGATAAGGGTACGGCTAAAAGCTATGAGAATTGGTCGTCTAGGACGTCCGGAACAGACAGTAAAATGAGGTTTCTGGGGGCGGTAAAATAGCTTCAAGGTATAATGTACATACAAAGGTATGGTAGGTTGTGAATACAGTGGAGGTAAACCTAGGCATTGAGTGATGATGAGAGAGATATTGTCTCTAGAAACATCATTGAAACCAGGTGATGTCATCGCATGTGTGGGTGGTGGAACTGAGAGTTTGGATAAGGTATAATGAGTATGGCTAGAGGCTCTACAGTGAAATAAGCCAATAAACACTAACCAGAACAGCAATGGACAAGGCATATTGACATTAAGGAGAGGCATGCTTAGCCGAGTGATCATAAGGGTCCAGCGAGTAATGAGGTTGGATAGGGTCACGGCGATTCAGACAGCAAGCCGGGCCATCGGTAGCAAGCTGACAGAGGATGGAGGTCTGTTTTTAGCCACCTCGTGAGTTTCCGTCAGTAGATTAGTAAATATTTCTCCGTTACCAAGATAATCAATCCACCTGACAGGTGTGGCATATCAAAAATCTGATTTAACAGCATGATCACTACACAGGTGCACCTTGTGCTGGGGACAATAAAGGCCACTCTAAAATGTGTAGTTTTGTCACACAACACAATGCCACAGATGGCTTTAGTGTTGAGGGAGCGTGCAATTGGCATGCTGACTACAGGAAGTCACTGCTCAGTAAAAGGCAGCCCGCTTGGAGTTTGCCAAAAGGCACCTAAACGACTCTCAGATCATGAGAAACACGATTCTCTGGTCTGATGAAACCAAGATTGAACTCTTTGGCCTGAATGCCAAGCGAGACCTGGCAGAAGAATGGGAGAAACTCCCCAAATACAGGTGTGCCAAGCTTGTAGCATCATACCCAAGAAGACTTGAGGCTGTAATCACTGCCAAAGGTGCTTCAACAAAGTACTGAGTAAAGGGTTTGAATACTTATGAAAATGTCATATTTCAGTTTTTTATTTGTAAAAATGTGTAAACATTTCAAAAAAATCTGTTTTTGCTTTGTCATTATGAGGTATTGTGTGTAGACTGATGAGGGGAAACAAAGAAACAATTTAATAAATATTTGAATAATGCTGTAACGTAATAAAATTTGGAAAAAGTCAAGTGGTCTGAATACTTTCCGAATGCACTGTATACAGGGTCAGACAGATCCAGTACCTTATTGTGCAGGGATACTGGAGTGACAGAGGTAGATATGTAAATGAAAAGGTGACTATGCATCAGGATATATGATAAACAGGTTAGCAGCAGCGTATAACATGATTGTCTGTGAGTGGGTGTGCGTGTGTGTAGAGTCAATATACTGTAAGTGTATGTGCATGTGTGTGTGAATAAGTGATGGAGTGAGTGTTTGTGTTGTAGAATCAGTGTGCGTGAGTGTGTAGGGTCCTGTGAGTGTGCAAAAAATGTAATACAACGGTCAAATTGAGATAGCCGTTTTTGTTAGCTATTTAGTTACCTATTTAGCAGTCTTATCGCTTGGGGATGGAATCTGTTCAGGAGCCTGTTGGCGTCAGACTTGATGCACCTGTACTGCTTGCCGTGCAGTAGCAGTGAAAACAGTCTATGGTTTGGGTGGCTGGAGTCTTTAACGATTTTCGGGGCCTTCATTTCACACCACCTGATATAGAGGTTATGTATGGAGCCAGATACCTGCCAAAAGGTTTAACGTAGGTATCGTTAGGATCATAAGAAAATCCAGACGTAAATTATTAGGATCGTAAGAAAAGCCATGCGTTAAACATGAACATAAACGTTGAATTTAATCTGTGAACATAGAGCGTTGGCCAGTAACCGAAAGGTGGCTGGATCGAATCCCAGAGCTGACAAGGTAAAAATCTGTCGTTCTGCCCGAGCAAGGCAGTCGATTAAGGTAGCCCCCCCGCACCTCTCTGATTCAGAGGGGTTGGGTTAAATGCGGAAGACACATTTCAGTTGAAGGCATTCAGTTGTACAACTGACTAGGTATCCCTATTTCCCCAAACACCATGTTACGATTACGGACTAACATTTTAGGCTTGAACAAAAAATCTCACCAACAAAAAAAACTTGCACCAAACGGCCTTTGAGGAGTGGGACCTGAACATGCATAACACAATAAAAAAAACAGAAGTCAGGGAAAACGGAAAGAGGTGTCCTGCACGTTTTCAAGTTAAAAGTCTTCATTCTCTATTACTCCTCAATTGAGTTTACTTCACATTTAAGTAGCTAATGTAATGGATGTGTTTACCAGCACAAGTCTAGATAGCACTAGCTTTATTATGCCTACAGTGAAGTTTCAGTCCACTAGGTGTATCTCTACAGCATGGGTATATCTCTGGGTGAGTGGACATCCCCATGCATGCACCTTATCAAAATATAATTAATTCAATATTGCACCATCCTATTCTCTGGGCTCTGTCTGTAATCATAACCAGTAGTATATACCAGGAATAATAAAACATAGAATATCAAATCAAATGTATTTATATAGCCCTTCGTACATCAGCTGATATCTCAAAGTACTGTACAGAAACCCAGCCTAAAACCCCAAACAGCAAGCAATGCAGGTGTATAAGCACGGTGGCTAGGAAAAACTCCCTAGAAAGGCTAAAACCTAGGATGAAACGTAGAGAGGAACCAGGCTATGAGGGGTGGCCAGTCCTTTTCTGGCTGTGCCGGGTGGAGATTATAACAGAACATGGCCAAGATGTTCAAATGTTCATAAATGACCAGCATGGTCAAATAATAATAATCACAGTAGTTGTCGAGGGTGCAGCAAGTCAGCACCTCAGGAGTAAATGTCAGTTGGCTTTTCATAGCAGATCATTAAGAGTATCTCTACCATTCCTGCTGTCTCTAGAGAGTTGAAAACAGCAGGTCTGGGACAGGTAGCACGTCCGGTGAACAGGTCAGGGTTCCATAGCCGCAGACAGAACAGTTGAAACTGGAGCAGCAGCACGGCCAGGTGGACTGGGGACAGCAAGGAGTCATCATGTCAGGTAGTCCTGAGGCATGGTCCTAGGGATCAGGTCCTCCGAGAGAGAGAAAGAAAGAGAGAAAGAGATAATCAGAGAGAGCATACTTAAATTCACACAGGACACCGGATAAGACAGGTGAAATACTCCAGATACAGTATAACAAACTGACCCTAGCCCCCGACACATAAATTACTGCAGCATAAATACTGGAGGCTGAGACAGGAGGGGTCAGGAGGCGCTGTGGCCCCATCCGATGATATCCCCGGACAGGGCCAAACAGGAAGGATATACCACTAGAGGGACATCTTCAACCACCAACTTACCATCCTGAGACAAGGCAGAGTATAGCCCACAAAGATCTCCACCACGGCACAACCCAAGGGGGGATGCCAACCCAGACAGGAAGATCACATCAGTGACTCAACCCACTCAAGTGACACAGGGCAGAGTATAGCCCACAGCCTATAACCCCTCCTAGGGACGGCATGAAAGAGCACCAGTAAGCCAGTGACTGTAAGCCAGCCCCTGTAATAGGGTTAGAGGCAGAAAATCCCAGTGGAAAGAGCGGAACCGGCCAGGCAGAGACAGCAAGGGCGGTTTGTTGCTCCAGAGCCTTTCCGTTCACCTTCACACTCCTGGGCCAGACTACACTCAATCATATGACCCACTGAAGAGATGAGTCTTCAGTAAAGACTTAAAGGTTGAGACCGAGTTTGCGTCTCTCACATGGGTAGGCAGACCGTTCCATAAAAATGGAGCTCTATAGGAGAAAGAACCTGCCTCCAGCTGTTTGCTTAGAAATTCCAGGGACAATTAGGAGGCCTGCGTCTTGTGACTGTAGCGTACATATAGGTATGTACGGCAGGACCAAATCAGAGAGCTAGGTAGGAGCAAGCCCATGTAATGCTTTGTAGGTTAGCAGTAAAACGTTGAAATCAGCCCTTGCCTTAACAGGAAGCCAGTGTAGGGAGGCTAGCACTGGAGTAATATGATAAAAATGTTTGGTTCTAGTCAGGATTCTAGCAGCCGTATTTAGCACTAACAAAGTTTATTTAGTTCTTTATCCGGGTAGCCGGAAAGTAGAGCTTTGCAGTAGTCTAACCTTGAAGTAACAAAAGCATGGATACATTTTTCTGCATCATTTTTGGACAGAAAGTTTCTGATGTTACGTAGATGGAAAAAAGCTGTCCTTGAAACAGTCTTGATATGTTCGTCAAAAGAGAGATCAGGGTCCAGAGTAACGCTGAGATATTTAAGAGTTGATAAGAGATGTTTTGTGAATCTATGAATTATGTATGACCACTGGAGTATTTTCTTTGTTTAATATTTTTATATTTATTTAATCACCAAAAAATCTTGCCAAAGATTTAATATGAACAGGGGTTAATATGAATTAAAAAATAATATGACATGATTAATATGAATCGGGTCATGAAATGAACAATGGAGAGGTTAAACATAGACTAAGTCTGGCAGAAGCTTATTCCTACACTTTACAATAACTTACATTGGTCTTAGGTAGTCGCCGTATAGGCTATTCCCTCCATCAAGACACTGCTGCCCAGTTGAAGAGCCTGTGATCTCCATGCAGCACCACAGCACCATGCACCTTTGGAAAAGTACCCCTCAGCTTCAGAAAATGCCTTTCTGGAGGCATGCAGCTATAGAGTCATTATACCCTAATGTAGGTCTATTTGCCTGCTAGCCAAATAAAGTGCAGAGCATGCATGATGCGTGCAATTTGTCATTGCAACATATTTGAACATTTAATTACTCCATCATTCCATTCAGTCAGTATGTCATCAATTCAGTAATTTGTCTGCAATAGGAACTAAATCAAAGATAGGTGAACAGTCATATCCATTTGTTTATTGAAATCCATGTGTATTCCAAACGTTATTTAGCCTATCACTAATAATTCAATGTTTAATTTAGGCCTATCCAAATAAAAAAAATTGGCCTTCAACTTGTAGGCATTGCAATTTAGGATATCATTTTGGGTACTGGTGTCTTGGGGAATAATTCTAGAACCCTATTTGTGTTTTAGAAGTGTTTATAATATAGGGCTCCCCTTAAAAAGAGGCCCTAGCTCACAGGCCTCTAAATACATCTTAAAATAAAATAGTTGAAGAGCAAGTGCAGTCGCTGAAAGGTAAAAACAGATCTGGCAATAAAAATAGGCTATAGATAGTCTTAACCATTTGGGACCTCTTGGCTATTTAACTCAGGACAGGTTATAGCCTATGGGAAAAAGTGTGATTCATTAGGTTACATGATCACCAAAATAACCCCACGTGGCTATAAAAAAAATTATACAATTATATGGCCATTAAATAACACACAACATCATGGCATCTTTAGAATAGACCTTGTCTAAATCATATTTACTTTCTATTTGCAGCTCAGATGGTTATTCTATTCTCTTCTGTGTCTTTATCAATCTCACACAGTAATTTGCTGAAGGCCCAAGCCTATACTATGCCATCTACTGGTATAACATCATAATTGAATGCAGTTCTTAAAATGGCTCTACACTTTTGTTTTGGAAATGAAACTGAAAGCTGCAAAGCAACTCTAAAGTCTGGGCTAGAGTTGCTTAATTGACTAGCTACGTTCGGTTCATGTCCTTTTCAGCTGCCACATTACTGATAAATGTTTGTACGCATAAAAAGATCTGTAACCGAGTAAAGAGAGATGTAAATTAAGAACTGAACGTGTACATGTTCATTGTCATATGTTTTATAGATCTATTTTAACGTTTTCGTTTCATGTTTCACACATTGCTTTTCTTACTATCCTAACAATTTACGTATGAATTTTCTTACTATCCTGACGATACATACGTTCAACCTTTTGGCATGTATCTGGCTCCATAGTCATGGATGGCAGGGAGCTCAGCCCCAGGGATGTACTGGGCTGTCCGCACCACCGCCTGTACTGCGATGCGACCAAGGGTGGTGCTATTGCCATACCAAGCAGTGATGAAGCCAGGCAAGATGTTCTCAATGGTACAGCTGTATAACTTTTTGAAGATTTGAGGGGCCCATGCCAAAACTTTTCAACATCCTGAGGGGGAAGAGTCACTGTTGCGCCTTCTTCACGACTTTGCATGTGTATGTGGATCATTTTAAGTCAGAGATTTGGACGCCAAGGAACTTGAAGCTCTCGACCCGCTCCTCTGTAGCCCGTCGATGTGGATGGGGGTGTGCTCACCCCCGCAATTCCAGTAGTCAACGATCAGCTCCTTGGTCTTACTGACATTGAGGGAGAGGTTGTTGTCAAATCAAGTCAATGTTTATGCAGCTAGCCAGGTTAGCCAATGTGCGGGAGCACTGGTTGGTCGGCCCAATTGAGGAAGTATGTACATGAATGTATAGTTAAAGAGACTATGCATATATGATAAATAGAGAGTAGCAGCACAACACAACCTCCTACCTGTAGTCTGTCTCATCGTCACCGGTGATCAGGCCTACCACCGTTGTGTCATCAGCAAACTTAATGATGGTGTTGAAGTCGAGCGTGGCCATGCAGTCATGGGTGAACATGGAGTAAAAGATGGGACTAAGCACAGTTCCAGGGTCCTAAGCTTGGTGACAAGCTTGGAGGGGAATGAACAGCATTCTCACATAGGTATTCCTTTTATCTTGGTGGGTTAGGGCAGTGTGGAGTGCAATTGAGATTGCTTAGTCATTGGATCTGTTGGGGCGGTATGCAAATTGGAGTGGGTCTAGGGTGTCTGGGATGATGGAGTTGATGTGTGCCATAACCAGCCTCTGAAAGCACTTCATGATTACAGATGTGAGTTCTTAACCTTAGTTCTTGGGATCAGGAATGATGGTGGTCATCAAGGAGAGATTGAAAATTAGCATGAATAAACCTGCCAGCTTTTCTACGCATTCCCTGAGAATGCGCCCTGGAATACCGTTCGGCCCCACAGCCTTGTGGCTGTTGACCTGATTAAAGGCCTCACTCAATTCGGCCTAGGAGAGCGAGATCACCCAATCCTCTGGGTCGATTGCAGCCCTCACATCTGGAACAATGTTGTTATTGTCGAAGCGTGCATAAAATGTATTCAGTTCGCCTTTGTAATCCGTAAATTACTGTAGCCCCTGTGACAGGCATCGGAGCCTGTGTAATATGATTCCACTTTATTTGTATATTGTCCTTTTGCTCGTTTGATGACTTCGTGGAGGTCATAGCGAGACTTCTTGTACTTGTTCCTGTCTTCAGTCGCGGCCTTAGGGTTCTTTGTGATACCCCCGTCTGCGGCAGCCCTGTCCCTTAGTTTAGCGTCAACCTCTAAATGTAGGGCTTTTCTTTGGGGAAGCAGCAAACCTTCACTGTGGGGTCAACATTGCAGATGCATTTCCTAGTGAAGCCGGTGACGGAGGTGGTTAACTTATCTTCCTGTTTGAGCTTTTGCTTGTAAACAGTAAGCAGTACAGACAGAGTCATGATCTGATTTGCCTAATGGCAGATGAGGAAGGACCTTGTAGGCTTGCTTGTGGGTATAATAATAGTGGGCTAGGACTTTATCTCCCCTAGTGGTGAGGGAGACGTGTTGATGGGAGTTGGGCATCACGTGTCATAATTAAAATGGTCAGCAACCAGAGAAGCAGCCTGTGGATGTAAGTTTTCCTGCTTGTTTAAAGTCTCTGATGGTTTGTTAAGTGCCCGCTTGTTATTTTTCTTGTCCTGTGGTAGAATGTACAGTCATGACCAAAAGGTTTGAGAATGACACGAATAGTAATTTTCACAAAGTCTGCTGCCTCAGTTTGTATGATGACAATTTGCATATACTCCAGAATCTTATGAAGAGTGATCAGATGAATTGCAATTAATTGCAAAGTCCCTCTTTGCCATGCAAATGAACTGAATCCCCCCAAAACATTTCCACTGCATTTCAGTCCTGCCACAAAAGGACCAGTTGATATCACTCGTTAACACAGGTGTGAGTTTTGACGAGGACAAGGCTAGAGATCACTCTGTCATACTGATTGAGTTCGAATAACAGACTGGAAGCCTCAAAAGGAGGGTGGTGCTTGGAATCATTGTTCTTCCTCTGTCATCCATGGTTACCTGCAAGGAAACACATGCCGTCATCATTGCTTTGCACAAAAAGGTATTCACAGGCAAGGATATTGCTGCCAGTAAGATTGCACCTAAAACAACTATTTATCGGATCATCAAGAACATCAAGGAGAGTGGTTCAATTGTTGTGAAGAAGGCTTCAGGGCACCCAAGAAAGTCCAGCAAGTGCCACGACCGTCTCCTAAAGTTGACTCAGCTGCGGGATCAGGGCACCACCACTACAGGGCTTGCTCAGGAATGGCAGCAGGCAGGTGTGAGTACATCTGCAAGCACAGTGAGGTGAAGACTTTTGGAGGATGGCCTGGTGTCAAGAAGGGCAGCAAAGAAGCCACTTCTCTCCAGGAAAAACTTCAGAGACATACTGATATTCTGCAAAAGGTACAGGGATTGGCCTGCTGAGGAATGGGGTAATGTCTCTCTGATGAATCCCTTTTCCGATTGTTTGGGGCATCCGGAAAAAGCTTGTCCGGAGAAGACAAGGTGAGCGCTACCATCAGTCCTGTGTCATGCCAACAGTAAAGCATCCTGAGACCATTCATGTGTGGGGTTGCTTTTCAGCCAAGGGAGTGGGCTCACTCACAATTTTGCCTAAGAACACAGCCATGAATAACGAATGGTACCAACACATCCTCAGAGAGCAACTTCTCCCAACCATCCAGGAACAGTTTGCTGACGAACAATGCCCTTTCCAGCATGATGGAGCACCTTGCCATAAAGCAAAAGTGATAACTAAGTGGCTCGGGGAACAAAACATTGATATTTTGGGTTTTGAAACATTGATATTTTGATATTTTGGGCCAGGAAACACCCCAGACTAATCCCATTGAGAATTTGTGGTCAATCCTCAAGAGCTGGGTAGACAAACAAAAACACACAAATTCTGACAAACTCCAAGCATTTATTATGCAGGAATGGGCTGCCATCAGTCAGAATGTGGCCCAGAAGTTAATTGACAGCATGCCAGGTCAGATTGCAGAGGTCTTGAAAAAGAAGGGTCAACACTGCAAATATTGACTCTTTGCATCAACTTCATGTAATTGTCAATAAAGGCCTTTGACACTTATGAAATGCTTCTAATTATTCTTCAGTAGTCCATAGTAACCTCTGACAAAAATATCTAAAGAAACTGAAGCATCAAACTTTGTGGAAATTAATATTTGTGCCATTCTCAAAACTTTTGGCCATGACTGCATACAGCAGTCACGATAACAGCTGAAAACTCTCATGGGAGGTAGAAGGGTCGGCATTTGATCATTAGGTATTTCAAGATTGGTGAACAATTAGTCGATACTACCAGCACACTCGAGTAAGCACACCAGTTGTTTTTGATGAAGAAGCAAACCCTTCCCCATCTCAATTTCTCTGAATCCACTGTCCTGTCCAGACGGTGAATGGAGAATCCATCGAGTTGGATAGCCATGCATCAGAAAATCTGAGAATATTGCAGTTTCGAGTCCCATTGGTAGAAAATCTGCGATCGGAGGACATCCATCTTATTATAAAGTGACAAGTAGAATGGAGGGAAGTCTTTCCTTTGCCTTAATCTCACCAGGATCCCCCCTCTCTTGCCTCTGCAACGCCTGCGTTTCCTCTTGGGGTAGCCTGAACACTGGGTAGGATTTGAAAAAAGAGCCCAGGGCAGATCAGTCAAAGTTGAAGCCAGAATTGAGGTAAGTAACTGCCAAATATGATCTTCAAAAGTTATTGTCGGTTGCAAGAAGTTATAGCAGATACATTTTGTGAAAATAAAGTAAAAATAAACAACAATAGAATCACAAAATAGCGAAGTTGGGTCGGAGCTTGCAAAACAGGGACCATCTAGTACGTTGCCCTTTTGTCTGAAAAAGCCTACAGGAAAGAGTTGTTGAGGATGGATGGTTTATTGGTGAGTGTTGCCTACTAATTTGAAGTATATTTGCCATTGCTAAAGCAACTTGAATTGTCCTAATTGTGTCCTCTCTTTGTAGCTATGTTTTATTTTTTTTGGTCAAGTCACAGCTGAAACATTTTGGTTGCACTCAATCTCTGATACTAATCATGAACAGAAAAGTATTTAGAGCCTTTTTACCAGTTTTCTTCACACCTATTATTGCACAGATAGTGAGACCATGCAATTTATTATGAGACTTGTTCAGCACATTTTTTACTCCTGAACTTATTTAGGCTTGCCGTAACAAATAATTTTTTACATAAAAAAAAAACATTTCAACTTTATTTATCCAGGTAGGCCAGTTGAGAACAAGTTCTCATTTACAACTGCGACCTGGCCAAGATAGAGCAAAGCAGTGCAACACAAACAACACAGAGTTACACATAGGATAAACAAACATACAGTCAATAAAACTATAGAAAAGTCTATATACAGTGTTTGCAAATGTTGTAAAATTAAGGAGGTGAGGCAATAAATAGGCCATACTGACGAAGCAATTAAACACTGGGGTGATAGATGTGCAGAATATGAATGTGCAAGTAGAGCTCCTGGGATGCAAAGGAGCAAAAAAAAACAACAACATGGGGAGAGGTAGTTGGGTGGGCTATTTACAGATGGGCTATGTACAGGTGCAATGATCGGTAAACTGCTCTGACAGCTAATGCTTAAAGTTAGTGAATATAAGTCTCCAGCTTCAGTGATTTTTGCAATTCGTTCCAGTCATTGGCAGCAGAAAACTGGAAGGAAAGGCGCCCAAAGGAGGAGTTGGCTTTGGGGATGACCAGTGAAATATACCTGCTGGAGCGTGTGCTACGGGTGGGTGCTGGTTTGGAATACTAAGTTGAATACTTATTGACTCAAAACATTTCAGCTTTTCATTTTTTATTAATTTGTAAACATTTCTAAAAACATAATTCCACTTTGACATTATGGGGTATTGTGTGTAGGCCAGTGACACAACATTTACATTTTGTCCATTATAAATTCAGGCTGCAACACAGCAAAATGAGGAAAAAGTCAAGAGGTGTGAATACTTTGTGAAGGCAATATAGTTTTGTAAGATTTAACTAACTCAGTAGAGACCAAAGGAATTTCCAGAGTTATCCATCCCTGAGACCGGGTGTGCCGACACTGCTTCCAGAGGCAGTTTAGAACTCTGTAGTGAGTATTGCAACCAAGGATTGTCTATTTTTACGCATTACATGCTTCAGCACTAGGCGTTCCCGTTCTTTGAGCTTGTGTGGCCTAACACTTCAAGGCTGAGCTGTTGTTGTTCCTAGAGGTTTCCACTTCACAATAACAGCACTTACAGTTGACCTGGGCAGCTCTAGCAGGGCATACATTTAATGAACTGACTTGTTGGAAAGGTTACATCGTATGACGGTTCCAAGTTAAAAGTCACTGAGTTCTTCAGTAAGGTCATTTTAGTGCCAATGTTTGACTATGGAGATTGTGTGGCTGTGTGCTCAATTTTATACACCTTGTCAGCAATAGGTGTGGCTTGAATAGCCAAATCCAATACATTCGAAGGGGTGTCCATATACTTCTGTATATATATATATAGTGCGGGTGTATAAGGTTCATCAGTCTTATCCAATTCTATGATCATTGGTAATTACTTTATGTAAGCTTCTGTAGACATATAAAACAGAGCAATGTGCTTCGCTATTCAAACCCACGTTGGGTTGAGCCTAGTAATATACTGTGCATTAGAGGATAAGGCTTCAATTTGAGCCCTGGACAGAGCAGAATGACCTTCATTAGCACAAGCTGACTTTGATAGTAATTTATATTCTCTCACTAATCGTTCTGTATGGATGTGCACATCTACTCTGTGAAGAATGGAAGGAAGGAAATGTGTTGTGTGGTAGCAGCACAGAGTTAACACAGTTCACATCATTTTCCTGTCCTGATATCGCTTTAGTCACATGCACACACATATATACGCACTCACACACACACAAACCCATCCACCTACCCACACACTCACAACCATCCACCTACCCACACCAACGTTTTTGAATTTTAAAAAAAATCATGGGAGGCTGTTACAGGATATCTGCTGAAACCTCCACATTTTTAGGACCTCCTGACGTGCCCATGGGCTCCACGCTCCGTTCCGTCAGGGTCCTAATTTGTGAAATTGTTACTTTTATGCCTCACCTGAAAAGGGAATCATTAATTAGATCATGGCATCACTTGCATCAGCCTCTCATTCAGTGTATCACACAGCTCTCTGGTGAAGTGCTCTTTGCTGCCCTGCTCTTGGCCTGTCATTGTGTTTTGGCTCTGGCAGGCAGAGTGGTACGGGCAACTCTCTCTCGTTCATGAGTCATGGGCAGCCTTCCACTCTCTCACTGAGCACCATTCATTTTACATCATTTAATGGATGCTTGGGTAATTCTCAGCTTTATAAAGCCTTTTGGGCCCCTTTTGAGCTTTTTTAATCTCTACGTCTAACTGACCTTGATTATCTGAGCAAGGATGTCTTTACTGTTTTCCCCTGTAATGATGAGTCATTTTTCGGGTACCATTTTTTAAAACTGAAAATGGCTGGGAATAATGAGCATCAATACTCAGTCAGGTACCCTCTAAAGTTCTCCCTATGGAACTGAATGCTGTGTATGAAGATGTTCAAGGTGTACGTAAGTCTGAAGTTGTTGCTTTAGGTGTTGTTTTTCAAAGGAAAAAACATTTGAAACCTGCGAGGGGTACAAGTTAAGTGCTCAGACCCATAGCTGCTGATCGTATCATTCTACTACTACATATCAGGTGATTAAAAACCTACCAGGGACATCATTACACTGTCTCAATAATAGACTCAGCACAATCAGAGGTGGGGAGGGATGTGTGTGTCAATTGTGTGTGTGCATGCGTGCGTGTTTGCATGCTTCCGTGCATTAGGGATTGGAATTTGTGTGGGATGTCTGGAGGTTTGTGTGCTACTCCACCTCTGTTTTCAGCAATCCGCTTATAAGTCTGATGATGTCTGGTTGCTTTTTTCTTTGTTTATTTTTTGTTTTGTCTTTGTCTGTATATCATGGCAGTGCTGCACTGTGATTTGTCTGGGTTGTTGTTGTTGGGCAGATGGGCAGCCGGAGCAGCCATGCTGGCGGGACTGAGGGAATGGGAGGGTGTTTGATCTGTCTGGGTCTGGAGGAGAGACTGACTGTCATCTTCAGTCTGAGGAACTGCTGCAGGAGGAAAAGCATAGCGCTTCAGAGATCATGGCAAGGCAGTTTAATGAGGCCACCAGAGAGAAAGAGGGAGAGAGAGGGAAGGAGAGAGAAAGAGGGATCAAGTGAGAGATAGCGAGAGAGATAGAGGGAGAGAGATATGGCATGCAGCGCAGCGGCCCACAGCCTTTAAAGGTGTAACACACACACCTCTGTCTCACACACTCACTAACTGACTGAGTTAGAGCAGAGCATAGGTACTGTACTGTGAGGCAGTTGAATTCCTTTTCTTGACGTTTTTCACTCTCTCACTCCCAATAGAACAACCCAAGCATACAGGCTTTCCTTGACAACGTTCAAACGGTTGCAGCTGTGCCCTGGAAATGACTAAACATTCCGGACGAGACACATAAGCTACAGTAACGGATTTATCCGGGACTTTCAGAATCAACCGGCAGCATTCCATATATTCTACATTAATTTATAAGCTCATGCATACCAATGCTCAGCAGTCTGAGTTTTGAATCCAGTGTGGATGGATCCACAGGGTCCAGCTTGCCTTAATTCAGCCCATTGGGCTATTCTGCTGCTCTATTTCGTCCACAAACGCAGCGGAGGCATATGACAGCTTGGCAGGACTACTGGAGGGGGCAGTGCTGTGCTCGGCTCTCCAGCTGCTTCAGAGTGCTGCTATGAAAAGCCTGTTAGTAGCTCCCTCCCTCACACAAATCAACAGGGACGGATGGGGGAAAAGTCTGAACAGGAGAGAGTGCGCGAGTGAAGGAATTTCCCGCCATAACTCCAGGTCTGTGATGTGTAAAGAAAATGTCATGAATTTGTAAATGTCCAGTCTGTCCTAGTCTGTACATGGAACAGTACATGGAAAATTGACTTATTAGGCCCATAACAATACAGGTCATCATTGATGCTTATTAATGAGTGCATTGCATTGTGGAGAGATGCTGCAGATGGATGATGTGACCTCCAGCTCGGGTTCAATGACACCGCTTGATTTACAGTGGGGAACAGCAGGCAGAGTGGAGCAGAGCAGAGCACGGTGAAGGGGACAGCAAATTAACTAGCAGTTTGACCTTTCTGTAAGGCTCTGACTCATCCACTCATTCCCTTTGTCACAAGATTAAGCTTTTCAATGCACTGTAAGGTCATGGGGTTTACACAGGTGTATCTCTCTGGCGGATGAGACTGGATGAGGGCTGTATGGAGTTTGTTCAGTTAGAGGAGACATAAAGAGGGTACTTTCTCAGCCCTGCCTAAAGTGGGATTGCTCTGGCCTGAGTTTGGAGGGGTTATGTCATACATACTCTGCATGAAGCTAGAGACGAATACACTATAGTAGCTCCTTATGTGAACATCTTGGACTCTGTCTGTGTGCATGCGCATGCCTGTGGGCATGTGTATACACCCTCTCCCTTTCTCACCAGCATGCATGCCCATCTATTTGTTACCCAATGGCCTCTCTTTCTCTCTCTGTCTGTCTAGCTCAGATCTCCATGATCTGCCATGGGAGGGCATCATACACATCTCTGAAGTACAGTGGGGCAAAAAAGTATTTAGTCAGCCAACAATTGTGCAAGTTCAAACAAGCAAGAAACAAGCAAGATTTCTGACTCTCACAGACCTGTAACTTCTTCTTTAACCTCTTGGATCTCTAGGGGCGCTATTTCATTTTTGGATAAAAAACGTTCCCGTTTTAAGCGCAATATTTTGTCTCGAAAAGATGCTCGACTATGCATATTATTGACCGTTTTGGAAAGAAAACACTCTGAAGTTTCAGAATCTGCAAAGATATTGTCTGTAAGTGCCCCAGAACTCATTCTACAGGCGAAACCAAGATGATGCGTCAACCAGGAAATGAGCAGAATATCTGAAGCTCTTTTTTTCATTGTCTCCTTATATGGCTGTGATTGCGCAAGGAATGAGCCTACACTTTCTGTCGTTTCCCCAACGTGTTTGCAGCATTGTGACGTATTTGTAGGCATATCATTGGAAGATTGACCGTAAGAGACTACATTTTCCAAGTGTCCGCCTGGTGTCCCTGCGTCGAAATTGGAGCGCAAAGCCAGGTGTACTTACTTTTCCATTTGAGAGCAAGGAGAAACCAGGCTTCCACGAAGGATATATCATCGAAGAGATATGTGGGAAAACACCTTGAGGATTGATTCTAAACCACGTTTGCCATGTTTCAGTCGATATTATGGAGTTAATTTGGAAAAAAGTTCGCGTTTTGAGGGCTGAATTTCCGTTTTTTTTTTTTTTTTTTTTTTTTTTTTTTTTTTTTTGGTAGCCAAATGTGATGTACAAAACGGAGCTATTTCTAATACACAAATAATCTTTTTGGAAAAACTGAGCATCTGCTATCTAACTGAGAGTCTCCTCATTGAAAACATCAGAAGTTCTTCAAAGGTAAGTTATTTTATTTGAAGGCTTTACTTGTTTTTGTGATAGTTGCTTGCTAAATGCTAACGTTAATGCTAACGCTAAATGCTACGCTAGCTAGCTACTGTTACACAAATGATTGTTTTCCTATGGTTGAAAAGCATATTTTGATAATCTGAGATGACAGTGTTGTTAACAAAAGGCTAAGCTTGAGAGATAGCATATTTATTTCATTTCATTTGCGATTTTCATGAATAGTTAACGTTGCGTTATGGTAATGAGCTTAGGTCTATAAATAGAATCCCGGATCCGGGTTTGGTCGTCGCAACAGGTTAAGAGGCTCCTCTGTCCTCCACTCCTTACCTGTATTAATGGCACCTGTTTGAACTTGTTATCAGTATAAAAGACACCTGTCCACAACCTCAAACAGTCACACTCCAACCTCCACTATGGCCAAGACCAAAGAGCTGTCAAAGGACACCAGAAACAAAATTGTAGACCTGCACCAGGCTGGGAAGACTGAATCTGCAAAAGGTAAGCAGCTTGGTTTGAAGAAATCAACTGTGGGAGCAATTATTAGGAAATGGAAGACATACAAGACCACTGATAATCTCCCTCGATTTGGGGCTCCACGCAAGATCTCACCCCGTGGGGTCAAAATGATCACAAGAACGGTGAGCAAAAATCCCAGAACCACACGGGGGGACCTAGTGAATGACCTGCAGAGAGCTGGGACCAAAGTAACAAAGCCTACCATCAGTAACACACTAAGCCGCCAGGGACTCAAATCCTGCAATGCCAGTTTGCTAGAGAGCATTTGGATGATCCAGAAGAAGATTGTGAGAATGTCATATGGTCAGATGAAACCAAAATATAACTTTTTGGTAAAAAGTCTACTCGTCGTGTTTGGAGGACAAAGAATGCTGAGTTGCACCCAAAGAACACCATAACTACTGTAAAGCATGGGGGTGGAAACATCATGCTTTGGGGTTTTTTTTCTGCAAAATGACCTGGACGACTGATCCGTGTAAAGGAAAGAATGAATGGGGCCATGTATCGTGAGATTTTGAGTGAAAACCTCTTTCCATCTGTAAGTCTTCACAAGGTTTTCACACACTGTTGCTGGTATTTTGACCCATTCCTCCATATTTTACAGGACACCTGGAGATAATTATTCCCAACTACAAAAGACTATTCCTTTTTTAAATGCACTCAACAATAGACTGGGTTCTAAAATCCATTATATTGTGATATCGGATCATTCTCCTGTACAATGTTTAGTTACACCAACAGAAAATACACTTAGTGACAGAATATGGGGAATGAACAAAGTGCATGTTCAAGACCCGTAATTTATTAAATAAGTAAACAAAACAATACAAATATTTATCATTACAAAGGTAGACATAGAGGACAGCAAAAATCCGAACACCGACATAATTGGGGGAATGGTAATCTTATACTCTGCAAAAGTAAAATCTTAGAAATGAAAATGTAAGAAAAAATAAATCACTATCTTAGAAAAGACCATAAAAATATTGACAAGGTAAGGAAGAAAGTAAAATGTCTGAACCTAGGCAAGAATATTGCCAACAACTACAGGTTAAACTTAAATAAAGCATACTATTTAATGGCAAATAAAGCTGGTAAACACCTTACAGCCCTCACAAAATGAATGCACGCCAAAGCAGTTCTAATTTTTAAAGATAAGGTTACAAATGCTTTAATTAGAAAAAATTATGCTACAGTATTAATAACAATTTTCAAAGCTTGTATGAAAATGTATATAAATCATAATTAAATAACAATTGGACTGATACTACAGCCCTCTCAGGCTCAATAACCCTGAAACACTTTCATCAGATGAAAAAGGAATCACAAGAAATGGAAATCACCCCTAAATAAATATTAGACACTGTTTAAACATTTGTGTGGAGAAAAGCATCAGGGATGGATGGCTTTCCCATCAAATTTGATTTGTTATTCTAGGAGAATGTAGCGCCCCTATTTACTCAAATGACAACACACATGTCACTCAATTCAGTGCTTCTGAGTTCCATGTATCAAACAGTTATTTCAGTTATATTAAAACCAGGAAAAATTACAGACCCATAAATGTAATAAATTGCATCAATAACATAATAACGAAACTCATAAGCAACTAAATGGCAAAACTCTTGATACATATTAATCAAACATGGTTTATTAAAAATAGACACTTAGAAACAAATACAATAATACGTTTCAGTATAATACACAAAAAAACATGTTGATTTAAAATGTCAATTGATGCCAAAAAGGCTTTCAACCATCTTGAGTGGTCTTTTCTATTCCAAACTTTGGAAGCATTCAACTTTCCAGTTGAAATTTTACATTTCATAAAAATATTATATAAATATCTTAAAGCAAAAATAGACACAAATAATACATTATCTGATGAAATTGATTTAAAAAAAGTGGGGCATGAGACAGGGATGTCTTCTCTCCCCTCTCCTGTGTGCAGTGGCAATTGAACCAATGCTTGCAAAACTAATAAGACAGGACCCAAACATAACAGGTATCAGTACTGGTAAACATGAATATAAACTAAACTTATTTGCAGTTGATCTCCTGATATACCTGGCTAGTATTGATAACTCAATGCCCGCCTTGTTAAAAATATTTTTAGAATACTCTTAAATCTCAGGATATAGGATGTAGAATGTACTTTAATGTCTTATGGCTGCAGGGGCAGCATTGAGTAGCTTGGAAGAAAGATGCCCAGAGTAAACAGCCTGCCTCTCAGTCCCAGTTGCTAATATATGCATATTATTATTAGTATTGGATATATAAAACCCTGAAATTTCTAAAACTGTTGGAATGATGTCTGTGAGTATAACATAACTCATATGGCAGGCAAAAACCTGAGAAGAAATCCAAACAGGAAGTGAGAAATCTGAGGTTGGTCGATTTTCAACCCAGCCCCTATTGAATTCATAGTGGGATATGGATGAAGTTGCACTTTCTAGGGCTTCCACTAGATATCAACCATCTTTAGAAACTTGAATGAGGCTTCTACTGTGTTGTGGGGCGCAATTCACATGATAGCAACCTGCATTCCATGGCTTCTCTACACACAAAGGAATTCTCCGGTTGGAACTTTATTGAAGATTTATGATAACAACACCCTAAAGATTGATTCTGTACTTAGTTTGACAAGTTTCTTTGACCTGTAATTTAACTTTTTGAAGTTTCCGTACGACATTCGGATGGACCTGCACGAGCTTCTGGATTTGTGTACTAAACGGGCTAACAAAAGTAGCTACTTGGATATAAATAATGGATATTATCAAACAAATCAAGCATTGTTCTGTTTTGTTTGATAAAGTTCATATTTATATCAAAACATCTAAGTTTACATTGCCGCGTTACGTTCACTAGTTCCAAAAACATCCAGCGATTTTGCATAGCCACAACAATTTAACAGAAATACTCATCATAAATGTAGATGAAAATTCAAGTTATACGCATGGAATTATTGATATACTCCTTAACCTCTTGGAACTCCCCATACCGGATCCGGTATCAGGAATACAGACTCAAGCTCATTACCATAACGCAACGTTAACTATTCATGAAAATCGCAAATGAAATGAAATAAATATGCCATCTCGCAAGCTTAGCCTTTTGTAAACAAAACTGTCATCTCAGATTTTCAAAATATGCTTCTCAACCATAGGAAAACAATAATTTGTGTAACAGTAGCTAGCAAACAAAGGATTTAGCGTTAGCATAGCGTTAGCATCCAGCACGCAACATTTCAACAAAAACATAAAAGCCTTCAAATAAAATCATTTACCTTTGAAGAACTTCTGATGTTTTCAATGAGGATACTCTCAGTTGGATAGCAGATGCTCAGTTTTTCCAAAAAGATTCTTTGTGTATTAGAAATAGCTCCGTTTTATACATCACATTTGGCTACCAAAAAAAAAACGAAAATTCAGTCCTCAAAACGCGAACTTTTTTCCAAATTAACTCCATAATATCGACTGAAAACATGGCAAACGCTGTTTAGAATCAATCATCAAGGTGTTTTTCACATATCTCTTCATTGATACATCGTTCTTGGACACATGCTTTCTCCCCTGAATCAAATGGTAAAGTGGAAGCAGCTGGCAATTGCGCACCGAATTCGACGCAGGACACCAGGCGGACACTTGGAAAATGTAGTCTCTTATGGTCAATCTTCCAATGATATGCCTACAAATACGTCACAATGCTGCTAAGACCTTGGGCGAACGACAGAAAGTGTAGGCTCATTCCTTGCGCAATCACAGCCATATAAGGAGACAATGGAAAACAGAGCTTCAGAAATTCTGCTAATTCCTGGGTGATGCATCATCTTGGTTTCGCCTGTAGAATGAGTTCTGGGGCACTTACAGACAAAATCTTTGCAGATTCTGAAACTTCAGAGTGTTTTCTTTCCAAAACGGTCAAGAATATGCATAGTCGAGCATCTTTTCGTGACAAAATATCGCGCTTAAAACGGGAACGTTTTTTATCCAAAAATGAAATAGCGCCCCCAGAGATCCAACAGGTTAATGCAACCGCTGTGTCAGATTTCAAAAATACTTTACAGAAAAAGCAAACCATGCAATAATCTGAGACTGCACTCAGAAAATAAATAAAAACCCAGAGAGGAACCAGGCTATGAGGGGTGGCCAGTCCTCTTCTGGCTGTGCCGGGTGGAGATCACAGTGGTTGTAGAGGGTGCAACAGGACAGCACCTCAAGAGTAAAAATGAACAGTTTAGGGTTCCATAGCCGCAGGCAGAACAGTTGAAACTGGAACAGCGGCAAGGCCCGGTGGACTGGGGACAGTAAGGAGTCATCATGCAAGGTAGTCCTGACGCATGGTCCTAGGGCTCAGGTCCTCCGAGAGAGAGAATTAGAGAGAGCATACTTAAATTCACACAGGACACCGGATAAGGCTCCCATTCGGAGTCAGTGTCACTGTGAAAGAAAATGTTCAGTTAGAATAGTTTCACATATGAGCCCTGTATCAACAGGTATAATAAACAGATATATATATAGAGTGTACAGGGAACATAAGGTTGAATACATTATTATGACCTGCTAGTTCTACTGTCTCTATTATATTATGACAGACCAGCTGTATCTACTGTCTCCATTTCACTTTGGCCATTGTTGTGTGGGCCTGCCCTCCCCTCAACAGCCTCAAATAGGCTATTTCATGTGGGTTGGGGTGGGGCGGCAGTCACACGCATCTCACATTTCATGACATTACATGTTTATATATTGCTTCTAAAATAAATAAAAAAATCACAAATAATATTTTATATTATTAATTTTAAACAAGGGCATTAGCATGATAAGAACTTACCAGTCCAAAACGATGTCCTCTCCCGTTCAAAAAATATTCCTCCACAATCGCTAAATTAATCATCCTACAACAATCTCTGTCTCACCTTCCCAATCAATTTATTCTAAAATTGTGTGTACATCTGTATATCTAGACTTAGATTTAGCTTTCCCTGACTTAGTCACCATAATGATTGATATATAAACAGCTGACTCTGCGCGTTTACCAAACAATGCAGTGCGTAATATGTGTTTCTTCTTCCAGAATGAAACTTCAATAGCGAATGACTCACTTTACGCTGGAACTTACTACATGGGTTGGTATTGCAACACATAAACATGACCAATTGCCGTTTAGCTCAGCTCATTGGCTATCTACCCAGCTAGATTTCAAGACGATCAGTGGTCATTGGGTTAAAAGACAGTCAATCAACGAAACAGCGGGCAAATCATTGGTGCACAATGATGTCATAACTTGTTGTCTTCGAATCGGTTTCTTTCAGTCAATACCTCCCGCGAAATGGCCCATCAGGTTTGATTGTGTTACAAACAAACCAGTTGATTGCAGTGAAACCAAACATGACTGGAAAAGTCACGTTCTGTGTGGGTTATTTACCTGGAATGTGTCGTCGAAAATGGAATGACGGTTTCTTTCAGTCAATACCTCCCGCGAAATGGCCCATCAGGTTTGATTGTGTTACAAACAAACCAGTTGATTGCAGTGAAACCAAACATGACTGGAAAAGTCACGTTCTGTGTGGGTTATTTACCTGGAATGTGTCGTCGAAAATGGAATGAGACAGAATTCACTACACAAGCGGTTCACAAAATGTTTCGTGTTAGGCTATAAAAACAGATTTTATCAAACAAAAGATCATTCATTGTGTAACAATGAGCATTGGAATTGCAAACAGACGAAGATCGTCAAATGTAAACAATTTATTTTAATGCAGTTTGTGAATATGTTACGCCTGTGCTGGTTAAAATTTTTGTTTTTTATGGGGCTCTATGCTCAGATAATTGCATCGTATTCTTTCGCAGTAAATCCTTTTTTAAATCTGACAACGCAGTTGAATTAGCAAGATTCTAGGCTTTCGATACATGTGAGACACTTGTATTTTTATGAATGTTTAATATGACTATTTATGTAGCGATCACAGTATGTTGTGGAATTTCAGCTAGGGTTCCGTGCGCAGTGAGGTTAAGCAGACCACCATAGTGCCTGTTCCCAAGAATACTAAGGTAACCTGCGTAAATGACTACCAACCCGTAGCACTCACGTCTGTAGCTATAACGTGCTTTGAAAGGCTGGTCATGGCTCACATCAACACCATTATCCCAGAAACCCTAGACCCACTCCAATTTGCATACCGCCCCAACAGATCCACAGATGAACCAATCTCTATTGCACTCCACACTGCCCTTTCCCACCTGGACAAAAGGAACACCTATGTGAGAATGCTATTCATTGACTACAGCTCAGAGCTCAACACCATAGTGCCCCTCAAAGCGCATCACTAAGCTAAGGACCCTGGGACTAAACACCTCCCTCTGCAACTGGATCCTGGACTTCCTGATGGGTCGCCCTTAGGTGGTAAGGGTAGGTAACAACACATCCGCCACGCTGATCCTCAACACAGGGGCCCCTCAAGGGTGCATGCTCAGTCCCCTCCTGTACTCCCTGTTCACTCCTGACTGCAAGGCCAGGCACGACTCCAACACCATCATTAAGTTTGCAGATGACACAACAGTGGTAGGCTTTATCACCGACAACGACGAGAGCCTATAGGGAGGAGGTCAGAGACCTGTTCGTGTGGTGCCAGGACAACAACCTCTCCTTCACCATGATCAAGACAAAGGAGATGATTGTGGACTACAGGAAAAAGAGGACCAAGCTTGCTCCCATTCTCATCAACGGGGCTGCAGTGGAGCAGGTTGAGAGCTTGAAGTTTCTTGGTGTCCACATCACCAACAAACTAATATGGTTCAAGCACACCAAGACAGTCGTGAGGAGGGTACGACAAAACCTATTCCCCCTCAGGAGACTTAAAAGATTTGGCATGGGTCCTCAGATCTTCAATAGGTTCTCAATAGGCTTTTAAATCAAAATGTTATGATATAAAACTTTTAAGTTGCATATATTTGAAAATGTCCATATTGGTCAGTCCAAAATAGATTTTTAATTTTGTAATGGAAAATATTGTATTTCCTATTACCATGTAATTTACACTTTCTATGTCTTTAGGTTTCCATGTGTGCCAATCTATCAGTGAATTCTGAAAAGCTATCCAATGATTGTTCCATAAGGTGTGTTTTTAGGGAGTGATATTGGTTCTTGTAAAATCTTTTTCATGTTGCATAGTTTCATAATTATGAAGTTGTTTGTGTTTTTAGCTCCATACTTTGGTAATAGACACGTGTACATTTTCTTGGGATGAGCATGTGCATCTTTAATATGTACCCATTGTTCCTCTTTAGTGCATTTAACAATATTTTGCAAGTAAAAGCCTTGGGTGGCAAGTTGATACAATTCCCAATCTAAAATATTTCCTATTTATTCGGAGGTTTATTTGCCCATATGAAGTTTGATATGACCGAGCAGACTTTTTTAAAGAATGTCTTCAGTGGGTTAATTGATATTACCAAAACTAAATGCAAAAACCTTGGCAGCCATGCTATTCTAAAGAGGTTTATTCTCTCTTTAAGATTTTTTATTTTTTTTTATTTCACCTTTATTTAACCAGGTAGGCTAGTTGAGAACAAGTTCTCATTTGCAACTGCGACCTGGCCAAGATAAGGCATAGCAGTGTGAACAGACAACACAGAGTTACACATGGAGTAAACAATTAACAAGTCAATAACACCGTAGAAAAAAGGGGAGTCTATATATACATTGTGTGCAAAAGGCATGAGAAGGTAGGCAAATAATTACAATTATGCAGATTAACACTGGAGTGATAAATGATCAGATGGTTATGTACAGGTAGAGATATTGGTGTGCAAAAGAGCAGAAAAATAAATAAATAAAAACAGTATGGGGATGAGGTAGGTGAAAATGGGTGGGCTATTTACCAATAGACTATGTACAGCTGCAGCGATCGGTTAGCTGCTCAGATAGCAGATGTTTGAAGTTGGTGAGGGAGATAAAAGTCTCCAACTTCAGCGATTTTTGCAATTCGTTCCAGTCACAGGCAGCAGAGAACTGGAACGAAAGGCGGCCAAATGAGGTGTTGGCTTTAGGGATGATCAGTGAGATACACCTGCTGGAGCGCGTGCTACGGATGGGTGTTGCCATCGTAACCAGTGAACTGAGATAAGGCGGAGCTTTACCTAGCATGGACTTGTAGATGACCTGGAGCCAGTGGGTCTGGCGACGAATATGTAGCGAGGGCCAGCCGACTAGAGCATACAAGTCGCAGTGGTGGGTGGTATAAGGTGCTTTAGTGACAAAACGGATGGCACTGTGATAAACTGCATCCAGTTTGCTGAGTAGAGTGTTGGAAGCAATTTTGTAGATGACATCGCCGAAGTCGAGGATCGGTAGGATAGTCAGTTTTACTAGGGTAAGTTTGGCGGCGTGAGTGAAGGAGGCTTTGTTGCGGAATAGAAAGCCGACTCTTGATTTGATTTTCGATTGGAGATGTTTGATATGGGTCTGGAAGGAGAGTTTAGAGTCTAGCCAGACACCTAGGTACTTATAGATGTCCACATATTCAAGGTCGGAACCATCCAGGGTGGTGATGCTGGTCAGGCGTTTATGGGGAGATTGTTCCATTTAATTAGATCTGCTTTCATGTTGCTGAGTATCTTTATATATCTGTTTGATGTTACTTATTAAGTATTTCATATTTTTTTGTGGTTTACTTAACTTCTTATGGTATAGGGGACGCTTGCGTCCCACTTGGCCAAAAGCCACGGAAAATGCAGCGCGGCAAATTCAAATAAAATTATATAAAAATCTAACATTCATTAAATCACACATGTAAGATACTATATTAAAGCTACACTAGTTGTGAATCCAGCCAACATGTCAGATTTTAAAAAGGCTTTATGGCGAAAGCATAAGAAGCTATTATCTGATGATAGCACAACAGTAAACAAAGAGGGTAGCATATTTCAACCCTACAAAACGCAGAAATAAAATATAAAACATGCCTTACCTTTGACGAGGTTATTGAAGGAATTTGATTCCTCTGTTTTAATTCCCAATTAAAATTAAACACTGTCAATTCATAAGAATTTGTATGACCCTTATTTTATAGAAATAGACAGAGCCCGGTCTTAAAGTCAAATAGCAGCCTTTATTCACGAGAGTACTCCCCACGATACAGGTTACCACAGGTTATAAACTGAAAATGACATCATTAGTTCCAGCACCAACCCGTGCCATCTCCGTTCCAGTACAAAGGCTGTATCTCAAGCCTTCCCACATCCGTCTCCCTACCAATTTAATATAATTTACGAGTCAAGGTTTTCTCGTGTAGATAAGCATTCTAGCCAGTATGATTCATTTGTACCAAGGAACAGACAGTCATTGTTCTAACTCTTGACCACATTCACACACATTATACTGGGATCAAGAAAGAAAATTCATACATATACAGTAACATAATAGTATTCTGATTAGTACATATACAGTAACATAATAGTATTCTGATTAGTACATCCTGATTGAAATGTATACATAATTAGTCATTATAGATAAAAATTCCCTTAACAGAGGTCCTTTTGTTGGCAGTCCAATATGTCCCATAAACATCACAATTGGTCCTTTTGTTCGATTAATTCCATCCCTATATATCCAAAATGTCAATTTATTTGGCGCGTTTGATCCAGAAAAAAAACAGCTTCCAAATTGTGCAACGTCACTACAAAATGTTTAAAAAGTTGCCTGTAAACTTTGCCAAAACATTTCAAACTACTTTTGTAATACAACTTTAGGTATTTTTAAATGTTAAAAATCGATCAAATTGAAGAAAGTTGCCTGTAAACTTTGCCAAAACATTTCAAACTACTTTTGTAATACAACTTTAGGTATTTTTAAATGTTAAAAATCGATCAAATTGAAGATCTGTGTTCAATACAGGGAGACAACAAACCAAGCTACTTTTCAACTCTTGCGCAACTCTCAACAGTGTTACGCAGGTCCTAGATGGCCTTACTTCTTCATTGCACAAAGGAATAACCTCAACCTCAAATTCCAAAGACTGGTGACATCCAGTGGAAGCGGTAGGAACTGAAAACAAGTTCCTAAGAAATATCCTTTCCCAATGAGAACTCACTGAACAGACAGAGACCTCAAAAAATAAATCTGAACGGTTCATCCTCTGGGTTTTGCCTGCTACATAAGTTCTGTTATACTCACAAACATGATTCAATCAGTGTTTTCTATCCAAATATACTAATAACATGCATATCTTATATTCTTGGCATGAGTAGCAGGAAGTTGAAATTGGGCACGCTATTTATCCAAAAGTGAAAATGCTGCCCCCTATACCTTAAGAAGTTAAAGGTCTTACTCACATCAGCTGCGGAGAGCGTTATCACACAGTCTTCTGGAACGACTGGTGTTCTCATGCATGTTTCAGTGTTAATTTGCCTCAAGCGAGCATAGAAATAGTTTAGCTCATCTGGTAGGCTCGTGTCACTGGGCAGCTCTCGGCTGTGCTTCCCTTTGTAGTCTGTAATAGTTTGCGAGCCTTGCCACATCCGACCAGCGTCAGAGCCGGTGTAGTATGATTCGATCTTAGTCCTATATTGAAGCTTTGCCTATTTGATGGTTCATCGGAGGGGATAGCGGGATTCCCTACAAGCTTCCAGGTTAGAGTCCCGCTCCTTGAAAGCGGAACCTCTAGCCTTTAGCTCAGTGTGGATGTTGCCTGTAATCCATGGCTTCTGGTTGGGGTATGTACGTAGGGGTATGTATGTCACTGTGGGGACAATGTCATCGATGCACTTATTGATGAAACCAATGACTGATGTGGTGTACTCCTCAATACCATTGGAGGAATCCCGGAACATATTCCAATCTGTGCTAGCAACACAGTCCTGTAGCTTGGCATCTGCTTCATCTGACCACTTTTTTATTGATCTAGTCACTGGTGCTTCCTGCTTAAATTTTGCTTATAAGCATGAATCAGAAGGATAGAATTATGGTCAGATTTGCCAAATGCAGGGCGAAAGAGAGCTTTGTATGCGTCTCTGTGTGTGGAGTAAAGGTGGTCCAGATTTTTTCCCCACTGTTTGCACATTTAACATGCTAATAGAAATGCGGTAAAACAGATTTAAGTTTCCCTGCATTAAAGTCCCCTGCTAATAGGAGCGCGCTCCTAGCTGTGTGAAAGTTAGTGTATCAGCTAATGATCTATCACGTATGACATTCCTGGTAGTGCGCAAACTTACATGCTTTATTACCATAGCATTTTTGTATGTACTTGAAAATGTATCAATTGACCAATTTGGCACATTTGTGCAAACTCCTGGCAGACTTGATACAAAATATTGTGCAGTAATGCAATTCTTCACTGGATCAGTGTGAAACGCACACTGCTGTCATCTGGTGGCCAAAATCTAAATTACACCTAATCTCCTATCTGAAAGTATGGCCTTTCTCTTGCATTTCAAAGATTATGAAAGAAAATAATAGAAAATACATTTTTTTTTTGTTTGTATTATCTTTTACCAGTTCTAATGTATTATATTCTTCTCCATTAATTTCACATTTCCACAAATTTCAAAGTGTTTCCTTTAAAATGGTATCAATAATATACATATCCTTGCTTTAGCTACAGGCAGATTTGAGTATGACATTTTAGGCAAAAAAAGGAAAAAAAGGTATGATCCCATATTGAAGAAGCTATTACTTAAATACTGGAAGTCAAATGATACTCCAACGCTAAGGGAATAATCAAAATCAATAATAATAATAATAATAATAATAATAATCAAAATCAAAATCAAAATACATCTGGCTACAGACAGAAACAATAACACTATTTCAAGTAATATGGGGAGACTTACAAGCTTTAGAAACAACATTGAGTGTGGATATGGTGGGAACATCTGAGCAAGTGTGATGTCATTAATGTTTGTGGAAATGTGTGTATGTAAGTGTTAAGTTGTCTATTGCTTGTGTCTATATGTTTTTGTTTATTAAAATATTTATTTGACATGGCTCCTGTAATTTGAAGCATCATCCGCAACCAGGGCCGCTCTCTCTTCAGCGCAGCGAGGAGCGTCAGTTCTCCTAGGAGTGCCGCTGCCTCTCCTCCTCACAGCTGCATACTTCACGCAGAGCCAAAGTGTGCACAAATTAGCATTTAGCCATCATACTGTATGCCTGGCAAACCACACACACCCTCTCATGGAACAGAGCGTCGCTCGGCAGCACACTGGCCAATGCAGATGGTAAAATTAATTCCACTACAGACTTAAGGTTCCAATAAGCCCTTATCGCTCCGTTCCCCCCCAAACATGCACACACTCACTCACTCACTCACACACACCCTTCCCAGATTCCTAGCTCAGACTCAGTTCCCCTATCTGGTTTCTATTGACGCAATTCTATGAGAAGATGAGCAACGTAGAAGGAGGCTCCAACTCCTTTAAGATGCCAGGCAGCGAAAGTAAACATATTTACAGTACCAGTCAAAAGTTCTTAATTTTTTACTACTTTCTACATTGTAGAATAATAGTGAAGACATCAAAACTATGAAACGACACATATGGAATCATGTAGTAATCAAAAAAGTGTTAAACAAATCAAAATATCGTTTATATTTTAGATTCTTTAAAGGAATCACCCTTTGGGCTACCGAGTGGCGCTGCGGTCTAAGGCACTGCATCTCAGTGCACAAGTCGTCAATGCAGTCCCTGGTTCGAATCTAGGCTGCATCTCATCTGTCTGTGATTGGGCGTTCCATAGGGCGGTGTACAATTGGCCCAGTGTTGTCTGGGTTTGGCTGGGCTAGGCTGTCACTGTAAATAAGAATTTGTTCTTAACTGACTTGCCAAGTTTTAAAAAATTATAATAATTTGCCTTGATGACTGCTTTGCAAACTCTTCGCATTCTCTCAACCAGCTTTACCTGGAATGCTTTTCCAATCACCTTGAAGGAGTTCCCACATATGCTGAGCACTTGTTGGCTGTTTTTTCTTCACTCTTCGGTCCAACTCATCCCAAACCATATCAATTGGGTTGAGGTCGGGTGGTAGTGGAGGCCAGGTCATCTGATGCAGCACTCCATCACTCTCCTTCTTGGTCAAACAGCCTTCACATCCTGGAGGTGTGTTGGGTCATTGACCTGTTGAAAAACAAATAGTCCCACTAAGCATAAACCAGATGGAATGGCGTATCGCTGCAGAATGCTGTGGTAGCCATGCTGGTGAAGTGTGCCTTAAATTCTAAATAAACCACTGACAGTGTCACCAGCAAAGCCACCCACTCTATCACACCTTGTCCTCCATGCTTCACGGTGGGAATCATACATGCAGAGATCATCCATTCACCTATTCTGCATCTCACAAAGACACGGCGGTTAGAACCAAAAATCGCAAATTTGGACTCATCAGAACAAAGGACAGATTACCACCAGTCTAATGTCTATTGCTCGTTTTTTTTGGCCCTAGCAAGTCTCTTCCTATTATTGTTGTCCTTTAGTAGTGTTTTGTTTGCAGCACATCGACCATGAAGGCTTGATTCACACAGTCTCCTCTGAACAGTTGATGTTGAGATGTGTCTGTTACTTGAACTCAGTGAAGCATTCATTTGGGCTGCAATTTCTGAGGCTGGTAACTCTAATGACTTTATCGTTTGCAGAGGTACATTTTCTGCATTGACTGACCTTCATGTCTTCAAGTAATGATAGACTGCCATTTCTCTTTGCTTATTTGAGCTGTTCTTGCCATAATATGGACTTGGTCTTTTACCAAATAGGGACATCTTCTGTATACCACCGCTACCTTATCACAACACAACTGATTGACTCAAACACATTAAGAAGGAAAGAAGTTCCTTAACAAGGCACAGCTGTTAAATGAAAAGCATTCCAGGTGACTATCTCATGAAGCTGGATGAGAGAATGCCAAGAGTGTGCAAAGCTGTCATCAAGGTAAAGGGTGGCTATGTTGAAGAATCTAAAATCTAAAATATATTTTGATTCACACTTTTTTGGTTACTACATGATTCCATATGTGTTATTTCATAGTTTTGATGTCTTTACTATTATTCTACAATGTAGAAAATAGTAAAAATAAAGAAAAACCCTTGAATGATTAGGCGTGTCCAAACTTTTGACTCGTACTGTACGTTAGCTATCTTTGAGATTGTGAGAGGAAAACACAGCAGCTTAACATTTTTCATCATATATCTTGTTCTGGAGGCAGCTCTGCAGAGTGGTCAATGGCTGGCACAGCCACAAAGTCATAAAATCGTATTTTATACATAAATTTAACCCTAACCTTAACCACACTGCTAACCCTAATACATAACCCTGACCTTAAATGAAGACCAAAAAGCTCATTTTTATTTTCTTGAATTTTTACAATATAGCTAATTTAGAATTTTCAACTGGCCAATCTCACGGGAAATTGTTCAATTCTGCCTCCAGGACAAGACTCATAATAATAAACATCAACCTGAGAAAAGCCACAAGGTGAATTATTAAAAAAAGAATGATTTGAGGCTGTACATTGTACTGGTGTTAATGAGGCCACAGGAGATGGAGGGGGCAGGAGCTAGATGAGAGGAGGGCCTCAGTGTCTTCTATAGCATATTGATATTTTACACAGAGGATGCCTCCACAGGCTTGGCAGTAAGCATCGTGTTGACATGTTATGTCACTAAAGTTGTGTGACTTGTTTAATGAATCTTTATTTGCCCTTGCCTTTGCATATGGCGAGATCTCGGTAAAGGTTGGTAAAGAAGTCACTCTTGCAGATGAGTGAGGTATGTAGCTAATCAACCAGCATGTTACAGTTACAATGTTGTCACCTTTAACTACACAATTCAAAGTGTGGGTTCACAGCTCCAATCCAGATGTGTTGGTCATTACTGAGACCAAGTCTGTCCCAAAATAATTTGAATTGCTGGTTTTAAGCATTAAACTTTGAAATAGCTCTTTGTTGACTGTTGCTGGGTGCTATCGTCCTCCATCAGCACCGGCCTGTACCCTACCTGCCCTAAGCTCTCTCCTGGTCCCTTACACTAAGTCTGAATTTGTCCTGCTAGGTGACCTAAACTGGGACATGCTTTAAAACACCTGACCAAGTCCTAAAGCAATGATATTCCCTAAATCTTTCTCAGATTATCACCAATATCACAAGGTATGACTCCAAACACACAGAAAAGGCTACTCTCCTTGATGTTATCCTCACAAATAATCCTGATAGGTATCAGTCTGGTGTTTTCTGTAATGACCTTAGCGATCACTGTTTTACAGCCTGTGTTCATAATGGCTGCTAAGTGAAACGACCTGTCCTGATTTGTCATAGACGCTAGCTAAAACACTTTAATGAGCAAGCCTTCCTTCATGAACTGGCCTCTGTAAAATGGTATAGAATCAGCTAGATCCCCTCTGTCGAAGACGATCCGACCTTCTTTTTTGACATTTTCATTGGTATTGTTAACAAACGCCCCCATAAAGAAAACGAGAATTAAAAATAGGTTCAGGCCCTGGTTCGACCGTGATCTTGCGGAGTTACTCCAACCCAAGATTTGCATTTGGCAAAATGCTCGGCACATGCATACTCAAGCTGACTGGCTATCGTTTAAGCAAATGAGAAATAAGTACACTCAGGCTATCCGGAAGGCCAAAGTTAGTTACTTTAAGGAGCAGTTCTCTCTCTGTGGGTCTAACCCCAAGAAGTTCTGGAAAACGGTTAAAGACCTGGAGAATAAACCCTCCTCTTCACAGCTGCCCATATCCCTTAATGTTGATGATGTGGTTGTTACTGACAAGAAGTACATGGCTGAACTCTTTAATCAACACTTCATTAAGGCTCTCCAACATTTCCTCATCTCCCACCCCTTCTAATGCAACTATCCCCGATGCTTCTCCCTCTTTTTCCGCTGCCCTGCTACAAAGTTTCTCCCTGCAGACAGTCACTGAGTCCGAGGTGCAAAAGGAGCTCCTTAAAACTTCTTCGGGATCAGTGTCCCTTCCACGGGATGGTTGAGCTAACGTAGGCTAATGCGATTACTATGAGGTTGTAAGTAACAAGAACATTTCCCAGGACATAGATATGTCTGATATTGGCAGAAAGATTAAATTATTGTTAATCTAACTGCACTGTCCAATTTAGAGTAGCTATTACAGTGAAAGAATACCATGCTATTGTTTGAAGAGTGTGCACAGTTTTGAACAATTATTAATGAACACATTAGGCACAGTTGGGCAGTCTTTATACAAAATTTTGAACAGAAATGCAATGGGTCATTGATCAGTCTAAAACTTTGCACATACACTGATGCCATCTAGTGGCCAAAATCTAAATTGTACCTGGGCTGGAATAATGCATTATGGCCTTTCTCTTGTATTTTAAAGATGATGGTACAAACACATACAAAAGAACAGTTGGTTTTTCTTTGTGTTATCTTTTACCAGATCTATTGTGTTATATTCTACATCATTCATTTCACATTTCCATAAACTTCAAATTGTTTCCTTTCAAATGGTACCAAGAATATGCATATATTGCTTCAGGGCCTGAGCTACAGGCAGTTAGGTTTGGGTATGTCATTTTAGGTAAAAATTTGAGAAAAAAAAGGGTCTAATCCTTAAACTTGACCCCAAAAAAACATTTGGGTCTGATGGTTTAGACCCTTTCTTCTATATTCTTGGTACCATTTGAAAGGAAACCTGGTTTGGCCTGGTTTGCTAACTACCTCTCTCAAAGAGTGCAGTGTATAGTCAGAAAAGCTGCTGACTCAGCCACTGCCTGTCACCAAGGGAGTACCCCAAGCCTCATTCCTAGGCCCCACGCTCTTCTCAATTTACATCAACAACATAGCTCAGGCAGTAGGAAGCTCTCTCATACATTTATGTGCAGATGATACTTATACTCAGCTGGCCCCTCCCCAGATTTTGTGCTAAATGCTCTACAACAAAGCTTTCTTAGTGTCCAACAAGTTTTCTCTACCCTTGACCTTGTTCTGAACACCTCCAAAACAATGGTCATGTGGTTTGGTAAGAAGAATGACCCTCTTTCCACAGGTGTTATTACTACCTCTGAGGGTTTAGAGCTTGAGGTAGTCACCTCATACAAGTACTTGGGAGTATGGCTAGATGGTGCACTGTCCTTATCTCAGCACATATCAAAGCTGCAGGCTAAAGTTAAATCTAGACTTGGTGTCCTCTATCGTAATCGCTCTTCTTTCACCACAGCCGCCAAACTAACCCTGATTCATATGACCATCCTACCCATGCTAGATTACGGAGACATAATTTGTGGATCAGCAGGTAAGGGTGCTCTCGAGAGGCTAGACTTTCTTTACCATTCGGCCATCAGATTTGCCACCAATGCTCCTTACAGGACCTATCACTGCACTCTATAATCCTCTGTAAACTGGTCATCTCTGTATACCCATCTTAGGCCTCACTCCCCCCTATCTGAGATATCTACTGCAGCCCTCATCCTCCACATACAACACCCATTCTGCCAGTCACATTCTGTTAAAGGTCCCCAAAGCATACACATCCCTGGGTCACTCCTCTTTTCAGTTCACTGCAGCTAGTGACTGGAACGAGCTGCAACAAACACTGAAACTGGACAGTTATCTCAATCCCTTCATTCAAAGACTCAATCATGGACACTCTTACTGACAGTTGTGACTGATTTGTTTGTTGTATTGTTGTCTCTACCTTCTTGCCCTTTGTGCTGTTGTTCGTGCCCAATAATATTTGTACCATGTTTTGTGCTGTTACCATGTTGTGTTGCTACCATGTTGTTGTTATGTTGTGTTGCTACCATGCTGTGTTGTCATGTGTTGCTGCCTTTCTATGTTGTTGTCTTAGGTTTCTCTTTATGTAGTGTTGTGTTGTCTCTCTTGTTGTGATGTGTGTTTTGTCCTATATTTATAATTTATCTTTTTTTTATTTTATCCCAGGTCTCTGTCCCCGCAGGAGGTCTTTTACCTTTTGGTAGGCCGTCATTGTAAATAAGAATTTGTTCTTAATTAACTGTCTTGCCTAGTTAAATAAAGGTTCAATAAAAATAAATAAATAAAATAGTTGGAAATCAATCGGCAGCCTCCCAACCCAGTTCTAAACAAAATGTCATGATACAACATTATGCTCTCTTAATTGTGAACAAATAACTTTTATACCTTGGGTTTTGCAATTAATTTTGTTTAGTCAATTCTTCTTCATCTAGTTCATGCGAAAGCTGTATTAACATAAAAATGAAGAAATAAAGCATATATTCCACATTCCACCCAGACCATCGCTCCCCTTTGCTACACTAAATTAAATGATTCTTTCTGCACAAAAGCAAAACTTTTATCGACCATATGCCAAAACTTTGCAAACTACATTGAGAATTTAGTATGGGAAAAATGTAGAATTGCAGACAGGTCCAAATAATAGATGAGTGAATTAAAGGCCTTTTTCTGTAAAGAAGGGTGATTACTTTTGTTGAAGGCATTGCAGACATATTTGATTCAATATTGTCACTAAAGTATTGTCAGTGTCTGTAAATCTGCTTTTGTTTCAAGGACAGGCCGTCGTGTGTCCAGTTTAAACCACAATCATAGGGAAATTGCATTAGTGTGTAATAATCGACCAATACTTTTTTGCTGGTGAGGCAGACATTGCAACATCACGCCCCTCCTGCCTCCTCCTTACTGGCAAAATCAACACATTGAGCAAAACTGATGGTGGGTGGAAGGTGACGACAAAATGAGAATTGCCTGTATGTATTTTTGTGTTATTTCAATCGATCATCGTATTAATAATTTATTCAATTGTCCGGCCAGTGCTTTTGTTCTAATGAAAGTTGAGGCTGGGCTGTGTGAGGGCATTGATTCCTCTGGTTAAATGATTATGACCAGGCTCAGATCAATTTTACAGCTTGTTGGAACACCTCATATTCAGAGGTCTCATTCCTTCTCATCAGCCCTTTTCTGCCTTTACTGTAGCCCCTCCATGATGGATGACGGACCCCCACCTCCCACCCTCACCCTCCCTGACATGGAGCTGTTCTCACCCTGTCCCTGTCATAGTTCAGCCTGTCTGTCCATGAATTGTTGCTCATCAGGCTCCACTGTGGTCCTGCATGTAAAAATAGCAGACCTGAAACCCTACAGGACTTCTCATTAGGAGTCAGGGTGCAAAGCATAGATTGGTCTGTCTGTCTTTCATTCTCTCTCTCTCTTCTCTTTTTCTCTGTCTCTCTCTCATCACTTTCTCTCTCTCTCTCTCTCCCCTCTTTCTTTCTCACTCTCTCTTTTTTTCTCTCTCTCTCTCTCTCTGTGTGAGGCCATTAAGGATTCATGCTCACTGTGGATCACAAAATCAGACAGATGGTTGCAGTGTGGAGAGTAAACCTCTGCAATGTTTAAGTTCAGCCTCTTACAGATATCAATGTTAATTCATCTGCTCGGGGGTGCAAACGTGTTCAACATTTCCATGCCATGTTTAACAATGCCGTAACAGGAGATTGGTTACACTGGTTCTTTGCTCAGTGGTTGTTATGGTTGATTTGATGGCAGTGGTTATGACAGCCATGTATAGTATTTATAAGAGATGATCTAAAATGTTTGCACTCCTTAAGAAATGTCTCAGATCACAGGTGCATAGGAGAAGCAAAAGAGGAAGTAGAATATTAGAATGGTCACCCACCCACTGCATAACCTAAGGGTACTTGCAAATTAAACACTTATTAGAAAGTGTGACATTTCGGTCACATACGGTAGACCTTTATACATAGCACTACTACAGCACCAACCACTTCGATGAAATACCTCTTTTCAAACTAGCTGAAAAGTCCATCCACAGGCATTTTCGCTGACAGACATTGATCAGAGATCATAGAAACTTCCACTTTTCCCTAAGACCTGCCTCTGGCTGTCTAATTTAAAGTAAGTCCTAAAGTTGGGAAGAAAAACTGCTGTACAGCCAGTCAGTTCACCTAACATAATCTCAGACAAGTATTTAAGGACATTTTCACACAAAACTATAGCTGAAGAATTCTATTAAAGTGATAACTTGCAAGATTAGACTTAGTCATGGTGGAGCAGACAGGTTTTAGATGAGCCAGGGTATGCAAGGTAGAGGGAGATTCATAGTCCAACAGAGCAGCATAAGAAAGAGTAACAAATTATTGTGCATGCGCACACACGCACACACACACACACACACACACACACACACACACACACACACACACACACACACACACACACACACACACACACACACACACACACACACAGCTCTTCACATTCATGAGTGACATTACTCTCTCCACTGCCCTTTTATTATCAACTTGCTGATGATGGAGTTGTGCTGGTGGTTGGGTGGAGATGTGGTGCTTTAGGGCCAAAGAGATGGATCATCTGTCTCTGACTGACGCACTGCCTTTGTGCCCCTGAGATCAGCATGGCTTTGTGATCGGAATGGGTTTGTTTTTAAAGTGATCTTCATTGAAGAGTGGCCCAGCTTTCCAGCCTATGCCACAGTATCAGTGTTTGTTGTGATATCAGCTGTTGTGAAGGTTGCTGTGAAGTATCCCTACAGGCTGTAATGGGACCTCTCTCATATGCACACAGGTGCATTCATCCAGGTGTAGGTGTTACAGATAGCAGCTAGTTTAGCATTGTGTAGTAGTGGCGTGCTGTGAGTCCCTGAGACCTGACATAATATCCCCAAACATACCTTTAGGGTCAATGGTAATGACAGTGTCTTGTGAAGTTTGGTATGTTGTTGTGAGCATGTGTTATTGTAGTGTGGACTGGTACTGTTGACGGACTCTTTCTTATCACAACTGACTGTACAAAGCCATATGCCTCAAAACAGCAGGAAAAAACAAAAGTTTCCAATAAACTGGAACTTTTAACTAGGGACACAGCACCATACTCATAATCTTCAGCATTGCCCTCAATCTCTGACATTGTGTAATCTTCTGTTATGAGAAGTCTAGGTTTTTCTTTTAAAATGATCTGCTTGGAGGTTGATATGTTTCACACTCAATCTGAGTTGTTAGACAGAATATGGGAGATTGTTTCAATCTTTGGTATTGGCTTCATTGTGATGCTTGGATGTTCTGCATGCAGATGCTCTGTCAGCATTGACACACCGTGCTGTCTCCGTACCTGCCATACTCTCAAATGCCTGAGCATGTCTGTCATTCAATGGAAGTGATCAAAGCACAAAATGATCAAACAGCAGATAGGAGTCTTACACAACCCTGCTTATCAGTATTGATCAGTGCTGAACTGTACTTTATTCTCTGTTGTTGTAGCTGTTGTACAACCTCCCTGCAGAACACACACGATTTGAAAACCCCAAGCTTTTCGAGACAGGAGATTGCTTCTAATCAATGTTTTCTTCTGCAAAATAAACACAAATCAATCTTGTTGGGGTGTGTAATCAATCTTGGTGGCGTTTGTTTAGACTCATCAGCACCAAACAGTGTCTGGTGAAGACCTTATCCTCATCATTTATCTCAGACGTGCTAATTCATTGTCTTTAAAGACAATCAAAGTTGAAAGGAGTAACACAATTTATCTTAGGGTAGTAGCTATAGCCTCAACACAATCAAGCCTAGATTCTACTAACCACACTGAGAGGAATGGCTAATTATGACTATGCATAGCCCTGCGGAGCTAGCTATCCCCAATTCTTCTGTTGTAGCTTCCACCATGTGCGTAATGCTCAGCGACTTATTGCCAAAGACAGGATAAGGAACCATCTGGAGGGCTTAGTAATCAGGTGTACTTCTGTTTTAGGCTTGTTTAGGAAAAATGGAGAGGAAACAGCAATTTGGATAAGCTTTTTGGAAAGCTTAAATGTTGAATCATGATTCCATGGAAAACATGGATTTGTTTTGTAGAATTGAGCAAACTATGATGTGAAATTAAGGCAGAAAGATTATGTCGTTACTGTACGGATTAGTCTAAAGACTTCAGTGTGAAAAATATAAATCATTATCATGAAAAAACAAATAAACATTGCGATTATTTCACTGACTACAGTAAGTAAGTAGCCTTGCATGAGCCTTGGCTTGTGCGACCGGAACGGCTTTTAGGAGCAGGAGCCTATCGCCTGTGAGGCAGCTTGATGTCCAAGTACTCCCCCTAGGCAGGACGTTAGTCTAATCCAAGGCTTTATCCCCAATCAAATGTATACAGTGCATTCGGAAAGTATTCCGACCCCTTGAGTTTTTTCACATCTTGTTCCGTAACAAACAGCCTTATTCTAAAATTAAAAGAAAAAAAATCTACCTACATGCAATAAAAAACAGAAATATCACATTTATATAAGCATTGAGACTCTTTACTCAGTACTTCGTTGAAGCACCTTTGGTAGTGATTACAGCCTCGGGTCTTCTTGGGCATGACGCTACAAGCTTGGCACACCTGTATTTGGGGAGTTTCTCCCATTCTTCTCTGCAGATCCTCTCAAGCTCTGTCAGGTTGGATGGGGAGCGTCGCTGCACAGCTATTTTCAGGTCTCTCCTAAAATGTTTGATCAGGTTCAAGTCCGGGCTCTGGCTGGGCCACGCAAGGACACTCAGACTTGTCCCGAAGCCACTACTGCATTGTCTTGGCTGTATGCTTAGGGTCGTTGTCCTGTTGAAAGGTGAACCTTCGCCCCAGTCTGAGGTTCTGAACTCTCTGGAGCAGGTTTTCATCAAGGATCTCTGTACTTCACTCTGTTTTCATCTTTCCCTCAATTCTGACTGGTCTCCCAGTCCCTGCCACTGAAAAACATACGTACAGCATGATGCTGCCGCCACCATGCTTCACTGTAGGGATGGTGCCAGGTTTCCTCCAGATGTGACGGCATCACAAGTCCTCAACTGGCAGCTACATTAAATAGTACCCGCAAAACACCAGTCTCAACATCAATGGTGAAGAGGCGACTCCGGGATGCTGGCCTTCTAGGCAGAGTTGCAAAGAAAAAGCCATATCTCAAACTGGCCAATAAAAAGAAAAGATTCAGATTGGCAAAAGAACACAGACACTGGACAGAGGAACTCTGCCTCCTCACCATTGACGTTGAGATTGGTGTTTTGCGAGTACTATCTAATGAATCTGCCAGTTGAGGTCTTGTCTGTTTCTCAAACTAGACACTCAAATGTACATGTCCTCTTGCTCAGTTGTGCACCAGGGCCTCCCAATCTTCTTTCTATTCTGGTTAGAGCCAGTTTGCGCTGTTCTGTGAAGGGAGTAGTACACAGACTTGTACGAGATCTTCAGTTTCTTGGCAATTTCTCGCATGGAATAGCCTTCCTATCTCAGAACAAGAATAGACTGACGAGTTTCAGAAGAAAGTTCTTTGTTTCTGGGCATTTTGAACCTGTAATCGAACCCACAAATGCTGATGCTTCAGATACTCAACTAGCCTAAAGAAGGCCAGTTTTATTGCTTCTTTAATCAGGACAACAGTTTTCAGCTGTGCTAACATAATTGCAAAAGGGTTTTCTAATGATCAATTAGCCTTTTAAAATGATAAACTTGGATTCGCTAACACAACGTGCCATTCGAACACATGAGTGATGGTTGCTGATAATGGGCCTCTGTACGCCTATGTAGATATTCTATTACAAATCAGCTGTTTACAGCTCCAATAGTAATTTACAACATTAACAATGTCTACACTGTATTTCTGATCAATTTGATGTAATTTTAATGGACAAAAAAATTGCTTTTCTTTCAAAAACAAGGACATTTCCAAGTGACCCCGAGCTTTTGAACGGTAGTGTACATACTATATACATTTTATGGACATAGTCTGTTTTACAATAGTTTTATTAAGTTTGTTTTTAACTCTTCCTCTACCCTTCCTCTACCCTCAACCTCTCCCATATATGTGTGATGTCCATCCGGTTAGAATTATATTTGCCATATCTTTCAAACTGCGCTCTTTCAAAAAAGTATGGCACAGTATGTTTTACATTAGTTATCTTGTTGTTATTTGTTGTTATTAGTCCCAACCTTCAACTCTATTCAACCCCTCCCATCTATATCTTAACACCATCCACATTGGATTTCTATTATATATATATATATATTTCAACTGTGCTGTGATGTTTCACAAAAGTTCTGAACCTATTCTTATTCTTTCTACAGATTGTAAATTGAAAATAAACATTTTTGCTAAAATTATTATTTTATTATTGATCGATTGACTATGACTTTTCAGATCACCAAGTAGTGCTATCTGCAGGGTTAGCTCCAGGTAAATATTGCAATTCTTCAGCCATTCCGGGATCTGTGACCAAAAACAAGCTACGTACATATGGGCCGTACTAAAACAAATGATCTAATGATTCTGCCTCTTCGCTGCAGAGCTAGGAAGGTTGTATCCCCCATATAAATAACATTCTGTTGGTTGCAAGACTTCTGTATAATAATTTAAGTTGAAAAATTAGTAGTTTTAAATCCATCATCGTTTTTAGCGTATCAGTTCCTAAACCATCCAAAACATCCAAAATCTCTTCCCAACTATTTTGCAATCTATATGGCCGGGCTGTCATTTTGTTGTTCCTTCAATAAAACTAATATACTTTTATATTTATCACAATTTTCTTTAATCAATTATGGTCTTTAACACAGGGCAGACAGACAAGTTCCTTACTTTTTCCCCCTTTCACTTCCACTTTCCTCTTCCATTTTTGCAGTAATGCTGCTATTAGTTGGTTGTAATTTTGGGTAGAGCAGACATTTCCATGTTTTAGTTAGCTGCATGTTTGACAGCCCACAGCTTTTTACAGAAACAGGGGCGGGGACACCGCTTTGTAATTGTTTTCAAAATATAAGTGCCGAGCATTTTGCAGTCTATGGTATGGATCGAACTACCAACCTTCCAATCTCAGAGCGGACATTAACCCCAAGGTCACTGAATTCAGATTATGAACCCCTTTAGGCGACAATTGAAGTGTTTTCTTCCCAGGCGTAATGCAAGGTATTATCGCTGGGATATGAGGTTACACCAGACCCTGAGTTTGTTAAAAGTGTTTAAAAATGTACAAAGTGTTAAAAATATGCTTACCCCGTCTCTATGCTAAATGTACCCCATACCTGGGGTAAATTGTGCCAAAATACCACTTTTTTTGGACAAGCTATGTTTTCAAAACTGTTATGTTTACATGAATTCTGATTATTTCCAGGGATACATAACATCCTGAAATAAATGTAGATATCTTTGTTAGAAAGAATACTATATTTCCCTTGACGTAGTGATACTGAATGTAAAAATGGCTCAATATACCCCACTCTCCCCTATGGGTGTTTAAGTGTGTGTTATGAAGACGGAAAAGTCATTTACCCTGTCTGCACAATATGTATACAGTGATATCCCCCATCATATTTGGTAGACTTTCCACTTCACAATAACAGTATTTACAGTTGACCGAGGCAGCTCTAGCAGGGCAGAAATTTGATGAACTAACTTGTTGGAAAGGTGGCATCTTATGACAGTGCCACGTTGAAAGTCACTGAGCTCTTCAGTAAGGCCATTCTACTGCCAATGTTTGTCTATGGACTTTTCATGGCTGTGTGCTCGATTTTATACACCTGTCAGCAACAGGTTTGGCTGAAATAGCCAAATCCACTAATTTGAAGGAGTGTCCACATACTTTTATATATATTATCTCGGTACATTATGTTGCAGTGTAGCAAAATCCAATCAAATATACCTGTAGAGGTCTTATTGTATAATGTCTATTTATATCAGGGATGGAGCAGCCCGCGGCCCCCATTTGTATGCCAGAGGATCAATTTCCAAATCAGAAAGAAATATATATATTTTTTTTTGGGGGGGGGGGGGGTTCAGTCGGTGTCAATGATGAGCGTTACAATAGTAGAATTCACAAGGTGCAATTTTGAAATGTAGTTGTGCATCAGCAGTTTCTCTCCTGTTATGTCAGTCATTAGATTAGATTGGTAAATTAGTCTAGCTAGCTATCTAAACTTGTTGTAATCATGGTAAAATTACCAACCTGGTGGCCTCCACGGATTTTCTGAGTCCCTCTCACTCAAATATCACATTTTAAAAGACAAACATTTCTCTCCACTCTATGGCAAAATTAGTAGAATTGCAGGAAATTAGTTGAAAAATCTTCTCTCCGCCCCATGACAAAATGTGTTGAATTGCAGCAAACCTGCTATAAAACTAACATTTTCTCTATACCCAATTGAAAAATCTGTAGAAAACTGAAGGCCCCCAAAAGGCTAGGGCCTTGACTGCATGTGTGTGTATGGATGTGGGTATGCAGACATGCGAGCCACTGTGGCCCATCATGATGATTTCAGATATTTTGTGGCCCCCACCCCAATCAAAGTTTCCCATCCCTGATCTACATGGAGTTTTTGTGCTCTTGAGTTGAAGGTATCATAATGAAAGTCAACCTTTTATGTCCATCAAACAGACTTCTCATGGATACTGCATTCTCTACTCCCTTCACCTGTGTACCAGTCAATTCATTTATTTTTCATTCCAATCTCTTTCAATCGCACTGAACCTACACCAGTCAAACAACAGGGAAAGGAGTCTTTCTTTCATTCTCTCTCTCTATCGCTCCCTTTCTCTCTCTGAGTCAGAATGAGATCCGCAGGTGCAGAATGATGCTGTCTTTTTTGTTTGGAGCAAAGCTCTGAGCTAGCCGATGACATTTTAGGAAGGATTTAATTGAGCGATTTTAGTTCATTCTTGTCTGTCGAGACCTTAGTCCAAACAGCGATCAGAGTCTTAACACCGTTGTGATAGCTGTTTATCTCCTCTGTGTATCCCCAAGACAAACCAAAACATCCTCAACCTTTTACTTGAAGGTTGTTGCCAGTGTGTGCACACACAGGATAAGAGTGGAGCTGTGATTGTTTTTGTAGACACGGGCATAATCTTTTTTTATTTGACCTGAGCTCTTCACAAACATGCCATCACCGTGTGACCCCTCTTACAAGCTCTCTCCCCACTTGGTTGAAGTGTACTTTCATTCTCTAAAGTGCTTTTTACTTGTTGTTTTTGCACTCAGTGTGGAGAGCAACTCAACAAGTGCCATGCGTCAGAACAACATAAAAGCTCAACCCAAGATCATCTTATTAGTTCAGCTGCTGTAGCACAACTCCTCCTTTCTGTATCTATAATATGCATAGCACCAGTGGGCATACTGTAGTGTTAACATCCCAGCCTCACCACCTCCTCATTTGTTAACATGTATGTCCTGGTTCGTCTGTACAATTACCTGAGGGAAGAGCCTGATGGTGTAGAGGTTGACCTCCACACAGGCAGGTTGTCAAGCCCTCTCTCTGTGCTAAGCAGCTTTTAATGCCAAATATGCTATTTACGAACAGCTCAATAAGGCCTTTCAAACAAATCAAATTCGGGGCAGGGTTTCCATTAGCCGATAAGAAAAGAAAAGCCAATAAAGAAAATTGTTGTAGGCAAAATTGACAATCACATTGCAATATAATGCTTTTTATTAATTGATGGAAATATCAGTCGATGTAAATACATTTGAACGTCATGCTATAGGCTAATTACCTAAAATGTGGGTTAATTCAAATCGAATCAAATTATATTAGTCACATACGCTGAATACAACAGGTGTAGTGTAGACCTTACAGTAAAATGCTTACTTTCGAGCCCCTAACCAACAATGCAATTTCCAAAAATATATGGATAAGAATAAGAGATAAAAGTTACAAGTAATTAAAGAGCAGCAGTTAAATAACAATAGCGAGACTACAGTATATACAGGGGGGTACCGATACAGAGTCAATGTGCAGGGACACCGGTTAGTTGAGGTAGTATGTACATGTAGGTAGAGTTATTAAAGTGACTATGCATAGATGACAACAGAGAGCAGCAGTGCTGTAAAGAGGGGTTGAGGGGGGGCTGCAAATAGTCTGGGTAGCCATTTGACTAGTTGTTCAGGAGTCTTATAGCTTGGGGGTAGAAGCTGTTTAGAAGCCTCTTGGACCTAGACTTGGGGCTCCGGTACCGCTTGCCATGCGGTAGCAGAGAAAACAGTCTATGACTAGGGTGGCTAGAGTCTGACAATTTTTAGGGCCTTCCTCTGACACCGCCTGGTATAGAGGTCCTGGATGGCAGGAAGCTTAGCCCCGGTGAAGCACTGGACCGTTCGCATTACCCTCTGTAGTGCCTTGCAGTCGGAGGTCGAGCAGTTGCCAAACCAGGCAATGATGCTTTCGATGTTGCAGCTGTAGAACCTTTTGAGGATCTGAGGTCCCATGCCAAATCTTTTCAGTCTCCTGAGGGGAATAGATTTTGTCATGCCCTCTTCACGACTGTCTTGGTGTGCCGGACCATGTTTAATTGTTAGTGATGTGGACACCAAGGAACTTCAAGCTCTCAACCTGCTCCACTGCAGCCCCGTTGATGAGAATGGGGGCATGATCGGTCCTCTTTTTCCTGTAGTCCACAATCATCTCCTTTGCCTTGATCACGTTGAGAGAGAGGTTGTTGTCCTGGCACCACACGGCCAGGTCTCTGACCTCCTCCCTATAGGCTGTCTCGTCGTTGTTTGTGATCAGGCCTACCACTGTTGTCATAGGCAAACTTAATGAGGGTGTTTGAGTCGTGCCTGACCGTGTAGTCATGAGTGAACAGAGAGTACAGGAGAGGACTGAGCATGCACCACTGAGTGCGCAAAACCCTAGTAACACCTTCCAATTATTGAGTTGCATCCCATTTGCCCTCAGAACAGCCTTAATTCATCAGGGCATGGGCTCTACAATGTGTCAAAAGCGTTCCACAGGGATGTTGGCCCATGTTGACTCTAATGCTTCCCACAGTTGTGTCAAGTTTGATGGATGTCCTTTGGGTGGTGGACCATTCTTGATACACACGGGAAACTGTTAAGTGTGAAAAACCCAGCAGCGTTGAAGTTCCACACACTCAAACCGGTGAGCATGACACCTACGACAGTACCATGGGGTATTCAAAGGCACTTAAATATTTTGTCTTGCCCATTCACCCTCTGAATGGCACACATACACAATCCATGTCTCAATTACCTCAAGGCGTAAACATCCTTCCTTAACTTCTTATGGCTGGGGGCAGTATTTTGACATCTGGATGAGAAGCGTGCCCAAAGTAAACAGCCTGTTACTCAGGCCCAGAAGCTAGGACATGCATATAATTGGTAGATTTGGATAGAAAACACTAAAGTTAAAATAATGTCTGTGAGTATAGCAGAACTGATATGGCAGGCGAAAACATGAGGAAAATCCATCCAGGAAGTGGGATTTATTTTGATGTGGGTATTTTAAATTGAATGCCTATAGAGTATCTAATGGGTTAGGACCCAGATTGCAGTTCCTATGGCTTCCACTTGATGTCAACAGTCTTTAAACATTGTTTCAGGCTTGTTTTCTGAAAAATGAAGAACAATGAGACCTTTCTGTCAATGGACTGTAGTATCATGCAGTGCTGGTTTGCGCGCGTGACCGATTGCGCGCCCTTCGTTGTTTTTCCTTTCTATTGAATACGATATTGTATTCGTCTGCATGATTTGACCGCCTTGGAGCCAGTGGATTACTGAACAAATCGCATCAACAAAACTGAGTTTTTGGGATATAAAAAGGGACTTTATCGAACAAAACAAACATTTATTGTGTAGCTGGGACTCTTATGACTGCAACCATATGAAGATCTTCAAAGGTAAGTGATACATTTTATCGCTATTTCTGACTTTTGTAATCCCTTTACTTGGTTGTAAAATGTTTGTATGCTTTTGTAAGAGGGGCACTGTCCTCAGATAATTGCTTCGTATGCTTTCACCGTAAAGCCTTTTTGAAATCTGACAAAGCGGCTGGATAAACAAGAATTTAATCTTTAAGCCGATGTATAACACTTGTATTTTTTATGAATGTTTATTATGACTATTTCTGTATTTTGAATTTGGATGTTGTCGAGGTGGGTTGCTAGCAGAACGCCTGCGCCAGAAAGGTTAACCTGCCTCCTCCCCTTCATCTACACTGTATTGTAGTGTGTATGTAACAAGTGACTTCAATAAGCTTTCACCTGGATTGACCTTGTTACTAACCGGCTCGTAGCCCGTAACAAAGAAGTAGACAACGCAGAGATAAAAGAATAACAAAAACATACTTATTAAATAATGTAAACTATATACAAGTATCAATGGTGTGTGTTGTCAGTAGTGTACGTGAGTGAATGCATGCATAGATGGTGATAATGAGGGGTGTTGAGAGGTGCCAAAATAAACAAACACAACAAGCCCCAAAATGCCACAACAAAAAAACAACAGTGTGTCTGCGTGCGTGGAGAGAGTCTCTTCGATTTATGGGGGAAATATGTATTTGTGACTCGTTTCAGGAAACTAGGCATATGTCAACGTGTCACTACTTCACAGGAGAGCCATTTGAACGTAAACTTTTTTAAATCAAAATGTTGTTTTTTTGGCAGAAATGCCTTCTGGAACATGTGAAATTTAATGTGCCTTAATAACAAACGTCTATGCATCTGTAAATATTAATAAAATAGTTAAATTACGAGCTAGTTGGTTTAGCCACAGAATAAGTCAGCAACCTTCCCACTAGCCATGATTGGCTGAGATAATGAGTGGGCTGGACATGCCAAAAGATACGTTTAGATTGGTCTGCCATGTAGAATGCTTCTGTCTATTTGAGCTGGTCAGTATGTGTAGGTAATCCTTTCTAACGTAGCTTTTTTTTAAAAGATATCTCGTAGTAGAACTGCATAAGTGTTGCTCTCCATTTTCTGGAGGACCAAGTTTTGAAATTAGTGGAATTAGAGTGTGATAGCTAAAGAGATGGAAAAAACACCTGTCTCCGGATTACATCTTCAAACTAAGGGCAACCCTTGCATCTGTGACAGAGAGGGAGAAGTGTCCATCCATCTATACGGCTAACATTTTCAGATATTACACGTTTCAAATTTTGTCCGAAATTTGTTTTCATTTCAAGTTAAAGTGCACTGTTAGCTAGCTAGCTAACGTTAATCGGAGGGCTGGCTAGCTAAAGTTACGTGTATGATCTGTGTAACGTTAGTAATATTATTCGTATCTCAGAGCATGATGTTAGCTAGCTAACATTTAACCTGGTTGGTTAGCTACCTGCATATTCATGCAGGGTAGTAATTGTCATGAGTTGGGATTATGGTTAATTGTTTAGCTAACTAGCTACATGTCTTAATAACAGACTCCACCATGCAAGTAATAATTTCAATAGAATGTTCACCATGTCACTGCGACAACTTTTGTTAGAAGTAGCTGGTAAATTCGCTCTGGCTATCTACTCAGATTTCAGAGCGCTCTCGTCTGAGTGTGCAGAGCGCAGAATAACTTACGAATGGTAGCAGTCACCAATGCTCTGTATATAAAAAAAGAAACAGCCTAACCAGCTCTGCTAGGGCAAGTAAAATGGTCAGAGTGAGCTGTTCTCTCATTTGTGTCTGGAGGTAACTAGCAAGCTAGCCAACGTTAGCCAGTCAGTTTGGGTGCTTTACTGTTGTTGTTAGGACAAAACGCTCGGATCAATCCTACTCCTCTTCCAGAGCATCCAGTGTGCCCTCTGAATGCTCCAAGAGCGAAACGCTCTGAATTTACGAACGGACAATCTGACAACGCTCTGATTTTACGAATACCCAGAGCACACGCTGGCACTCAAGATTAAATTTACGAACACACCCATAGTATAAACCAGCCTTTAGTCTTGAAATCTTCGATTGTTTAGCACATGGCCTCACATCTGAATCCTTAAAGAGATGGGCAGGGCTAAAACTTAAGAGGGTGTGAACGATGCTGAATGGGTGTGCAGTCGTGGCCAAAAGTTTTGAGTATGACACAAATATTAATTTTCACAAAGTCTGCTGCCTCAGTTTGTACGAAATGAATTGCAATGTCCCTCTTTGCCATGCAAATGAACTGAATCCCCCAAAAACATTTCCACTGCATTTCAGCTCTGCCACAAAGGACCAGCTGACATCATGTCAGTGATTCTCTCGACGAGGACAAGGCTGGATATCACTCTGCCATGCTGATTGAGTTTGAAAAACAGACTGGATGCTTCAAATGGAGGGTGGTGCTTGGAATCATTGTTCTTCCTCTGTCAACCATGGTTACCTGCAAGGAAACACGTGCCGTCATCATTGCTTTGCACAAAAAGTGCTTCACAGGCAAGGATATTGCTGCCAGTAAGATTGCACCTAAATCAATCATTTATAGGATCATCAAGAACTTCAAGGAGAGCAGTTCAATTGTTGTGAAGAAGGCTTCAGGGCGCCCAAGAAAGTCTAGTAAGCGCCAGGACCGTCTCCTTGCGTGATCGGGGCACCACCAGTACAACTTGCTCAGGAATGGCAGCAGGCAGGTGTGAGTCCATCTGCACGCACAGTGAGGCGAATACTTTTGGAGGTTGGCCTGGTGTCAAGAAGGGCAGCAAAGAAGTCACTTCTCTCCAGGAAAAACATCCGGGACAGACTGATATTCTGCTAAAGGTACAGGGATTGGACTGCTGAGGACTGGGGTAAAGTCACTTTCTCTGATGAATCCCTTTTCCAATTGTTTGGGGCATCCGGACAAAGCTTGTCCAGAGAAGACAAGGTTAGCGCTACCATCAGTCCTGTGTCATGCCAACAGTAAAGCATCCTGAGACTATTCATGTCTGGGGTTGCTTCTCAGCCAAGGGAGTGGGCTCACTCACAATTTTACCTAAGAACACAGCCATGAATAAAGAATGGTACCAACACATTCTATGAGAGCAACTTCGCCCAACCATCCAGGAACAGTGTGGCGATTAACAATGTATTTTCCAGCATGATGGAGCACCTAACCATGAGGCAAAAGTGATAACTAAGTGGCTCGGGGAACAAAATATTGATATTTTGGGTCCATGGCCAGGAAACTCCCCAGACCATAATCCCATTGTTATGCACGTGAGTGAGGACCCAAAAGCGGTTTAACAAAAACAGAGTCCTTTAATGTCAAAACACAGGGAAGACATAGATCCTCTTCAGATGTATATAATGGCAAAATAGACAACCCGCAGAGAGGGCGACAAATGAATCATAAAGTCCTTCTGATATTCACAGAAGAGTCCCCCTTCTTAGTAGCAGAGGAGAATAGCTGGGTTAGAGCCCCCTTCTTAGCAGCAGAGGAGAATAGCTGGGTTAGCGGCGACAGACTGCTGGTCTCTCTGGGTAGGCGCGGGTCGTAGAGGACAGAGGTACCTGATCACACGTAGCATCAGATGAACAGGCAGATTCCGACAGGACGGGACAAGGGTGAAGCAAACGAGACGATAGTTTGGTTCTGGCATGAGAAACTCAAACGAGAATCTGACAAAGACAGAAGCAGGAACAGAGAGAGAAATAGAGACCTAATCAGAGGGAAAAAGGGAACAGGTGGGAAAAGGGTGAACGAGGTAGTTAGAGAAGATGAGGAACAGCTGGGGGAAGGAGAGGAAGAGAAGGTAACCTAATACGACCAGCAGAGGGAGACGGAGTGAAGAGAAAGAACAGGAACAAGACATAATATGACAATACATGACACCCATTGAGAACTTGTGGTCAATCCCACAAATTCTGACAAACCCCAAGCATTGATAATGCAAAAATGGGCTGCCATCAGTCAGGTTGAGGCCCAGAAGTTAATTGACAGCATGCCAGGGCGGATTGCAGAGGTCTTGAAAAGAAGGGTCAACACTGCAAATATTGACTCTTTGCATCAACTTCATGTAATTGTCAATAAAGCCTTTGACACTTATGAAATGCTTGAAAATTAGACTTCAGTATTCCATAGTAACATCTGATAAAAACATCTAAAGAAACTGAAGCACCAAACTATGTGGAAATTCATATTTGTGTAATTTTCACAACTTTTGGCCATGACTGGAGACAAAGAAGAGCTCTCCAGTAGGTGTACTAAAACATTCAAAGCACATTTTCTCAAAAGTGCGGTTACAAGTTTATCAACTTTCAAAGCAGAATTACGTTCCCATTGTTCCTCAACGGTAGTGTATGATATATAATTTTATATCTCTGAGTCTTTATTTTTATGCAATGTAAAAAACACAATTTCAAATGTTGCTATATAAGACCGAATAGAGCAGGTCAATCACATTTATTCCCAGAACACCCGAGCCCAGGTGTGTCCCATTTCGTCACCCCCCCACGTCTTCCCCAGACCTCAGCGACCTTTGTGCACAGGAAGCTACCTTTTAAGATGAAAGAAAATTAGGACAGCAGGGAACAGATGACAGGAGAGACATGACAACACAATACAACACAAAATAAAGTGGCCGGGCACGTGAACAACATGCATTCATCACAATGCTCGTAAGAAAATTAATGTCCACCGATCAATAGGACAGACCAGAGAGTGCATCAGCAACGACACTATCAGACCCCCTGATGTGCTGCACATTGAGATGGAATGCCTGCAAGAACAAACACCATCTCATTATCCTCTGGTTAGGACACATCATAGACCTCAAGAAGATGAGAGGGTTATGGTCGGTGTAAACCACAATAGGTACAACATCCGACCCGATGTTCACCTGTAAAGTGTTGTAGCAAGCATTTGAGTGTTAGCGCTCAAAATAAACTAACGGGCCTCTCAACACCTGACACATCTGCTTGCAGCAAGACTGCACCTGCCCCAAGACTCCACCTCCAAGGTAAATTACATATCCAAGCAAGGAGCACCCAGCACTGGAGTTGAGGTAAGCAGCCTCTTCGCATCATCAAAAGCTTGCTGGAAAGAGAGGAGACCAGACGTAAACTGCCTTAGCTTTCAGCAAATCTGTCTGGGGAGCGAATATAGTAAAGAAGTTCCTAAAGAAACTACGACAATAACCAATAATTCCCAACAAATGCATCAGTTCTTTTTTAGTGGTTGGCGGTGGAAAAGCATCAATGGCTACCACTTTAGCCCGAACAGGACGCACGTCACCCTGCCCAACCACCATACCAAGGTACGTAACGGTCGCCTGAGCAAACTCACACTTTGCCAGGTTGATAGTGAGGCAACCCGCAGCCAGGCGGTCGAACAAGGCTTGAATAAGGGACAGATGCTCCTCTCAAGTATCTGCATAAACCACTACGTAATCCAGATAAACAGCACACCTGACCAAACCGGGACAACCCAAATCTGCTGAAAAGTTGCAGATTTGTTACGCAGGCCGAAACTCATAACCGAATACGAGCACAGACCGTACACTAGTCCGTCCAAAATATGTTTGTCCCATCTGATTTACTGATCAAGAAGAACCCAGCGATGTAACAGTATTGGCCAAAATAACAGGTTTCAACGTCCACTGCGGACTCCCACGTGCGTAATAGGGTTTTAGCAGATTTACATGAGCTTTCCTTTACATGCGCTTTCCTCCATTCCAGAGTGGCAACTAGATAGTTTTGCTCAGTGCACTGGCGCTCAAACGTATATGGACCTTGAAACTTGGCTTGAAAAGGAGAACTAACATTTGGCAGCAGAGCAAAAACCTGGTCACCTGAACTAAAGTGACGAGGCTCACCTCGCTGATCAAATATTCCTTTCATCCCCCCTTGTGAAGATGACAGGTTGTCTTTAGCCATGTCATCAGCAGCGTACAGGCGTCGCCAGACGTCACACACAAGATAACAGGGACTGAGGTGTCTTGGGAGACGTCCAGTCATCCTGGAGCACAGCCCAAGCACACTATGTCCAAACACTAGGTCATTTGGACTGAAACCTGTGCTCTCCTCAAATCAAAATCAAATCAAATCAAAGGTATTTGTCACATGCACATGGTTAGCAGATGTTAATGCGAGTGTAGCAAAATGCTTGTGCTTCTAGTTCCGACAATGCAGTAATAACCAACGAGTAATCTAGCTAACAATTCCAAAACTACTACCTTATACACACAAGTGTAGAGGGATAAAGAATATGTACATAAAGATATATGAATGAGTGATGGTACAGAGCGGCATAGGCAAGATGCAGTAGATGGTATCGAGTACAGTATATACATATGAGATGAGTATGTAAACAAGGTGGCATAGTTTAAAGTGGCTAGTGATACATGTATTACATAAAGATGCAGTAGATGATATAGAGTACAGTATATACGTATACATATGAGATGAATAATGTAGGGTGTGTAAACATTATATTAAGTAGCATTGTTTAAAGTGGCTAGTGATATATTTTACATCAATTCCCATCAATTCCCATTATTAAAGTGGCTGGAGTTGAGTCAGTGTGTTGGCAGCAGCAACTCAATGTTAGTGGTGGCTGTTTAACAGTCTGATGGCCTTGAGATAGAAGCTGTTTTTCAGTCTCTCGGTCCCAGCTTTGATGCACCTGTACTGACCTCGCCTTCTGGATGATAGCGGGGTGAACAGGCAGTGGCTCGGGTGGTTGTTGTCCTTGATGATCTTTATGGCCTTCCTGTGACATCGGGTGGTGTAGGTGTCCTGGAGGGCAGGTAGTTTGTCCCCGGTGATGCGTTGTGCAGACCTCACTACCCTCTGGAGAGCCTTACGGTTGTGGGCGGAGCAGTTGCCGTACCAGGCGGTGATACAGCCCGATAGGATGCTCTCGATTGTGCATCTGTAGAAGTTTGTGAGTGCTTTTGGTGACAAGCCGAATTTCTTCAGCCTCCTGAGGTTGAAGAGGCGCTGCTGCACCTTCTTCACGATGCTGTCTGTGTGGGTGGACCAATTCAGTTTTTTTGTGATGTGAACTTACTACCCTCTCCACTACTGTCCCATCGATGTGGATAGGGGGGTGTTCCCTCTGCTGTTTCCTGAAGTCCACAATCATCTCCTTAGTCTTGTTGACGTTGAGTGTGAGGTTATTTTCCTGACACCACACTCCTAGGGCCCTCACCTCCTCCCTGTAGGCCGTCTCGTCGTTGTTGGTAATCAAGCCTACCACTGTTGTGTCGTCCGCAAACTTGATGATTGAGTTGGAGGCGTGCGAGGCCACGCAGTCGTGGGTGAACAGGGAGTACAGGAGAGGGCTCAGAACGCACCCTTGTGGGGCCCCAGTGTTGAGGATCAGCGGGGTGGAGATGTTGTTACCTACCCTCACCACCTGGGGGCGGCCTGTCAGGCAGTCCAGTACCCAGTTGCACAGGGCGGGGTCGAGACCCAGGGTCTCGAAACATATCCCGGTCCACGTGATGGAAGCAGTCTTGGAGCGTGGAAGCTCCTGTGAAACCTCTGGGGGCTAACAGTAACCATGGCAACCCTCCTCCCAATCCTTAACCACCTCAGTACAATAAGCTCTCAACAAAGACTTAAGTGTTTGATGGAACCGTTCCAGCGCTCCTTGATTCTGTGTGTGATAGGCGCTATCCAAATTGTGTTTCATATGGAGCTGACCAAACAGAGAACCTGACCAAACAGATTAGAGATTAAATGTGAACCTTGGTCAGTCTGAATAACCTTAGGGATTCCAAACAGCGAGATAAACTGAGTCAAAGCTTTTAGCATGGACTTAGTCGTGCTAGACCGGAGAGGATAGGCAGTAGGAAACCTAGTAGTCTGACACATCATAGTGAACAGGTAACTACTACCATTCTTAAAGCAAGGCAGAGGGCCAACAAAATCAACAATCAGACACTCAAAAAAGGCTGGCTGACTGCGGGAAACTCTGCTCACTAAACGGCAGTTTAGCGGAAACCACTAGAGGTGGAGACACAACAGGCCATACTCGCTCACCAGTCAAGTTATCCCCAAGGATAACGTTGATACCCTCAACATGCAACGAAGGATACACCCCTACATCAACCGCCTTTCACCATTTCAGAATCCAAGTGTTCAACCTGATTGCCATAATTAAAAGGTGAGGCCCAAATCTCTCTGAACACCCCCACTGACTCTGAATACGGGACTCTGCAAACCACTTTTGTGAGTCAAAACAAGCTCATCTGCCACAACAGCAGCTTCAGAGACAGTCTTCACTTTTCGTTCATTAATGTGCGTGGCTATTCGATCAGGGATTGTGTCCTTAAACTGTTCTAGCATAATCAGGTCACACAGCCCCTGGAAAGTCTAAACCATAGAGGTGGGACACCAGCGACTAAACTGCAAAGAGGACTCTCTTGTGCAAACTCACCATGAGTCTGTTTATCGGCCCTTTTTAAAGTTCTAAATGGTTGGCAGTAAGCAACAGGAACCAATTCGTAAATCTGTAACACATCCATTTAATCCTTAGCATAGATTACACGGTCGGCTACACCAAGAGCTGAATATTCTTCCTGTGCTTTACCAGTCAACATACTGCAACATTAAAGTGCGATCAGAATCTGGCCAACTCCTACCATCAGCCACATGCTCAAACTACGAAAACAAACTCCAACAACATCAAATGTGTCCGGGGCACGACTGAGAGAGGTGGGACCACTAGGTGAATCAGGGCCACCTTCCCTAAGTAAACTGCCCCCCGAGAGCATTCCATCCCTAAACAATTCTAGCCGCTCATTGCAGCTTGATTTTAGCGTGCTCCAAATCCTGTTTAAATTCCAATTACCTTTCATGTATAACATGGTTATGCTCAAACTGTAACAGAAGCAGTTCTTTCTGGAAGACTAACAGACGGAGTGGCCATTGTAGCTAAACGGGGAGACGGCTGGGGGGTGGCGAGTCCTCGACAGAGGCTGCTCCAGTGGTAACTACGAGTATACCACTCTCCATCAGATTGGCCTTCAATATCAACATAAGTTTTTTTTCAATCTGGAAATGTTCAGCGATCTTCAACAGCTGTTCTTCAGCACATAATTCTAAGAGTTCCTCTGATAGAATGCGAATGAACTCATCGACATTAGATGACATAGTCACAAGTGACTGCTATAAAAAATCTTGCTCTTCCCCTCAGCTGAGCACCCCAGCACAGACCACAACAAGAGAAGAGTATCACACTGGGCACCACAGGAGAGAGATGAGATACAGTACCAGTCAGAATTTTGAACTCACCTACTCATTCAAGGGTTTTTCTTTATTTTTTACTATTTTCTACATTGTACAAAAATAGTAAAGACATCAAAACTATGAAATAACACATATGGAATCAGATAGTAACCAAAAAGTGTTAAACAAATGAAAATATATTTTATATTTGCGATTCTTTGAAGTATCCAGCGTTTGCCTTGATGACAGCTTTGCACACTCTTGGCATTCTCTCAACCAGCTTCATGAGGAATGCTTTTTCAATAGTCTTAAAGGAGTTCCCACATTTGCTGAGCACTTGTTGGCTGCCTTTCCTTCACTCAGGGGTTCAACTCATCCCAAACCAACTCAATTGGGTTGATGTCAGGTGATTGTGGAGGCCAGGTCATCTGAGGCAACACTCCATCAATCTCCATCTTGCTCAAATAGCCCTTACAAAGCCTGTTTGGTTCATTGTCCTGTTGAAAAACAAATAATAGTCACTACTAAGTGCAAACCAGATGGGATGGAGTACAGCTGCAGAATGTGTGGTAGCCATGCTGCTTAAGTGTGCCTTGAATTCTAAATAAATCACAGACAGTGTCACCAGCAAAGCACCCCCACACCATCACGCGGTCTCCTCTGGACAATTGATGTTGAGATGTGTCTGTTACTTGAACTCTGTGAAGCATTTAATTTGGCTGCAATCTGAGGTGCAGTTAACTCAAATGAACTTATCTTCTGCAGCAGAGGTAACTCTAGGTCTTCCTTTCCTTTTGCGGTCCTCATAAGAGCCAGATCATCATAGTGCTTGATGGTTTTTGCGACAGCATCTGACCCGGATTGACTGACCGCCATGTCTTAACCTCTCTGGGATATGTGGGATGCTAGCGTTCCACCTCGCCAAAAGCCAGGGAAAATGCAGAGCGCCAAATTCAAATAAATTTCTATAAAAATCAAACTTTCATTAAATCACACATGCAATACAGCAAATTTAAGCTACACTTGTTGCGAATCCAGCCAAAATGTCAGATTTCAAAAAGGCTTTTCGGCGAAAGCAAACGATGCTATCTGAGGATAGCACCTCCGTAAAAAAAGTGGGAAAAGCATATTTCAACCCTGCAAACGCAGAAATAAAAATACAATTCATGCCTTATCTTTGATGAGCTTCTTTTGTTGGCACTCCAATATGTCCCATAAACATCACAAATGGTCATTTTGTCCGATTAATTCCAAAATGTCAATTTATTTGGCGCGTTTGAGCCAGATAAACACCCGTTCCAACTTGCGCAATGTAACTACAAAATATCTCAAAAGTTACCTGTAAACTTTGCCAAAACATTTCAAACTACTTTTGTATTACAACTTTAGGTATTTTTCAACATAAATAATCGATAAAATTGAAGACGGAATGATCTGTGTTCAATACAGGAGGAAAACAAACTTTAGCTAGCTTTATGGTCACGCGCCTCTATCTAACAGTACACTTCAAGTGACCCTCGTTCAAGATGGCCGTACTTCTTCATTACACAAAGGAAAAACCTCAACCAATTTCTAAAGACTGTTGCCATCCAGTGGAAGCGATAGGAACTGCAAGAAGGTCCCTTAGAAACCTGGATTTCCAATGAAATCTCATTGAAAAGAGTGTGACCTCAAAAAATAAATCTGAATGGTTTGTCCTCTGGGTTTCGCCTGCTAAATAAGTTATGTTATACTCACAGACATGATTCAAACAGTTTTAGAAACTTCAGATGGTTTTCTGTCCAAATATACTAATAGTATGCATATCTTATCTTCTGGGGATGAGTAGCAGGCAGTTGAATTTGGGCATGCATTTCATCCGGACGTGAAAATACTACCCCATCACCAAGAAGTTAAGGTAATGATGGACAGTCGTTTCTCTGCTTATTTGAGCTGTTCTTGCCATAATATGGATTTGGTCTTTTATCAAATAGAGCTATCTTCTGTATACCACCCCTACCTCAAATTTGATTTGATTTGATTTGACCTTGTCACAACGCAACTGATTGGCTCAAACACATTTTTTTGGTTACTACATGATTTCATATGTGTTATTTCATAGTTTTGATATATTCACTTTTATTTTACAATGTAGAAAACAATAAAAATAAAGAAAAACCCTAGAATGATTAGGTGTGTCCAACCTTTTGACTGGTACTGTATATAAGGAGCTTCCCCAAATCCTACAATAGCTCAACCCTGGTCTTCGTGCAGATTCACGGTGGGTAAGTATGCACAGTAGCCACTGGTACGGGAAAAAAACAGCACCCTGGCGGATCCCCCCAAGCCACGGTCGTGCCCCAGAGACAACTGCTCTGTCCACGGACACCAAACAAATGTAGCAAACAAAATGACAATTTCCAATGTATTCCGTCGCTAAGCCTAACAGGGGAAATGAAAGGCTATAGCTCCGAGTAGCGAATAGCACTACCCTACCCAAATCTCCCACTGAGGTACACAGAAGATTGTACTCACCTCCTCGGACCAATGTCCTTACAGCGAGTAGAGCAAGAGTTCCCAACCTGGGCAGGGTCCTGAAAACTAACCAATGTTCCTCTCCAATGCAGCACAAAACCAAGTTGACCAAACAAAGGCAACCAACCCTGGGCCTATCAAACAGCGCAACTCAAAAAAGCTGTAACAAAAGATATGAAAAAAGCACATACAGAGTTTATCAAAACACTAGCATTGATGACGTCACCGGACAACCAAAATGACTGATGTGTCTCTAAGGCACTATACCGAACACTTATAAGATTAGGCAGTGAATACCAACCAAAGCGCATCCCAATTAGCATTAACCCATCATAATGCAAAAAAAACTATACGCAAAAATGTCTTGGAACCAACCTCATATCCAGGGCGAGCCCCCACTTGTTACTAGCTGTCTCGTAGCCCGTAACAAAGAGGGAAACAATGCAGAGATAAAGAAATAACAAAAATATATGTATTAAATAACAATGGTGTGTGTAGTTAGTAGTGTAAGAGAGTGGATGCGTGCATTGATATTGATACTCAGGGGTGTTGAGTCATGCACACGACTCTTGGCGGCAGTAAGAAAGCCAACTTGTGCTCCGCCCTCAACTTCTGGGCTTGTCTCCGTGCTGTTTTACTGTTTGTTGCTACTTGGCTATCTGCCAAACTTTTCGGTTTTAACTTTTAATACATTTACCAATGTCTTGGTTTTGTTTCTCTTTTTTACCTCGGACGCTTTATCTGGACATGGTTCTACAGGACATCCACCAGCCAAAAAAGTAGTAACATTAACACTATGCCATCTAATTGCAGTCGGTGTACTCATAATATACAGGATAATTATCACCTTATGGTGAGGAAAGCCATGTTGTAAGCACAGCTTCAGACGCAATCGTTAGGCAAGGGCAATTTACGTGGAGGAAAGGATGACCAGTAAGTACAGATAGTAGTCCCACCAGTAAGTACGGATAGCAGTATAAATCCACCCTGCACAGTCCCTACAGCCGCACAATTTTCTCAATGCTTCAGGAAAGAAATACTGTCGGCATGCTCAACCTGTGTTGCTCATTCAGCCTACAGAAACTAAGCAACAAGTCAGAGTCAGAGGCCGAGCCTTCTCAGGTCTCTCCTCCATCCGTTGCAGGGTCTGAGCCGCCAAAGCCTCCCACCATTAGCTCGGACAAATTGAAAACCCTAGTCATTGATGACTCCATTTCCCGCAATATTAGACTTAAAAATAATCATACAGCGATCATACACTGTTTACCAGGGGGCAGGGCTACCGATGTAAAGGCTAGTCTGAAGATGGTGCTGGCTAAGCCTAAAACTGGCGAGGGTAGAGAGTATAGGGATATTGTTATCCACGTCGGCACCAATGATGTTAGGATGAAACAGTCAGAGGTCATCAAGCGCAACATAGCTTCAGCTTGTAAATCAGCTAGAAAAATGTGCCGGCATTGAGTAATTGTCTCTGGCCTCCTTCCAGTTAGGGGGAGTTATGAGCTCTACAGCAGAGTCTGAATCGCTGGTTGAAAACTGTTTTCTGCCCCTCCCAAAATATTGAATTTGTACATAATTGTCCCTCTTTCTGGGACTTACCCAGAAATAGGCCTACTGAGGAGTGACAGACTCCATCCCAGCTGGAGGGGTGCTCTCATGTTATCTATGAACATAGACAGGGCTCTAACTACTCTAGCTCCACAATGATATAGGGGGCATGCCAGGCAGCAGGCTGTTAGCCAGCCTGCCAGCTTAGTGGAGTCTGTCATTAGCACAGTCAGTGTAGTCAGCTCAGCTATCCCTATTGAGACCGTGTCTGTGCCTCTATCTAGGATGAGCAGAGCAAAACACCTTAGCAATCTCACTGGAATAAAGACCTCATCCATTCCTGTCATTATTGAAAGAGATTTCGATAGCTCACATCTCAAAATAGGGTTACTTAATGTTAGATCCCTCACTTCCAATATTCACATGGACAATTCCACAGACCCATTCCAAAAGGCTTTCGGAGCCATCATCGACTCAGTGGGTTTTGTCCAACATGTCTCTGGACCTAATCATTACCACAGTCATACCCTGAATCAATTTTTTTTTCCGTGGAAAGAATATTGTGGATCTAAATGTTTTTCCTTATAATCCTGGACTATCGGACCACCATTTTATTATGTTTGCAATCTCAACAAATAATCCCCAACCAAGGATAATCAAAAGCCATGCTATAAATTTTCAAACAACCCAAAGATTCCTAGATGCCCTTCCAGACTCCCTTCACCTACCCAATGACATCGGAGTACAAAAATCTGTTAACCACCTAACTGAGGATCTTAATTTAACCTTGATGCAGTCGCACCCCTAAAAACAAAACCTTTGTCACAAGAAATTTGCTCCCTGGTATACAGAAATTCCCAGAGCCCTGACACAAGCTTCCAGAAAATTTGAATGGAAGTGGTGCCCCACCAAACTGGGAATCTTACGACTTGCTTGGAAAAACAGTACTGCATAATATTCAAGAGCCCTCAATGCTGCTTGATCATCATATTTTTCCAAACTAATTGAGGAGAATAAGAATAATACAACATTTATTGTTGATACTGTCGCAAAGATGACTAAAAAGCAACATTCAACAAGAGAGGATAGCTTTCACTTCAGCAGGGATAAATTCTTTGATGAAAAAATCATCATCATTAGAAAGAAAATGACGGACTCCCCTTTGAATCTGCATATTTCTCCAAAGCTCAGTTGTCCTGGGTCTGCACAGAACTGGAATGGAGACACTCAAGTTTTTTAATCCTGTATCTCTTGACACATTCATGAAAATAGTAATGTCCTCAAAACCTGTCAAGCTGCGTACTTGACCCTATTCCAACTAAACTACTGAAAGAGCTACTTCCTGTGCTTGGCCCTCCTATATTGAACATAATACAATGGCCCCTATCCACCAAACTCACTAAACGTGGCAGTAATAAAGCCTCTCTTGAAAAATCAAAACCTTGACCTGGAAATCAAATCTCCCATTCCTCTCAAAGCATTTTGAAAAAGCTGTTGCGCTGCAACTAACTGCCTTCCCGAAGACAAATAATTAATACAAAATGCTTCAGTCTGGTTTTAGACCCCATCATAGCACTGAGACTGCACTCGTGAAGGCGGTAAATGACCTTTTAATGGCGTCAGACCAAGGCTCTGCATATGTCCTGGTGCTCATAGACCTTAGTGTTGCTTTTGACACCATCGATCACCACATTCTTTTGGAGAGATTAGAAACCTGAATTGGTCTACACAGACAAGTTCTTGCTTGGTTTAGATCTTATCTGTCGGAACGATATCAGTTCGTCTCTGTGGATAGTTTGTACTCTGACAAATCAATTGTAAGTTTCTGCAATCCTCAACATTCCGTTTTAGGCCCACTATTGTTTTCACTATATATTCTACCTCTTGGTGATGCCATTCGGAAACACAATGTCAACTTTCACTGCTATGCGGATGACACGCAGCTGTACATTTCGATGAAACATCAACATACCCTGGAAGCCTATGTTTCAGACATTAGGAAGTCGATGGCGGCAATTTCTTTATTTTAAACTCGAACAAAACAGAGATGCTAGTTCTAGGTCACAAGAAACAAAGGGATCTGACAATGAATCTTGATGGTTGTACAGTTGTCTCAAATAAAACCTTGGCGTTACTCTGGACCCTGATCTCTCTTTTGACAAACATACCAAGAATATTTCAAGGATAGTTTTTTTCCATCTTCATTTTGTCCAAAAATAATGCAGAGAAGCTAATCCATGCTTTTGTCACTTCTAGATTAGACGACTGCAATGCTCTACTCTCCGGCTACCCAGATAACCCACAAATCATTACATGGGCTTGCTCCTACCTATCTCTCCGATTTGGTCCTGCCGTACATACCTACATAAACTCTAAGGTCACAAGACGCAGGCCTCCTTATTGTCCCTAGAATTTCTAAGCAAACAGCTGGAGGCAGGGCTTTCTCCAATAGAGCTCCATTTTTATGGAATGTTCTGCCTATCCATGTGAGAGACTTTACTGAAGTCTTTACTGAAGACTCATCTCTTCAGTAGGTCCTATGACTGAATGTAGTCTGGGCCAGCGGTGCGAAGGTGAATGGCAAGGCACTGGAGCGATGAACGGCCTTGCTGTTTCTGCCTGGCCGGCTCCCCTCTCTCCACTGGGATTCTTTGCCTCTAACCCTATTACGGGGGATGAGTCACTGGCTTAGTAGTGCTCTTCCATGCCGTCCCTAGGAGGGGTGCATCACTTGAGTGGGTTGAGTCACAGACATGATCTTCCTGTCCGGTTTTGCGCCCCCTCTGGCTTGTGCAGTGGAGGAGATTTTTGTGGGCTATACTCAGCCTTGTGTCAGGGTAGTAAGCTGGTGGTCTGTTGATATTCCCCTAGTGGTGAATTTGGCAAATTAGGTGGGGTTATATCCTGCCTGGTTGGCCCTGTCCGGGGGTATAGTCGAACGGGGCCACAGTGTCCCCCGACCCACCCGTCTCAGTCTCCAATATCTACGCTGCAATATTCTATGTGCCGGGGGGCTAGGGTCAATCTGTTATATCTTGTGTAATTATCCTGTCTTATCTGGTGTCCTGTGTGAATTTAAGTACTCTCCCTTCCCTCCCGGAGGACCTGAGCCCTAGGTTCATGCCTCAGAAATACCTGGCTTGATGACACCTGGCTCTCCCCAGTCCACCTGGTCGTGCTGCTGCTCCAGTTTCAACTTTTCTGCCTGCGGCTAGGGAAGCCTGACCTAGTAACCCTCACCGGACGTGCTACCTTGTCCCAGACCTGCTGTTTTCGACTTCTCTCTCTCTCTCTCTCTCTCTCTCTCTCTCTCTCTCTCTCTCTCTCTCTCTCTCTCTCTCTCTCTCTCTCTCTCTCCCACACCTGCTGTCTCAACCTCTGAATGCTCGGCTATGGAAAGACAACTGACATGTACTACTGAGATACTGACTTGTTGCACCCTCTACAACCACTGAGATTATTATTTGACCGTGCTGGTCATCTATGAACGTTTGAACATCTTGAAGAACAATCTGGCCTTGAATGGCCATGTACTCTAATAATCTCCACCCGGCACAGGCATAAGCTTTCTTCCTAGATTCCTGCCTTTCTATGGAGTTTTTCCTAGCCACCGTGATTCTACAGTACATCTGCATTGCTTGCTGTTTGCTGTTTGGGGTTTTAGGATGGGTTTCTGTATAGCACTTTGTGACATCTGCTGATGTAAAAAGGGCTTTATAAATATATTTGGTTGATAGTTTATTTTTGGCACCTCTCAAATAATCAAACACAAAAAGCCCCAAAATGTCACAAAAAAAACGAGCGGTGTGTCTGCGTGGAGAGAGTCTCCTCGATGTATAGGGGAAAGGTGTGTTTATCCCCGGGACACACGCGTGTCCAGGTGTGTCCAATTTCACTGAGGACCCTCCCAGCTCTGCCAACTGATATCCTGTTAAAGAGAACAAGAGCAGAGAGAAAGAATTAGGCAGACAGAGTTGGATTTTCGTTACAACCTGGTCAGTCTATGTCAGGGAAAGAGCATGTTTTGTACACTGTGTAAGTTTCTAATGGAGATTTTCATCTCTGTCACATATGGAACCGCTCACATCAGGTGTGCAGTTTAAAATGGTGTTTTCCCGCAAATTGCAATTTGGTAAGTGTTTGAAATTGTACTTTTTATTGGTGGCTTCATTACAGGAGATGTATGTTCTGTTAAGATAAATTGTAATGTGATTTCTGTCATTCTGAGCACCATGGGTGGATGCCCATTAAGTCATGCACCCAATGACAATGGGTCCGGTAAATTTCTCAAATGGCCAGTAAATTCAAATCTTTCAGGTCACGTTGTCCAGCACCACTTTTTCCTAACAGAAACCCTGGTTTGTGGGTCCTTCAGATGTCAATGAGTGTGTGCGTGGCTATTAGACTTATTGGTGTGTGTGGGCTGTATGTATGTGTGTCTGTGTGTGTTCCTGTCTGTGTGGGTGTGTGTACTGTATGTGTGTGTTATCTGTGTGTGCACTTGGCTGCATCTGTGTGTGCCCTCGGCTCCAATCTGTCCAACACCAGCAACAATCAAATCTCTACAAAAGGCCCCTTCATTTCTGACTCACTGAACAGTTAAACAATAGTAACAGTGCCAAGGAACGTTTAACGCTGCCGTCTCTAAACTGTGACTGGAACATTTTCTATTGTCCTCCCACTGGAGTGTTAGCTCGTCGGAGCGCTCCTGTCTCAGGCTGCCAAAGCCATCATCTTGGCCTACATCATTCCCTGCTCCTACGGAACACAGTCAGTACATTTCTATGGAAAATGCCAAGACATAATGGGAGCAATATGTTTCTTCATTTCCCTCTCCACTAGCTATGGGGGGACAGTGAAACATGAAGGCACAGGCCTGGAATGACAGATGCTAATTCTATTAGCGACTCCTGAGGAGCACTTTGGGTGTCCACCAATGAATTGAAACAGTGTCAGGTGGTGTAGGAGAACACAAACAATGTGAGGCAGGATGTGATGCCACTGGTGTTACGGCTCTGGCTCAAAGTTTCCCATATGAATAGATTTAGGATCAGCTTCACCTTAGTCATCAATGTCTTAACTGGCCTCAGATCATTGTCTGGTGGCAATGTCATCTTATTCTGCTGTTGCTGCTCTGGATAGTAGTTGCCTTTGGCACAGATCTAGGATCAGCCTACTCTTTAACCACTATGGCAACTAAAATGCTAAGCTGACCTTAGATCAGTATCTAAAGGGAACTTTATCCTATTCCGGTGATACTGGAATGATGAGATTTCCATTATGTCTAGTAAGACTCCTGGCAGAGCGCTATGATTATTACCTTGCCCTGTCTCTATGTAAGACATCTGCTTCAAATCCACTCTCACAGTCTTATATTTGACATTTTAGTTATTTAGCAGATGCTCTTATCCAGAGTGACATACAGTCTTCTATCCACTGAAACAGCAGTTTGGACAAAGCATGATTCAAAGCAGTGGGTTCCAGAGCACACTAGTATTCAATACCCAGTGAGTGATTGATTAATTGATTTTTGGGGGACAATGCAGGAAAGACCTTGCTCAGATGCCATACGAGATGCTAGGAGAATAGCTCTGACTTAAACAATGGACTGTGGAAAATGTACCAGACATCTTTATTCAAAAATAGCCGACGCCAATGGAGACAGCTAGTCTTCTTGGGTTCCGACACATAATGAAAAAATACACAATATTAATTGACTACAGCTCAATGTTCAACACCATGGTGCCCTCAAAGCTCATCACTAAGCAAAAGGACTCTGGGACTAAACACCTTCCTCTGCAGCTGGATCCTGAACTTTCTGACGAACCGCCCCCAAGTGGTAAGGGTAGGTAACAACACATACTCCATGCTGATCCTCAACACGAGGACCAGGGGTGCTTGCTCTGTCCCCTCCTGTACTCCCTGTTCACTCATGACTGCATGGCCAGGCACGACTCCAACACCATAATTAAGTTTGCAGATGACACAACAGTAGTAGGCCTAATCACCGACAACAACGAGACAGCCTATAGGGAGGAGGTCAGAGACCTGGTTGTGTGGTGCCATGATAACAACCTCCCCTCAACATGATCAAGACAAAGGAGATGATTGTGGACTACAGGAAAAGGAGGACCGAGCATACCCCCATTCTCATTGACGGGGCTGTAGTGGAGCAGGTTGACAGCTTCAAGTTTGTTGTGTTGTGTTGTTTTATTTGTTTTTTAAAGCTAATTTTGCTATTTGCTTGAGTAATTTGAGATGTGTGGGAGTTCCATGTGATCATGGCACTCTGTAATACTGTGTCTTGTCTTGAATTTGTTCTGATTTTGGGGACTGTTGGAATGTCTGGTTGGGGTAAATATGTCCGTAATGATTATACATACAATTTGGAATTTAACAAAATTATATTTCTCACAAAAACAAGAATTGTTACAGTCAATATCTCCTCTACCTTGAGCCAAGAGAGACTGACATGCATACTGTTGACATTAGCCCTCTGTGTACATTGATGGGTAAGATGTGTTACTCTGTTTGGGGCCCGCTGCAGCTTTTCCAGGTCATTATTTGCAGTGCTTGACCATATCACAGGGAAATAGTCAAGATTAGATAGAACTAGAGCCTGCAGGATTTGTTGGGTCGACTGTGTTGTTAAAAAGTATAATCTCTTTAACACACACACAGACAGACTACTCTTTACAACAACTGAATCAATATGTCTTGACCATGACAATTTAGTCTAAGGTCACATCAGGAAGTTTAGTCTCCTCAACTTGCTCAACAGCCACATCATTCATTACCAGATTCAACTGAGGTCTAGATCTTAGGAAATGTATCAAATACAATGCTTTTAGTTTTAGATATGTTTAGATGTGTAGACTAGTGGTTAGAGCATTGGACTAGGAACTGAAAGGTTGCAAGTTTGAAGTTTGAGTTGCTAATATATGCATATTATTAGTATATTTGGATAGAAAACACTCTGAAGTTTTTAAAACTGTTTGAATGATGTCTGTGAATATAACAGAACTCATATGGCAGGCAAAAACCTGAGAAAAATCCAACCAGGAAGTGGGAAATCTGAGGTTTGTTGTTTTTCAAGTCATTGCCTATCGAATATACAGTGTCTATGGGGTCATATTGCACTTTCTAAGGCTTCCACTAGATGTCAACAGTCTTTAGAACCTTGTTTGATGCTTCTACTGTGAAGTGGGGGGGAATGAGAGGGGAATGAGTCAGAGGTCTGCCAGAATGCCTTGAGCTCGTGACGCTCATTGAGGTGAGAGCGAGCTCTGTTCCATTGCAATTCTACAGACAAAGGAATTCTCCGGTTGGAACGTTATTGAAGTTTTATATTAAAAACATCCTAAAGATTGATTCTATAATTCATTTGACATGTTTCTACGGACTGTAACAGACCTTTTGGACTTTTCCACTGCTCCTAGTGAACGCGCTTCGTGAGTTTGAATTTGTTTACCAAACGCGCTAACAAAAGGAGCTATTTGGACATAAATGATGGACATTATCGAACAAAACAAACATTTATTGTGGAACTGGGATTTCTGGGAGTGCATTCTGATGAAGATCATCAAAGGTAAGTAAATATTTATAATGTTATTTTTGACTTCTGTTGACTGCACAATAAGGCGGATATCTTTTTGGCTTGTTTGGGCTCTGAGCGCCGTACTCAGGTTATTGCATGGTTTGCTTTTTCCGTAAAGCTTTTTTGAAATCTGACACAGCGGTTGCATTAAGGAGAAGTGTATCTAAAGTTCCATGTATAACACTTGTATTTTCATCAACATTTATAATGTTTTTCTGTAAATTGATGTGGCTCTCTGCAAAATCACCAGATGTTTTTGGAACTACTGAACATAACGCGCCAATGTATACTGAGATTTTTTTATATAAATATGAACTTTATCGAACAAAACATACATGTATTGTGTAACATGAAGTCCTATGAGTGTCATCTGATGAAGATCATCAAAAGTGATTAATTCTATCTCTATTTCTGATTTTTGTGACTCCTCTCTGGCTGGAAAAATGGCTGTGTTTTTCTGTGACTTGGCTCTGACCTAACATACTCGTTTGTGGTGCTTTCGCCGTAAAGCCTATTTGAAATCGGACAATGTGGTGGGATTAACAAGAAGTGTATCTTTAACATGGTGTGAAATACTTGTATGTTTGAGGAATTTTAATTATGGGATTTCTGTTGTTTTGAATTTGGAGCCCTGCACTTTCACTGGCTGTTGTCATATCGATCCCGTTAGCGGAATCTCAGCCATAAGAAGTTTAAACTGACTTGCCTAGTTAAATAATGGATTTAATTCTCCATGTGGACCTATTTATCGGTGAATTCTGAAAAGCTTCGAATGATTGTTCCATAAGGTTGTGGTTTTTAGGGAGCGATATTGGTTGTTGTAGAAAATGTTTAATTTTCTTTCATGTTGTTATAGCGTTCTTAAGTATGAAGTTGCTAATGTTCTTAGCTTTATCCTTTGAAAATAGACACAAAAAAAAGATTCTGGGGATGAGTATGTGCATCTTCAATATGAACCCATTGCTTGTCTTTAGTGCATTTAACAATATGTCGCAAGTAAAAGCCTTGGCTAGCGAGATACAATTCCAAGTCTGGAAGGTTATTAAAATCACCTTCAGACTTAGGAAGATCTAAAACTTTCCTTTTTATTCAATGAATTTTATTTGCCCATATAAAGTCAATTATGCCGAATATACTTTTGTAAAGAATGTCTTCTGTGGGGTAACTGGTATTACCAAAAAGAAATGCAAAAACTTTGTCAGCCATGCCATTCTACCTGTAAGATATATGTGGAGATTATTCCATTTAATTTGATATGCTTTCATAGTGTTGATTAATGGAATACAGTTATCTTTATATATATATATATTTTTGTCACTTATTAAGCATCATAAGTATTTCATTTGTTTTGTGGTCCACTTAAAGGATTGATGTAGATTGTGTTGTTGTTTTTCCTATTGCCCTTGTTTAGTATTTTCCATGCTAATTTTCCTGATTATCCTGAGATTTTTTTTATTCTGAAAATATCTTTAGCAAAAGCGGCATCAAGTTTTCAATATTGGTCAGGTATATCAGGAGATCATCTTCAATTAAGTTTAGTTTATATTGATGTTTACCAATACTGATACCGGTTATATTTGGATCCGGTCTAATTCTTTCTGCAAGTGGTTCAATTGCCAGTCCAAACCGGAGGGGGAGAGCAATTTCATCAGATAATGTATTATCTGTGTATATGTGTGTCTATTTTTGCTGTAGGACATTTACAATATTTTTTATAAAATGTATTATTTCAGCTGGAAAGTTAGAAGCCTTTTTGCGTATCAACAGTCATTATTTTTTTTACATATTGTATTAAACTGAAACATGTTCTTGTATTTTTTTACAAGTGTTTATTTTTTGTATTAATGCCACACCCTGATCTGTTTCACCTGTGCTTGTCTCCACCCCCCTCCAGGTGTCACCCATCTTCCCCACTTATCCCCTGGGCATTTATACCTGTGTTTTATGTCTGTTTGTGCCTGTTTGTCATGTTTATCAACCAGCGTTTTGTCTCAGCTCTTGCTTTTCCCCTGTCTCTCTTTTTCTCTGCCTCCTGGTTTTGACCCATGCCTGTCCTGACTCGGAGCCTGCCTGCCTGACCACTCTGCCAGCCCCTGACCCTGAGCTGGCCGGCCGTCCGGTGACTTTGACCCTACTCTGGATTACCGACCTCTGCCTGACCTGACCCTGGGTCTGCCTGCCATCCTGTACCTTTGCCACTCTACTCTGTATTATCGACCCCTGCCTGCCTTGACCTGTCGTTTTTTGCCATTCTGTTGCTTATAAGCTTTGTTATTATTTTATTGTCACAATTTAACAGTTTGATACATGAACCTAGGAAGTACTGAATTCCATACCCACAGCACTGCCGGGAATCGGAGTTGACACTTGAGTCTTTTTTTCCTCCACTGACTGTCTGATTGGAATTAATTGCGTTTTTTTTCTAAGCTTAGCAGACACGTCCTCGACAAATCAAATGGACTGGTCATGGATTTTGATCCCCCCTACCCTTGTGCCTTCAGAATGTAGACTTTTGTCTGATATTTCTACAGCTTTAAGATTACAAAGCAAGGGTATTTAGCATTCTCATATTTCACGTCGATCTGATGGCATCACTCCAGATCCTCCAGTGATACATCCACCCCAAGCTTATCCGATATCAGCTTGATTACATATCTGGAAAGGTCTCCTTTTTCCTCGTATTCTGGTAGGGACAATATTTTGTCTCAGTTTCTAGCTGGTACAGTACATCTTCTAAAGTTGGTAGCTTTACTTCCAAAAGGTACATTGTGTTGCTTTGTTCGTCTACATGCCCACCCTGTATACATGATAGACTCTACTTTCCTTTCGAGCAAATCTACTTTTTTAACAACCGATTTTAACAGTTTGTGTGTTTTGGTGATCATTGAGAGCATTTTAGCTATCTTTTCATGGATATCCTTGAGCTCTGCATTGCTCTGATTTGTATCTCCAAGTTCTTTGTTTTTTCCTGTAAGGAAGCCATTTGCCCACAGATTGGTTCACCATTATATATAACTGACCGCTCATTCACTCCTGGTTGCTTGGGAATATATTGATCTATCGATTTTAAAGCATTAATTTCAACTATGCTGTCTGGCTTCAACATATAATCACAGTGTTGACGGTACAAAACAGAGCTACTCCCTCCACATGCGTCCTGTCGGTACAAGCATGCTCCTCCATCTCCTTACTGGGGAATGAAAGTGATTGACTTTCAATTGCCAGTAATTACACCAGTAAATGAATCAAACACAGTGAGACCAATGCTGGGGAAGCCTAGCTAGTTAACGTAGTTACAGATGTAGGATCTTAATTTCACCAGTATTGTTGCAGCAAAATAAGATTAAAAAATGCTAATTAGCATCAAAGTAGACATCATGCAAAACAGAAAATCCCTGCAAGCTCCTGCACATCATCTCTAGCTGACATCTTTGCTAACAGGTATTTTGTCCATTTAAAACTTGTACAAGACAGTTCACAGAATTGTACATTTAAAGAAATGTAGCCCATTTATTCATTACTACATTTAGCTAACATTAGTTAATAGTCAATCCAGAGATTTTTACCTTTGCCTCGATTCGGGAGTCTTATCCATATCATCATGGCATTTGTAGTGCTTTATGATAGCCACATTAGCAGCTGATTAGCGATTCATTTTTGGAGGTAAATACAGGTGAATATATTGATCAGTCACCTTGTCCTAGAGAGATTTATCAAAACATCACATCAGGGTAAGCCTACACAAAACACAGCCCTTATCTTAGGAGTTTCTAAAATCCCCTACGGGAAAATGAATGGTGGAAAAACGATTGGAACCATTTCCCTGTTTGTCCACTAAGTTTTATGGGTATTATGACCCATACTGTGGTAGTCTATTAGCTGGCCAACATTAGGTTACATAAACGTGCAATAATTTAATATAAACGTGTGTAAGTCCGGGTTTTCAGTGAATTTATGTACATCACAACACTGCGCAGGAAAATTCTCAGCAACACAAGAGTGATCAAATTAAGTTCCTACACCTGTAGTTAGCTAGATTAGCTCGAAAAAAGAAAGATTGGTTGACATGTACATTTGAAGTCGGAAGTTTACATACACCTTAGCCAAATACATTTAAACTCAGTTTTTTTACAATTCCTAACATTTAATCCAAATAAACATTCCCTTTCTTAGGTCCGTTAGGATCACCACTTCATTTTAAGAATGTGAAATGTCAGAATAATAGTAGAGAGAATGATGTATTTCAGCTTTTATTTCTTTCATCACATTCCCAGTGGGTCAGAAGTTTACATACACTCAATTAGTATTTGGTAGCATTGCCTTTAAATTGTTTAATTTGGGTCAAATGTTTTGGGTAGCCTTCCACAAGCTCCCCAAAATAATTAGAATTTTGGCCCATTTCTCCTGACAGAGCTGTGTAACTGAGTCAGGTTTGTAGGCCTCCTTGCTCGCACACGCTTTTTCAGTCCTGCCCCCAAATTTCCTATAGGGTTGAGGTCAGGGCTTTGTGATGGCCACTCCAATACCTTGACTTTGTTGTCCTTAAGCCATTTTACCGCAACTTTGGAAGTATGCTTGGGGTCATTGTCCATTTGAAGACCCATTTGCGACCAAGCTTTAACTTCCTGACTGACGTCCATCTATATTGTGAAGTGCACCAGTCCCTCCTGCAGCAAAGCACCCCCACAACATGATGCTGCCACCCCCGTGCTGCATGGTCGGGATGGTGTTCTTCGACTTGCAAGCCTCCCTCTTTCTCCTACAAACATAACGATCGTCATTATGGCCAAACAGTTCTATTTTTGTTTCAACCAAAAAGAGGACATTTCTCCAAAAAGTACAACCTTTGTCCCCATGTGCAGTTGCAAACTGTAGTCTGGCTTTTTTATGGTTGTTTTGGAGCAGTGGCTTCTTCCTTGCTGAGCGGCCTTTCATGTTATGTCGATATAAGACTCGTTTTACTGTGGATATAGATACTTTTGTACCTGTTTCCTCCATCATCTTCACAAGGTCCTTTGCTGTTGTTCTGGGATTGATTTGCACTTTTCGCACCAAAGTATGTTCATCACTAGGAGACGGAACGCATCTCCTGTGGTATGACTGCTGCATGGTCCCATGGTGTTTATACTTGCATACTATTGTTTGTACAGATTAATGTGGTACCTTCAGGCATTTGAAATTGATCCCATTGATGAAACACACTTGTGGAGGTCTACAATTTATTTTCTAAGGTCTTGGTTGATTTCTTTTGATTTTCCCATGATGTCAAGCAAAGAGGCACTGAGTTTGAAGGTAGGCCTTGAAATACATCCACAGTTACACCTCCAATTGTCTCAAAATATGTCAATTCACCTATCAGAAGCTTCTAAAGCCATGACATAATTTTCTGGAATTTTCCAAGCTGTTTAAAGGCACAGTCAACTTAGTGTATGTAAACGTCTTACCCACTGGAATTGTGGTACAGTGAATTATAAGTGAAATATTCTGTCTGTAAACAACTGTTGGAAAAATTACTTGTGTCATGCACAAAGTAGATCCTAATCTACTTGCCAAAACTATAGTTTGTTATCAAGGAAATTGTGGAGTGGTGGAAAAACAAGTTTTAATGACAATCAACTGTAACTATATGTATTCACTCACATATGATTGTAATAGTCAGCTAATGTTTTGACATTTTCTGTTGGTTTAATAGAGTAGCTCTATGATCAGACGATATTCGAATCCTTTCAATATTGTGATTGAGTGCCCCATAATACCATATTTGATGAATTGTGAAATCATAATCGTGACACAAATAATCAGGGAATTACAGGCCTATATTTCAGAAGTAGAGCAGGTGTTTGGAAGGCAAATAGCGAGAGAGTAGTGAATGTTGGTAGAAGAATGAAAACCGGTATTTATTCATGATGACATCTGTGTCACAATCCATATTTACCAAAGCTCCATGTGTTTGGACCAGCTCTAAATCCTGTTGCTGGAAACTCACTCTAATTGGTTGTTTTCAAACACATGTCAGAATAAAGAAAGAGCCCTGGGAGGATCCGCAGCCAATTCTAGCCCAGATATACACATAACTGGTTGGGGAATTGTCTCCGAGGTGGGATTCACACAACAACATAATAAGACCAGGAGTAAGCAAAAGCTTTCCCCTCCTGAAACTCAGACATACTCTTGTTTTGGTGTTCTATCTCTTCTATCCCTGGATCGTTCCACCAATTCGGTGCCTTTTAAGAAGTATAACTTAAAAATAAGGGATTTCACCTCATTTTAACATTCTGTGATAAAAAGCAGATGTTCAACTTAATAAAAAAACGTTTCCCTAATAAATTAACATAGTTAGTGTCTATTAAGTGCCAAATAATTGTAACAGGGATTGTCGAATTCTTCTTAAAAAAGTCATGAATCTCCTTGTGACAGGCTGGTTGTGTCCTACAGGGAGGGGCAATGTGTAACAGTATGGGTAACAGGGTTGATATGTTATGCTCGACCCGCTCAGTTTTCCACCAGAAAATTGCCAAAAATAGTACATCCAGCTCACCTACAAATCTATGATTTGACTATTAGATATTCAATGTTTCTTTTGAAAAATATATATTTAAAAAGGAATAGTTTCACCATATTAGAATGAGAGTTCAGCTCACGTAATAGGGTTGACCTTGAAATGAGGGACAGACATAAATTAATCACTAATCACATGATCAATGATAATCTTCTGAAATTATTTTGTCAAAGCAGACAAATAACCAGGTCTTTACAATGAATGTTAAACTTGGAGACATTTTGGAATTAAGTGGGTTAAAATCTTCCTAGAAGTGACACAGGGTTGATGGAGGGATATGGCAAAATGCTCAACTTCAGAACTTTATCAAGCCTATATTCATATAAAACATCTGATTTATTGTATTATCCATGGGGTCTATATTAAAGGGCACTTAATTTAACATAACAGGCTTTTAAAATTGTTTTACAATTTCTACTTAGAATATAAAATGGACGCAAAAAGTACTAATTTCATGGAACACCCCCGTCTTCACAGCTTCCTCTTGGAATCTTTAAATCTTTTGTTAAAACAGGAAAATAGATCTCCCCAGATGTATTCAAACAGCAGGCTACATCCTCATAAGCAAGTCGAAAAGCTGAGGAGTGTTGTCTCTCTTACTGCAGGCCTGTTAGGTAGTTCCCTTTATTGAAAAAATTATAATCAACCAAAGCGGTTGAAGCTCCATATCACCAAACAACAACAATAACAACACCATGCATTCCCTGGTGTCCGTGGGCCGTCTTCACTGACCACTTAAAATGCTGAACGGGCTGTGCCTGTTAAACAATGATTACTATTATTCATCTGCTCTGACCACACTGTGGGTATGGCTGGTAGGAGAAAAAAAGAAAGTGCTGTGTAGGAAAAGCTTTGTGGTTATTTCCTCCCTTGCTAGACAGACTGGCAGGCCACAGCATATTAAGTGGAGGAGGGGAATGTATTTTTTCTATTCTTCCAGTCCCTCTTTCACACACACACACATACACACACACACCGTCAGAAAGGCTTGTCACAATCCAGGCAGCCTTGCCTCTTTAACTTCCCACATGTGTCTGGGCTTCTAAATCTGTCTGGCGACCATAAGGCTGTAACTCAGCTCTAACAGCCTTAGCAGAGTGGTGCAGAATCTCCAGTCCCCACGAGTTGCAGAGCAGAGTGGAGTAGAGTAGCCTCCAACGAGACCTCTTGGATAACGGAGTGTGCGTAGTGTCCAGGAAATACCTCACGACTTGGGCAGGGACATGTTCTTGGAAAAGCTGACAAGGGGGCTGCCTGGAGTCTGTCATGCAGCTTTTTAAGAGGAGCTCAATCTCCTTTTATCTGCCTGACACACCCTGATTTAGTGAGAGATCACTGAGAGCCCTGAGTGAGAGACAGAGAGAGGGATAGGAGAAGGAGAGCAAGACAGGGGGAGAGGTAAGTTTTTTTTGCGCTCAGTTCCTGTCTTTTGTTTTACAGGGACTTTTAAGTTTGCTACTCATAATGTTGAGTGATGGAATGGGGAGTAGGCGTGAAGAAGACTGCTCTTTATTTAGAACACTATTGCCTCATTGTTCGGAAGAAACTAAATTAAGTTTGCCCTTCTCTTTTGAAAAGAGTCATTTTAGTTTGTCTCAGTAATTGTTTGTTTTTGCTTCATGTTTTTCCCAGCACTCACAAAAGTCTATTTTATAAGCATTGTTCAGGGAGACCTCTGGACTGAGGCGGGGACTGTATGTGTTTCCAGGAGAAGTTACGGAGGCGGATTGCCCAAACTTTTTCTGAAAAATTCATCGCATAAAGATTTTCAAGGGTTTTGCTCTGTAACTCTCTCCTCACAGCCGCTAGCGATCGTATGCTGGGACTGACTGGCCAACTTCACCATATCAGTCCTGTCGGCATTATTTTGTTTCAATTACTTTGCCCCTATGGGATACATGTTCCTATAAATAAGTAACTTACTGTGGAAAGAGTTCAGGCAGCAGGCTTATGGTTGTGGGGGTCCACTGAGAAGAGTTACATACTTTACTACTTTACTACTGACTGTAGTTTCAGCAGTGTAGGAGGGGGTTGTGGCAACTGGTATGTCTATGTGTGTGGGCTGGGTTCGGGGGGGATTGGCGGTCTTTGAGAGAGACCCTTCCCAATATAGTGTTGTGAACAACAGATGCTGTGTGTCCATTGGGACAGTCCTAAACCCTTATATAGCAACGAGGATCCAAGCAGGTGTTGAGTGTTTATTCGCGATGTTGATATTTGCTGTGACCACGTGAGTCAAAGCAGAGGGGCGGGTGTCAGGAGTAGAAGAGGAGGTGTGATAATTAGCTATTTCCTCATAGGGATAAACACAGCCAGGCAAGCATTGACCTGACATGACAGAGATGGGGACAAATGTTGTGTTATTCATTCTGTATAAAGTTACTGAATAAAATCACCTACAGATCTCACGTGCACAGTATTGCCTTGGTATGCAATCTCAGCTGGGCATTTCAAACTCTATTGTGCATTGTACTGTCCATTCCTGTATTTGTAGTGTGCAAACAAGCCAGATAGGTGTTCTTTCCTCTGTATCAAATGTGTATGTACATCCTGTGAGAATCAACAGCTCCTTTCCAGTCTGCCCCAGAGACAGCGCTTGTTGAAGATGTCTGAGTTTTTCTCATAAGGATCTGTGCCAAGGCTCAGTATGTAGCACAGACACACTTCAAAATGAGAGCTCCTTCTCATCTGTTTAACATTTAGCTAGACTGTGTACTGATGTTTTCTCTGCCCACTGGAAATCAGAGAGAGAGAGAGAGAGGAGAGCAAGAGAGGGAGAGTAGAAAGAGACAGATAGTGAGAGAGAGGAAAAAGTAAAAGAGATTGAGGGGAAGAGTGTAAGAGAGAGGCAGAGATATGCTGAGTGATAATGTGTGGATTATACTTAGTTACCACATGATGCCCAGTGCTTCCCAGTTGAGTTTGGCAAGATGCTACAAAAGTAGCACATCTCTTTATATTAGTGTTGTTGATATTCTTGATATTCTATTCTTGGGAGACGTTTAAAAATGGGCATATTGAGAGTTATTTTTCTTTTTCTTTTTGTTTAGTTCTGGCAGTTTGATGAGTAACATATATCCTGGCTTGACATTGTGCAAGCAGCTCCTCCATCGGCTGTTTCTTGTCACTCTCCAGATCATTAGGCCTTCATTAGGGTGCACCAACTCACCATAAAATATAATTGGGGCGCAGCAGTCAAATCCAATGGTCCTAAAGAGTCACTCACCCCTCTTGGAATGGGCTCATAAAGTTTTTATGATGAAGGCATTAATTGAGTCATATTGATCACTTCCTTTAATATTAATTCCCTAACTACAACTAGTCACCCGATGCCTTTTAAATAGGCGTCATCTGCCTGCACAGGTTATTTTTTGTCTTTTAAACAATCAATACACAGTTTTCCTGACTGCTGTGCTGTTTTTAAAGCAATGCAAAATACTACTTAGTCTCATTCAGATCACTTGAGGTAGAGTGCAGTTATTTTCTTCATATAACACCAAAGCTTTCAGAGGTGTTTCTCTCTGTAAGTGTATGGATACTAAGTATAGTTGCATGTGTTGTCTATGGCGCCTCTCAGTTCTTCTCCCTCCTGACAGTTCCTTCCTGAGTACACGGCAAACAGGGTCAACTCTGGCCTCTCTCTCTTTGTCTACTTTAGTCTGCAAAGTCCTGTTATTGAGCAGAATGACTGATTGGTATAAAAGGTAATGGTATCAATGTATAGAAACAGTCTCCAGTGTGGGATGGGACTGTGCCTACTAAAGAGCTATAAGTAAAGGATAAGGAGGGAACAATAATATATGCCATTGGGGCAGCAGGTAGACTAGTGGTTAGAGAGTTGGACGTGTAACCGAAAGGTTGCAAGATCGAATCACTGAGCTGACAAGGTAAAAATCTGTCTTTCTGACCCTGAACAAGGCAGTTAACCCACTGTTCCTAGGCCGTCATGGAAGATAAGAATTTGTTCTTAACTGACTTGCCTAGTTAAGTAAAAGAAAACAATTTATCAGACACTTTTATTTAAAGCGACTTACATTCATGCGTGTATACATTTTGGCTGGCCCCAGGAATCAAACCCACAACCCTGGCAGTGTAAGCGCCATCCTCTACCAACTGAGCAAAACAGGACAACCATGCCCTTCTCAAATAAGGGTTTCATGTCCCACAAGACATTTGTCCTGCAATAATCTATCGCATTGTGCAATTTTGCGAAGTGTAATAACAGCCTGTTATGTATACAAAGCATGACCTGCGTGCAGACTGTACCATCATCTGTATATTCTTTAAATATGACAGCCGACCTGGGTGGAAGTATTTTTTTTGAACATTAAGTTTAGGCACTCATTCCAAATGGTTAAGGTAAGGGTTAACGTTTGGGATAGGGTTAAAATAAAAATAAATAAAAAACAGTGTCCCCAACTGGGATCGAACACGCAACCTTCTGATTCATCATCCCCATCCACAATGTGCTAGCAAAACCCAAGCATACTTGATGGTAATAGTGCTCACTGTTGCCCCTAGTGGCCGATTTTGAAGACATTTCCAGACATCCTCAGGACATGGATAGACGTCCAATTTCACCTTGCTACAGTATACTATAAAATGCTATACTACACATGATCAAGGGATACTACAGTGCGTGGTGTAGTATTCTCCAGTATACTAAACAATTCTAAAGTAAGCAATACATTATCAAGGGATACAGTGGGTAGTATAGTATCCTCCAGTATAATACAAAATTGTATAGTAAGTATTACACATAATCAAGAGATTCTACAGTGTGGATTATAGTATTCTACAGTGTACTAAGTTTACTACAATATTCTATAGTAAACTGTATTCTTTTTTAATGTGGGTTACTTGGGAAATGTTTTAGGTTTTTATCAGGGTGCTCCTGAAAAGCATTGGGATTGTGTTTTGTCTAATTCTACTGTAAGCACCATGTAAATGCACACAGGGAAAGGGAGCAATACTTGGCTCTCTGAGTAATATTTTGTGATTTTAGTGGTGAGAGAACTAGTATGCCATCTGGTTAAAGACAGCTTTCAGCTCCTGGTGTTTCATATTCTCTGGCTCCATGCTAACCATTTAATGTAAGAGATGGGCATGAAACAACAGTGGGTATCTATAGCTATTTATAGATAGCTGATAGTTGTTTTTCTATATTTTTCATAACATTTTCATTTCATGTACTGTTTTTGCATGGCATGTACTGTGTACAATTTTGATTATAAGCTGAAATGTCAGTATACTGTCTCCTGCAACATGTGTGAATGTCACAATATTAATGAGCAACAGACTCGTTTCAATACAGCTTTCCACATCATAGCCCTGCTCCAGAGACTCTTCTTGGATGCAATTGTTGTACACTGTTTACACCACAGTGGCTGTGACCTGTTATTAAAAAAACTGCCACAGTGCTTATGACAATCTAAGGATTAAGGTTTTAACCTCTCACAGTATAGAGAGCAAGCGAGAGAAAAGATTCCAGCGCAGAGAAATGCAATTTGCCATCACTGTCTTTTCCCAAGGGAGGGAGGCGATAGGAGGCGAGGGGTGTTGTGCGCTTGACTCCCTCTGACCTGTCACCACATTATAGGCTGATCTGTGGGAGGGTTTCTCTGCTCCATCTTTCTCTCTCTGCTCCTTTTCTCTCTCTCTCTCTCTTTTCCCATGTCTAAATCACAGTGGGGCGCTGCTCCTCTCAACCCCTAGCCCATGTAATTTTTAAGTAGTGTCAGTTTAAACCAGATTTAAATAGTTTGGCTGAGATCTACTCTGCTTGTGGTCGCTCAGATATGCAGCGAGACCTACAGTAAATCAAATAATATTATGGCAATTGTGGGGCTTTTTAACATTGGTGACCTAAAAATCAATACATGAAGAGAAGTACATTTGGCCTGTACTGCAACAGCATTGATGTTTCTTCCCAAACTGGTCTCAGAGCATTTTGTTTGATTCTGTAAGTAAATCTGAGATGCCCATTTTATTTGTTTTATTTTATTTCACCTTTATTTAACCAGGTAGGCTAGTTGAGAACAAGTTCTCATTTACAACTGCGACCTGGCCAAGATAAAGCATAGCAGTGTGAACAGACAACACAGAGTTACACATGGAGTAAACAATTAACAAGTCAATAACACAGTAGAAAAAAAGAGAGTCTATATACATTGTGTGCAAAAGGCATGAGGAGGTAGGCGAATAGTTACAATTTAGCAGATTAACACTGGAGTGATAAATGATCAGATGGTCATGTGCATGTAGAGATACTGGTGTGCAAAAGAGCAGAAAAGTATATAAATAAAAACAGTATGGGGATGAGGTAGGTGAATTGGGTGGGCTATTTACCGATGGACTATGTACAGCTGCAGCGATCGGTTAGCTGCTCAGATAGCAGATGTTTAAAGTTGGTGAGCGAGATAAAAGTCTCCAGCTTCAATGATTTTTGCAGTTCGTTCCAGTCACAGGCAGCAGAGAACTGTAAGGAAAGGCGGCCAAATGAGGTGTTGACTTTAGGGATGATCAGTGAGATACACCTGCTGGAGCGTGTGCTACGGGTGGGTGTTGCCATCGTGACCAGTGAACTGAGATAAGGCGGAGCTTTACCTAGCATGGACTTGTAGATAACCTCGAGCCAGTGGGTCTGGCGACGAATATGTAGCGAGGGCCAGCCGACTAGAGCATACAGGTCGCAGTGGTGGGTGGTATAAGGTGCTTTAGTAACAAAGCGGATGGCACTGTGATAAACTGCATCCAGTTTGCTGAGGAGAGTATTGGAAGCCATTTTGTAGATGACATCGCCGAAGTCGAGGATCGGTAGGATAGTCAGTTTTACTAGGGTAAGTTTGGCGCCGTGAGTGAAGGAGTCTTTGTTGCGAAATAGAAAGACGATTCTAGATTTGATTTTGGATTAGAGATGTTTGATATGAGTCTGGAAGGAGAGGTTACAGTCTAGCCAGACACCTACGTACTTATAGATGTCCACATATTCTAGGTCAGAACCATCCAGGGTGGTGATGCTAGTCGGGTGTGCGGGTGCAGGCAGCGAACAGTTGAAAAGCATGCATTTGGTTTTACTAGCGTTTAAGAGCAGTTGGAGGCTACGGAAGGAGTGTTGTATGGCATTGAAGCTCGTTTGGAGGTTAGATAGCACAGTGTCCAAGGAAGGGCCAGAAGTATACAGAATGGTGTCATCTGCGTAGAGGTGGATCAGGGAATCGCCCGCAGCAAGAGCAACATCACTGAGAGAAATACAGAGAACAGAGTCGGCCCGAGAATTGAACCCTGTGGCACCCCCATAGAGACTGCCAGAAGACCGGACAACATGCCCTCCAATTTGGCACACTGAACTCTGTCTGCAAAGTAGCTGGTGAACCAGGCAAGGCAGTCATTAGAAAAACCGAGGCTACTGAGTCTGCCGATAAGAATATTTTGATTGACAGAGTCGAAAACATTGGCCAGGTCGATGAAGACAGCTGCACAGTACTGTCTTTTATCGATGGCGGTTATGATATCGTTTAGTACCTTTAGTGTGGCTGAGGTGCATCCGTGACCGGCTCGGAAACCAGATTGCACAGTGGAGAAGGTACGGTGGGATTCGAGATGGTCAGTGATCTGTTTGTTGACTTGGCTTTCGAAGAACTTAGATAGGCAGGGCAGGATGGATATAGGTCTGAAATTCTTTGGGTCCAGGGTGTTTCCCCCTTTGAAGAGGGGGATGACTGCAGCAACTTTCCAGTCCTTTGGGATCTCAGACGATATGAAAGAGAGGTTGAACAGGCTGGTAATAGGGGTTGCGACAATGGCGGCGGATCGTTTCAGAAATAGAGGGTCCAGATTGTCAAACTCAGCTGATTTGTACGGGTACAAGTATTGCAGCTCTTTCAGAACATCTGCTATCTGGATTTGGGTAAAGGAGAAGCTGGGGAGGCTTGGGCGAGTAGCTGCTGGGGGGTGGAGCTGTTGGCCGAGGTTGGAGTAGCCAGGAGGAAGGCATGGCCAGCCGTTGAGAAATGCTTGTTGAAATTTTCGATTATCATGGATTTATCGGTGGTGACCGTGTTACCTAGCATCAGTGCAGTGGGCAGCTGGGAGGAGGTGCTCTTGTTCTCCATGAACTTTACAGTGTCCCAGAACTTTTTGGAGTTAGAGCTACAGGATGCAAATTTCTGCTTTAAAAAGCTGACCTTTGCTTTCCTGACTGACTGCGTGTTGGTTTCTGACTTGCCTGAACAGCTGCATATCGCGGGGACTATTCGATGCTATTGCAGTCTGCCACAGAATGTTTTTGTGCTGGTTGAGGGCAGTCAGGTCTGGATTGAACCAGGTTCTATATCTGTTCTTAGTTCTGCATTTTTTGAACGGAGCATGCTTATCTAAGATGGTGAGGAAGTTACTTTTAAAGAATGACCAGGCAACCTCAACTGATGGGATGAGGTCAATATCCTTCCAGGATACCCGGGCCAGGTCGATTAGAAAGGCCTGCTCGCAGAAGTGTTTTAGGGAGCGTTTGACAGTGATTAGGGGTGGTTGTTTGACTGCGGACCCGTAGCGGATACAGGCAATGAGGCAGTGATCGCTAAGATCCTGATTGAAGACAGCGGAGGTGTATTTGGAGGGCCAGTTGGTCAGGATAACGTCTATGAGGGTGCCCTTTTTTACAGATTTAGGGTTGTACCTGGTGGGTTCCTTGATGATTTGTGTGAGATTGAGAGCGTCTAGCTTAGATTGTAGGACTGCTTGGGTGTTAAGCATATCCCAGTTTAGGTCACCTAACAGAACAAACTCTGAAGCTAGATGGGGGGCGATCAATTCACAAATGGTGTCCAGGGCACAGCTGGGAGCTGAGGGGGGTCGGTAGCAGGCGACAACAGTGAGAGACTTATTTCTGGAGAGATTCATTTTTAAAATTAGAAGTTTGAACTGTTTGGGTATGGACCTGGAAAGTATGACATTACTTTGCAGGCTATCTCTGCAGTAGACTGCAACTCCTCCCCCTTTGGCAGTTCTATCTTGACGGAAAATGTTATAGTTGGGTATGAAAATCTCAGAATTTTTGGTGGCCTTCCTAAGCCAGGATTCAGACACAGCAAGGACATCAGGGTTGGCAGAGTGTGCTAAAGCAGTGAGAAAAATAAACTTAGGGAGGAGGCTTCTGATGTTGACATGCATGAAACCAAGGCTTTTTCGATCACAGAAGTCAACAAATGAGGGTGCCTGGGGACATGCAGGGCCTGGGTTTACCTCCATATCACCCGCAGAACAGAGGAGGAGTAGCATGAGGGTGCGGCTAAAGGCTATCAAAACTGGTCGCCTAGAGCGTTGGGGACAAAGAATAAAAGGAGCAGATTTCTGGGCGTCGTAGAATATATTCAGGGCATAATGCACAGACAGGGGTATGGTGGGGTGCGGGTACAGCAGGGGTAAGCCCAGGCACTGGGTGATGATAGGTGATGATGGGTGAGGTCACCACATGTGTGGGAGGTGGGACAAAGGAGGTATCAGAGGTATGAAGAGTGGAACTAGGGGGTCCATTGTAAACTAAAACAATGATAACTAACCTGAACAACAGTATACAAGGCATATTGACATTTGAGAGAGACATACTGTACAGCGAGGCATAAAGTAATCACAGGTGTTGATTGGGAGAGATAGCTAAAACAACAGGTAATCAGCAAACACAACAACAGCAGGTAAAATGGCAATGACTAGGCAGAGAGAGTCGGATTAACTACACACAGGGCCTGAGTTCGCGGCTGGGGCCGACAGATAAAAAATAAATAAACAGAATGGAGTACCGTGATTAATGGACAGTCCAGTAGGCATCAGCTATGTAGCCAAGTGATCATAGTGTCCAGGGGGCAGCAGTAGATGGAACAGGGGAGCCCCACTACGCTAGCGACACAGTGTTTAAAGTTAGTAGCGTCTGCTCCGACGGAGGCCGGATGAAGGCACAGAGGATGGAGTATTCGTCGGCAGACCAATCATGGTGGTGCGGCGGGGCGCCGTGTCGAAAGAGAATCCAAGTCAGATGGCGAAAGAGGTATTGTGGAATTTAGTTTGCTAGCCGGGAGATGTGCCTGGCTCACGGCTAACTGGTGCTAGCTTCGTGGCAGTGGCGTTAGCCACTATATCCAATCGGTAGCTGCGGTGATCCGGTGCCAAGGTCCAGAGTTTACAGCAAGGATCCGGTGGAGTTTTGGGCTCTAGCTGTGTACGAGTGGGGTTCGGGTGAACAGCTGAGTAGGCCGGGAGGTGGGCCTCAGGGAATAGCTTCGGTACTAGGTGCCACGGTGAGTGAAAGCTAGCTGTGAGCTAGCTAGCTGCAAGCTAGCTGTGATGATCAGAAGTAGTGGTCCAGGGATTACGTCAGGAATCCGGCGTTGTTGTGGAGAGACAGTCCGATATTGGTAGACAAGCGATATTGGTAGACAGGCGAGTATTATCCAGGCTAAAAACAGGGCTGGTATCTGTGCAGAAGGTAAAAGCCGCTAGCAGTGGCTAACAATTACTAAATAGCTTGTAGCTAATTCACTGGTTAGCTTCTGGAGATTCTTGAATGTGTTCTAAAATTGAAAATAATTGCGATTCCGTATCACATTGGGTGAGGCAGGTTACCGGAAGGAATAATCAAATAAAAAAATCGAGAAGAGATTGAAAATAAATTGAAATATATATACAAAAAATACGAAAAAATACAAAAGTACACGAGAGGACAAAACAAACACGTCTTCACTGCTACGCCATCTTTGAATTTAGTATGATATGTTAAGTTTTGTATGGTATGTATTCATTTGTGGATGTCCAACACCCATTTTGTATGATATGTTACGGATTACAATTCGTATTATATGTCACAAATTTGCAAAACATACATCAAATTCTAGTTAGGTTGCGAATGTTAGCTAGCTCGCTAACGTTAGCTAGGCTAGAGGTTAAGGATAGGGTTAAGTTTAGGAGTTAGGTTAATAAAGGGTTAGGGGAAGGGTTAGCTAAATGGGTTAGGTTTAGGTGAAGGGTTAGTTAACATGTTAAGTCAGAGCAAAGTAGCTAAAAAGTAGTAAGTAGTTGAAAAGTTGCTAATTAGCTAAAATGCTAAAGTTGTCCATGATGAGATTCAGACGTTTTAACCTTTGGGTTGCTAGGTGTTCGCGTTATTAGGCCCAGCTGCCTGCCCTACTACCCTCCTTTCTTTTTTGCCTTAAGTAATCATTTGTCTTATCTAACCATACCAAATGTAAAATATCATGGATGTCGTACAGAATTATACGAAATTCTCTGAGACCAGGTTGTTCTTCCTTCTTAAATCAAATTGAACTTGAGTCTTTGAATCCACTGGTATTGCACCCTCTGTTCTTGAACATGAATACAGATTTTTTTAGGTTTGATCTTCAGAACGATTAACTTCAGTACATGGGCCCTGAGATAATCAGAACAGCATTAGACAATGATGTTCAGAGGTATCTTATCTAATTATGTTGGAGGGCATTCTAAGCCAAAAAAAAGCCAGGGAGGGACACACTTACACACCTTGCCAAGTTTCCTTAATCAGGTTTGTAAGCTTTTTGACAAGCAAGGAGTGGCCATTTTTAAAAGCTGGCACTCCTAATGTATGTATAAGAGACGATGAACACAGAGCATGTTGAGCTCTTAAAGTATTCATTGTGCCCTGCAGACAGCAATGGTTAATGATGGGCTTCATGGGCTTCAGACCAGCATTAGTTAATTAATTCTGTTGATTGTGTAGCTGGAGCTCAGTTACTTATGACTCATTGAGAGAACACTTTGTTAGATTTGGAGCAGACTCAACACTCCTTAAGTTGTTGACTGTGATTATATGACCTTTAAAATCGATTTAAATTAGCCATACTTAGCTACTTTATGTAAAGTGGAACAGTGTTTCCGTGGAATAAGACAATAAGGCAAAGAATATGGCGAAGATAGATGTTAGAAATCTTGTGTGGTGAAAATGAAGATTAGGACTGCTTGTGAATGTTAATTAGTTAAAAGGGGCATATGGCACAATATTTTCTTCCCATAATTGTGCATATACAATACACTCCCCCTTAAATTTGGACAGAATGGAAAACTGGGGAAGAAGTTGACAGATTCTGGTACCCGATCCACATGTTGTTTATAAAACAGCGTAGTGGAGAGATGCCCAGTGATTTGGCAAGAGAGAAGAACCAACAACATTCAGCAATGCTTGGATTACCTCTAATTGGAAACAGACTTTGTTTTGTGCCACTGTGCTTTCTTTAGGCTCCTAATAACAGAACAGAGTCCCCCCGTTGGACAGTAGCTATATAGTCAGAGGGCAGTGCTCTGGTGGGCCTCCAAATGTCCATGTATTTTTCCTGGAGCATCAGTTTTTCCTTCTGTGCACCAGTCCCTTTATGGTTGTAAAATACCATGATTTAAACTGTAAGCTGCCTCAATTTTTCCAATCATTCTGTATGTGGGAGTTCTTCCCCATCTGGAATGTGTGGTGAGAGATGACGCTGTTGACTCTGTGTATGAGATGACTCTGTGCTAACTCAGTGTGTAATACGACATGAGGTTTATGTGGCTGATGTACAGAAAGATGACACTCCAGGGGGTCACACAAAGTTATGATTTATCGATGGCCTCCAACAGGGTTATGGTTAATACTCCAACAGTGATGTTTTACAGAAATACAGTACTGCTGTGTGTAGATCCTGTCTCTCACTGTCTGTTTGTTTCTGTACTGTGTATTGTGTACACACCACCTGGGGATGCTTACAACTGTATCCACATTCATTTTTGTTATATCACCAGCCCACCTGGTGAGAGTCACTGAAAGGAACCCTCTACCTCCTATTGTAGATTGTGTGTTGTTATTGTGTAGTGCACTCGGGGTCCCCAGCCCTAGTTCTAGAGATCTACAGTGTCTGCAAGCCTTAGTTCGAGCCAGTACTAACACCCCATATTCAATTAATCAAGCTCTTAGTCTGTGTATGTACAGTTCTGCTCTAAACTCAAAGTTTACTTTGGAAAATGTAAGATTGATGCCAATCTGGAGATGTGCAAAACTTAATTGAATGTAATTGAGTATTTGGTCCTGTTTGAAATGCAACAGTAAAATCACATTTTTTGCTGACTGGCTTTAGAGTTTTCACATGGGCTGTCTCGTGTCATTTGTTTCAGTTTGCGGTGAATGTGTGTGGTTGTCAAATGTGATTGGTTTTGGTGTCGGAGCCAGCCACTCCTAGCATTGTAGACAATAAATTATATTTTGTACGGAGTTATAAGGCTATAATTATGGTGCTTGAAGTGAACAATGTCTTCTCCCACTTTACAGGCAGACAATTAGAATCATCATTAATGGACACTATCAGCACATCAATGGTGCAGAGAGAGAGTAATGGAGATATAGAAAGCTTATGGGACAATGTGTTAGGAATCAAACTAACTAAATTGTATTTTATTGTGCTCAAACTCAATGGCTGACTATGGCTTCAACAGTAGGGCCAGAATGTACGCTTTTGGGAGTGTGATAGTTTCAGAATACATCTTCTTTACTTTCAGGAAGTCACTTATCCTCTTCTTCTTCTCTTGCAGATGACCCAAGAACAGTGCACTCATAGGAACAATGTCCAGAGCTCAGAGAAACCACATGTGTACAAAGTGGGGATTTATGGCTGGCGGAAACGTTGCCTTTACTTCTTCGTGCTCCTGTTAATGATCCTGATCCTGGTCAACCTTGCTTTAACCATCTGGATACTAAAGGTCATGAACTTCACCATTGTAAGTCTTCCTCCTTACCTGCTTTTTACTTGGGATTTGCTTTTATGACTGTGCTCTAGCGGAATTGATTATTGTATTTGCTTAGAAGTGTACTGGAATAATAGGGTTTTTCTCCATGGGGGGGCTATAATGACAGGCCAGTAATTACAAGCTGTGGCGTTTTAGCCCGCCGCCTTAATTTTCCCTCACAGTGGTCGATCTGCTACGGTGTTAGTCCACGTAGCTAACTCCATGCTAGCGGTCTCTCTCCTCCACTCCTCTCTCCTCCCCTTCTCTCGCCTTCTCTTTCTCCCTTCCTTCCATCCCTGCATGTTGTTAGTTTCCGAGTACCCCACTGTTCTTTTCTTCTCTACCTGAGAGAGTTCAGTTGAGGGCATGTTTAGTATTCAAGTGCAGCCGCCTCAAGGTGCCCGTCTGGAACCAATGACACTGTCACTTCCAGCACAGTAGAGAGGTGACATCAGCACAGGATAGGGGTGATATCAGCAAAGGAGAGTGGTGACACCAGGGCCATACACTACATTAGATTACACATGTGTACCATTCACCTCAATGCCATGTCATACAGTACTTAGCACTAGACTGTAGAGTTTGACATACATTTCCACTGTGTTTCTCTGAATATCTGGAGTGTTAGTCTGGAGCTCAAACCCTTTGAGCCATGTCGTTTGAGGCTGCTTTTTGCTAGATAATCCTCAGCGATGAGTCAGACACTGCAAGGCAGTTAACACACTGTTCCTAGGCCATCATTGAAAATAAGAATTTGTTCTTAACTGACTTGCCTAGTTAAATAAAGGTAAAATAAATTTAAAAAATACTCAAAGCAATTTGGATGTCTGGTGTGTCTGACTGCATAGTATGTTCTAGACGCTGAGTGGCTATATTAAGGGTCCTAACCTTTATCCAAATAGATCTAAGTGGGATGTGATATCATGGTGAAAGTGATCCAGCTAAATGCCTGCATAAACCTTAGATTTTACCATCATCCTTGTAGGGAAGAAACTATAGCCCCTTTAAAAGCTTCAAACATGGAAGATCAAATATCTATCTTAATTTTTGCCGAAGCTACATTAGTTCTACAGCCTATGAAACAGTCCACTGTCCCCCGGATAACCCCTAGTAAGGTGTTGCTGTCTCATGTTCCTTAGACGGCATCAAGGACATAGATTGTATGGAGAGTGATTGAGGACAGGCCTGGAGATCCATGGATGCAGAAGAGCAGGTGTCTGCTTGTCAGATTTATGTTGCATTTAATTGCTCCGAAGCCCCACAGTACTGGATGACATGTCAAGGATGGGTTTGGATGAAATATTCAAAGTCTTGAGTTACAGTGAGACTGTGAAAATGAATGTGGAGAGGAGGTGGGTGTTGAAGGGGCACACACACACACACACACACAGAGACATGGGAGAATGGTCACACACTCATATACACAGGCCTGCAGGGCAGATTCACAATTAACTATTGGGGAGGAAACAATAAGTGTCAGTTGAGAGACTGGAACTGGTTGTGTTTAAATGACAGAGTTGGTGAGGTCTCTACTCCCCTTCAGGCTGTCTTTTTACGTGTTTAGAAATTGCAATTCTGTGTCTTAAATGGACAGCAAAGGAAGTAGCTAGCTGGAGTCAGAGTCCAGTGACAGAGCAGGCTTGATGCCAGACCAAACAGATTCAAACATTGGGCCATGTCTCCTCAGACTCCCACTCTACCTCTGAGACCTAGTGCTTGTCTGCCAGCATTTACAACTCCTCGTTGTGTTAAATGGGGATGTTCTAATGCAAGTGAAACTCTGGTCTAGACTGATATAGATTAAGGTGTACTGTGCACTCCTTGCCAATGTAGCACAGAATGACAAAGTTAACGGGGAAACGGAGACAGATCTATTGGCAGTAGTCCTATCTGGGTTGCCCCGGTTAAATTCATCACATTGTACTGTTCTGGAGTGGACTCATAAGGCAAACTCCACTAACATCATGTGTCAGCAGTAATGGTAATTAGCAACACTGTCATTATTCCGGGTCTGCCTGTAAAACCCACTGTCATACTGTTAAACCTTCCTCATTAAGAGCAGGAAGAGAGATAAGTGGGGCATACCGATTCAGACTGTGTGCCCGGAGTCTAACCTTAAAGCATTGGTGCGTGTCAGAGACAGACGAGCCACGCAGGGTTACAGGAACCTTGTCTTCTCATCAACCACCTCTGCTTGCTGCTGCTGCATTTTTTAACTGTGGGCAGAAAGGTTACCCAGCATTTTGACCTGAGAGTCAGAGGTAGTCGTCCTATTCAAACACAAGCCTGGCTGCTCTGGGCTCCATGCCAGGTCACCCTGCTCTGCTTGCCCTGACTGGGAGAGTCAGCTCTCTAATAGGGTGAGAGGGGAGCATAGGGGCCTCCCTGGAGCAGCTGCTCCAACCACACCTCCCAGCCATAGCCCTCTTTCTGGGGAGTGGATCACCACTCTGGGGAGAATAATCTAGGGCCCATGCAGGATGGAGCAGCAACAGCCCCGGTTAACGCTCCACAGGGCCAAAAGACAAGCCTTTCTTGTCTGGCCAGATACATGATGTATCATTCTCATCCCCTGTCCATTTAGCCATTCCCATATTTTTGTGCCACCACCTCAACACCCGTTTGATTAGCACAGTACTCTCTGATGAAAGATAGAGGACATGGACAGAAAGCCTGGCAAATTCATGATTCACCAGTACCATCATTGACCTGAGAGTCAGAGGTAGTTCTCATTGTTCAGAAGTGAACTTTTCCTTTAATCCCCAGTACTTGACACCAGCCATTACCGAGTCATCGCCCATCTCTGTTTTCATTGGTGCTGCTGGTGCTCTCAGGCCTGGACTGAGCTAAGCGGGTCTGTCATATAAAGGGGCTGTGGAGCTTGTTTTTCTGTTTGTTTATGGCAGGTGGTGAGGGGCCAAGGAGGCAGTGCTAGATTTCTGCCAGACTGAAATGTTTAAAATGTTCTATTAACCTCAGAGAGGCTGTTTAATATGTCAGTGTGGCAAATAATTTGTTTATCCCTCGTCTCGCCCCACTCTCCACAGTCGTTCTCTCTGCTCTGTACTATCTACTATCTCTATCTCTCACATTCTCTCTGATACATTTTCTCTCATCATGGTACAGCACTGCAGTTTGTCTCTAAGCAGCAAGTCAGAATTATATATTATATTATTATATAACTCATCTTGTGTTGCTTTCACTGGCATCAGCAGAAATGTCTATGCATTACACTGTATAGTTTTGTTTGTAATATATGTGACTCACCACCTGGATTCAGTCTTACGTAGCAAAATTAGATTTTCAGTATTTTTACATTGGATAAAAGTAGAGACTTCAAGCTACAAAATTATATATCATACACAACATTTTTGAGGAACAATGGGAAATTAATTGTACTTGGAAAGTTGATACACTTGTAAACTCACTTTTTAGAAAAGGGCCTTTGAATGTTTTGGTACCTATTAGAGCTCTCCTTTGTCTACACTCATTCATCATTGTTCACACCCTCATAAGCAAGTCCCACACATCTCTATAAGGATTCACATAAGGAAAAATTCCAAGTAAACAGAAAATGTCCAGATAAAAATATTGAATAAATATTAGATGATGCTTACCCAGATACACTTGTCTAAATTGATGGATCATGTGAAAGAAATGCTATAACCCCCAGCCACATCCACTGGTGGAAAAAGTACTAAATTGTCATACTTGAGTAAAAGTTAAAATAATTTCAAATTCCATATTAAACCAGACTGTACTATTGTATTTAAAAAAATGTAATAATTAACAAATAGCCAGGGGCACAATGTACTTTCTCCAAAAAGTACAATCTTTGTCCCTATGTGCAGTTGCAAACCGTAGTCTGGCTGTTTTATGGCAGTTTTGGAGCAGCGGCTTCTTATTTCCTGAGCGGACTTTCAGGCTATGTCGATATAGGACTCGTTTTACTGTGGATATACAGTGGGGCAAAAAAGTATTTAGTCAGCCACCAATTGTGCAAGTTCTCCCACTTAAAAAGATGAGAGAGGCCTGTAATTTTCATCATAGGTACACTTCACCATAATTTGCAAATAAATTCATTAAAAATCCTACGTGATTTTCTGGATTTTTTTTCTCATTTTGTCTGTCATAGTTGAAGCGTACCTATGATGAAAATTACAGGCCTCTCTCATCTTTTTAAGTGGGAGTACTTGCACAAGTGGTGGCTGACTAAATACTTTTGTACCCACTTGCTCCAGAATCTTCACAAGGTACTTTGCTGTTGTTCTGGGATTGATTTGCACTTTTCTCACCAAAGTACGTTCATCTCTAGGAGACAGAACGCATCTCCTTCCTGAGCGCTATGACGGCTGCGTGGTCCCATGGTGTTTGTACAGATGAACGTGGTGCTTCAGGCGTTTGGAAATTGCTCCCTAGGTTGAACCAGACTTGTGGAGGTCTACAATTATTTTCTGAGGTCTTGGTTGATTTCTTTTGATTTACCCATGATGTCTAGCAGAGAAACTGAGTTTGAAGGTAGGCCTTGAAATACAGCCACAGGTACACCTCCAATTGACTCAAATGATGTCAATTGGCCTATCAGAAGCTTCTAAAGCCATGACATCATTTTCTGGGAATTTCCAAGCTGTTTAAAGGCACAGTCAACTTAGTGTATGTAAACTTCTGACCTGGAATTGTGATACAATGAATTATTCTGTCTGTAAACAATTGTTGGAAAAATGACTTGTGTCATGCACAAAGTAGATGTCCTAACTGACTTGCCAGAACTATAGTTTGTTAACACTAAATTTGTTTAGTGGTTGAGAAACGGAGTTCTAATGACTCCAACCTAAGTGTATGTAAACTTCTGACTTCAACTGTAGGTATCAATAGTAAACCATTTCAACTTCCTTATATTAAGAAAGTTAGACGGCACAATTGTATTATCTTTTATTGATGGATAGCCAACACAGACATAATTTTCAAACAAAGCATTTGTGTTAAGTGAGTCTGCCAGATCAGAGGCAGTATGGATGTCCAGGGATGTTCTCTTGAGAAGTGTTTGAAATGGACAATTTTCCTGTCAAAATGTAACAAGTACTTTTGTTGTCAAGGATAAAGTATGGAGTAAAAAGTACATTTATTTTCTTTACAAATGTAGTGAAGTGAAAGTTGACAAAAATATACATAGTAATGTACAGATACCACAAAACACTACTTAAGTACTTTAAAGTATTTTTACTTAAGTACTTTACACCACTGCCCAAATGCCTTCACACCAGTACATTAGCATACTTTATATACTGTTACACTTATCACATAGTATTCCATACATAAGTGAAGGTCATGCAACCCGAGTTGAAACCTGAGTGAGATACACATGTACAGTACATAAACAGATGCATTCGCAATATATTTAAGTGGTGGAGACTTGATACGGTCACATGATAATTTTGTGGTATGTCACAAAATCATGTTACGACCAAACATATCAATATTCTGCTAAGTTACTAAGTGGATGGTCTCTACAGAAGGTGTAAACGGTACAGCCAAATGGTTACTTACATAGTAGCAATATCAGAAATAGATAGTGTCAATATAAATAAAATATACAGTACGTATAAGAACAATAACGATAGTGATAGACGAGGTAGTTATATGCATACAATCAGGGTTAAAGTGGCTGAGCAGCAGGATAAAAAAAAAATAGCAGCAACGTATGGCGTATGGTGTGTTGGGAGAGAGTCATGTGAATAGAGGCACTGCAGATAGTGCTGATGACTGGCCCGTCCAAACCACGCATGAACAAGTGAATCTATATTCGGAGAGTCTGTTTCTGTCCTGCCCTTGACTTTGGTGCAGGGCACGTGATGTCCATAGCCTCTTCATCACGAAACTCCCTGATCTTGTCAAAAAGATAGTTTGTCTAGCTGTGTCCAGTCCAGGTGGTGCTTTTACAGGCATAGGATGTCAGCGTTGCGCAGCAGCTGAAACCTAGTCCTGACAGTCTGAACGCTCCTTGGCGACAACACCAGGCTCCGGAGCATTGAAGCTGTGAAACAGGGAATAACAAAAAAATCTGAAGACATTACAACCCTGCACAACATCAATTCACCTCCCAAGTTTAGATAAGAATAACCTCATAAAAATAAAAATATTTTTACCTGAAGTGCTGGTACTGCATGATCTGTGGCAGCGGCCTGAAGTAGAGAGTCAGGTGTTGTTGCCAGCCATAGCTTTCCACCAGCACCGTATCATCCTCCAGTCCAACCAGCTGTGGGATGTTGACCCCTGTACTTCACAACACCACCAATCTCAGACAAAGTGTTCACTCTGGTATTTCTGAAGCCCTGTATGATGAGGCCGAAGCACAAGACAGGGGCAAACTTGGTGTGGCCTGTGATCTGGAAGTGAAGGTCCAGATTGTGGTGGAGCTTGTGCATGAACCACCAGGCACAATACCAGAGCACAAACTTGTTTTGGCCACTGCAGTTATCACAACTCAGGTCCACACAAGTTTTCCCAACTCCGTAGTTGGTGAAGAAATGGTTGCTTGGGCCAGCTCTCTTGTTGATGACTGTATGACTGGGAATTAGTGGCAGGTGTGTTCTACTGATTAATGGTGAAAGACAAATTCCAGATACAAGTATTTTAGCATTATTATACAGTAGATGTGAAATGGCATTGAGAACGTCACTACACATAGTTCATTCAGGTAATGTTAGCTACTGTAGCTAGCCAGCCATTTTAACGTCAGCTGACTAGCTAACAGCAAGCTTTAACTAGCAATACAAACCGATTGTCATAGTTAGCTAAAGTTATGTTCAATGTTAGCTAGCTAACACAAGGCTTTAACTAGCAATGCGAAATGGCATTCTAAGAAAACATCATTAACATTACACACACTTCATACACATAAGTTAATGTTAGCTAACAAGCCAGCCACCTAACCTCAGCTAGCTAACTGCAAGCTTTAACTTGGGATCTTTTGTTTAGACATGTCACGTTAACGTTAGCTTGAAAAATGTAGTATAATCCCAATCCATAGAGTAACGTTACTAGCAATACAAACCAATTGTCATAACAAGCTACAATTAACCAAATAACGTTAGGCTCATTGTTAGTTAGCAGCCATCGAACTCCAACTAGCTAGGTAAAAGATAAGCTTTAGCTTGCAATGAAATCAACTTTCGGACAAAATTAGAAACGTATAATATCTGAATCTGGAGCTAGATTCTTACCAGTATGGATGAAAGCTTCATGGCCGACTGCAACCCCTTTTATAAGACATCCTGTGTTGTATCCGTTTAGTTTGCATAACTTGTTTGGCCCGTTGTTCCACTGATTTCAAAACGTGTTATGAAATGAGAGAGTCAGCATTGCATGGCACGACCTTTGTCTAGAAAGTAGTCCAGAAAGTAGTCCATCACAACTTTTTCCCACTGACCTTTGTCGATAGCGCCTGATAAATTCAGGGCAGCAATGTTATTGAGAGCAGCAGCAATGTTATTGAGAGCAGCAGCAATGTTATTGAGAGCAGCAGTAATGTTATTGAGAGCAGCAGCAACATACTGTATTTGCAGTTCTCCATGGCTAACCTAATATCTTTCCCAAAACAAATGCAGTAGAAATTATTATTTATGCATGACGAGCAGCTCATTTTATAGACACAAGATGCAACACCGACCAATCCAAACTCATCTCTCGGCATGTCCAGCCCACTCATTATCTCAGCCAATAATGGCTAGTGTGAAGGTTGCTTACTTTTTCTGTGGCTAAACCAACTATGCTCGTAATTTAACAATTTGATTCGTACAGTATTTACAGATTTGATATTAAGGCACATGAAAGTTAACATGTTCAAGAAGACATTTCTGCCCCCCAAAAAAACGCATTTTGATTAAAAAAAAGAAATCCGTTCAAAAGGCTCTCCTGTGAAGTTGTGACTTCCGACATATGCCTAGTTTCCTGAATCGGACCACATATCTGTAATTACATATACAACAAGCTGGAAGGCCACGTGTGTCATCATGTTGGTTTACCTGACAAATACACAGACATATGATTATTTGGTACTCTGGTCCTCATAATCTAAATCAACTACAGCATGACAGACCTGGCAACATTTGTCTCCACAATAAGACCATAGGTTCAACTTATAGGTGGTTCATGAGACCTAGGTAATGAAAAGTGTTGAGTAAATGCAACCCATTCATCCATTCAACAAATTTTTCTGCTAAATAATTTCTGTCAATTATTTTTCTTCAATATTTGAGGTTCATCAGCCACCATGGTAAATTGAACAAACAATATTGTTTTGTTTCTTAATTTTGTTTATTTGTACACATAATAAATAATTTTAACTTTTCATAAAGAAATTCCTCATGTGACTTTACTGTCTGAATGTTGAAATCACAATGCATCTATGTACAGCCGGTGGTGATAGACATATATTGCAGCAGCTGCACACACAATGAGGAAAAATAACATTGATGAGCTTTGATTGTCTGACTCCCCTTAGGGTTTAAATGAGTTATGCTAAAAGCTTCTTCCCTTTCCATCCCTGTACCAACTGGATAGTTGTTTTTCCATTCAGAGAGGCCTCTGTCTTACATGAATTGGCCCACGTTGAATCTAAACAGCCCATTCTCTTCCAGGCAGCCTCCAGATTGCTGGATTCACTGCCTGTTTAATTCCCAGTCTGTTGATGATGTGCGGCCTACTGGCTGGCTGGCTCTCACTCTGGACAATTAAGTCTCACTACACAGAAACAGCATGGAAAGGTCAGAGACAGAGAGCATGGAGAAACATGCCAGCTTGTTTTTCCACCTTTCCAATGTAATTCATTTACAAAATGAAGAGCAGAATGGAGAATGTGCTGGAATTGGATTTTGTTTGGAAGTGTGGGGAATCAGCCTGGCTTCAAAGATTAGATGTAACATAGTAAAAGTACATTTGTGGCACTTAAATTAGTATGGTATGTTACGTTTGGTATGGTTACAGAAGGTTACTTAAGCCAAAAACAATGGAGGTGTGAGGGATTAGCCTGGCCTCAAAGACGTAACATAGTAAATGTAAATCTGTAACACTCAAATTAGTATGATATGTTACATTTGGTATGGTTACATAAGACAGAAGGTTATTTAAACTAAAAACAAAAGGAGGGAGGCTGGTCGGAGAGGATGGATGGGCTCAAACACTAGATGTAACATAGTAAACGTAAATCTGTTACACTCAAATTAGTATGATATGTTATGCTTGGTAAGGTTAGTTAAGGCAAAAACAAAAGGAGTTGTGAGTAATCAGCCTGGCCTCAAAGACTAGATGTAAAATAGTAACAAAGGAGGGAGGCTAGTCATGGAGGATGGATGGGTGTATAACACGAACGTCTAGCAACCCAAAGGTTGCGTGTTTGAATCCCATCACGTACAACTTTAGCTTTTTAGCTACTTTGAAACTACTTAGCATGTTAGCTAACCCTTCACCCAAACTTAACCCCTAACCCCTAACCCTAACTCCTAACCTTAACCCTGAGTTTAACTATAACCTTAACTCCGAACCCTTACCTTAACCCATTACCTGAACTCCTACCTCTAACGCCTAGTTAAAGTCTTAACATATCATACAAATTGTAATTCGTGAAATATCATACGAAAATACTGATGGACATCCACAAATGAATACATACTGTACCATATGAAATGTAACATATCATAGTAAAGATGCGTATGTTACGTCTACCCCTGACTCCAGTTTGGATGGATGGGGGGGGGGGGGGGGGGTGTATTGTAAGCCTACATACAGTACACAAGCAACCATCTGTTACTGCGTCCATATTAGGATAGCGTCACCTTACACCACCTCTTTCTTTCCCATGCCTCTGTGCTATAAATAAATAGTGATATACATATAAAGATGCTGCATGCTTTTAGTCTCCTTCCTTCACTATGTCATGGACCCTTATTAGAGGTTTCACATCGTCCTTGGTTTCTCTTTGAAAATACCTAAGTGTGCATAACACAATTTGTTTGTTTAGAGTGGAATGTTATTATATTGATCAAGTTGTGGTTTGTACCAGTAGATAGATTATATTATATAACAAGGCATGGGGAGAGGAGGAGTGAAAAGAGAGAGAAGTCAGTGTCTCTTTGAAATGGAGATCAAAGACACTAGTGGTCTATCCCTGAGGATTGTACTACAGCGGTGACCCTGTAGTAGCCGCTGGTTGGGAAAGTAATCAGGACATTTCTATACACTTAGTGCTATTGTCCCTCTGGACTACGCATGGTTAGCTCTGGTCCTCTGTGCCCTGAGTGTCTGTCTGCTGGTTTGCTGATTTCTCCTCTGTCGGCACCAGTGGTGTGAAGTACTTAAGTAAAAATACTTTAAAGTACTACTTAAGTCGTTTTGGGGGGTATCTGTACAATACTTTACTATTTGTATTTTTGACATCTTTTACTTTTACCTCACTACATTCCTGAAGAAAATATTGTACTTTTTACATTTTCCCTAAGACCCAAAGTACTCGTTACATTTTGAATACTTAGCAGGACAGGAAAATGGTCCAGTTCACACACTTATCAAGAGAACATCCCTGGTCATCCCTACTGCCTCTGATCTGGCGGACTCACTAAACACAAATGCTTTGTTTGTAAAGGATGCTTGAGTGTTGGAGTGTGCCTCTGGCTTTTCGTATTAAAAAAATAAAAATAAAAAAACAAATGTTATCAGCATTTATATCCAGCCTACCTTATATGTCATTCTAGTCAAAGTTTTTGGTTATTACTGCACTCTACATTCAGGGTGGTAGTAGATATGATTGCGGTTATTCTAAATAAAAAAACATGATAGCAGTTATTATTATTTTTCTACCTAATGCTGCACTTTGTCTCAATGCCAAACACTTGCTCTTTGCCGACTTTCTCAGATAGACACTTTTTCCCAATTGATCTGAAGTAAATATCAATACTGGCATTCACAGATCAGAGTGATGTTACTTGTCATTATTTCTTGCCTTGCAGGCCATTCTCTCTCTTTAAGCTCACTGCAGGGGCCCTGAGAAAACAAGATGTGCAGATCATTGACAAATCTACATGTTTTCAAGACAGATCTTCTGTCTACCCCATTTCTCTCCTTCTCTCTCCCTCTGTGTCTTTCTATCTGATGATGGGATTCACTTTTTGATGACACAGTATTTGCTATTAACATAATAATAATAATAATAATACAATAACATGTGAAAAATAGACATGAATATATTTTAGACTTAAAAATAGTCCTCCAATTTAGTTTTAAACAGCCTTGACAATATTGTAGATTGCCAGTGAATGCCCAGGATGCCACTTCTGATGTGGCATAGCCTGAAGGTTATGTTTTTTTCATGGGGAGAAAATAACCAAAATGTAGAGATCAAAACGTAGACAGGAGATAACTCTGACAACTTGTCCCAGTATATAGGGCTGACTCGCTATCTTCGGGGATGGGAGATAACATTGGGGGAATGCAGGACTATTCAACGTACTACCTCAACGAACTAGTCAAAATGAAAAGCTTTAGAATCTCAGGCATACATTTTTTTATTCAACTGACTCTACTCTACTCTCCTACCCATACTGTACAGAATAGACTAAAATAAATTCTACTGTATAGGATGTTATTTTTTATTTTTTACTTTGCCGTCTGTGACCCGTTTTCTACCATGTGGCGCCACACAATTACCCTTGGGGAACGATGAATAACTAAGCAGTTAGACAGATTAAAATTACTCTACAGAGTCTCTGTGTGGATGGGGATGGTGTATAATAGTGGAAATGCAAGACATCTCCCATGTGAAATCAACATTAGAGCCAGGATAAAGGAGTGTTGACAGGCCTGAGTCTCTAGCTCAACTTGATCAGGGGAGAGAAGAAGGGTTGCAATTGGTTTCCAATCCCCCAAGAGAGAGAGAGAGAGAGAGAGAGAGAGAGAGAGACCCTTCCCCATACCTACTGTACACACCTTGTACTACACCATCCCCCAAAGCACCGTCGCAACGAGTTATATTTTACAGCAAAGGCTACAGCAGAAGTGAACTCCTTTGTTGGCAACTCTCATCCGTGTGTGCGCGATTGGCTGGGGAATGCCAGCTGGCTGGTGGCGCCATGGGGAAGTGAAGGCTGTCATATTTCTTCCATGGGAAAACTCGTTTTAACCTGTCTGAAGGCTCTTATATATTGGTTCACTTATGAAGTTAAAATACATTTGTTCATTAGGCAGAATATTGAATAAAATGCTCTGCATTCGTTGCCTTCCTTTTAGATAAAGCTATGCCTTATCTCAGGTCACTGGTCACTATAACAACCCCCACCCGTAGCACATGCTCCAGCAGGCATATCTCACTGGTCATCCCCAGCCATCACCTTCTTTGGCCGCCTTTCCTTCCAGTTCTCTGCTGCCAATGACTGGAACGAATTGCAAAAATTGCTGAAGTTGGAGACTTATATCTCCCTCACTAACTTTAAGCATCTGAGCAGCTCACCGATCTCTGCAGCTGTACACAGACCATTGGTAAATAGTCAATCCAACTACCTACCTCATCCCCAAATTGTTTTTATTTACATTTTTCGCTATTTTGCACACCAGTATTTCTACTTGCACATCATGATCTTCACATCTATCACTCCAGTGTTAATTTGCTAAATTGTAATTACTTCGCTACTGTGGCCTATTTATTGCCTTACCTCCTTACTCCATTTGTACACACTGTATATAGATTTTTCTATTGTTATTGACTGTACTTTTGTTTATCCCATGTGTAACTCTGTGTTGTTATTTTTGTCACACTGCTTTGCTTTATCTTGGCCAGGTCGCAGTTGTAAATGAGAACAGTTCTCAACTGGCCTACCTGGTTAAATAAAGGTGAAATCAAATAAAATACTAAATAAATTAAACAGTGTTGGGGCGAATAACTCAAACAATCTAATTCATAAGCCTACCAATATATTCATTAATGCACAACAAAGTTATTTCAATCTTGTAATAATGAATTTTCTTTCAATTTGCTCTATACAATCTATTTATCAATATAATGAAACTAGGCCCATTATATTTCCTTGAATAAACCTAGCCTACTCAAACGTTATAATTGGCTTTAGCAAGGGCTGTACAAATTAATTAATTTTCAGCATAGTTGTGATGAGTTTATAGGATAGGCTAATTATTAGATATTCTGCCCAGCTGTTTGTCGGCAGCATACTAAATAATTCCAGAGATTTGAGGAATATTAGGGATCAGCACTAATAGCCTATGTAAAGTCTGTATCCAATAGGCTCCCAGTTGTATTCTAAAAAATATAAGGAAATATGACTGACATGCGCTGCACATAGGAAAGTGTCCAGACAACTATGAGCTGATTGACCAGTAGGCTAGGTGTGATCTGATCTAGTCTAATCAATTATCTGAATACAAAACCCATCAACTCCTTATGAGCCATCAGCAGGACAAAAGTATTGCTCAGTATATGAGATGGTGCACTATTAATGGCAAAACCACTTTATCAAATGTTCATATTGATATTTTAGTCCATTAAAACTGTTTTTATTGGCACCCAAATCCAAAATGATGTACGCAATTGCAAAATCAAATGCTTCTTACAGAAATATTCACCTAACATGTACGTATATATAGATACAGACCTCACATGTTGGGAGGGCATTTGGTATCCAGATGTTTAGTTAGGCCTAGTGATATTGTTGACCATCATCCATCATCCAGGAAATATTTTTCTGAAAGACAGTCAAGTGACAAACAACTGTTGTGGAACACTGTAGCATGCCATGCAAAAACAGCCAGGGTGGGAAAACGTTATTTGGAAGAATGTCAAGAATATGTTGATGTCTCATTCATTGCGCAAGTGAAGACAATTGTGATCCGCGTTGGATCTAATCCAACACCCCTACATTTATGTTGATTATCTGCTATTGTCTGCTTGATTTACAGTTGGGCCTAGATTATTTAACAGAGAAATAATCAAGGTAATGAGATAATGTTTTCATATGTTTCTATGTGTTGGACAACAATGTAGGCTACTGTGCACAATTGTGTAGGATAGCCTACCTAGTCTATTTCACGACACCCACCATATTTTCCAATCCATTATTCAGGACATTTAATGATAACAAATAGGTAACATAGTGGGCTTTAAAATCAAATCAAATTTTATTGGTCACATTCACATGGTTAGCAGATGTTAATGCGAGTGTAGTGAAATGCTTGTGCTTCTAGTTCAGACCGCGCAGTAATATCTAACAAGTAAGCTCACAATTTCACAACAACTACCTTATACACACAAGTGTAAAGGAATGAATAAGAATATGTGCATATAAATATATGGATGAGCGATGGCCGAACGGCATAGACAAGATGCAGTATAGAGTACAGTATATACATATGAGATGAGTAATGTAGGGTATGTAAACATTATATAAAGTGGCATTGTTTAAAGTGACTAGTGGTACATTTATTACATCCAATTTTTAATTATTAAAGTGGCTAGAGATTTGACTCAGTATGTTGGCAACAGCCACTCAATGTTAGTGATGGCTGTTTAACAGTCTGATGGCCTTGAGATAGAAGCTGCTTTTCAGTCTCTCGGTCCCAGCGTTGATGCACCTGTACTGACCTCGCCTTCTGGATGATAGCGGGATGAACAGGCAGTGGCTCGGGTTGTTGTTGTCCTTGATGATCTTTTTGGCTTTCCTGTGACATCGGGAGGTGTATGTGTCCTGGAGGGCAGGTACTTTGCCCCCGGTGATGCGTTGTGCAGACCTCACTTCCCTCCTGAGAGCCTTACGGTTGTGGACGGAGCAGTTGCCGTACCAGGCGGTGATACAGCCCGGGATCTGTAAAAGTGGGTGAGTGTTTTCAGTGACAAGAGTGGGTGAGTGTTTTCAGCGCCTTCTTCACCACGCTGTCAGTTTGGGTGGACCAGTTCAGTTTGTCCGTGATGTGTACACTGAGGAACTTAAAACTTTCCACCTTCTCCACTACTGTCCCGTCGATGTGGACAGGGGGGTGCTCCCTCTGCTGTATCCTGAAGTCCACGATCATCTCTTTTGTTTTGTTGACGTTGACTGTGAGGTTGTTTCCTGACACCACACTCCGAGGGCCCTCACCTCCTCCCTGTAGGCTGTCTCGTCATTGTTGGTAATCAAGCCTACCACTGTAGTGTCGTCTGCAGGGACTCCGATCCCTTTAATCATAGAGGCTATTGTTACAATGTTTCCATTTATTTTGTCATGTTTCCATTTATTTTGTCATGTTTCTATTTATTTTGTCATGTGGCAGTCTATTTTGAATTGGAACGCACAAATGTCAGCCTTTTACCAGATCCCAAAATCTTTGCATGAACTGTTTACTTTCATAAATTCGGTAGCCTATGCTATACTATAATATTTTGCCCATATTAACAAATGTATTTTAGGCCATAGCCTAAAGAACAGCTACATGATTTACTGAAAAGCAGCAAATAAACACAGCATTATTTCACATTCTTTAATGAAAGACTCGTAAACAGAAACAGGCAATAGGCTACAGCTCGCTTCACAGTTTTCCTGCCAAATAGGCCTACAAGGAAACTCGATGTATCTCAACAACGTAGTAGAGCAGCGTAGTACATTCCACAAAAAAAATGTACACAAAAATACACGTAAGCCCCAACACTCTCTTCTACACAGCTCTAGTTAATCATAGGTAGCGTTATACAGGTCACCTCCAATCAATTAAAACATGATCTCTAGAGTTGCAGGGCCATGTTCGAGTCGGGGGGAACATACATTGTCATTGACACTTCCCTGCTAAAATAGACAGGACAATCTAGACAGCACTATTGGCTATAGCTTTCATAACTGGGTCCAAGGACAGTGCAAAATATCATAGCTCAATAGAAACATACAGCGGGTTCTTCTGTAAAATATCTCAAGAAAATTGCCTGTTTTTCAGTGTTAGACAGAGGATGACAAAGAGAGAATACTTTTTTTTACTGGGGGGAGGCACCATAGCAGTCATATTGAAAAGGAGCACAGAGAGTGAATAAGAGGCTTGCCTTTGTCCAGTGTCTCTGCAGTAGGGGAGTAAAAAGCCTTCCCCACTCTGCTGTGGCAGAATCTATTAAGACCTTGAAGCCAGCACTTCCCTTTGATGTTGTGCCTTGAAAACAAGGCTATTCAATCTCCCTGCTCAGAGTCAATAAAGCCCTGGTGTCGTAAATTTGTACATGCAGGTTGTTATGGAATCCTGATCTAGTGGCATGGATCTGGGGGAGATGCTAGGAGGCTATGAAAAATACCTAATTTTAAGTGTCTCGGTGTGCAAACAGAGAGTGACGGGGAATGCTGCAGAGGCACTTTAGTTTTTGCGGTCGTCTTGGAGGGAAACAAAGTTTGCAGGTGGTGATGGTGGACAGTCAACTTCCCTCTGCTTGAGCGGTTCGGTCAGGTCAATTCCAGGACATTGCGTTTCATCATCAGCCCAGTCAATCAATGTCCAAACTGTGTCTCTTCAATTCGGAGTGCACAGTCACAAAGTCAGGGCTTGAGCGTGACAATCACTGCATCTTCCTAGAAGCTCTTTCAGCCTCCCTCATGTCCACCTGAAAAAAAATAATAATAACTGTTTACAATTAGCGGTGAGAGATGAGAAATTAAGAGGTGATAATTGCACTTTTTGGTCTTGTATCATGAGCTATCCATTACGGGGAGGAGGCTCTAGTGTGTTCTGGCACAGCATATCAATCACTGTCATGGCACATCTTGATTCAGCACTCCTATAGGCGGCTCAGGGTTGTGTTGTACAGCCCGAATGAATATGAAGTTAATAGGAAATCTATAGCAGCTGACTGACAGTGAATCCTCTCTTAAATCAGGGTCAAACTCAGATGGGGTGGTGTGCACACTTTGCCAGGTTAATTCAATGGGACAGATATCTCTCTCTCACCCCTCTCTTTTTCTTTCTGTGTCTCGCTCCTCTTCTTCTTTCCCATCTCACTTTCTTTCCCTCTCTATTGTGTCTGTCTCCATTGTCTCTTTCCCTCTCTCTCCATCTCCATTCTCTATCTGCTCCTTTCTTTCCCTCTCACTCTCTCTTACTCTCCTCCTCAAAGCCAAAATACTCTTGATGGATGATGTGGTGTTGGCTTCTCTTTGCTTTGAAGGCCTCGATCAGTAGATGTGGTATTTGGATGCTGCATAGAGCAATCTGAAAGGCAATTCCACTATATATTGTATATTTATGTACAGTTGAAGTCGGAAGTTTACATACACCTTCATTTAAACTCAGTTTTCACAATTCCTGACATTTAATCCTAGTAAAAATTCCCTGCCTTAGGTCAGTTAGGATCACCACTTTATTTTAAGAATCTGAAATGTCAGAAGAACAGTTGAGAGACTATTCAGCTTTTATTTCACATTCCAAGTAGGTCAGAAGTTTACATACACTCAAATAGTATTTGGTTGCATTGCCTTTAAATTGTTTAACTTGGGTAAAACGTTTCGGGGAGCCTTCCACAAGCTTCCTACAATAAGTTGGGTGAATTTTGGCCCATTCCTCCTGACAGAGCTGGTGTAACTGAGTCAGGTTTGTAGGCCTCCTTGCTCTCACGTGCGTTTTCAGTTCTGCCCACACATTTTCTATAGGATTGAGGTCAGGGATTTGTGATGGCCACTCCAATCCTTGACTTTGTTGTTCGTAAGCCATTTTGCCACAACTTTGGAAGTATGCTTGGGGTCATTGTCCATTTGGAAGACCCATTTGTGACCAAGCTTTAACTTCCTGACTGATGTCTGGAGATGTTGCTTCAATATATGCACATAATTTTCCTGCCTCATGACACCATCTATTTTGTGAAGTACACCAGTCCCTCCTGCAGCAAAGCACCCCCACAACATGATGCTGCCACCCTCGTGCTTTATGGTTGGGATGGTGTTCTTCGGCTCCCCTATTTCCTCCAAACAAAACGATGGTCATTATGGCCAAACAGTTCTATTTTTGTTTCATCAGATCAGAGTACAATCTTTGTCCCCATGTGCAGTTGCAAACCATAGTCTGGCTTTTTTATGGTTGTTTTGGAGCAGTGGCTTCTTCCTTGCTGAGCAGCCTTTCAGATTATATCGATATAGGACTCGTTTTACTGTGGATATAGATACTTTTGTATCCATTTGCTCCAGCATCTTCACAGGGTCCTTTGCTGTTGTTCTGGGATTGATTTGCACTTCTAACCCCAAAGTACGTTCATCTCTAGGAGACAGAATGTGTCTCCTTCTTGAGCGGTATGACGGCTGCGTTGTCCAATGGTATTTATACTTGCATACTATTGTTTGTACAGGTGAACGTGGTACCTTCAGGCATTTGGAAATTGCTCCCAAGGATGAATCAGACGTGTGGTCTGAGGTCTTGGTTGATTTCTTTTGATTTTCCCATGATGTCAAGCAAAGAGAGACTGAGTTTGAAGGTAGGCCTTGAAATACACTAAAATAACACATCCTAGATCTGAATGAATGAAATATTCTTATTAAATACTTTTTTCTTTACATAATTGAATGTGCAGACAACAAAATCACACAAAAATTATCAATCGAAATCAAATTTATCAACCCATGGAGGTCTGGATTTGGAGTCACACTCAAAATTAAAGTGGAAAACCACACTACAGGCTGATCCAATTTTGATGTAATGTCCTTAAAACAAGTCAAAATGAGGCTCAGTGGTGTGTGTGGCCTCCACGTGCCTGTAGGACCTCCCTACAACGCCTGGGCATGCTCCTGATGAGGTGGCGGATGGTCTCCTGAGGGATCTCCTCCCAGACCTGGACTAAAACATCCGCCAACTCCTGGACAGTCTGTGGTGCAACGTGGCATTGGTGGATAGAGCGAGACATGATGTCTCAGATGTGCTCAATTGGATTCAGGTCTGGGGAACGGACAGGCCAGTCCATAGCATCAATGCCTTCCTCTTGCAGGAACTGCTGACACACTCCAGCCACATGAGGTCTAGCATTGTCTTGCATTAGGAGGAACCCAGGGCCAACCGCACCAGCATATGGTCTCACAAGGGGTCTGAGGATCTCATCTCGGTACCTAATGGCAGTCAGGCTACCTCTGGCGAGCACATGGAGGGCTGTGCGGCCCCCCAAAGAAATGCCACCCTTCACCATGACTGACCCACCGCCAAACCGGTCATGCTGGAGGATGTTGCAGGCAGCAGAACGTTCTCCACGGCGTCTCCAGACTGTCACGTCTGTCACATGTGCTCAGTGTGAACCTGCTTTCATCTGTGAAGAGCACAGGGCGCCAGTGGCGAATTTGCCAATCTTGGTGTTCTCTGGAAAATGAAAAACGTCCTGCACGGTGTTGGGCTGTAAGCGCAACCCCCACCTGTGGACCTCGGGCCCTCATACCACCCTCATGGAGTCTGTTTCTGACCGTTTGAGCAGACACATGCACATTTGTGGCCTGCTGGAGGTAATTTTTCAGGGCTCTAGCAGTGCTCCTCCTGCTCCTCCTTGCACAAAGGTGGAGGTAGCGGTCCTGCTGCTGGGTTGTTGCCCTCCTACGGCCTCCTCCACGTCCCCTGATGTACTGGCCTGTCTCCTGGTAGCGCCTCCATGCTCTGGACACTACGCTGACAGACACAGCAAACCTTCTTGCCACAGCTCGCATTGATGTGCCATCCTGGATGAGCTGCACTACCTGAGCCACTTGTGTGGGTTGTAGACTGCGTCTCATGCTACCACTAGAGTGAAAGCACCGCCAGCATTCAAAAGTGACCAAAACATCAGCCAGGAAGCATAGGAACTGAGAAGTGGTCCCCACCTGCAGAACCTCCTTTATTGGGGATGTCTTGCTAATTGCCTATAATTTCCACCTGTTGTCTATTCCATTTGCACAACAGCATGTGAAATTTATTGTCAATCAGTGTTGCTTCCTAAGTGGACAGTTTGATTTCACAGAAGTGTGATTGACTTGGAGTTACATTGTGTTCCCTTCATTTTTTTGAGCAGTGTACATCCACAGGTACACCGCCGATTGACTCAAATGATGTCAATTAGCCTATCGGAAGCTTCTAAAGGCAATGACTATAATTTTCTGGAATTTTCCAAGCTGTTCCAAGCTAAAGGCACAGTCAACTTAGTGTATGTAAACTTCTGACCTACTGGAATTGTTTTTGAATTTATTTTACCTTTATTTAACTAGGCAAGTCAGTTAAGAACAAATTCTTATTTTCAATAACAGCCTAGGAACAGTGGGTTAACTGCCTGTTCAGGGGCAGAATGACAGATTTGTACCTTCTCAGCTAGGGGGTATGAACTTGCAACTTTTCGGTTACTAGTCCAACGCTCTAACCACTAGGCTACCCTGCCGCCCCACTGGAATTGTGATAAGTGATATAATCTGTCTGTAAACAGTTGTTGGAAGAAAAAAATTGTGTCATGCACAAGTAGATGTCCTAACCGACTTGCCAAAACTTGCCAAAACCGACTTGACAAAACTATAGTTAAAAATAAATTTGTGGAGTGGTTGAAAAATTAGTTTTAATGACTCCAAACTGATTGTATGTAAACTTCCGACTTCAACTGTATATATATAGCTACATGACCACAGCAGAATTGCAGCTATCACTTGTGGAATAAGTGGAATCGTCTGCAAGACGGGCTGTGGTGTTTGAAATCAGAGGGTTGAAACTTTTTATCAGTGCATTGTCAAAATGTATTACTGAGGACTTAGAGCTGAAGTAGCAAGCAAAGCCACTAGGGTGGCAAAGGAGCGTTGAAAGAGCACCAAATGTTCTGAGCTAGACATTTGTCTGTTTTGTCATTTATTTATTCATTTTTTCAGTTGTAGTGACAGAAGGCATTTAAAGTGAAAACAACGGCTGTCATTTCAAATGCGAAAATCATATCTACACATGCTCCAGGATCACATAATTCTCACATTTTTAACTATAGCATATGGCTTGTTGTTTGTTTTCATGTCCTGTGATCTGCAATTGATCATTATATCCTTCATTCAGGGTTAAAACTGTAAGCTGCTGGAAGGGGTGTTGTAATTTAAGCTATGGTAATCCGTAAGTATGATCACATCGTATATCCTGATAGATTGTAATGTATTAGACTTTATGAATCATGTCTGGGCTGTATGCAGAGGAATTTTGTAATCCCATTCTATATGTTAATGAAACATGCCATGGCCTCCAACCCTCTCTAAAATAGTTACATCTATTTCTACCATAGCAACAACCTACTGTTTTACCGGACAATATGAACTAAGCTCATCTGTTATTTTTCGTCAGTCTTCTTCTTACCTCCACTTTTTCGTCAGTCTTCTTCTTACCTCCACTTTTTCGTCAGTCTTCTTCTTACCTCCACTTTTTCGTCAGTCTTCTTCTTACCTCCACTTTTTCGTCAGTCTTCTTCTTACCTCCACTTTTTCGTCAGTCTTCTTCTTACCTCCACTTTTTCGTCAGTCTTCTTATTATATCCACTGATGTGTTATACTTACTTTACATGATTCAGTAGAATAGTTTTTCGGCAATTTAATAATTGCCATGTCTCAGTCAGGGAAGGAATGTTTGCTAATCATTTAAACTCAAATTAGCGATTGTGTACAGTCATGCAGAGTTTGCAAAGGAAAAGTACTGTCTCTCCTAGTAAAATACATGATTTTCAGATTTGTATGAGTATCCTAATAAATAGATCCTGTGCTGTGACTTCAGCATATAGAAAAAGCTAACTAATAATTTTCTCTGTTAGACATAAAGATGTTTAAATCATCTCACTTTATTTTATCTTGCCTCAAGTGATGAGGGAATAAGTTACATGTTGATGCTGTCATTAGATAATAGCTCTGAGATCCCTCAATATTGACATTATGAATCGTAGTGATTTCAAGGTGTCCCACACTTTCTCTCCGGTTGTGGAGTGAGACTGTGTACTGTATGTATGTGTGTGTGTGTGTGTGTGTGTGTGTGTGTGTGTGTGTGTGTGTGCCATCTGTGTGTGTGTGTGCCATCTGTGTGTGTGTGTGTACGCCATCTGTGTGTGTTTGTGTGCACATCTGTGCGTGTATGTGTGAGAGCACGCACTTGCATTCTCAAGTCTCAAAGCGTCCTTTGTCCCAGACACTGCCCCATCACCTTGTGTCTCCTGCCCAGCCCACTACGCCTGGCACAGCTTGACAGCTTGGTTCTGTTCAGCAGGTAGGTCACCTGTACTGATGCATGTGCATTCATTAGCTAACAGGGGGCGAACAACCTCCTGACTCTCATGCAAATGTGTGCTGCTGCTGTGTCGTTGTTTCCTTTTGTCAGCGTGGCAGATAAGATCTGGTGGCTTGGCGGAGAGGACCCTTAACAGCTGTCGACAAGGAGCAGTGTTGTTTTGGCTGTGTGCTTCGCTCCCGCTGGCTCACCGCCATCCCTCAGTTACATCAAGAGATGGAATCTACATCTTAGCCAGGGACACTGTCACACACACACTGACACAGGCAGACCGGCACCCACACAAATGCAGGCAGGCACGCATGCACACATGCTCACAGACACACACACTACACATGCAAGCTACACACAAGCCACACGCTCCATTCCACATTCTTGGGTCCACAATAAATATCAAACTCCCAGAGCAGTGACATTCGTGCCAAGATGTGTTGAGTGGAAATCAATTTACTCCTTGATGCTGCATAAACTGTGGCATGCGAGTGAAGGTTTGTTGATTCCCGACGGACCGGAGCGATGTGGAGCGAGGAGAGTAGAGGAAAATAGAGAAACAGAGAAGAGAGGAGAAGACACACCTGAGTGTACTGGTGCTCCTCTGTCAATGAGTGCCTATCTGCATTATTCATGACATGCCTCCTGCCTGTCCTCCCCACACCACCCCGCACCATACTGCTCACTCAGAGAGAGGGAGTAGGGAAAGAGAGAGTAGAGAGAGAGAGAGAGAGAGAGAGAGAGAGAGAGAGCGAGCGAACACTGGCTGTTGCATTCCTATACCCAAATACGTGTGTGTGTGGGAGGTAAGAGATTATGGCTATCTCACCTCGAATTGTCCAGGATATTAGGTACCTTTCAACTGTTCTGTCCAAAAACATTCCAGGAATAGTCCAGCACCGGTTTCAAACCCCCAGGGTACATTGCCAGAAAGTTTCTCAAAGATGAAAAAGTCTCCCTTTTCATAATGGTGAAGTTTCTTCCCACTGGGACGAAAAATTGGTTGATCAACGTTGCTTCCACATCATTTTAAAAAAAAATCCATGTGATAATGTTGAGTCAACGTGGAAAACGGATTGGATTTGAAAAAAGTTATCAACATAAGAGAACTGGCTGTTTATCACCCAAATTGTAACCTAAATCAAATGACATGGTGATATTTGTTGTTGATTTCACATTGAATTCACATTAGTTGACAACTCAACCAAATGTAAATCAAAACTAGACTTTGAAATTACATCTTTACCCAGTGGGTTGTTAGCTGTGTTACTTTCATGTTGCGCACTTTTGGGAGAGGTGCAAGGCTCACAAAATCGGTGGAATTCCTGGAATTTGAGTTTCCTACAGTACTCAGAGATCTGTGCATTTATACACAGTGTCACAGCATGTCTCAGATGCTCAAACTCTGGGGATGTGAGTTTCTGTAACAGAGGGAGAGATGAAGGGGATGAACAAGTGACTATATCAACTATTGTGCGTCTTCAGTGATGGATCAGATAGCTTCTGAAATGGAAGAGCTGTGGGGGTAACGAGTGAATAATAATACAGCAAAAGCAGGACAGAGTGAATCCGAATCTTTGATGTAAATCAATGGCTGAATCTGATGATGAGGACAGTCACTTTCCTCCATAGTGGGAAGGTGGACATACTGCAGAGTGGCAAAAAAATATATATCTAGTCATCACATAGACTTTTGCCTTCTTCAAAGTGTCTATGCTGCTTACATTTATCAGCTATATCATCTCATATGGTTTGCCGATCCACAGGATAGATATATACATATTCAAGCCACGTTCAGATCTCACTTTACATTTCTCACTATCTTGTCAGAATTGGAATAGAGAAGGTAGAAAGAGGTGGGCAGACGGAGAGAGGAGGGATTGTCAGAAGGTGTTTTAAAGCATTCAGATCCAGAGGGATTGCACGGGTCTTGATCTCCATTTGGTAATGCTCCTCAGAACTCAGGATCAAGTATGGTGAAAAAAAAGAGGCTTGGTTTCTCCTGATGATCACATGGAGGAATAGCTATACTTGTCTTATCAGACAAGTATATCATCTTTACAGTGATCCACCATGCTTATTTATTGACCAGGGAAGCTCTGTTCTCCAAAGCTCTGCTCATCATTGCTTGATATCCTTTAGTCTGACATGGTTCAGTAACACAGAGAAACAGATAGGGGCTTTGTGAACACTGTTCCAATATTCAGTGCTTGATATTGTGGTATTCACACCATTACTGTAGCTAGTTGATTTATGCCTATATCAATATGTTTATGTCCAATGAAGTATGGATGAGATGAATTCATGATATGTGTGCATTAGTACCAATTTTGTATTACACATTTATTATTTATGTCTTTGCTTCATCAGCAGATGGAACTCCCTCAACTCATACTTAAATTTTGACCATATCCTATTCCTTTTCTCTTTCTCTACAGGATGGTATGGGCAATTTAAGAATAACGGAGAAGGGCCTGAAACTGGAGGGTGACTCTGAGTTTCTTCAACCTCTGTATGCTAAAGAAATTCAGTCCAGACCAGTAAGTACTGCCCCTGACACTTCCACCACTAAATAACATTTTGATTGTCATATGCTTCGTAAACAACAGGAGTTGTGTCAAAGTGAAATTATTACTTACTAACCCTTCCCAACAATGCAGAATACAATTTTAAAAAAACATTATAATAATATAATAAAATTGTAACACGAGGAGTAAATACACAATGAGCAATGATAGTTTGGCTCTATAGCCCCACAATAGAGGTATTGTAATACCCATAAAACCTAGCGGTCAAACAGGGAAATGGCTCCAATCGTTTTTCCACCATTTATTTTTCCCATAAGGAATTTTATAAACACTTAAAATAAGGGCTGTGTTTCATGTAGGCATTTTGATAACTATGTAAATCTCTCTCAGACAGGGTGGCTTTTATCAATATATTAGGCTCTATTCACTCTCAGACTACAAATCCCTGCAAGATCCGGCACGTAATCTCTAGCTAACGCCTTTGCTCACATGTATTGTGTCAATTTAAAACTTGCACAAGACAGCTCACAGAATTGTCAATTTAAAGACATTTTTCCAATTTGTTCATTACTAAATGAAGAATCCAGAGATTCTTACTTTTGCCTTGATTTAGCAGTCTCGTCCAGATCATCATGGCATTTGTAGTTTTCTATGATAGCCACATTAGCAGCTAATTAGCATTTAATTTTTGGAGGGTCAAAACAAGCAAATATATTGATTAAAGTCACCTGGAAAAATTATTGGAACCATTTCCTTATTTGACCGCTAGGTTTTATGTTTATTATGACTCATACTGTGGTACTCTATATACATAGGGCCGATGTGCAGGCAACAAGGAAATTGAGGTAGGTATGGGTAAAGTGACTAGGTAACAGGATAGATAATAGACGGTAGCAGCAGCATGTGTGTGTGTGTGTGCGTGTGCGTGTGCGTGTGCGTGTGCGTATGCGTGTGCGTGTGTGTGTGTGTGTGTGTGTGTGTGTGTGTGTGTGTGTGTGTGTGTGTGTGTTGGAGTGTCAGTGTAAGTATGTGTGGGTAGAGTCCAGTGTGTCCATAGAGTCAATGTAGATTGTCCGGTTAGCTATTTGGTTAACTATTTAGCAGTTTTATAGCTTGTGGGTGGCTATTCAGGAGCCTTTTGGTGCCAGACTTAGCGCCCTGGTACCGTTTGGCATGCAGTAGTACAGAGAACAGTCTATGACTTGGGTGGCTGGAGTTTTGACAATTTTTAGGGCCTTCCTCTAATACCGCCTTCTATAGAGGTCCTGGATTCTTGGGAGTTCGGCCCCAGTGATGTACTGGGCCGTACGTACTACACTCTGTAGCGCCTTGCGGTCGAATGCCGATCAGTTGCCATACCAAGCGGTGATGCAGCCAGTCAAAATGCTCTCAATGGTACAGCTGTAGAATTTTTGGAGGATCTGAGGGCCCATGTCAAATCTTTTCAGCCTCCTGAGGGGGATGAGGCATTGTTGTGCCCTCTTAACGACTATGTTGGTGGGTTTGGACAATAATAGGTCCTTAGCAATGTGGACACTGAGGAACTTAAAACTCTGGACGCGCTCCACTTCAGCCCCACTGATGTGGTTTTAGTCCTAACATCACACAGTCGTGGATGAACAGGGAGTACAGGAGGGGACTAAGCATGCACCGCTACAGGGGGCCCCGTGTTGATGGTCAACATGGCGGATGTGTTGTCACCTACCCTCACCACCTGGGGGCAGCCCATCAGGAAGTACAGGATCCAGTTGCAGAGGGAGGTGGTCAGTCCCAGGGACCTTAGCTTAGTGATGACCTTGGAAGGCACTATGGTGTTGAACGCTGAGATGTAGTCTATGAACAGCATTCTCACATAGTTGTTCCTTTTGTCCAGGTGGGAACAGGCAGTGTGGAGTGCAATAGAGATGTGTGGATGTGTTTGGGCGGGAAATGCGAATTGGAGTTGGTCAAGGGATTCTGGGATGATGGTGTTGATGTGAGCCATGACCAGCCTTTCAAAACATTGCATGGCTACGGATGTGAGCGCTACGGGGCAGTAGTCATTTAGACAGCTTACCTTGGCATTCATGGGCACAGAGATGATGTTGGTCTGCTTGAAACATGTAGGTATTACAGACTTGGTCAGGGAGAGGTTGAAAATGTCAGTGAAGACACTTGCCAGCTGGTCAAAACGCATCCTGTTAATCCATCTGGCCCTGAGGACTTGTGAATGTTAACCTGTTTAAAGGTCTTACTCAGCATAATCACACAGTCATCCAGAACAGCTGGTGCTCTCAAGCATTGTTCATTGTTGCTTGGCTCGAAGCGACCATAGAAGGCATTTAGTCTGGTAGGCTCACTTTGCTGGGAAGCTCTCGGCTGGTTTTCCCATGATGGTTTGCAAGCCCTGTCAAATACAACAAGTGTCAGAGCCGGTGTAGTAGAATTCGATCTTAGTCCTGTATTGACGCTTGCCTGTTTGATGGTTTGTCAGAAGGCATAGAAGGATTTCTTATAAATGTCCGGATTAATCCATGGCTTCTGGTTGGGATATGTACGTACTGTCACTGTGGGAACTACAGTGTCAATGCACTTAAAGCCGGTGACTGATGTGGTAAACTCCTCAATGATATCGGATGAATCCCGGAACATATTCCAATCTGTGTTAGCGAAATAGTCTTGTAGCTTAGCATCCTCTTCATCAGACCACTTATGTACTGAGCGCTTCACTGGAAATTCTTGTTTAAGTTTTTGCTTGTAAGCAGAGATCAGGAGGATAGAGTTATGGTCATATTTGCCAAAGGTTTACAAAAGAGGGAGAGTAGTATCAGAGAGAGGTGATGTCATAGGAGATGGAGCGATAGACATTCCCTCACCCTCTGCCTGGCAGTAATAATACCACAGAGCATGCAATGGATGGATAGTTTGATAATGTGCAGAGCCACATGCTTTATCTCATCTGTCTAGCACCGAGAGAGAGAGAGAGAGAGAGAGAGAGAGAGAGAGAGAGATAGAGAGAGAGAGAGAGAGAGAGAGCTGGCCTACAACGGCGGAGGTGAGCGGAATAGTAATTATCGATAGAGGTGAGAAATGGGAGAAGACAATTGTCTGATCCAAAGGAGATAAAGAGAAAGAGATAGAAAACCCTAAGCAAGGATCCTCTCTACTGCTTTTTCCCTCCATCTCTCTCTTGTTCCTCTCTCGCTCTCTCTCTTCTCCAATTCTTCTCCCTCTCCCACATAGTATACTGTATTAGGGTTGTTCCACCAATTGGGTGCCTTTTGAGAAGTGTAGCATGAAAGAAAATTCAAATAATTTATGCCACGTTCAGGTCTCACATAACACTTAATAACATTATAAACAACATTCATCTCAGGGATATTGCCATCATAATGTATCTGATATTACATAATATGATTAGAATAAGCAATATAATAACAATAATTGGCTTTTACAACTTCAATTTCTTCTGTACATCCATTACACTAGGCATATAGCCTATCACGTGAACAGTCAGAAGGGGAACAATTTAAAAGCCCAACATTATTTTACAGTCTTCACAAGTCGTTTACATCTGCAAGGCCATAAGAGTCATGAATTAAACATGCTGGCATCCAGGAAGTTTGGTATAAGGAAAGAAAAACATGCAAGGGTGAGGGCATTGCAGGAGAGGGTCATGGAGGAGCCATGGCTGTGTCCTTTGATGGGCAGAGGAGTCGACTATGTCAGAGTAGCTGTGGAGGAACTGGAAGCGGTGGGTGATTGGCCGGCAGGAATAGGAGGCAGGGCCAGAAGGAGGTGAAGAGTGGGAAGGAAGGGGAGAGGTGAGGGTGGAGGTGGTCTGGGGAGGGGAGGGGTGTTTAGAGGCCAGGGAGCGATGCTGGGGAGTTTCTTAGACCTAGAAGGGGGGTGAAGCATCAGTTCGCATGGCATCAAGCTTACTGTATTTATATAACCTACCTAAACAAGTCTGATCTTGCAAGCTCACATTCTGTTTCTCTGCAAGTGAAGTGAAGCCAGTGTGAGCACAGTAGTCAATCTGGTTTCACAAGGGTACTCTATTTTATTAAATATGGAGTGTAATCTTTAATATTTGCATAATGTGTTTGGGACATACTGACCCATTAGCTCATGGGATGCCTTCTTCGGGATCTCGATAGCCAGAGCTCTCACACAACCCAGCTCCTCTGTCAACTCAGTGTAGGACAACTCCAGGTTCACCCTGCACAGGAGGAAAAATAGTTGATCATCTTTCAATGTTAGGGCTGCATTCCAAATGGAAGCCTATTTCCTAGACAGGGTGTCAGTGTAGACATCTTTGACAGTTACCTTTATTTATTTATGTCCACAATGATTAATACTAACTGGAGTGCCACAACCTAAAACAATTTCAGTCCCCAAAGATCCATGAACGTTTTCCCTCTCATTCAGGTGCTACACAAACAAACCACTTCCTATTCTCCTTGGTATCTTTCTTGTAACAAACCCTATGATTACTAGAGTTGGCCTCCAGTACATTAAAGTTTCACTCTTTCTGTTCTGACAATTAGGAAATTGTTAGCTTGATATTTTATGTATAGCCAACTTCTATGGTAATATGGCATGAAAACAATCATACAATAGGAGATGGCAAGACATCATAAACAGATCTGGGACCTGGCTAGCCAAATGTTGATTTTCTGTGTGGGAAAAATAATTATTTATTGTTTCATAAATCCATAACACATACTATAACAACTTTTTGAGTCACTAAAGGGCTGTAGGCTAACCAGAATTATCTGACTTACAGGAAACACTTTCTTTGCTTGTGTCTGGATAGGTTCATCCATCACACATGGATAAGCCATCACCTGATCAGATACAGTCATAGTGGACCAAACTCAAAGTATTCCATCCTATCTAGTTCATTTAGGATTGAGTCATTTCGGTAATATAGCTAGCTAACTACCAGGAGCTAACAGTACAATCATAGAAATATATCTCTGCCAGACAGGAAAACCATATCAGAAAACCTGATAGACTGAAGTTGGAGCATAGATAGCTTCTACTGTTGTCTAGTAGCCATATTTTACATGGTAGCTAGCTATATTCAGAGAGGATTTTTTCACATTGACACAATTACATTCATTATAGAATAAAAATCCAGTTTTATCAATTACATGTGGAAAAACATATTTGAGTCAACATTAGCTAGCAAGCCAGCAGCAGATGAAACAGAAAGTTAATTATCTTCCCTGTCTCTATCCCCGGTTTTAGTTTGCAGCTATCACTGTCCAACTGGCTAGATTTTACTAGCCAATAGTAGTGACAAACTTAGTTATGTTATCGAATCATGGCAGTACACAAACAAAATCTAGCTCACTCATTTTGCTAGCTAGAAAAATAAATATACATAAATTCATTCAGAAACAGAGGAAGAGGATAGCTAGTTAGAACAAATTAATATTAGCTGCTACCTCACAGCTACCAGTAGCGAACGCCAAGCTGCAATTTAGTCAGGACTGTAAATAGACTTTTTAACAAAATAATTTTGTCTTTCATGTGACAATATTGATTAAACATTGTCATAAACAATTGAACAAATGTATTACCTAAACTGATCTAACTTATTTGCATTTTGAAAGTGTCAAAATAGCACTTCACATACTGACTTTTGGGTGAAGTAAAAAAGAAAGTTCCCGCCCATAAAGCCCTAAACCAATTATATCTATTTGTAGCTTATGCTGTCATGTGTAAATGGCAGTTTTCAGGAATACAATTGGTGAGTGGACGGCAGTGATATTAAGGGTGAAACCATCAAAACTATGACTCTGAAAGGTTTTATTGCCAAGTAAAGTAAAAGGGTTGACGATTTCATCTTAAACCAGCCATAAATCCCATTCTGTCATGTGCAACACTGCTGTCTCATCCATGGCAAGGATGTTGCTCTCCTTTATCCTCTTTTTCAATCTTTGCAGTACTCACTGAAGTTCACTCGTAAACAATTCATTTAGACCCAGTGTTTATTTGCTGAAATGTGTTTCGATGCCGGGCTATTAAAAGGGACAGGCGTTTAATTGAAGTTTTATGGTATATTAAAGGGCACTTCATTTAATAAAACAGGCTTTTAAAATACAATATGTGTGCACAATTTCTACTTAAAATATCAAAGGGATGCAAAAGGCACTCATTTTGTGGAACAAACCATTAATAGGGACGAGAGGCGGCACAATCAGTGTACATGAAAGCAGGTCCTAAGGATACACACTGTAGCAGGAGAAAGAGTCTGGGAGGCTAGAAATTCCAATTCCATGAATCGCAGCAGAACAAGAACCATTCCTGCTTGTGCCAGTGGGGCCTAATATACTAAAAGAACAATATGACATAACCTCTTAATTCAAATCTCATGTGCTCAACCACATTGTTAAAGTGACGTATGTCTATTCAGGAATATCAATATTTTGTTTATTTCCTGTACTGCTTAGCTGAAAGGAACCTTGATAAGCCTGAAGGGCCATAATATTATCTCTAACATACATGAGATGCATTATCTTGCCGGCTTTAAGCGCAACACAATGGCTGCCTACTATCTTTAATTAAGAACTTGACTGAAGCATGCAAGATTACTCTGGCACGTAAGACAGATCCAGGGTTCAGACGTGATTTGCATTTCAGATGGGCTCTTGACTTGTGGGCTAATGGAAATGATCTGTAAAACATACAGTCCTAGTTACACACTCACACTGAGCACTAGGGTCACTATCGTTGGGTTTGTGTTTTTGTAAACTGCATTGTTTGTTTACTTGCTTTGTCTCCGCAGGGTAGCCCACTGTTACTGCAATCCTCCAAAAATGTGTCCATCAATATCCTCAATGGGAAGAATCAGCTGGTCACACAACTTATTGCAGGTAATATCATGCAACACGATCGGAGACAGTCACACATCCATGGAGGGTTTGTCCTAATATGGACACCGTACAAAGCAATGAAAATCCATTGACATGGATGAGAGTTCTCTTTTGTTCCAAACAAACATTTCGATCCATGAACAGCTACAGACAAACACTACTCCCATGGTAAACTGCAGTGACATTTGTCTTCTGGCTGTTGATTATCGTGCAAAGATGTTGAGTGGATCAGTGAGCAATAGGAATACGGTATGCTAGAGACTCCACTCCAGACACGGCGAAGCAGAATCAATTGTTTTCATGACGTGTCAGTCGCCCTCTGCTCAGATCACTTGTTTCTCCCCACGACATGAAACCATTTCAGGATCATCCAAGTAAAGGAGTTGTTTTTTCTCTGCTGTTTGTTTTGGTGTCGGGCTATGTTTATTCTATATTTTGATCTGATTTACTTTGTCTTTTTACTCTTGAAATATTTGACTGTAGTTATAGTTCAGTTATTGTCTCATTGCATAAATCAAGCTGTCTTTCTTGGTTTTTCATATAGCAGCTACCTGTTAAACTAGAACTTCACTGACTTTTCCTGACACCTTATGCTCTGTCCAGGATCCAGTGGAGTGCATGCTCGAGGGAAGATGTTGGAAGTGAAATCTAGCACAGGGAAGCTGCTGTTCTCTGCTGATGATCAGGAGGTGGTGGTGGGAGCAGAGAGGCTACGGGTGACAGGTAGGTTACTGGATCAGACACTGCATTATACTCAAAAGTCTACTAGCAATTTATTGAAGTGGACTTTTAAACTTGACTGCTCGCCATCTTTAAGTGTGGTGATCTTTTGGATGTAATCATTTTACAGTTAATTGAAATTTAGCAAGAAATAGCTGCCCTTTGACGGCTAGTCAGCAATTGAATGAACAATCATCACAGAGAAAATAATAATTGACAACTCACATTTAAAGACTCTGCGTCTAAGTTTTCCATAAGGGACGATGAGTGATTCTGTATTATTCCGATATGGAGAAATCATCAAATTTTTTGGAACAAGAGCAGATTCTGTCACTTTTATGTTGTATAATATTGTTACACTATCTGAGTAAGGTAATCAAAAATATGTAGAAAACACAAATCCAATCATTTCAATCATTCATTCACATTCGTAGAAAAAGGGTGAACATTTTCAGGTTGTTTTCCGTGCATTTGATCATCTCTGAACGTCCCTCCCAAGGCAGCAATTACTCACAACCCTCATCTACATTTATTCCCCCCCCCCCCCCCCCCCCCCAGAGCTCCTCAGCCAGAGTTCATTACCCTATTCAACTCAGCTATATTTTGGTTGAATGCATTCAGTTGTGCAACTGACTAGGTTTCCCCTTTCTCTTCCCTTCCACTAAGCACAGGGATGCAGAGAGAGAGGGAGGGAGTGGTACAGAGAGAGAGAGAGGGAGGGGTACAGAGAGAGAGAGGGAGGGAGGAATAGAGAGAGAGAGGGCAGGGAAAGATAAGAAATGTAGTGATGTTTCTTCAATTACTCCATTTATCTCTGACCCTTTTTGATGGGGCTGCCAAGGGCCACAGGGTTCATCAAATGCCTTGTCAACCACAGTCGTCAGTCGAAAAGCCTTCTTAGTTCTAAATAGGCCTCTGTTGTACTAATAGTTTCTGTGCATATGTGTGGTTGGGCATGCAGGCATACAGTATATGTGTTTATGCATGCGTGTGTATGTGTGTGTGCATCTATGCCTGTCTGCGTGTGCTCCAAACCATGCCAAACAACAGCTGTGTGAATCAATGAATATAGCCAATGACCTCAGGCATGGGAAAGCTGCTGCTGACCCCTTTCCCTCTGTCATTCCGTCCATCAGACAGGATGAAGTGAGGCCAGATTCCTATAAAACTGTCACATGCCATTACCAAATTAATGCTTTTGTCCAAACCAATAAAATGCATAATTATGCTGAGCATATAACTTTAATTGGCCCAACTGAGGTCATTGTAAATCTATGATAGAGCTTTCGCTGCATTCATTAGGCATGTATTGCACTATCTACTGTAAAAACTGATCCAGGATCCAATGGGGAATATGGGAGGTGTTTGGAATCATGCTAACTTTGCAATTTGGTGCTAGCTGTGATATGAAGTAAATCAAGATCTCTAAAAAGCTAATCAACTCCCTGAAATTATTGTATTTTTTATTACACAAGAGCGACAGGTGCTGCATCCAGAGAACATAACAAGCAACTTTGGGATAAGAATACAGCCTTTGATTGATGGCAAAAGCAATCTGCGACCTAAATGTGGCTGTAAATTGGCTTTCAGAGGCAAAAATTGAGTTTAATTGTTTCATTCGTATGTGTCTCGCTTTGTAACACAAGGCTCAATCAGTGCTGCAGGGTAACACTTGATTACAGTGATCTGCAACTCTTTCAAGACGGTCTCCAAATTGAGCATTGCTATATAAATCCACAGTAGGCGTAGTGTAACTGTGTCCATCTGAACGCAATGAAATGAAAATATAAAGCTTGACACTTGAGGAAAACAAAAGTTAAATATTTCTAACAAGAGCACTGGAGGAAGTGAGTTTGATTGTGATCCTTGTGATGCCCCCATCAGAATGCATGGATTATTGTCCAATGAGAGACCCCTGAGAGACTGCACGGCTGTATTATGATATCAACATTGTTGTAATGCAATTCAGAGTTGAACTGTTTACTGTTGCTTTTACATAACGTTTGCAAGTTCCTCACAAGGTGGATATAATTTATATATATTTTTGGTTATTAATACACCATTGTGGAGCAGAATAGGGTTATGATTTATCAGTTAGAGCAATTGTTTTCAGCTGTGTGAGTAATATTATGGTAATACTGTACGTCACTGAATAAGCCAGAAGCCTGAAGAACCATAATGGTTGTATACTGTACACGAGACCACACACTGTGCACTCTGGAGACCTTTAATTAAGACAGAGTGAGCTGTGGCAAAATGTCAGTGTACGTTGCATATACAGTTGAAGTCGGAAGTTTACATACAATTAGGTTGGAGTCATTAAAACTGTTTTTTCAACCACTCCACAAATTTCTTGTTGACCAACTATAGTTTTGTGCATGTCATTTTTCCAACAAATGTTTACAGACAAATTATTTCACTTATAATTCACTGTATCACAATTACAGTGGGTCAGAAGTTTACATACACTAAGTTGACTGTGCCATTAAACAGCTTAGAAAATTCCAGAAAATGATGTCATGGCTTTAGAAGCTTCTGATAGGCTAATTGACATAATTTGAGTCAATTGGAGGTGTACCTGTGGATGTATTTCAAGGCCTACCTTCAAACTCATTGTGTCTTTGCTTGACACAGGAAAATCAAAAGAAATCAGCCAAGACCTCAAGAAACAAATTGTAGACCTCCACATGTCTGGTTCATCCTTCAGAGCAATTTCCAAATGCCTGAAGGTACCACTGTCATCTGTACAAACAATAGTACTCAAGTATAAACACCATGGGACCACGCAGCAGTCATAGCGCTCAGGAAGGAGATGCATTCTGTTTCCTATGGATAAACGTACTTTGGTGCGAAAAGTGCAAATCAATTCCAGAACAACAGCAAAGGACCTTGTGAAGATGCTGGAGGAAACAAGTACAAACGTTTCTATATCCACAGTAAAATGAGTCCTATATCGACATAACCTGAAAGGCTGCTCAGAAAGGAAGAAGCCACTGCTCCAAAACCGCCATAGAAAAGCCAGACAACGGTTTGCAACTGCACATGGGGACAAAGATTGTACTTTTTGGAGAAATGTCCTCTGGTCTGATGAAACAAAAATAAAACGGTTTGGCCATAATGGCCATTGTTATGTTAGGAGGAAAAAGGGAGGCTTGCAAGCTGAAGAACACCATCCCAACCGTGAAGCACGGGGTGGCAGCATCATGTTTTGGGGGTGCTTTGCTGCAGGAGGGACTGATGCACATCAGGCAGGAAGATTATGTGGATATATTGAAGCAACATCTCAAGACATCAGTGAGGAAGTTAAAGCTTGGTCGCAAATTGGTCTTCCAAATGGACAATGACCCCAAGCACACTTCCAAAGTTGTGGCAAAATGGCTTAAGGACAATGAAGTCAAGGTATTGGAGTTGCCATCACAAATACCTGACCTCAATCCTATAGAAAATGTGTGGGCAGAACTGAAAAGGCATGTGCGAGCAAGGAGGCCTACAAACCTGACTCAGTTACACCCGCTCTGTCAGGAGGAATGGGCCGAAATTCACCAAACATTTTGTGGGAAGCAAGTGGAAGGCTAGCCGAAACGTTTGACCCAAGTTAAACAATTTAAAGGCATTGCTACCAAATACTAATTGAGTGTATGTAATCTTCTGACCCACTGGGAATGTGATGAAAGAAATAAAAGCTGAAATAAATAATTCTCTCTACTATTATTCTGACATTTTACGTTCTTAGAATAAAGTGGTGATCCTAACTGACCTAAGACAGGGAATGTTTACTAGGATTAAATGTTGAGAATTGTGAAAAACTGAGTTCAAATGTGTTTGGCTAAGGTGTATGTAAACTTCCGACTTCAACTGTACATTCTCGTGAGCCTGCCCAGTACAGTACAGAAGTGCCACGAGCAGTCTACAGCGATCCTCCATCGTCTTCCCTAGGAAACCACACGTAATCAATTACACAGGAAAAACAATGGGAGAAAATAATGAATTAGCCTGGAATGCAAGGACACAATGGAGCACTCCTTTGTGGTAATTCAAATCTGCTTTGAACAGGGAATTCCAGATTTTTAATGGAGCATGCTCAATAGAGTATTCCCATATTTCCCCCATCCCTCTCTATCCCCCTGTCTCTCCCATACCATAATTAGCAGGAGTCCACAGAATACTGACATTACCTGCTGCTATTTTTTTGTTATAATTATAATTAAAGGCTCATTGATTAGCCTCAATTAGAGCCCATTGACTCACTCCAGTGGAGGCTAATTTAAATTGAATAGCACACTTAATAACCACATCAGTACACTGATGAGGGAGGAGCTCGGAAACAGATATGGTAAGAAAGGGATACTGCGAGATTCTGGCAGATGCCCTTTTTATCTCTCTGCGTACAGTAGGAAAGAAGTTAGAGGTAGTTGCGTGAGCCAATGCTAACTTGTGTTAGCACAATGGCTGGAAGTCTACAGGTACGCTAGGGTATGCAAAACTATCGCTAAATCATGTCATACTGCATTCAGACATAAAAATCACCACGTTATTAGAATTGCACAGATGATGTGGCAAACCCCATTTTAGATGCTACGCAGGGGGATGTCAATGTGGATTGAGAAAAGCAACGTGCAGAAAGTAGTCCCATCCATTAGTGATGTGTCTGTCTCTTCACACATTAACCACATCACCCAGAGAGTAATCACTACGCCAGTCCAGATGCTTGATCTAACAGATGGGGCAGAGAATGCCAACTCCATAATATTTTTACAATCCCTAGTCCGTAATGTGACACCCGTCAGAAAAAAATGGGAAATGTTTAATTCATATCAGGTTTATGAGGAGAGCATGATACAGATACAGATATCACCCTGTGGCCAAACAACCATGCCTTTATTTTCTTCCTATCTACTGTATCTATCATGATGGTCTTCAGACTTTCAGCTGTGATGTGTATTACAGTGTATGACTGCTGGAGAGCCACTTGACCTGACCTCAGTTTCCTCCACTCTCAGCCAGTATCTAATTACTGTATCGGGTTAGGTTCACATCCACTCATGGTGGGTGGCTACCTGGCAGTGCTGGTCCAGACTGTTGATGATGGGGTCACAACCCTAAAGCAGGTCCCCTTTGACCTGGTTAATTTGGGGTCACTGTCTTACAGTCCTGGTGCTCTAGGTTGTTGTTAGAATCCACTGCTCTGTATCGGTGTCCAGTAGTCCGCATGGGCTGCAGTGGTCTATGGCCTCATGCCTTGTGCTTCCCAGGGTTCAGTGCACCTTGTGTCTGCTGTAAGAAAAAAAAGAGGGAGAGAGAAGTAGTGTGAGAGAGAAAGATAAAGAGAGAGAATAGATAGATGGTGAGAGAGTGTATGAGAGAGAGAGAGAGCGAGAGAGACCTGGAACTGTGAAGTACTGTATATCCTTTCCTAGAAATAGTAATGGAGTAATGGACATATGACAGTAATGATAACCAAACTTTATTTATGTTTCACCTTCTGCATTACCATCAACATTATAGCCAAGTCATTCCTGAATATGATGACATTCATCCATTTCACTTCATTCTCTTCCTCAGTTTATCCTCCTCCCTTCCTCTCTCTCTCTCTTTGTGGCTCCAGCTTTCAGTAAGAAGATCATAAAGAGCAGCAGGGTTTTACTGTGTGACGAGTGTCATACATGACATTTATTTAAGGCGTGAGAGGGAGACTACATTTCACCATTTGATCAGGTATGAATGGGGAATGTGCTTTGCAAAGTGACCATTGGATTTCTGTCAGGTGACCATGCTAAGTAGATGATAAAGAATCCATAAAAGCCAGTGAGTTATATCCTCTGCACTCTGCTTTACCCGGGCCTCTTCCTAGGGCTTGGTTTCACGGTCCACATAAAGCGAGCCCACCACAGGTCACAAAGCTAGATTAGATTGTAACCGTGAAGTCAGTACAATCTCAGGGTTTACAGCAATGAGTGTCTCTGACAAACAAGATGCGTTTGAGATTCCAGCAGGACATTTGCAAAATCATGGAGGCATTGTTTTCCTATCAAGTCTTGTTTATACAGAGCTTCAGAAAGTATTCACACCCCTTTACTTTTTCCACATTTTGTTTTGTTACAGCCTGAATTTTACACTTAGATTGTGTGTCACTGATCAACACACAATACACCATAATGACAAAGTGGAATAATGTAAAAAATATATATATATATTATAATATGAAAAGCTGAAATGTCTTAAGTCAATAACAACTATTCAACCCCTTTGTTATCACAAGCCTAAATAACTTTAGGAGTAAAGATTTGCCCAACAAGTCAGATAATAATTTGCATGGACTCACTCTGTGTGCAATAATGGTGTTCAACATAATTTTTGAATGACTACCCCATCTCTGTAACCCACACATACAATTATCTATAAGGCCCCTCAGTCGAGCAGTCAATTTCAAGCATAGATTCAACGATAAAGATCAGGGAGGTTTTCCAATGCCTTGCAAAGAAGGGTACCTATTGGTAGCTGAGTAAAAAACAGACAATGAATATCCCTTTGAGTATGGTGAAGTTATTCATTACACTTTGGATGGTCTATCAATACACCCAACCATTACCGCTCAAGAATGTCACCATGATTTGGGGATTTTACCAGTTACAGAGTTAAATGGCTGTGATAGGAGAGAGCTGAGGATGGATCAGCAACATTGTAGTTACTCCACAATACTAACCTAAATGACAGAATGAAAAGAAGGAAGCCTGTACAGAATAGCAAATATTCCAAACCATGCATCCTTTTGCAATAAGGCACTAAGGTAATACTGCAAAACAATGTGTCAAAGAAATGAACTTTATTTTTTTTTTTTTATTATTATTTTTGGGGCAAATCCAACACAACAAACACATCACCCAACACAATCAACATCATCACTCTTCATATTTTTAAGCATGGTGGTGGTTGCATCATGTTATGGGTATGCTTGTCATCGGCAAGGATTATGGAGTTTTTTAGGATAAAAATAAATGGAATAGGGCTAAGCACAGGCAAAGTCCTAGAGGAAGACCTGGTTCAGTCTGCTTTCCAACAGACACTGGAAGACAAATCCACCTTTCAGCAGGACAATAACCTAAAATGTAAGGCCAAATATACACTGGAGTTACTTACAAAGACAACATTCAATGTTCCTGAGTGGACTAATTACAGTTTGGACTTAAATCTGCTTGAAAATCTATGCCAAGACTTGAAAATGGCTGTCCAGCAATGATCAACAACCGACTTGACAGAGCTTTAAGAATTTTAAAAATAATAATGGGAAGATATTGTACAATCCAGGTATGCAAAGCTCTTAGAGACCCAAAAGACTCACAGCTGTAATCACTGCCAAAGGTGATTCTAATATGTATTGACTAAGGGGTTGAATACTTGTCTAATCAAAATATATGAATGAATTTCCTGTTAATTAATTATTATTATTTTAGAATTGTTCTTCCACTTTGTCATTACAGAGTGTTTTGTGTAGATCGTTAACCAAAAATTACAATTAAATCCATTTTAATACCAATTTGTAACTCAACAAATTTGTGGAAAACATAAAAGGGTGTGAATATTTTCTGAAGGCACAGTACTGTATGTCACTGGCATTACAGACGTATAATGTTTTTCTTCTCATTTTGAGGATATATAATTCCTGTCAAGGATATGTGAGAGGGAGGATGGTCTAGGTGTTGATGTATACCTCGCTTCCAATGAAAATAGCTTCTAACTGCATCCACCACTGATCCATGATAACTAATGGTATCTTGGAACATGGATGGCATTGGTAATGGACTTAAGTGTAAGCCTGAGAATCTTTAGGTGACTTTTGCAGCAGTATGAGATCGGTTTTCGATTTACAATGACTGTCCTTTTTTCCTTGTTCACTTTACTCTTGCAATGGGCCTGTTGTTCTAATGGTTCCTCCCAAGGTCTGGTCAAGGACACACGTACACACACACACACACAGACACACACACATAGACACACACACACACACAAACACACACACACACACACAAACACACACACACACACACACACACACAAACACACACACACACACACACACACACACACATATACTGTACAAACACACTCATCAGTGTGATATCACTCTTCCAGACTGTGGCTTCCCGGAGCTTGATTAACCACAAGGCACAGTGATGTGTTCCACAGCTCCATGTACGGCTCCATGCTACAGTAGCTCCTTAGGTGACAAATGGCCTGGTAGCAGAGGATGATGTTATCGGCTCCACTGACACTCTGTTCTCCCATCCCGCTCCATCTCCCTCTATACTAGGCGCCTGCTACGGGTGTGAGCACTGAAGTTTGTAGCTATAAACCGGATGACCAGATGACAGTAGACTACTTGAAAGCCACAGTGAAATCATGACGTTGCAAATATAGTACTTAATGTACAAGTATATAGAAAATCAATACATACAGTAAACAGATAGCCTACATTTACTTGCAATTGTGCATCAAAAATGATCAGCTACAAAATAAATATGTTCTGGTGTATTAAAAATGAAACATCACTCTCACGCCATCTGTAGTAGTCTCCTTAAAATACTTTACTGCTTGCTTTTACTAACAAACTATTTCCCCGTTTAATATCTACAAGTTATCAGTCCCTGTTGAGCCATGTTCTTGATGCAGTCCCACATGAAAAAAATGGTTTACTATAGAATACTATAGTACTTACTATTAAATTCTATAGTAAATTGTAGAATACTATACTACATGCTGTTTAACCCTCAATCATGTGTAGTAAATACTATAGAATGTTGTAGTGTTTACTGCAGTTTATTTTTCAAATAATATCGGAGTATTTACCACAGTATTATCCGCAACAAAAAAACACTGTAGTAAATTTTACAGTAAAGTCTACAAAAACAATTCACTTGGATCTAACTATAGTAAATACTACACTATTTAATTTGCATATACCCTGCCAATTCCCCTCCACCATATCACAATTTGTCCACCTATAAGTGAGAAATCTATGCCAAGAATAGTCCATAAATTGTGTTCCCAACGGGTTATAGAAAAGAGTAGAAGCTCCGAACTATCTGTTCAGACCCCCAGTCTCATATAGCTACAGGTTATGGAAAATGTGGTATTTTACTGTTTCTCCAGTAGGTTTTCTGAAGGAAAAAGCCTCCATTTCCATGTCAAAGATAACAAAACAAAAACACTATAGTAAATACTACAGTAATGTATGCAAAACACTACAGTAAATACTAAAGTATACTACAGTCCGCAAAAACACTATAGTAAATACTACAGTATACTACAATCTGCAAAAACACTACATTAATTACTATAGTATTTACAAAGGTTTTCTTTTACTACAGTGGTTACACTATAGTTAACTTTAAATACTATAGTATACTACAGTAAATACAACAGTATTGACTGTAGTGTTTTTGCCTACTTTGGTCCTCAAAAACACTACAGTGAATACTACAGTAAAGTCTGCAGAAACACTAAAGTGAATTCTATAATATTTATACCATAGTATACAATTTAAAAAAGATATATGTGGGGTGTGCTCTTCTCCTCCCCACCGCTTTCACCAATGCAACCATCCCACCCCTGTCTGACTTACTGCAACAATGAGGCTGATGCTACATTTATTTAATTATAATCTGCAATCTAGTGTACTACTGAGGATCCCTGGAGCACTCTTCAACTGTACATCACGTCCAAGAACCTACTTCTCCCCAACACTCAAGTGCACTTTTGTTCCAGAAGCGAGAGCCACTTTCACTATAAAAGGTCCACCGGGTCCTTGGAAACAAACTTATGTAATTCTGCCGCTAAATGGCACTGCACCCAAGGCAGATATATAGTTCCAATTTTCCTGCATTCGGCCACCTGGATTTTGCTCTCTCTGAGTACTATTGCTGGAATCCTATTTATGGATGCTGCACTGGTGTTTCCATTAATTGGAAATTAAATTACATTTTATTTGTCACATATGACGAATACAACAGGTGTAGACTTTACCATGAAATGCTTACTTACAAACCCCTTTCCCAACAATGCAGAGTTAAAAAGTAAGAACATTTGCAAATAAAAATAGAAAATAGTACAATAAATAACAATAACGAGGCTATATACAAATCAAATCAAATTGTATTTGTCACATGTTTCATAAACAACAGGTGTAGGCTAACAGTGAAATTCTTACTTACGGGCCCTTCCTAACAATGCAGATTTTTTTATAAATAGAAATAGTAAGAAAATAAAAATATATAGAAAAATAATAACACAAGGAATAAATACACAATGAGTAACAATAACTTGGCAATATACACAGGGTACTAGTACTGAGTCAATATGAAGGGGTTTGAGGTAATTGAGGTACATACACCATATATACAAAACTATGTGGACACCCCTTCAAATTAGTGGATTCGACTATTTTAGCCACACCCGTTGCTGACAGGTGTATAAAATCGAGCACACAGGCATGCAATCTCTATAGACCAACATTGTCAGTTGAATGGCCTTACTGAAGAGCTCAGTGACTTTAAAAGTGGCACTGTCATAGGATGCCACCTTTCCAACAAGTCAGTTCGTCTAGAGCTGCCCTGGACAACTGTAAGTGCTGTTATTGTGAAGTGGAAACGTCAAGGATCAACAACGGCTCAGCCATGAAATGGTAGGCCACACAAGCTCACAGAACAGGACAGCGGGAATGCTGAAGTGCGTTGCACGTAAAAATTGTCTGTCCTCGGTTGCAACACTCACTACTGAGTTCTAAACTGCCTCTGGAAGCAACGTCATGCACAATAACTGTTTGTCGGGAGCTTCATGAAATGGGTTTCCATGGCCGAGCAGCCGCACAAAAACCTAAGATTACCATGCCTAATGCCAAGAGTCGGCTGGAGTGGTGTAAAGCTCGCCACCATTGGACTCTGGAGCACTGTAAACAAGTTCTCTGGAGTGATAAATCACGCTTCAACATCTGCCAGTCTGACAGACTAATCTGGGTTTGGTGGACGCCAGGAGAACGCTACCTGCCCGAATGCATAGTGTCAACTGTACAGTTTGGTGGAGGGGGAATAATGGTTTGGCACTGTTTTTCATGGTTCGGACAAGGCCCCTTTGTTCCAGTGAAGGGAAATCTTACCGTTAAAGCATACAATGACATTCTAGACGATTCTATGCTTCCAACTTTGTGGCAACAGTTTGGGGAAGGCCCTTTCCTTCCCCCATGCACAAAGCGAGGTCCATACAGGAATGGTTTGTGGAGATCAGAGTAGAACAACTTGACTGGCATGCACAGAATCCTAACCTCATCCCCATCGAACACCTTTGGGAGGAATTGGAACGCGGACCTAATCGCCTAACATCAGTGCTCGACCTCACTAATGCTCTTGTGACTGAATGGAAGCAAGACCCCCCCCCCCCCCCCCCCCCCCCCCCCGGCTTAGACAGGGCTTAGAATGTTTCATTCCAAAAATGAGGGGTTAAATACATGTAAAACATATGTGCACATCTATCCCATCTCAATCGATATACATCTATGCAATCATGATAGCCAAAGGTAATTTAAACATTGATTGATCCTATGTGTAGATACAGGTCTGCTATCATAAGAAAGGCCCTTGAACATCCTAGTGTAAATACAGCAGTATATCCAGATATCAGCTCAGCAGCAGTGCTATCCCAGTTAAATACTACTGATGTGGAAGACCCGCAGGCCATGTAATGTGGGTGCAGCCGTAATGCCTACTGATATGTCTGGATAAACAACATAACCTCTCACTGGGAGGCCCGGTCTGTACAGACTGTGCTACATAGGCTATTTAAAAACACGTCTCACATTTGTCATCCTTTGCCCATATACTCTTCTCCATCGCCTCCCTCTATCCCACCACCAGTCGCTATGGAAGACATTAAGTGAATGTTTATGAGGCCTCCAAACACTAGTGATATATCCTGCTGCATGCTTCATAAGGCGCTGATTGATCAGCAGGAGACTGGCGGACTGGGAGGGTCGAAGGAGACGTAATGGAAACACATTGACAAAATAATTTCAGAAGGGACATTATGTGGGAAGTTGGAAATAAAACTAAAATGGCTTTATCGATCTTTCACTCAATCTGTTTATGGACGTTTATGGCCGGTGCATTACAGGATGTCACTGGGAGAGTTGGCCCAGTCAGGTTCCCAATGGAGCGTTTAGAGAGAGGTGTGTGAATGTGAATGCATGTGAGTGTGCGCGTTTACAAACGTGTGAGTGTGTGAGCGTGTGTGTGTAAGCACGCTTGTGCACACATCAAATCAAATTGTATTTGTTACATGCGCCGAATACAACAGGTGTAGTAGACCTTACAGTGAAATGCTTACTTACAAGCCCTTAACCAACAATGCAGTTTTAAGAAAATACCTTTAAAAAAAAGTATGAGATAAGAATAACAAATAATTCAAGAGCAGCAGTAAACACTGAAACAACAGCGGGGCTATATACAGGGGGTACCGGTACATATTCAATGTGCTGGGGTACCGGTGTCGAGGTAATTGAGGTAATATGTGCATGTAGGTAGAGTTATTAAAATGACTATGCACAGATAATAAAATTTGCACGTGTGTGGTTGCCTATGTATGAAAGTTGACTAAAGTCCATAAGGTGATGTGTAAATACAAGTGAGAAGATAATCAAATCAAATCAAATCAAATTTTATTTGTCACATACACATGGTTAGCAGATGTTAATGCGAGTGTAGCGAAATGCTTGTGCTTCTAGTTCCGACAATGCAGTAATAACCAACAAGTAATCTAACTAACAATTCCAAAACTACTGTCTTGTACACAGTGTAAGGGGATAAAGAATATGTACATAAGGATATATGAATGAGTGATGGTACAGAGCAGCATAGGCAAGATACAGTAGATGGTATCGAGTACAGTATATACATATGAGATGAGTATGTAAACAAAGTGGCATAGTTAAAGTGGCTAGTGATACATGTATTACATAAGGATACAGTCGATGATATAGAGTACAGTATATACGTATGCATATGAGATGAATAATATTGGTCGATTGAATCGATTGAATCTCATAGGCTGGCTATTGATTTAAGGCCATACGTAGTACAACTAAGCTTTGATCCTATCCAGCACTGCTCCCTATGTTGAACCCCATTGTGTTACCAGATACCCAACTATGCAGTATCCTGCATATGGGGAATATCAAACATTCACTATTACAGTGTCCATATTAGGACTGCATCACATTAACTTGCTCTCTAATTAAGGTGTGAAAGTGAAGACATTATAGACACTGTGTGATATGCATAATTTCTCCAAACTAACAGTACTGATCTGTCAGTTAGGCTGAATGGCACCACAGACTCAGCCACACACTGTGCATACAGCCAAAGGCTAAAGGCAGCCTTTATCTTCCCACAGTGATTTTGTTTCCTGGTCTTGATCTGACTACGGCTGTAGTCTGTATGTCCACAATGAGTCGCTTTAATCATTTCTCTCCCAGGGGCTTTGATCATCTATTATTTTCGTCTATGGACTGTGGCTAGCTGGCTGGTAGTAGTGTTTGAGAGAAGGCTGTCTGGGCCCTACTGTGTCAGAATGGGGAACTGATGTTGTGTTTTTTGCTATACTGCACTGGCCGTTTAGTACAGATTATACAGGTTCTAACTCAATGTGTTAATGCCGTGTTATGCATTTTGCCAAAACCATGCTGGGTTATATTGTTGGTTGAATCCCTCTTAACTGTAGGAATACACCTACTGAAACAAACTTCAACAGTACTCAACTTAAGTGTGATTTTTTTTTGTGCCAAAAGAGGCCCATCATCTGTAAATCCCTCCCCAAAACTGGCTTTGACTGTACAGTATTCTGACATGCTGCTGTCTTGACAGCTCATCACACACCCTCGCCATGTATTCTCTGAACATAACATTACATATGGACAGCCTCTATTACTCTTCATGGATATGGTTGGCAAGTTTGAGTGGTTTGTGTATCTCACCGATCAATGTCAATCTCGGCTGTCAGGCGGGGGGCTGAGTTTTTCTCTGTCAGCATTTTTACACAAAAAAGTAATTGTGAAATTTGTTACGTTTGTTACCGCTAAGCTGGCACTGTATTGACCACCTTTCTCTCCATAATATAATAGTCGCTTACCGTAGGAGACACCATAAAGTGAAATATCTCCCCATAAAAGCTGCATCACAACTCTTTTCCATGCCATTTGAGCAAAGGGCAATGTTTTGGCTGTGAGGCCTGGATAATTACTTGAAGGGCTCATGGCTACAGTGTAGAAATATGTATGAACGTTTTATTTTCTGCTCTTTAAGTCTGTGGGTTACTTGTGACAGGCTATTTGGGGTTGGGGACTGTGGGATGTCTCCTATCCGCTATACACTCTTAGAAAAAAAGGTGCTATCTAGAACCTGAAAAGGTTGTTTGGCTGTCCCCATAGAACACTTTGAAAAAACATTTTTGGTTCCAGGTAGAACCATTTAAGTTTCAGGTAGAACCCTTTCTTCAGAAGGTTCTACATCAACCAAAAATAGTTCTACCTGCAACCAAAAGTGTTCTCCTATAGACAGTAGAACTCTTTTGGAACCCTTTTTTTCTGAGTGTAGTCTCATTAGTCTGTTGGTATATGCATGTGCTGTAGTCTACATTAAGTTACAGGCACACAATACATTACAATTATTGTAAATATTTAGTGATAGTTCTGTAACGACCCTGGGTTTATAAGCACGGAAATCGAGTCTGCCACACAGCATGCAGTCGATAGCACGCCGGAAGGGTTCGGGACCTGCTCCCTCCTGTTTCATTACACTGGTGTCGGAAGTGATCGGACAGTGCGTGTGCTTGGCCGGTGAGCGCTTTCCTGTAAGACGTCGCAAGCTAGCGCGAGGACGCGCTCTTTGAATGGAGGGAGTAGTGTAACGACCCTGGGTTTAAAAAAAAACATGATCGATGTGTTGAAACGTTTATTTTGGTTGCCGATTTTCCGCATTTATCAAAGCCCAATCAGGTAGCCTGATTTTAGATGTGCCCATGTGGGATTATTAGGGAAATCGTTCTTGCAAAGCATGTAAACATTTAAATCGAACTGTAATGAAACAGGCCTTCGAGCCCGAGGTCCGGCGCGCTATCGACTGTGCCGCAAAAGCATGCTCATGCGGCAGACTCGATTTCCACTCTTAAAATGAATAATATTTTATTCTGGGTTCGGACATTTAAAGGTTGTATGTGAAAACTATTTCAAAGATGCATACTTTCAGTTTTTCCGAACTCACTTGCGCAAAATTTGGAAGCCCGCCTGCTCGTGCTAGCACATGCGAAGATCAACGCTGATTAAGGCATTTACATGTCCAATAGTTGGAAAGATTGCTCAGAAAATCTGGGGCCTCATTTATAACCGTTGCGTAAATTTTTGGATGCGCCATTTCTTAAAAATCTGCGCATATACTGTACAAAAATATTGAGAATTATAAATTTGGCGAAATCCATACATACACGTTTCCCGTTATCAATCAGAACTGTCGTAAAACGGTGCATGCGTGAACGAACCTGAAAACTCAGCATGAAAAACGCCTCCATTCACCTTTTATGTTGACAGTAACGCCATTTATTTGCTGTATAATTCTGAACTATTGTGATTAGACCACGGCACACAAAAGATTAATCTTTGTTCAATATTTAGTTTATCAATAGTTTATTGGGTTTATATGTCCTGTGTTGGTATAGGCTCTGAGATTAAATAGACAATGATGTTGTGCTCTTATCGCACAGCAATGCTGTAGCCTACCCATACTGTCAAATATTTAACATACTGGTCTATTTGCTTTGTTGGCAGAATGTTTTAATCTTTAGCAGTAATTTATGCTGTACCTGGAAAAGGACTGTGTCAGTTTCTGAACGGGAAAACAATGGCACATTTTAATTATTTTGTAAATTTCACCTTTATTTAACCAGGTAGGCAAGTTGAGAACAAGTTCTCATTTACAATTGCGACCTGGCCAAGATGAAGCAAAGCAGTTCGACACATACAATGACACAGAGTTACACATGGAGTAAAACAAACATACAGTCAATAATACAGTATATACAAGTCTATATACGATGTGAGCAAATGAGATGAGATAAGGGAGGTAAAGGCAAAAAAAAGGCCATGGTGGCAAAGTAAATACAATATAGCAAGTAAAACACTGGAATGGTAGATTTGCAGTGGAAGAATGTGCAAAGTAGAAATAAAAATAATGGGGTGCAAAGGAGCCAAATAAATAAATAAATACAGGCGGGAAAGAGGTAGTTGTTTGGGCTAAATTATAGGTGGGCTATGTACAGGTGCAGTAATCTGTGAGCTGCTCTGACAGTTGGTGCTTAAAGCTAGTGAGGGAGATAAGTGTTTCCAGTTTCAGAGATTTTTGTAGTTCGTCCCAGTCATTGGCAGCAGAGAACTGGAAGGAGACCTTTTGCTGCGATTACAGCTGTAAGTCGCTTGGGGTATGTCTCTATCAGTTTTGCACATCGAGAGACTGAAATGTTTTCCCATTCCTCCTTGCAAAACAGCTCGAGCTCAGTGAGGTTGGATGGAGAGCATTTGTGAACAGCAGTTTTCAGTTCTTTCCACAGATTCTCGATTGGATTCAGGTCTGGACTTTGATATGTTTATTTTTGAACCATTCCATTGTAGATTTTGCTTTATGTTTTGGATCATTGTCTTGTTGGAAGACAAATCTCCGTCCCAGTCTCAGGTCTTTTGCAGACTCCATCAGGTTTTCTTCCAGAATGGTCCTGTATTTGGCTCCATCCATCTTCCCATCAATTTTAACCATCTTCCCTGTCCCTGCTGAAGAAAAGCAGGCCCAAACCATGATGCTGCCACCACCATGTTTGACAGTGGGGATGGTGTGTTCAGGGTGATGAGCTGTGTTGCTTTTACGCCAAACATAACGTTTTGCATTGTTGCCAAAAAGTTCAATTTTGGTTTCATCTGACCAGAGCACCTTCTTCCACATGTTTGGTGTGTCTCCCAGGTGGCTTGTGGCAAACTTTAAACAACACTTTTTATGGATATCTTTAAGAAATGGCTTTCTTCTTGCCACTCTTCCATAAAGGCCAGATTTGTGCAATATACGACTGATTGTTGTCCTATGGACAGAGTCTCCCACCTCAGCTCTAGATCTCTGTCTTCTCCTTGTATGAGCTGAAAGTTTAGAGGGACGACCAGGTCTTGGTAGATTTGCAGTGGTCTGATACTCCTTCCATTTCAATATTATCGCTTGCACAGTGCTCCTTGGGATGTTTAAAGCTTGGGAAATCTTTTTGTATCCAAATCCGGCTTTAAACTTCTTCACAACAGTATCTCGGACCTGCCTGGTGTGTTCCTTGTTCTTCATGATGCTCTCTGCGCTTTTAACGGACCTCTGAGACTATCACAGTGCAGGTGCATTTATACGGAGACTTGATTACACAGGTGGATTGTATTTATCATCATTAGTCATTTAGGTCAACATTGGATCATTCAGAGATCCTCACTGAACTTCTGGAGAGAGTTTGCTGCACTGAAAGTAAAGGGGCTGAATAATTTTGCACGCCCAATTTTTCAGTTTTTTATTTGTTAAAAAAGTTTGAAATATCCAATAAATGTCGTTCCACTTCATGATTGTGTCCCACTTGTTGTTGATTCTTCACAAAAAAATACAGTTTTATATCTTTATGTTTGAAGCCTGAAATGTGGCAAAAGGTCGCAAAGTTCAAGGGGGCCGAATACTTTCGCAAGGCACTGTATGTTCTTTAAGTCGGTTAGGGCCAGACAGAGTAGGAAGGTAATGCATGGCGTTAGGGAAGAAAATGGTAGTATAGTTAGAGAACCAGAGGATATGGTCAGGGTGACAACTGATAATTTCCAAGGTTTATTTAAGGAAAGGGAAATAGATGTAGAGCAGGGAAATGTGTTTTTAGAACACTTGTCCAGGCGGTTGCCGGAGGACATTAGAGAAGTGATGGAGGCCCAGATTTCACTAGAAGAGGTTGAGAGCACTCTTAGGAGGATGGGAAAAGGGAAGGTGCCTGGGATGGATGGGCTGCCGGCTGAGTTTTATCTCAAGTTTTGGGGTATACTTGGACCAGTGGTCCTCAAAGTCTTGAAGGCCATCCTTGAGACGGGGGTCCCGGGGGGATCAATGGCTGTTGGTGTGCTGTCACTTTTATATAAGAAGGGGGAAGTAACAGACCTTGGCAACTGGCGGCCGTTGACCATGCTGTGTGTAGATTACAAGCTACTTGCAAAGGTTTTAGCAGACCGGTTGCGCACAGCCCTTCCCTACGTCGTCCATGAGGATCAGACGTGCGGGGTAGAGGGCCCATCTATTAGATGGAACCTACAGTTAATCAGGGACTCCATCGCTTGGGTTGAAGATAGAGGACTGCCTTTAATGGTAGCAGCGCTAGATCAGGCAAAAGCCTTTGATCGCGTGAATAGATCCTTTTTATTCAGAGTGTTAGGTCGATTAGGATTTGGGGAGAAGTTCATAGGATGGATTCGTACATTATATGTCGGAGCGGGGTGCCGAGTTAGTGTAAATAGTCACTTGGGTGACGTTTTTGACTTCTCGTCTGGGGTCAGGCAGGGGTGCCCACTCACGGCTCTCCTCTTCGTTCTGTACATGGAGACTCTGGGGGCTGCCATTAGGGCAGACACAGGGGTGGAAGGCTTGTTGATCCCTGGAAGTGGTGGGCTGCGTGTTAAGATGACGCAGTACGCCGACGACACTTCCTTGCTGCTGTGCAAGGACTCGTGCCTGACAAGGACTCGTGCCTGGATTTCACCCGAGCGTCGGGAGCGGTTCTGAACCATGCAAAGTCTTCCGTCAAGTTTTTCGGAAGATGGCGCAGTAGAACGGATGTGCCCGGGGGGTTATCTCTCTGTGAGGGGGCCCTGAGGATTCTCGGGGTCCATTTTGAGACCTCCGGCTCAGCGACGCTAAACTGGAACATGCGTATCACAGTGGTACAGAGGAAGCTAGCAATGTGGAAGGCTGGGTATTTGTCTTTTATGGGCAAAGTCCGGGTCCTAAAGGTGGATGTGTTGCCGTCTCTTTTGTATTTGGCGTACATCTACCCATTGCCGGCTTGTCTGAGGAGGCCTCTAGTGAGGCTTGTGTTTCAGTTCATGTGGAGTGGCAGGTGCGAGTGGGTCGCCAGGGCACGCATGCTCTGTCCCATCGGGGAGGGAGGTAGGGGGGTACCACATTTCCCCCTCAAGCTGGACGCAATTTTTGTTTTTTTCTTGTTAACGGAGCTTGCTCATCCAGTGATACACCCGTCCGGTTACCTCCTGCGGGTGTTCTTCTCGTATCAGGCCAGAAGCGTAATGGTGTGGTCTAACACGGGTCCTCGGGCGGAACAGCTGCCGTGGCACTTTGGTCATGCGGCCAAGTGGCTGCGTGCGCACCCTGAGGTTGAAGTTGCCCGAGTAGGTTTAGATCACAGGCACCTGTACGAGGAGGTCAGAAAGGCAGGGAGTCCGGCGCCTGTAGTGGGCATCTCGGAAGTGGTCTGGGAGGGAGTGCAGGCGCGGGGTCTGGACAACAGGCTCAAGGACCTGAATTGGTTGAGCCTCCATAAGTGCTTGCCGGTACGTTCCATCATGTACCGGTATAGTTTGGTGCAATCCCCCACCTGTCCAAGATCCTCTTGTGGCAGGGAGGAGACTGTGCGCCATGTCTTTTGGGACTGTGCCTTTGCCGGAGTAATATGGGCTAGGGCACGGGTGTTGTTAGGTTTGGTAAGGGGGGATTTTGTATTGACGTGGGCCAGGTTAGAGAGAGGTGTAGGGAGAGCGAGAGGGACGGATAGGGACAGGTTTCTGCTCTGGCTTCTCATGAGTCTCTTTAAACGGGGGCTGTGGGAAGCCAGGCAGAACATGGTGAAGACAGGGAGAGATTGGGGGGTGGAAGGGATAGTGAGGAGGATGGAAGGAGATTTGAGGGGGAGGATGAAGAGGGAGGAGAGGAAGTGGGGGCAGCATGCTGCCCGGGAGAGGTAGAAGGGGGGTTTAGGGCTGGGTGTCATTTAGATTTGTAAGGGGATAGATTAGGGACGGGGAGATAGGGAAAGGTAGTTTGTAGGATGACGGGGAGGGAAGATGCTCCCCTGAGGTTTTGTTTGCGGTTTTTGTTTAGTTAAATTAAAATACCATTATTGAAGTATGAATGAAAATTATGAGTTGTAAAGAATGAATGGTATTGAATGTAATAAATATTTTTTTCTAAAATAAAAAAAAAAAAGATAACCTATACAGCCTTTCACGTTACGTTTGTTGTTTTTGTATTGTTAGTTTTTTCGTATTCATTAAACATGTTTCAAGAATACCACGCTGCATTTTGGTCCAACTCTCTTTCACCCGAAGAAAACCGTAACAGAATCACCCACCCCAACAGGACCAAGCGGTGTGGTGACAAGCAGCGGCAGCAGGAGCTACTAAGTCTGGAGTATACGACTTGGGAGGAAATAGACAGGTGGGCGGTCGACCCAGAGAGAGTGCCGGAGCCCGCCTGGGATTCGCTGGAGCAGTGCGAAGAGGGTTATAGGAGAATGGAGTTGGAGAGACAAGCACGGCGGCGCGGAAGGAAGCCCGAGAGTCAGCTCCCAAAAATGTATTGGGGGGGGGGGGGGGGGGGGGGGCTCAGGGAGAGTGTGGCAGAGTCAGGAGTCAGACCTGAGCCAACTCTCCCTGTTTATCGTGAGGAGCCAAGGAGGAGACCAGAACCAGAGCCGGTGTTGGAGGTGAGCAAAGCAGAGACTGTGAAGGAGTTAATGGGGAAATTGGAGGAGAGAGTTATGAGGGAGTTGCTGTGTTGTTGCTTTAGGTACGGAATTCGCCCGACTGAGCGTGTCGGAGATTTGATGGCACCTGGGTCAGCGCTCCATACTCGTCCTGAAGTGCGTGTTAGTCGGCTGGTGAAGATTGCGCCAGCCTCACGCACTAGGCCTCCTGTGCACCTCCCTAGCCTTGCACGTCCTGTGCCAGCCCTGCTCTCAAGATCTCCAGCACGCCTTCACGGTCCGGTCCATCCTGTGCCACCTACACACCAGCCCTCCGGTGGCAGCTCCCCGCACCAGGCTTCCTGTGCGTGTTCTCGGCCCAGTACCACCAGTGCCAGCACCACGCATCAGGCCTACAGTGCGCCTCGCCTATCTAGCGCTGCCAGAGCCTTCCTCCTCTACAGCGCTGCCGGAGTCTCCCGCCTGTTCAGCGCAGTCAGAGCCTTCCTCCTCTCCAGCGCTGCCGGAGTCTCCCGCCTATCTAGCGCTGCCAGAGCCTTCCTCCTCTCCAGCGCTGCCGGAGTCTCCCGCCTGTATAGCGCTGCCAGAGCCTTCCTCCTCTACAGCGCTGCCGGAGTCTCCCGCCTGTTCAGCGCAGTCAGAGCCTTCCTCCTCTCCAGCGCTGCCGGAGTCTCCTGCCTGTTCAGCGCAGCCAGAGCTGCCAGTCTGCATGGAGCTGCCAGAGCCGCCAGTCTGCATGGAGCAGCCAGAGCCGCCAGGCTGCATGGAGCAGCCAGAGCCGCCAGTCTGCATGGAGCAGCCAGGGCCGCCAGTCTGCATGGAGCAGCCAGAGCCGCCAGTCTGCATGGAGCAGCCAGAGCCGCCAGTCTGCATGGAGCAGCCAGAGCAGCCAGTCAGCCAGAATCTTCCAGATCCGCCAGTCAGCCAGGATCTGCCAGAACCACCAGCCAGCCAGGATCTGCCAGAGCCTACTACCTGCCTGAGCTTCCTCTCAGTGCTGAGCTTCCTCTCAGTGCCGAGCTTCCTCTCAGTGCCGAGCTTCCCCTCAGTCCCGTACTTCCCCTCAGTCCCGAGCTTCCCCTCAGTCCCGAGCTTCCCCTCAGTCCCGAGCTTCCCCTCAGTCCCGAGCTTCCCCTCAGTCCCGAGCTGCCCCTCAGTCCAGTGGGATCCTTGGTGAGGGGTATTAGGCCAAGGTCGGCGGCGAGGGTCGCCAATCAAAGGACTCATTACAAGGGGACTAAGACTTGGTTGGAGTGGGGTCCACGTCCCGAGCCGCAGCCGCCACCGTGGACAGACAGCCAACCCGGACCCTCCCCTATGGGTTTAGTTGTGCGGTCGGGAGTCCGCACCTTGGGGGGTTCTGTCACGCCCTGGTCTTTATATTTTGTGTTTTCTTTATTATTTTGGTCATGGCCAGGGTGTGACATGGGTTTATTTATGTGGTGTGTTTTGTCTTGGGGTTTTCGTAGGTATTGGTATTGTGGTTTAGTGGGGTTCTCTAGCTAAGTCTATGGCTGTCTGAATTGTTTCTCAATCAGAGGCAGGTGATTATCGTTGTCTCTGATTGGGAACCATATTTAGGCAGCCATATTCTTTGAGTGTTTTTGTGGGTGATTGTTCCTGGCTCTGTGTTTGTTTGCACCAGATAGGCTGTATAGGTTTTCACGTTACGTTTGTTGTTTTGTATTGTTAGTTTTTTCGTATTCATTAAACATGTTTCAAGAATACCACGCTGCATTTTGGTCCGACTCTCTTTCACCCGAAGAAAACCGTAACAATTTCACTGTAGGCTACTTGTGCACATGACAATAACACTTGAAACTTGATACATACTGTAGGCTACTTCAATGTAAAGGATTAGCAGTTAAATTCGACTGTATATCCATATTATAAACCGCGCTGCCTATGATATTGAAAAACTTGAAATACATATAGCCTATCTATTTACTAGGCTACTAGGTCCAATTAAATGAGAGATGCGCATGGTAATTTGTTGTATGTCTCCATTGGGAATATGAACCCATCACGGCCAGAAAAGGTGAGGAATATATTCTGCAATGGTTACGAAATTCCTATGTCTAATTATTTTAGACTCTAAATATTAAACACACAGATTCTTGATCTTCTCACTAATGGCAAATGGTTACATTCTTGTTAATATGTTTTCCTATTAGAAATCTTTTAAGAATAAGCTTTTCATCATATCCCCCATTTTCACAAAATACTTACTTGCCAGCTGGCAATACAACATTTCAACCACTAACGTTTACAGGGAGGTGAGCACATTCTCACATCAAGAAACATTTAAATAAATGCCAACTTTTGCGTGAAATCTGGTGCATGCAAAATTGGGGTATATTTTGTACATAGCCATAGTTTATAAATGAGGCCCCAGGTCTTTTAATCAGTGTGTACTTACCTCGATTTTGACCTTAAGCTGATTAACAGTGTAATGTATTTCCATGACAAAATAAATAACCAGCCTAATGCCATAATCAGTTCAATATCGAATTACTAGTGTGCATGTAAACGTACTCGGTGTATAACTGTGGTAAGAGATAGTTTAATCTATGCATATGAATGGTCTGATGAGGGTCTGGCTCCTTTGTATTATCTCTTAATGAACCCTCATCCCTGTGGGAGTTCACACAATGTGCATTCGGAAAGTATTCAGGCCCCTTGACTTTTCACACATTTTGTTACGTCACAGCCTTATTCTAAAATTGATTAAATAATTTTTTTTCCCTTCATCAATGTACACACAATACCCCATAATGACGAAACACGTTTTTAGAAATGTTTGCAAATTTAATACAAATTTTAAAAAGTATTAGGACCCTTTACTCAGTACATTGTTGAAGCACCTTTGGCAGCATTTACAGCGTTTTGAGTCTTCTTGGGTATGACACTAAAAGCTTGGCACACCTGTATTTGGGGAGTTTCTTCCATTCTTCACTACAGATCCTCTCAAGCTCTGTCAGGTTTGATGGGGAGTGTCGCAGTCTCCCCAGAGATGTTCTATAGGGTTCAAGTCTGGGCTCTGGCTGGGCAACTCAAGGACATTCAGAGACTTGTCCCAAATCCACCCTTGCATTGTCTTGGCTGTGTGCTTAGTGTCGTTGTCCTGTTGGAAGGTGAACCTTTGCCCCAGTCTGAGGTCCTGAGCGCTCTGGAGCATTGAGGCCAAAGACTTCAATCTTGGTTTCATCAGACTAGAGAATCTTGTTTATCATAGTCTGAGAGTCTTTTAGATGCCTTTTGGCAAACTCCAAGAAGGCTGACGTGACTTTTACTGAGGAGTTGCTTCCGTCTGGCCACTCTACTGTAAATTCCTGATTAGTGGAGTGCTGCAGAGATGGTTATCCTTCTGGAACGTTCTCCCATCTCCACAGAGGAACTCTGGAGCTCTGTCAGAGTGACCATTGGGTTCTGTGTCAACTCCCTGGCCAAGGCCCTTCTCCCCCGATTGCTCAGTTTGGCCGGGCGGCCAGCTCTAAGGCAGCCAGCTCTTCCCCAGATCTGTTCCTCGACACAATCCTGTCTCGGAGCTCTACGGACAATTCCTTCGACCTCATGGCTTGGTTTTTGCTTTGACATGCAATGTCAACTGTGGGACCTTATATAGACAGGTGTGTGCCTTTCCAAATCATGTCGAATCAATTGAATTTACAACAGGTGGACTCTAAACCCCCTAAAAGTGGAGTTGTTTTACGTCTCATCCATATACATTACAACACAGAAGTCCAGTGACAGTCTCATAGCCATTCCCTTCACCCCTGCTGAGGAGATGTGACTCCCAGAAGCAAAGCTGTCAAAGTAAAAGAATGGATCAAACTTCCCCCACCGAGCTAAGCTCTTCAAACCCAACGCAGAGCAGACCCCCTGCCAATCCTGCACCGAAGAGGAGGACCAACGCTGCCGTGCTGCTGCCAATACATATACAGTGCCTTCAATATTTTGTTGTGTTACAGTCTAAATTTAAAATTGATAACATGTAGATTTTGTGTGACTGATCTACACACAATACCCCGAAATGTAAAACTGGCATTAAGTTTTTATAAATGTTTCCAAATTAATTAAAAATGGAAAGCTGAAATGTTTTGAGTCCAAAATAGTATTCAACCGTTTTGTTATGACAAGCCTCAATAAGTTCAGGAGTAAACATTTGCTAAGCAAGTCACACTACAAGCTGCATGGACTCACTCTGTGTGCAATACTAGTGTTTAACATACCCCACACATACAATTATGTGTAAAGTCCCTCAGTCGAGCAGTGAATGTCAAGCACAGATTCAACCACAATGACCAGGGAGGTTTTCCAATGGTTCGAAAAGAAGGGCACCTATTGGTAGTTGGGTTATCAAAAAAGCAGACATTAAACATCCCTTCGAGCATGGAGCATTTATTATTTACACTTTGGATGGTGTATCAATACACTCAGTCACTACAAAGAAACAGGCACACTTTCTAACTCAGTTGCCGGAGAGGAAGAAAACCGCTCAGGGATTTCACCATAAGGCCAATGGTGATTTTAAAACAGTTACAAAGATAAATGGCTGTGATAGGAGATAACGGAAGATGGATCAACAACATTGTACTATAGCTACTTAATGCTAACAGAGTGAAAAGAAGGAAGCCGGTACAGAATAAAAATATTCCAAAACATGCATCCTGTTTTTAATAAGGCACTAAAGTAATACTGCAGTAAATGTGGCAAAGAAATTAACTTTTTGTCCTGAATAGAAGGAGTTGTTTTTGGGCAAACCCAAGACAACACATCACTGACTATCACTCTTCATATTTCCAAGCACGTGGTGGCTACATCATATTGTTTGTCATCGGCAAGGGCTAGGGAGATTTTTAGGATAAAATAAACAGTATATAGCTAAGCATTGACAAAATCCTTGACGAAAACTGGGTTCAGCTTTCCAACAGACAATAGAAGATGAATTCACCTTTCAGCAAGACAATTATCTAAAACACAAATTACAAATACAGTTGAAGTCGAAGTTTACATACACCTTAGCCAAATACATTTAAACTCAGTTTTTCACAATTCCTGACATTTAATCCTAGTAAACATTTCCTGTCTTAAGTCAGTTAGGATCACCATTTTATTTTAAGAATGTGATATGTCAGAATAATAGTAGAGAGAATTATTTATTTCATCACATTCCCAGTGGGTCAGAAGTTTACATACATTCAATTAGTATTTGGTAGCATTGCCCTTAAATTGTTTAACTTGGGTCAAACGTTTCAGGTAGCCTTCCACAAGCTTTCCACAATAAGTTGGGTGAATTTCGGCCCATTCCTCCTGGCAGACCTCCCCACTCTGCAAGCCATCGGCCCGTCGCTCAATACCACACTGTGATGCCAAATCAATGGACATAATCTCTGAAGCCACAGATCTATATGGGCCGCCATGTCCAACAAGTCTCACCTGCTCCACACAGTTAACTTTGGCTCTGAGCTACTGTAGTCCCACCCTGTGCTATTGAATAAAACCTAAGGTTAGGGTGCTGCATCACAGTAACAGAATCAGGCTAGTGGATCAAAGGTCTCGACTAAATGTTATTTCAAAGTTCGTTGAGTCACCGTAGGGACAAAAAAACACCTAGAAAAAAAGGGTTATTTCAATTATAGGAACGGGATGATGGTGGAGGACCAGAGTACTTGAGAAAATTTACAGGGCCGTTATTACTTTAGGGTTGTTCTTAAATTACAGCTCTCAGCTTTTCGCTCTGAAAGCGGCGAGGGTAAATATGCAAAGAGAAGCGCTCCCTCGCCCATGTGGAAAGATAACTCTGTGCTTAACGATCTGTTCTAGGAGGAGCTCTTCTGTTCTGATGTACAGTCTTCAGAAAGTATTCACACCCCTTGACTTTTCACACATTTTGTTGCTTTACAAACAATAGTACGCAAGTATAAACACCATGGGACCACGCTGCCGTCATTCCGCTCAGGAAGGAGGCACGTTCTGTCTCCTATAGATTAATGTACTGTGCTGTGAAAAGTGCAAATCAATCCCAGAACAGCAAAGGACCTTGTGAAGATGCTGGAGGAAACAGATACAAAAGTATCTATATCGACAGTAAAACGAGTCCTATATCGACATAACCTGAAAGGCCGCTCAGCAAGGAAGAAGCCACTGCTCCAAAACCGCCATAAAAAATCCAGACTACGGTTTGCAGATGGGGACAAAGATCGTACTTTTTGGAGAAATGTCCTCTGGTCTGATGAAACAGAAATAGAACTGTTTGACCAATTGACCATGCTTGGGGTCATTGTCCATTTGGAAGACTCATTTGTGACCAAGCTTTAACTTCCTGACTGATGTCTTGAGATGTTGCCTCAATTTATCCACCCAGGTCTCCTGGCTAATGTTGTGGTTCTGTGATTGCAGGTGCCGAGGGAGCCGTGTTCAGCAACTCTGTGGAGACGCCACACGTCAGGGCCGAGCCCTTCAAAGAGCTACGGTAAAATACATTTCTCTTTGAATAGTTCCTCCTGATGCACACACATATTGTAGATACATACTGTACTTACATACTTACACAAACTCACACACAGCTATAACACCATGCATCACCTTTCTCATGTTCTATGCATTTATAATCAAACAACATTCAACAACAAAAAACTAATGGGGGAATTGCTGTGGCATGTCACTGGGTTGCTATTATAAAATGATGGAAAAATTGCTCCCGTCGTGGGCAGAGGACCTACTGTACAGTTTAGTTTGTGCTGGTGCATTTGGGCTGGCTGAAGATTACAGGGCATTTCCCTAAGCCATGGTGTGTCGCTCAGCGAGAGTGAGGGTGTGATTTGGATTATTGCCTGTGAAATGATTTACTAACCCAGGGTTTTCCAAACTCGGTCCTTGGGACCCCAAGGGGTGCACATTTTATTTTTTGCCCTTGCACTACACAGCTGATTCAAATAATTAACTAATCATCAAGCTTTGAATCAGATGTGTGGTGTTTGGGAAAAAAATTAAATGTGCACTCTTTAGGGTCCCGAGGGCCGAGTATGGGAAGCCCTGCTCCAGCCCCATGCATACTACCAATGTCAACCATTTTGCGCTGAAAAAAATACAAAAGCAACATGTAAAGTGTTGGTCCCACGTTTCTTGAGCTGAAATAAAACATCACAGAATTGTTTCATACACACAAAAATATTATTTCTCTAAAATATTGTGCACACATTTGTTTACATCCCTGTTAGTGAGTTTTTCTCCTTTGCCAAGATAATCCATCCACCTGACAGGTGTGGCATATCAAGAAGCTGATTAAACAGCACGGGTGCTTGTGCTGGGTACAATAAAAGGCCACCCTAAAATGTGCAGTTTTGTTACACAACACAATGCCCGAAATGTCAACATTTTTGAGGGAGCGTGCAATTGGCATGCTGACTGTAAGAATGTCCACCAGAGCTGTCGCCAGGTAATTTAATGTTAGTTTCTCTACCATAAGCTACCTCCATCGTTGTTTTCAAGAATTTGGCACTACGTCCAATCAGCCTCACAATCGCAGACCATGTGTAACCACGCCAGCCCAAGACCTCCACATCCAACTTCTTCACCTGCGGGATCATCTGAGACCAGCCACCTGGGCAGCTGATGAAACTGTGGGTTTGAACAACCAAAGAATTTCTGCACAAAATTTCACAAACCGTCTCATGGAAGCCCATCTGCGTGCTCGTTGTCTTCTCCAGGGCCTTGACTTGACTGCAGTTCGGCTTCGTAACCAACTTCAGTGTGCAAATGCTCACCTTTAATGGGTACTTGCACGCTGGAGAAGTGTGCTCTTCATGGATGAATCCCGGTTTCAACTGTACCGGTCAGATGGCTGACAGCTTGTTTGGTTACGTGTGGGTGAGCGGTTTGCTGATGTCAACGTTCTGAACAGAGTGCCCAATGCTGGTGGTGGGGTTATGGTATGGGCAGGCATACCATACGGACAATGAACAAAATTGCATTTTATCAATGGCTATTTGAGTGCACAGAGATACCGTGATGAGATCCTGAGACCCATAGTCGTGCCATTCATCTGCCACCATCACCTCATGTGTCAGCATGATAATGCACAGCCCCATGTCGCACGGATCTGTACACAATTGCTGGATAGCTGTCCCAGTTCCTCCATAGCCTGCATACTCACCAGATCTGTCACCCATTGAGCATGTTTTCGGATGCTCTTGATCAACGTGTTTGACTTTGTGTTCCAGTTCCCGCCAATATCCAGCAACTTCGCACAGCCATTGAAGAGAAGTGGGACAATATTCCACAGGCCACAATCAACAACCTGATCAACTCTATGCAAAGGAGATATGTCGCGCTGCCTGAGGCAAATGGTGGTCACACCAGATACTGACTGGTTTTCTGATCCACGCCCCTATCTTTTTTTTAAGGTATCTGTGACCAATAGATGCATATCTGTATTCCCAGTCATGTGAAATCCATAGATTAGGGCCGAATGAATATATTTAAATTGTATGATATTAACTGTAACTCAGTAAAATCTTTGAAATTGTTGCATGTTTTTTAGAAATACATCTCCCCAGCCACCCTTCCCAATCTAGAGCACTGTGTTGTGCGCAATCATGTCACATGACCTTGATTTAACCTTTATTTAAAGCATTTCATTTTTTATTTCAGATGGTCTAGCACCATCCTCAGACAATTTAATTCTCATTTCTGGATAAGGATAAAAACACAAGATAAAATCTGTTATGATGGTGCGAAACACATGGCCAAGGCTCTAAATCAACATGTTTCATCAGTAGCACTGGTGCTCCCAATCTTGTTTTAATTACGAGCACCACATGGAATGTAGGAGCACCATAAAAATTTTTTTTTTTCAATTGATTGAGATATAGGCTATATTTGGCCTTTATGAATTGTAGCCACTTTTTAAACTAATATGTAACACTGCAAAGAGTTTATTAAAATATGTTGATACAAATCCCTGTTATTGAAATTCCAAAGTCATTTGAGGAGTATTAGGTTTCTACAATGTGTAAAAGCAAAATGTTCCTACTGAGATGCATTACATTTAAAATTGTACACTGTCTCTTTAAAATGTCAGGTTTGTCCTGACAACATTCAAGAAATCTGTCATTCATTCATTGCTATGATCATTGCTTTCTTCCGGTTGTCATCTCGTACGTGTGGCAGAGCCACAGAACAGAGATGGCAAAGAATCACACCACTCACAAGTCCCGTATGGCCCACAGGAATGGGATCAAGAAGCCCAGATCAAAACTCTATGAGTCCATGAAAGGGGTCGTAACTAAGTTCATGAAGAACATGCATTTCTCCAAGAAGCACAATTAGAAAGTCCATAAGACAGCCAATACAGCAGCCAAGAAGATTGCTGATGCAGCACCCGCAAGCCCTTAGACTGGGTGGCTACTCTCTGTGTATCTCCAAGTTCGATTGACTTATGCACAATAAAGCTATGCTTTGTAAAAAAAAAATATATATATATATATACAGTACTGAACGAGTGAAATGTTTGGACACACTGACTCATTCCAGGGTTTTTCTTTATTTTTACTATGTTCTACATTGTAAACTATGAAATAACACATATGGAATCAAGTGTTAAACAAATCCAAATATATTTTATATTTGAGATTCTTCAATGTAGCCACTCTTTGCCTTGATGACAGCTTTGCACACTCTTGGCATTCTCTCAACCAGCTTCATGAGGTAGTCACCTGGAATGCATTTCAATTGACAGGTGTGCCTTGTTAAAAGTTAATTTGTGGAATGTTTTCCTTATGTGTTTGAGACAATCAGTTGTATTGTGACAAGGTAGGTGTCGTATACAGAAGGTAGCCCTATTTGGTCCATATTATGGCAAGAACAGCTCAAATAAGCAAAGACAAATGACAGTCCATCATTACTTTAAAACATGAAGGTCAGTCAATCTGGAAAATGTCAAGAACTTTGAAATGATGAAATTGGCTCTCATGAGGACCACCACAGGAAAGGAAGACCCAGAGTTACCTCTGCTGCAGACTGGTACTGTATATATACACATACATACATATTGTGTATACACAAAAAATGCTATGATCAATGATATCCTGAAGAAGCTATCCAATTACAATTTAGGAGACCATCTTATCCATAGCAATTTACGTATATACATTTTCATACTGATCCCATGTGGGAATTGAAGCCACAACCCTGGCATTGCTCTACAAGCTGAGCCACACAGGATTATCATCCCTTTTCCTTTCTTTCTGTGCCACAAAATGTTTGGATATACTGGTAAAGTTACCAGGTTGTTAGCTTGCCAATGAAGTAACATGACTGAACAAAGAGTAAACAAAACATGAATGACTCGCGAGTAGTTTTAGAACATCCCACGACATGGTTTATGAATGTAAGCTGCAGTCCCAGCGAGCCACTATTGGAAGATAAAAATGCTGTGCAGGTAATATGGGTCAGATCTTTTGAACTGGTTGGGCTTCAAGCAAGCTGTTTTTGCTGTAGTAATGGTGCAACTATGGCGCTATCGAATCTGCACTTGCTTTTTTTGTTTAGTGCACTTGGAAACAACGTTAGAGTGTAGCCTTATCATTAAAACAATTATTATCTGGGGGTTTTTCCTAGTCGCACAGTGCTCCCCCAAAAAACTCTTTGTCACACAGCAAAACATTTTGTTCCACTTTAGAGCCCTTTTTACAGTGTAACATTAAACTGCTAAAGCCTTTGAACTGGTTCAGAAGGTTTTGACTCTTTCTTCCAATTACCTGTAGCTTGGAGAAACTCTGTAAGCAATGTACACTCCTCCAGCAATTAGCTCTACTTCCTGTCCAGTAGAATGTCGATGGAGAACCATTCGGAAGCGTTATTTTGTGGATTCTGACATGTAGAGATCAATGGCCGTATCTTTGGCAGGACTGCTGCTTGGATCGGCCCTCACTACGCCCAGATCAATGCCCGGATGCTCATCAAAATTGAATTCAAGGAGCTTCTCACTCGTGAAGAGGGAAAGATAAATGAGTTTAGGTGCTGGCTGGCAAGTGGTTGAGTAGACATGACAGGGGAGACACATTGGTAGAGAGAGAGATAATGAATGTTAGCAATTTATGTTATTCTTTAATAACACAGACCCCAATGCAAATCAGGGGGAGGAAAATCGGTTTATTTGAAGAGGACAAATCATACAGGGAGGTAGATGGTCATTCTCCCCTGTCCTCAGGGATGCTCTCTTCAGTGGATCTCTCCTGTGATTATCTCCCAAGAACAAAGGGACAGTATGTAGTTTTATAACCCAGCCCTAGCCTGTGGTTGACCAATTAGAATCCCTTGCAATAAAACTAGCCATTGGACAAATGACAAGTATCCTATTTCAGAAGACATATTCCTCTCATGTCTCTGAACCATTGATCAATAATTCCCTATTACAGAAAAAAACACTATTTCCCTTAATCTTTATTACTCTATTGACTTCTTGTCCTTTTGACCTCTCGTCCTCTGTCTCTGCATTGTGTATTTATCTTCAACATCTCTTCAACATATTCATACACTCCCCTCTAGACCATTTAAAAAATAATGTATTTTTAGAAAACAATTAAAAAACATGAACAAATAGACAGTATAAAAAACATTAGCAGTAAGCTTAAAATCATTCACATTAAACACCTTGCATTTCTATAAAACACAAAGGGCACACAGTACTTGCTGTTACAATAAGAAATTGATTTCCAAAAAGTTATAGAAAATAAGTATTAACAGGTGTAGTGATGATGTCCCGATTCCTACCACATCCTGTATTAGGAGGAAACTGACACACACAAAAAATAACAATTGTCTGCAAGACAATATTCAATCATCCTATTGGCAAGGTAATCATTCCCCAAGTCCTTTAAAGTGCTCTTCCACACTGGTATCAGTCCCACATAGATAACTGTTGGAAATTATGTTCTGACAGTCTGCCTGTATTGAGGAATTCTTCTTCCGTTCCACTGGTTGCACTTCACCGGTAATCTTGTATTATTTCAGGTACAGTCCTTAAATCGAAGGATATTGCTGCAGCCTCAGACGATAGATTATCATAACCTGTAACGAAGGAAACAAAAAGTGAAAGTAACATGTCCTGGTTTTAAGACAAATTCATATTTCATGGATTTCCCTAAGTAAGCAAGCTCCAATTTTCAGAAAAACGTTGGACATTTCACCTAGATATCCCTAATATGATGACTGCGGTATACAACATAGAAGCTTATCAGGTTCTGATTATCTTACTATGCTTCTTCACCCGAGATTGGCCCCCGTTTCCTAATCAATCAGTTCTTTATTCTCCAGGCTCCACTTTGTCATCAAAATGGACAACCTTGCAATGAATGACATGTATCCATCGTGATTGCCCCTTTACTTTTACTGCTGAACTCGTTATGAGCAAAACTTGATAAGGACCTTCGCATTTTGGCCTTAATGTGTCTGTTTCATATTTTTTTACCATCATCCACTGTCCTGGTACTACATCATGTTCCCCCTTGGGAGTTATTCCCCACGCCTCTTTTAATTGTCTGTCTGCTTCCCCTACTGTTGTATGCAATAGTTAAGCATTGTGTCACTCATGAAGTGAACGTCTGCTTTTCTCATATCTAACGTGCCTGGTATTATCACATTGTCCATTGTAGTAACTACCTATGCTCAGCCATCCTCACACCCCCTTCCACAATGCTTGAACCATCTGTGTATAAGATAAACTCAGGTTTTTCCAACGAATGACTCTATAAACCCATCAGAGAGCTGATCCAAAACCAACTCACAACAGTCGTGTTCAAGTAATGTGGTATCTGTAGGATACATCAGAGTAGCTGGATTACATGGTGTCTTTTCAACTATACCCATGTCCCATAAATCTTTAATCACTACTTTAGTAGCGTCCATAGCTTCCTTGCTAATGTGATATTGTTTTGTGCAAGGTGGGGCAACACCTGTCAAGCACACTGGTTACATATCCCAAGTTCCACACAAATTTTTCTTCGTAGTACAAATAGGATGGTTCTGAACTGTAGAGCCCTGCAGTTGTCTAATTTGCCACGTCACCTTTCCTTCAGAAAAGTTCAATGTAGAGTCAAGTTGCATAATAACATCAAGGCCTAAAATAGGTTGTTCAAATGAGCCTATCCACACCCCTGCATCAATCTTCAATGGACCAATAGAATTTGATAATGGTTTAGTCTGTTTCATATATGTCACCCCCTACTCCTGTGGCTCTCATCTTCTTGCCTGTGTACTGAGGACATACATGTCTTGCATAAGATATGGGCAATATAGTGACTTCAGGACCCGTATCTACTAAAAAATCTACTGCAAAGTTATTAACCATCATGTTCCCATATATTCCATCCAATTTCAGCTGAGATGGGACGTAGAGGGAGTCCATTAGTTTACCTCCACAGCATCCAGCAAAATCTGCTGCTGAGCCGGAGAGAGCTTCTTAAATTTCTGCATCAGCATTGTGTCGTCGGGGCTGTTGTCGTGATTCCATTTTCCCTTAGACGGACCCTGCTTCTCCTGGCCATTACTCAGAACACGTTTTATTTCCGACATTCTCGTTGCCAGTGACCAGAAATCCCGCAATAATGACATACACCAGGTTTCTATTTTACTGAACAAATAATGTTGTTGGTTTCACTCAGAACCTGCACAAATCTGAGAACAGCAGGTTTATTATGTTGATTTGTATTTGTATTTATTATGGATCCCCATTAGCCATGCTGCCAAAGCAGCAGCTACTCTTCCTGTGGTCCAGCAAGATTAAGGCAGTTTATACAATTTTAAAAACATTACAATACATTCACAGATTTCACAACAGACTGTGTGCCCTCAGGCCCCTACTCCACCACCATCACATATCCACAGTACTAAATCCATGTGTGTGTATAGTGTGTGCGTGTGCGTGTGTGTGTGTGTGTGTGTGTGTGTGTGTGTTTTGTGTGTGTGTGTGTGTGTGTGTGTGTATGCATGTGTCTAAGCCAATATTTGTGTTGCTTCACAATCCCTGCTTCTTCCATAACGTGTTTTATTATCTGTTTTTTAAAATACAATTTTACTGCTTGCGTCAGTTATTTGATGTGGAATAGAGTTCCATGTTGTCTGGATCTATGTAGTACTGTGTGACTCCCATAGTCTGTTCTGGACTTGGGGACTGTGAAGAGACCTCTTGTGGCATGTCTTGTGGGGTATGCATGGGTGTCCGAGCTGTGTGCCAGTAGTTTAGACAAACAGCTTGGTGCATTCAACATGTCAATACCTCTCATAAATAAAAGTAGTAATGAAGTCAATCTCTCCACCACTTTCAGCCAGGAGACATTACCATGCATATTATTAATATTAGCTCTCTATGTACATCCAAGGGCAAGCCGTGCTGCCCTGCTCTGAGCCAATTGCAATTTTCCTATGTCCTTTTTTGTGGCACCTGACCACACAACTGAACAGTAGTTAACGTGCAACAAAACTAGGGCCTGTAGGACCTGCCTTGTTGATAGTGTTGTTAATAAGGCAGAGCATCGCTTTATTATAGACAGACTTCTCCCCATCTTCTCCCCAGTACTATTAGTTTTTGAAATATTTAAGGCTAACTTACTCCTTGCCACCCACTCTGAAACTAATTGCTGCTCTTTGTTGAATGTTGCAGTCCTTTCAGTCGCTGTAGTATCTGATGTGTATAATGTTAGGTCATCCGCATGCATAGACACTCTGGCTTTACTCAAAGTTAGTGGCATGTCGTTAGTAAAAATTCAAAAAAGCAAGGGGCCTAAACAGCTACCCTGGGGAATTCCTAATTCTAACTGGTTTATATTTGAGAGGCTTCCATTAAAGAACACCCTCTGTGTTCTGTTAGACAAGTAACTATTTATCCACATTGTATCAGGGGGTGTAGAGCCATAACACATTTGTTTTTTGATGTCTCTGTCCAGTCGTGACAACTTGTCAATGTTGTCACCGTAGTTGTCTCTCCCAGTCATTAGTTGTGGAAACTATTTTTTTCCCCGCAAATCATCATGTATGGATTGCATCAACGATGAGTGATTACCCTCAATTCCTCCAAAAATGGGGCATCTTCATCTTCCATGCCAGGTAACCCACTGTGTCTAACCACCTCTGCTCTAAACATTTCTTCAAAATCAACAAACGGTTCTTTCAGTTTTTGAACACATTTGGTTATCTCTCCCCTATTGGTACCCTTAAGGAAAACATGGATGGCTCTCCATCCATTGGCCACATCTTGCTTTTCAACACCCACAGCTCTATAAACCTACACCATGTTCGTGGTTGTTCAGACCAAAGGCTAGTAACTGTAACCCATCATGAAGATGTAGATTGTAGAGTTTCTTATAATGCTTCAAATGGTCTCACGTTTTTATACCCCCTTCTCGGGGATGTTTCAAAGTTTTCGACCATTCATCCAACTGTTTTGGAGATGCTGATTTATGTGTGTTTACTGTCACCGGAGGTTTCGCTTTACTACCTTTTACAGTCTGTGTTCTAGTTGGCCTAAGACATCGTTCGTCACCGCTGTCAGAATCTGTTGACTCAAAGCCAGGCAGTGCTGACCAGATGCTTGAAACCCATCATTCTTGCGCGACTCAGCCTGAAGGTGGATTGAAGGAACACATGGTCCTCCACATGTTGGAGCCAAGTATGTTTTCACGACCCTTGCCTGTAATTGTTGAATTTCTTTTTTAAAGTTTTTGATTTGTGAACCAAGAGCTTTCAAACTATCCTTAACTCTCTGCAATGTCCTGTCATGAGCTGCAACATCGAGACCATCCCGACTGGTTGCATCACCTGGTACGGCAATTGCTCGTCCTCAGACCGCAAGGCACTACAGAGGGTGGTGCGTACGGCACAGTACATCACTGGGGCTAAGCTGCCTGCCATCCAGGACCTCTACACCAGGCGGTGTCAGAGGAAGGCCCTAAAAATGGTCAAAGACTCCAGACACCCCAGTCATAGACTGTTCTCTCTACTACTGCATGGCAAGCGATACTGGAGTGCCAAGTCTAGGACAAAAAGGCTTCTCAACAGTTTTTACCCCCAAGCCATAAGACTCCTGAACAGGTAATCAAATGGCTACCATGCTTATTATCATCATTTTGACATTTTTTTTTACTTGTGCATAAGGCATATGTTTTGTCCATTTGCAATATGATTTCATAGGAAGACAAAAGTCAAAGTCAAAAGTCACTCTTTTGGGGACCAAGAAAAATGACATGCTCAAAAATACTGCAGAAATGCAAAATTGACTGGCCTGATGAACTCGGGATGGCCGGGCAGTGATAGCTGTTCCTTTCCATCACTCGTTGTGTTGATTTCATCATGTCCATTTGGTGATGTTTTTTTCACTATTGAATCATATTGCAAATGCATTTGCAATATGTTTCAATGGGCATTTACCATCACAAATTTGTCATGCTCAAAAATCATGCAGAATTGCAAAATTGACTGACCTGATGAACACAGGATGGCCGGCAGTGATAGTTGCTCCTTTCCATCGCTCATTGTGTTGATTTCATCATGTCCATTTGGTGATGTTTTTTTCACTATTGAATCATATTGCAAATGCACGTGCATTTGCCATATGTTTCAATGGGCATTTACCATCACGAATTTGTCATGCTCAAAAATCCTGCAGAAATGCAACATTGACTGGCCTGGTGAACACAGGATGGCCGGGCATTGATAGTGGTTCTTCTCCACCGCTCGTTGTGTTGATTTCATTATGTCCATTTGTTTATGTTTTCTCACTTTTGCAAATTCACTGTGCCATTGCAATATGGTTCAATGGGCATTTACCATATTGCAAATTCACTGTGCATTTGCAATATGGTTCAATGGGCATTTACCATCACAAATTTGTCATGCTAGAAAAATCCTGCAGGAATGCGAAATTGACTGGCCCGATGAACTCGGGATGGCTGGGCAGTGATTCTGGTTCCTCTCAATTGCTCGTTAGGGTTGATTTCAGAATGTCACTTCGGTGATGGTCCCTCTCCGTTTAAACATATTGCAAAATGACAAGAGTCACCAGCAAGTCACCGTCCATCAGTCAATTAGATATCATTCTGACACCAAACTGATACAAACTGACACCAAACCCACGTTTTCCAACTCGCTTAGTAGCCAACTATCACATACTTCAGAGCTGGCCCAAAATTCACAACGCCTTCTGTTCAAACGATAATAAAAACTTTAAAAACGTAGTTACGTTCTAGCTGCGGGTCCAGTTCGGACATTATGTGTAGGCCTATGTGAGGCGACCCCGAATCCCAAGTTTCGGCTTGATAGGTCATTCGGTGCCCGAGCAAGACCCTAATTGGTGCTGAAAATCCACTTTTTTCCATGCCTTGCTACGGGGTCCTTGAATGAGCTATCAGACAGAAACATTGGGGTCCGTCTCTATGGGCCGAGCCGGTTTCAATGCACCTAGTCTTGCGTCTCTGAGACTTTTCTAAATGTCGTCATTTTTGTAATGGTCAAAATGAATTGAAGTCATTGCAAATGTACAAGGCTGTTTCTCGGTCCGAGAACCTTCTAGAGCCACCTAACTCACCACACACTATCGACCTGAGGTCTAGAACAGGTTTCTAAAGTTTCAGAACTCTAGGCCTGACGGTTATTTTTTAGCTCGAACAAAGCTAACTATTGCAGGCACTGTGTGTCTCTACGCACCCCAATGGGTCCCTCCTGCCAAGCTGTGTGTGTGTGTGTGATTTAGTTTTTCTTTGAAATTTAATGGGAGTCATGACTGATTTACAGTTCATGGGGGTTGCCTAATCACACATGAAGCTTTGAAAAGGTCTGACCATTTTAAGACCTTCAAAACAGCCACTATGACACCATTTAAGGCACTTCCGGTTGGCACAGGAAGCTATAAATAATTGATTGGGGTATGCCTTTACAGAATCCTGAGTTTTAAGTATTTACGTTAAGAACTGAGTTATTTACGGAGGGTTTAGTGAGTGTGAGTTATTTCAGAAAATCACAGAAAATCACAGAAATCTTGCAGAGCTCCGCAGCACACTTTAAAAAGATTTGTATGAACACCCTGCAACTGGATCTGTAACTGTTTTTTTTTTTAAAAACACCTATTTTTGAACATCACCAATTTGACATTAAACGACGATTGATAAATGTCTGGTTCTTTTTTTATTGACACCGTAGGTTCCTTTACTTTGAAATTATTGCTCTATTTTCATTTTGGACCTTTAATCCCAGAAAAATGGCCATAACTCAAAAACCGTTGAAGCCAAGACGCCATCTTGTTCGGGGCCAACTGCCCGTTATGCCCGCTTTGAGGACAATACAGTGCCACTGACACGGCCCGCAACTAAAACATGCGGACTCTCCTTCACTGCAGCCGACGTGAGGAAAACATTTAAACGTGTCAACCCTCGCAAGGCTGTAGGCCCAGACGGCATCCCCAGCCGCGCCCTCAGAGCATGCGCAGACCAGCTGGCGTGTGTTTACGGACATATTCAATCAATCCTTATCCCAGTCTGCTGTTCCCACATGCTTCAAGAGGGCCACCATTGTTCCTGTTCCCAAGATAGCTAAGGTCACTGAGCTAAACGACGAGTGCCCCGTAGCACTCACTTCCGTCATCATGAAGTGCTTTGAGAGACTAGTCAAGGACCATATCACCTCCACCCTACCTGACACCCTAGACCCACTCCAATTTGCTTACCGCCCAAATAGGTCCACAGACGATGCAATCTCAACCACACTGCATACTGCCCTAACCCATCTGGACAAGAGGAATACCTATGTGAGAATGCTGTTCATCAACAACAGCTCGGCATTTAACACCATAGTGCCCTCCAAGCTCGTCATCAAGCTCGAGACCCTGGGTCTCGACCCCGCCCTGTGCAACTGGGTACTGGACTTCCTGATGGTGAGGGTGGTGAGGGTAGGCAACAACATCTCCACCCCGCTGGCTGATCCTCAACACTGGGGCCCCACATGGGTGCGTTCTGAGCCCTCTCCTGTACTCCCCGTTCACCCACGACTGCGTGGCCACGCACGCCTCCAACTCAATCATCAAGTTTGGGGACGACACAACAGTGGTAGACTTGATTACCAAAAACGACGAGACGGCCTACAGGGAGGAGGTGAGGGCCCTCGGAGTGTGGGGTAGGGAAAATAACCTCACAATCAACGTCAACAAAACTAAGGAGATGATTGTGGACTTCAGGAAACAGCAGAGGGAACACCCCCCTATCCACATCGATGGAACAGTAGTGGAGAGGGTAGTAAGTTTTAAGTTCCTCGGCGTACACATCACAGACAAACTGAATTGGTCCACCCACACAGACAGCATCGTGAAGAAGGCGCAGCAGCGCCTCTTCAACCTCAGGAGGCTGAAGAAATTCGGCTTGTCACCAAAAGCACTCACAAACTTCTACAGATGCACAATCGAGAGCATCCTGTCGGGCTGTATCACCGCCTGGTATGGCAACTGCTCCGCCCACAACCGTAAGGCTCTCCAGAGGGTAGTGAGGTCTGCACAACGCATCACCGGGGGCAAACTACCTGCCCTCCAGGACACCTACACCACCCGATGTCACAGGAAGGCCATAAAGATCATCAAGGACAACAACCACCCGAGCCACTGCCTGTTCACCCCGCTATCATCCAGAAGGCGAGGTCAGTATAGGTGCATCAAAGCTGGGACCGAGAGACTGAAAAACAGCTTCTATCTCAAGGCCATCAGACTGTTAAACAGCCACCACTAACATTGAGTGGCTGCTGCCAACACACTGACTCAACTCCAGCCACTTTAATAATGGGAATTGATGGGAAATGATGTAAAATATATCACTAGTCACTTTAAACAATGCTACCTAATATAATGTTTACATACCCTACATTATTCATCTCATATGTATACGTATATACTGTACTCTATATCATCTACTGCATCTTTATGTAATACATGTATCACTAGCCACTTTAACTATGCCACTTTGTTTACATACTCATCTCATATGTATATACTGCACTCAATACCATCTACTGTATCTTGCCTATGCCGCTCTGTACCATCACTCATTCATATATCTTTATGTACATATTCTTTATCCCTTTACACTTAGGTGTATAAGGTAGTAGTTTTGGAATTGTTAGCTAGATTACTTGTTGGTTATTACTGCATCGTCGGAACTAGAAGCACAAACATTTCGCTACACTCGCATTAACATCTGCTAACCATGTGTATGTGACAAATACAATTTTATTTGATTTGATTTGCCGAACCTACGCTCACCAAGTTTCTTTTTCGAAGTCTTTTCCGTTTTGGAGATAAGGCCACGTCGTGATTCGTGATGTTTTGTACATTTGCAATATGATTCCATTCGCCCTCTTGTGAGATTTATCGGGACAGCGGAAAAATGACCAAAATTTGATTATTTTATAAAACGGAAACCGAATGTCCGAGAGAGTTCGTTTGATGACTTCCCGGTAGATCCGGCCCTGCCACACGGCCCGACGCGTCCGCAAATTTTTCAACCGTTTTCGGACGTCTGGTAAGGGACCGTACATTTTCAATATGGACTTTCTCACTAACCATATGGCGAATGTCAAAATGTTCCCTTAAGGTATGTAAACTTCCGGCTTCAACTGTATATGCATAGTCACTTTAACCATATCTACATGTACATACTACCTATATCAGCCCGCCTGTATGTAGCCTCGCTACTGTTATTTTTCACTGTCTTTTTACTGTTGGTTTTATTTTTTTACTTACCTATTGTTCACCTAATACCTTTTTTGCACTGTTAGTTAGAGCCTGTAAGTAAGCATTTCACTGGAAGGTCTACACCTTTTGTAGTTGGCGCACATGACAAATAAACTTTGATCTGATTTGATTCTCCCAAAATAATTTCTCATCCCGTTTTCTTAATTTGGCTAATACAGTTAAAGACCACTGTGTCTTTGTCAAGGAATTAGACATTCTCTGTATATTTCCCCAAGCTTTTTGTTTATCAGACAGATTCCATATTCAATCTTTGTCAATAATGATGGAATGTTTCTTTATTATCTCTTGCCTACACTTCTCTACTTTGAAATGGTTCTTCACATCACTAGACAGTGAATTTTAAATATTTTTCATGCTCACATCCGGAGGAGCTGTTCTGCCCTTTTCTAGAGTGGTTTTCTCTCTTATTAACTTCAAAAGCTGTATAATATATGTCTCTATCTTTATATATTTATTTAACCCCAAAATATGTATATACAGTGGCAAGAAAAAGTATGTGAACCCTTTGGAATTACCTAGATTTCTGCATAATTTGGTCGTCAAATTTGATCTGATCTTCATCGAAGTCACATTAATAGACAACCATAGTGTGCTTAAACTAATAACACAGAAAATATTGCATTTTTCTTGTCTATATTGTATACATAATTTAAACATTCACAGTTTAGGTTGGAAAAAGTATGTGAACCCCTAGGCTAATAACTAATTGGAGTCCAATCAATGAGACGAGATTGGAGATGTTGGTTAGAGCTGCCTTACCCTATAAAAAACCCTCACAAAATTAGAGTTTGCTATTCACAAGAAGCATTGCCTGATGTGAAACATGCCTGGAGCAAAAGAGATCTCATAAGACCTAAGATTAAGAATTGTTGACTTGCATAAAGCTGGAAAGGGTTACAAAAGTATCTCTAAAAGCCATGATGTTCATCAGTCCATGGTAAGACAAATTGTCTATAAATGGAGAAAGTTCAGCACTGTTGCTACTCTCCCTAGGAGTGACTGTCCTGCAAAGATGACTGCAAGAGCACAGCGCAGAATGCTCAATGAGATTAAGAATCCAAGAGTGTCAGCTAAAGACATACAGAAATCTCTGGAACATGCTAACATCTCTGACCAGTCTAAAATACGTAAAACACTAAACAAGAATGGTGTTCATGGGAGGACACCACGGAAGAAGCCACTGCTGTCCAAAAAAAACATTGCTGCAGTTTCTGAAGTTTGCAAAAGTGCAACTGGATGTTCCACAGCGCTACTGGCAAAATATTCTGTGGATAGATGAAACTACAGTTGAGTTGTTTGGAAGGAACACACAACACTGTGTGTGGAGAAATAAAGGCACAGCACACCAACATCAACACCTCATCCCAACTGTAAAGTATGGAGGAGGGAGTGGTGGAGGGAACATCATGGTTTGGGGCTACTTTTCTGCCTCAGGGCCTGGACAGCGTAACTATACTTGACAGAAAAATGAATTCCCAAGTTTATCAAGACCTTTTGCAGGAGAATGTTAGGCTATCTGTCCACCAATTGAAGCTCAACAGAAGTTGGGTGATGCAACAGGACAACAACCCAAAACACAAAAGTAAATCAGCAACAAAATGGCTTCAACAGGAGAAAATACGCCTTCTGGAGTGGCCCAGTCAGAGTCCTGACCTATATCAAATCAAATCAAATCAATCAAATTTTATTTGTCACATACACATGGTTAGCAGATGTTAATGCGAGTGTAGCGAAATGCTTGTGCTTCTAGTTCCGACAATGCAGTAATAACAAGTAATCTAACTAACAATTCCAAAACTACTGTCTTGTACACAGTGTAAGGGGATAAAGAATATGTACATAAGGATATATGAATGAGTGATGGTACAGAGCAGCATAGGCAAGATACAGTAGATGGTATCGGGTACAGTATGTACAAATGAGATGAGTATGTAAACAAAGTGGCATAGTATAGTATAAAGTGGCTAGTGATACATGTATTACATAAGGATACCGTCGATGATATAGAGTACAGTATATACGTATGCATATGAGATGAATAATGTAGGGTAAGTAACATTTATATAAGGTAGCATTGTTTAAAGTGGCTAGTGATATATTTACATCATTTCCCATCAATTCCCATTATTAAAGTGGCTGGAGTTGAGTCAGTGTCAGTGTGTTGGCAGCAGCCACTCAGTGTTAGTGGTGGCTGTTTAACAGTCTGATGGCCTTGAGATAGAAGCTGTTTTTCAGTCTCTCGGTCCCAGCTTTGATGCACCTGTACTGACCTCGCCTTCTGGATGATAGCGGGGTGAACAGGCAGTGGCTCGGGTGGTTGATGTCCTTGATGATCTTTATGGCCTTCCTGTGACATCGGGTGGTGTAGGTGTCCTGGAGGGCAGGTAGTTTGCCCCCGGTGATGCGTTGTGCAGACCTCACTACCCTCTGGAGAGCCTTACGGTTGAGGGCGGTGCAGTTGCCATACCAGGCGGTGATACAGCCCGCCAGGATGCTCTCGATTGTGCATCTGTAGAAGTTTGTGAGTGCTTTTGGTGACAAGCCAAATTTCTTCAGCCTCCTGAGGTTGAAGAGGCGCTGCTGCGCCTTCTTCACGATGCTGTCTGTGTGAGTGGACCAATTCAGTTTGTCTGTGATGTGTATGCCGAGGAACTTAAAACTTGCTACCCTCTCCACTACTGTTCCATCGATGTGGATAGGGGGGTGTTCCCTCTGCTGTTTCCTGAAGTCCACAATCATCTCCTTAGTTTTGTTGACGTTGAGTGTGAGGTTGTTTTCCTGACACCACACTCCGAGGGCCCTCACCTCCTCCCTGTAGGCCGTCTCATCGTTGTTGGTAATCAAGCCTACCACTGTTGTGTCGTCCGCAAACTTGATGATTGAGTTGGAGGCGTGCGTGGCCACGCAGTCGTGGGTGAACAGGGAGTACAGGAGAGGGCTCAGAACGCAACCTTGTGGGGCCCCAGTGTTGAGGATCAGCGGGGAGGAGATGTTGTTGCCTACCCTCACCACCTGGGGGCGGCCCGTCAGGAAGTCCAGTACCCAGTTGCACAGGGCGGGGTCGAGACCCAGGGTCTCGAGCTTGATGACGAGCTTGGAGGGTACTATGGTGTTGAATGCCGAGCTGTAGTCGATGAACAGCATTCTCACATAGGTATTCCTCTTGTCCAGATGGGTTAGGGCAGTGTGCAGTGTGGTTGAGATTGCATCGTCTGTGGACCTATTTGGGCGGTAAGCAAATTGGAGTGGGTCTAGGGTGTCAGGTAGGGTGGAGGTGATATGGTCCTTGACTAGTCTCTCAAAGCACTTCATGATGACGGATGTGAGTGCTACGGGGCGGTAGTCATTTAGCTCAGTTACCTTAGCTTTCTTGGGAACAGGAACAATGGTGGCCCTCTTGAAGCATGTGGGAACAGCAGACTGGTATAGGGATTGATTGAATATGTCCGTAAACACACCGGCCAGCTGGTCTGCGCATGCTCTGAGGGCGCGGCTGGGGATGCCATCTGGGCCTGCAGCCTTGCGAGGGTTAACACGTTTAAATGTCTTACTCACCTCGGCTGCAGTGAAGGAGAGACCGCATGTTTTCGTTGCAGGCCGTGTCAGTGGCACTGTATTGTCCTCAAAGCGGGCAAAAAAGTTATTTAGTCTGCCTGGGAGCAAGACATCCTGGTCCGTGACTGGGCTGGGTTTCTTCCTGTAGTCCGTGATTGACTGTAGACCCTGCCACATGCCTCTTGTGTCTGAGCCGTTGAATTGAGATTCTACTTTGTCTCTGTACTGGCGCTTAGCTTGTTTGATAGCCTTGCGGAGGGAATAGCTGCACTGTTTGTATTCGGTCATGTTACCAGACACCTTGCCCTGATTAAAAGCAGTGGTTCGCGCTTTCAGTTTCACACGAATGCTGCCATCAATCCACGGTTTCTGATTTGAGATGCTGTGGCATGACCTCAAGACAGAAGTTCACAAAAGACATCCCAAAAATATTGCTGAACACAAACTGTTTTGTAAAGAGGAATGGTCCAAAATTCCTCTTGTCCGTTGTGCAGGTCTGATCCGCAACTACAGAAAATGTTTGGTTGAGGTTATTGCTGCCAAAGGAGGGTCAACCAGTTATTAAATCCAACGGTTCACATACTTTACCACCCTGCACTGTGAACGTTTATACGGTGTGTTCAATAAAGACATGAAAATGTATAATTGTTTGTGTGTTATTAGTTTAAGCAAACTGTTTTTGTCTATTGTTGTAACATAGATGAAAATCAGATCAAATTTAATGACAATTTTATGCAGAAATCCAGGTATATTCGAAGGGTTCACATACTTTTTCTTGCCACTGTATATACACTGCTCAAAAAAATAAAGGGAACACTTAAACAACACAATGTAACTCCAAGTCAATCACACGTCTGTGAAATCAAACTGTCCACTTAGGAAGCAACACTGATTGACAATACATTTCACATGCTGTTGTGCAAATGGAATAGACAACAGGTGGAAATTATAGGCAATTAGCAAGACACCCCCAATAAAGGAGTGGTTCTGCAGGTGGTGACCACAGACCACTTCTCAGTTCCTATGCTTCCTCTGGCTGATGTTTTGGTAATTTTTGAATGCTGGCGGTGCTTTCACTCTAGTGGTAGCATGAGACGGAGTCTACAACCCACACAAGTGGCTCAGGTAGTGCAGCTCATCCAGGATGGCACATCAATGCGAGCTGTGGCAAGAAGGTTTGCTGTGTCTGTCAGCATAGTGTCCAGAGCATGGAGGCGCTACCAGGAGACAGGCCAGTACATCAGGAGACGTGGAGGAGGCCGTAGGAGGGCAACAACCCAGCAGCAGGACCGCTACCTCCGCCTTTGTGCAAGGAGGAGCAGGAGGAGCACTGCCAGAGCCCTGCAAAATGACCTCCAGCAGGCCACAAATGTGCATGTGTCTGCTCAAATGGTCAGAAACAGACTCCATGAGGGTGGTATGAGGGCCCGACATCCACAGCTTACAGCCAAACACCATGCAGGACGTTTGGCATTTGCCAGAGAACACCAAGATTGGCAAGTTCGCCACTGGTGCCCTGTGCTCTTCACAGATGAAAGCAGGTTCACACTGAGCACGTGACAGACGTGACAGAGTCTTGAGACGCCGTGGAGAACGTTCTGCTGCCTGCAACATCCTCCAGCATGACCGGTTTGGCGGTGGGTCAGTCATGGTCTGGGGTGGTATTTATTTGGGGGGCCGCACAGCCCTCCATGTGCTCGCCAGAGGTAGCCTGACTGCCATTAGGTACCGAGATGAGATCCTCAGACCCCTTGTGAGACCATATGGTGGTGCGGTTGGCCCTGGGTTCCTCCTAATGCAAGACAATGCTAGAACTCATGTGGCTGGAGTGTGTCAGCAGTTCCTGCAAGAGGAAGGCATTGATGCTATGGACTGACCCGCCCGTTCCCCAGACCTGAATCCAATTGAGCACATATATTGGACATCATGTCTCGCTCCATCCACCAACGCCACGTTGCACCACAGACTGTCCAGTAGTTGGCGGATGCTTTAGTCCAGGTCTGGGAGGAGATCCCTCAGGAGACCATCCGCCACCTCATCAGGAGCATGCCCAGGCGTTGTAGGGAGGTCATACAGGCACGTGGAGGCCACACACACTACTGAGCCTCATTTTGACTTGTTTTAAGGACATTACATCAAAGTTGGATCAGCCTGTAGTGTGGTTTTCCACTTTAATTTTGAGTGTGACTCCAAATCCAGACCTCCATGGCTTGATAAATGTTATTTCCATTGATAATTTGTGTGTGATTTTGTTGTCAGCACATTCAACTATGTAAAGAAAAAAGTATTTAATAAGAATATTTCATTCATTCAGATCTAGGATGTGTTATTTTAGTGTTCCCTTAATTTTTTTGAGCAGTGTATATTTATATAGCACCTTTTAAGGACTCAAACCTCTTCTAGAACACAACATGTCTCTGTAGGGCCTGGCTACCCATCAAACTTTTGTTCACTTCAAAAAGCTTGTTGAAGACTTACATTAACCACACCTGTACAAATTGCTACTCAACTAGCAACTCACTTCTATTCAAAAAGAAGGTTTCACAAAAATAAAGGACTCTAGCCTTTTAATAGAGGACTTGAACCCCTATAATAGATAACAAAGACAAAGGCCTCAAACCTTTTCATAGAGAACAAAGGATGTCTGTAATAGAACAAAGGATTTGAACCCTTATACATTGCAGATCCATATCAATGAGCATTTAGAGCCACATGGAGCATAAGCCACAAGCCTCCACCAACATATTATACTATACTATCTCGCTACCACCAAAACATGTAGGTACACACACACACATACACATTAATTGAAGTGTTGGGGCGGAAACAATAAGTGTACTTTGAGAGACTGGAGCCGGTTGTGTATAAATTGCAGAGTTGGTGAGGTCACTAGTAATCTCAGCTCTGTCTCTTAAAAGAATATAATAGACAGAAGAAGATCTACATGCACACCCACAGACATACACATATAAACACACACACATATACACACACAGACACACATACAGTTGAAGTCGGAAGTTTACATACACTTAGGTTGGAGTCATTAAAACTTGTTTTTCAACCACTCCACAAATTTCTTGTTACCAAACTATAGTTTTGGCAAGTCGGTTAGGACATCTACTTTGTGCATGACACAAGTCATTTTTCCAACAATTGTTTACAGAGAAATTATTTCACCTACAATTCATTGTATCACAATTCCAGTGGGTCAGAAGTTTATAATCTCATAAGTTGACTGTGCCATTAAACAGCTTGGAAAATTCCAGAAAATGATGCCATGGCTTTAGAAGCTTCTGATAGGCCAATTGACATAATTTGAGTCAATTGCAGGTGTAGCTGTGGGTGTATTTCAAGGCCTACCTTCAAACTCAGTGCCTAACATCACAGGAAAATCAAAAGATAAAGAAAAATCAAAATAAAAAAAAATGTAGACCTCCACAAGTCTGGTTCATCCTTGGGAGCAATTTCCAAACGCCTGAAGGAACCACGTTCATCTGTACAAACAATAGTACGCAAGTATAAACAACATGAGACCACGCAGCTATCATACCGCTCAGGAAGGAGACACATTCTGTCTCCTAGAGATGAACGTAATTTGGTGTGAAACGTGCAAATCAATCGCCGAACAGCAAAGGACCTTGTGAAGATGCTGGAAGAAACAGGTACAAAAGTATCTATTTTCACAGTAAAACGAGTCCTATATCGATATAACCTGAAAGGCCGCTCAGCAAGGAAGAAGCCACTGCTCCAAAACCGCCATAAAGATGCCAGACTATGGTTTGCAACTGCACATGGGGACAAAGATCGTACTTTTTGGAGAAAAATTGCTGCAGGAGGGACTGGTGCACTTCACAAAATAGATGGCATCATGAGGACGGAAAATTATGTGAATATATTGAAGCAACTTCTCAAGACATCAGTCAGGAAGTTAAAGCTTGGTCTCAAATGGGTCTTCCAAATGGACAATGACCCCAAGCATACTTCCAAAGTTGTGGCAAAATGGCTTAAGGGCAACAAAGTCAAGGTATTGGAGTGGCCATCACAAATCCTTGACCTCAATCCTATAGAAGGTTTGTGGGCAGAACTGAAAAAGTGCGTGAGAGCAAGGAGGCCTACAAACCTGACTCAGTTACACCAGCTCTGTCAGGAGGAATGGGCCAAAATTCACCCAACTTATTGTGAAAAGCTTGTGGAAGGCTACCCGAAACATTTGACCCAAGTTAAACAATTTAAAGGCAATGCTACCAAATACTAACTGAGTGTATGTAAACTTCTGACCCACTGGGAATGTGATGAAATAAATAAAAGCTTAAATAAATAATTCTCTCCACTATTATTCTGACATTTCACATTCTTAAAATGAAGTGGATATCCTAACTGACCTAAGACAGGGATTTTTACTAGGATTAAATGTCAGGAATTGTGAAAAACTGAGTTTAAATGTATTTGGCTAAGGTGTATGTAAACTTCTGTATATACAGTGGGGCAAAAAAGTACTTAGTCAGCCACCAATTGTGCAAGTTCTCCCACTTAAAAAGATGAGAGAGGCCTGTAATGGGCATCATAGGTACACTTCAACTATGAGAGACAAAATGAAGAAAAAAAATCCAGAAAATCACATTGTAGGATTTTTAATGAATTAATTTGCAAATTATGGTGGAAAATAAGTATTTGGTCACCTACAAACAAGCAAGATTTCTGGCTCTCACAGACCTGTAACTTCTTCTTTAAGAGGCTCCTCTGTCCTCCACTCATTACCTGTATTAATGGCACCTGTTTGAACTTGTTATCAGTATATAAGACACCTGTCCACAACCTCAAACAGTCACACTCCAAACTCCACAATGGCCAAGACCAAAGAGCTGTCAAAGGACACCAGAAACAAAATTGTAGACCTGCACCAGGCTGGGAAGACTGAATCTTTAATAGGTAAGCAGCTTGGTTTGAAGAAATCAACTGTGGGAGCAATTATTAGGAAATGGAAGACATACAAGACCACTGATAATCTCCCTCGATCTGGGACTCCACGCAAGATCTCACCCCATGGGGTCAAAATGATCACAAGAACGGTGAGCAAAAATTACAGAACCACACGGGGGGACCTAGTGAATGACCTGCAGAGAGCTGGGACCAAAGTAACAAAGCCTACCATCAGTAACACACTACGTCGCCAAGGACTCAAATCCTGCAGTGCCAGACGTGTCCCCCTGCTTAAGCCAGGACATGTCCAGGCCCGTCTGAAGTTTGCTAGAGAGCATTTGGATGATCCAGAAGAAGATTGGGAGAATGTCATATGGTCAGATGAAACCAAAATATAACTTTTTGGTAAAAACTCAACTCGTCGTGTTTGGAGGACAAAGAATGCTGAGTTGCATCCAAAGAACACCATATCTACTGTGAATCATGGGGATGGAAACATCATGCTTTGGGGCTGTTTTTCTGAAAAGGGACCAGGACGACTGATAAAGGAAAGAATGAATGGGGCCATGTAGCGTGAGATTTTGAGTGAAAACCTCCTTCCATCAGCAAGGGCATTGAAGATGAAACGTGGCTGGGTCTTTCAGCATGACAATGATCCCAAACACACCACCTGGGCAACGAAGGAGTGGCTTCGTAAGAAGCATTTCAAGGTCCAAGAGTGGCCTAGCCAGTCTCCAGATCTCAACCCCATAAAAAATCTTTGGAGGGAGTTGAAAGTCTGTGTTGCCCAACAACAGCCCCAAATCATCACTGCTCTAGAGGAGATCTGCATGGAGGAATGGGCCAAAATACCAGCAACAGTGTGTGAAAACCTTGTGAAGACTTACAGAAAACGTTTGACCTCTGTCATTGCCAACAAAGGGTATATAACAAAGTATTGAGATAAACTTTTGTTATTGACAGAATACTCATTTTCCACAATAATTTTCAAATAAATTCATTACAAATCCTACAATGTGATTTTCAGGATTTTTTTTCTCATTTTGTCTGTCATAGTTGAAGTGTAGCTATGATGAAAATTACAGGCTTCTCTCATTTTTTTAAGTGGGAGAACTTCCACAATTGGTGGCTGACTAAATACTTTTTTACCCCACTGTATACACACCCCCAGACACACACACATATACCCACACACACACAGACACACACTCACTTCACCTTCCACCTTACCCCCTAAAAGAACTTAGTAAAGCCACAGACACAGAACTTCTCTCCCTCCCCCTGGCCCTGTCAGAGTGAGAGGAGAGAAGGCAACAGTGGGCTTACCCTCGCTGACAGGTGACACTGGTTATCAGCCCTGCCACCATGTACAGCAAACATTCTGACACCCATCAATCAAAAGGAACACACTATAAACACACAGTTCTCTCCCACTCCCTGACATCACCTCAAATATTTATTTATATACCGGGTTCTTGACATAGCTCACTCTAATATATTTACTGATGTACATATGATTCCTACTATATCTTGTGTAAATTCATTTGGTGTAGATACATATAGATTGCATTTGGATTACTGTTACAGTGCTATTTGGGTTGTTAATTGGAGAAAGAGTGGAGAGAGAGACAGAGAGACAAGCAGAGAGTATTCTATGACAAATGAATAATATTGCTTCCAGAGATATGACTTTGTGTGATGACTCATCCATCATTTATGGAGCTTTTGAAATGATAATTTAAAAACGTTCTGTCAGAAAAGGACAGATCACTTTGAATGATGCTCCGAAGCTCCTGCATACAATTCCCAGTGTAATTGTTGGTTGTAGGCTAGGGCTTTTTCTTCTATTTATGCATTATTTTATGACAAATGGCCAATTGAAAATGAGATATGGCCGAAACTATCCAATTACATTAGAAAGAGGGGTGAGCACAGTGGAGCATGAGTAAAAATCTCATATTTACGTAATGTGTTGGAATCCTTGGCAGGTAAGAATTCAGGATCCCACCATGTTCTATTTTGAGTGTCATATTCTCCCAATCCCTGCAAATGTTATAGAATTTTACCAATAACCATCATCATATCTCTATGGTTGATGTTAATGTGTCATCCATAGGACATGTCCTTCTATTGAATGCATTTCTCACTTATGGCAGCAGAAAGGAGGTCAGGACTATTTGACAGATGTCCTGACCCGTTCTCTATACAGATACAAACAAAACAATATGACGCCTAGCCTGAGAGCAAAAAAGCACCACAATAACTCCTTGAACATTGAATGTGCTCTCAGAAAGTAATGTGACATTAAGCCATAAATGGCTTTCTTTGAAAACGGAGCCGCCATTTATCCAGATTTATTGTTTGACCGCTATAACTGTTTTATCTTTGAGCAGAGTTTTGGAGGTAATTTGTAATCATTAAAACAAATGCTGTGACTGTAGTTGGGAGTGCTGACCCAATGGGGTCAACCACACTACAATAAGCCCCAGACCTGTCAGACAAACCACCTTTTTAAAGTATATATTTATCAGAGTAATTGATCCTTCGCTAAACCCTCCCCAGAGTTTTAGGGAACCAACCACAGTACTCAAATGGACAGCAACTGTCGCCTGTAACGTCTGCATCCAACTCACACTCTCAAACACGTAGATCCCATGAACGCAGCTCACTTTCCAGCCCCCTTTTCAGCTCACATTCTCAAACACGTAGATCCCCTGAACGCAGCTCACTTTCCAGCCCCCTTTCCAGCTCACACTCTCAAACACATAGATCCCCTGAACGCAGCTTACTCTCCAGATCCCAATCACCTGAATTCTGATCACCTGTTCACACAACTGTATGTTATTATCACGTACTATTTACTTCAGTTCTTTGCACCCCATCATTGTAAGGTATTGCTTGTTTTTTGATACATTTCTATTCGGAGCACTGTGTTTAGTGTAATGTAATCTTCCTGTGTACAATAGTTTTTGCCTGCCTCACTAACGGTGGCTTTTGCCTATTCCCTGCCTGTACTTTAGCCTATCAGATTTCCTGTTATCAACCTATTGCCTGATCTCCTGGACAACGTTACTAGCCTTTTCCCTGCCTGTATTGTTGCCTTTTTGCACCCAGCTACATTCATCCTCCTGTGGTCCTTTACAAATAAACACCTGCAGCACCCTGCGCTTGAAACCAGCTCTCTGTCTCCCATCATGTTCATTACATCACCGAGTCTGACACCTCGGACAAGCCCACATTTAAATCGCATGAAAGCCAGTTAGGGCAATGGCAAAAACAGATCGTTTTTCAAAACATGTATGTTTATATAGATACATAATTGAACAGTGCACCAGGAGATGCACATCACGTCTACCTCAGCCTCTTCTATTATTCCCAACACAACCTTCATTTCTTGGTCAAGCGTCTGATTAGTTGACTCTCTGTGATCCTGAGACAATGCCAAGGATGCTGTTGCTGTAACGTTGTGTCTTGTAATCTGTTTTATTTTCCCTCCAGAAGCATCTGAGGCACACAGCACACCCCGACCCTGAATACAGATAGACAGCCAGGCTGAGGCTCACAATCATAGGCTTTTCAAAGAGGAAGAGCACTTTGGGCTATAATATTAATGCATGGGAGTGGTTGCTTTGATTTTCATAACAACAAATGCTTTTTGAAATTCCTTTTTTTCTGAATCTAACCAATGATGGTATAGTTATTTTTGTTTCGACTATTTTCCGATCACAACATGGCAACTAAACCCAACATGAAATGTTTTCTCCTTTAGTAGAGATAGTCTGACGATGTTTCTCATCCTCCTACACTGACGTCAAACTCCAAACAAAGTAGTGTCATGTTGTGTTGATCCTCTTTCAAAGGACATGATGTACCATCACAACATTATTCTGTTGATCTAAGTTTTGGCAGACACACTTAGAGCAAAAACATAGAAATGTTTGCAAATTTATATTCCCTTTACTCAGTACTTTGTTGAAACACCTTTGGCAGTGATTACAGCCTTGAGTCTTCTTGGGTATGATGCTACAAGCTATCCTTTACTCAGTACTTTGTTGAAACACCTTTGACAGTGATTACAGCCTCTAGTCTTCTTGGGTATGATGCTACAAGCTATCCTCTCAAGCTCTGTCAGGTTGGATGGGAACCCTCGCTGCACATATATTCTTCAAGTCTCTCCAGAGATGTTTGATTGGGTTCAAGTCCAGGCTCTGGCTGAGCCAGTTAAGGACATTCAGAGACTTGTCCCGAAAGCCACTCCTGCATTTTCCAGGCTGTGTGCTTAGGATCGTTGTCTTGTTGGAAGGTAAATATTCACCCCAGTCTGAGGTCCCGAGTTCTCTGGAGCAGCTTTTCAAGGATCTCCGTTCATCTTTCCCTTGATCTTGACTAGTCTCTCAGTCCCTGCCGCTGAAAAACATCCACACAGCATGATGCTGCCACCTCCATGCTTCACCGTAGGGATGGTGCCAGGTTTCCTCCAGACGTGACCCTTGGCCTTCAGGCCAAAGAGTTCAATCTTGGTTTCATCAGACCAGAGAATCTTGTTTCTCATGGTCTGAGAGTCCTTTAAGTGCCTTTTGGCAAACTCCAAGCGGGCTGTCATGTACCTTTTACTGAGGAGTGGCTTCCGTCTGGCCACTCTACCATAAAGGCTTGATTGGTGGAGTGCTGCGGAGATGGTTGTCCTTCTGGGAGGTTCTCCCATCTCCACAGAGGAACTCTGGAGCTCTGTCAGAGTGACCATTGGGTTCATGGTCACCTGACTGACCAAGGCCCTTCTCCCCGATTTCTCAATTTCCATTATTGCATTATTCTAGGTATTCTAGGTCTGACAACACTGCATCCTTTTGGTTATTTTGACCAGTTGCCATTTTCTGCAAATAAATGCTCTAAATGGCAATATTTTTATTTGGAATTTGGGAGAAGTGTTGTCATTAGTTTTATAGAATAAAACAAAATTTATAATTTTACTCAAAAACATTCCTATAAATAGTAAAGTCTCTTCATTTTTTCCTGAGCTGTATATACATATATATATATATATATTTTACAAATTTTAACAAAAATTCTAAAACCTGTTTTCTCTTTGTCATTATGGGGTATTGTGTGTAGATTGATGAGGATTTTTTCCCCATAACTTTTAGAATAAGTCTGTAACGTAACAAAATGTGGAAAAAGTCAAGGCGTCTGAATATTTTCCAAATGCACTGTATGTTACAGTAACTAACATGCTTGTGCTAGGTAAATGGTCATTTGGAACACAACTACAGGATCAATATGAGTGTTGGTACATAACCTTCACTCATTCACTAGCAATGTGACAGCCAGGCTTATATGGGCATTTGATGAAGGAACACTTTGTCCATTAATGAAATCCTTGAATAGGATTGTGCAGGGGAGAGACAAAAAAATGGAAGAGTCTAGTGATGAAAATAACCACACATCCCTCCACCAATCATCTGTGCTTTGATTCAAGGGGAAAATGTTTGATATTTCCAATTACATTCTTAGATGGTGAACATCTCCTAGATGTTAAACACATCTCCTCAATGTTAAATATCCTCAACATATCTGTTCACACACTCTTCATTCATCTTCATCTCAGTGTACAACTTAAGACCAAAAGCAGAGAGGCGTCATTATGAGGAACTAGCACGGCAGAGCGGATGGAAGCCCGAGAGTCAGCCCCAAAAATGTATTGGGGGGGGGGGGCTAACAGGGAGTATGGCTATGCCAGGTAGGAGACCTGTGCAAACTCCCTGTGCTTACCGGGGGGCTAGAGAGACCGGGCAGGCACCGTGTTATGCAGTGGTGCGCACGGTGTCCCCAGTGCGGGTGCATAGCCCGGTGCGGTATATTCCAGCTCCGTGTATCGGCCGGGCTAGATTGAGCGTCGAGCCAAATGCAATGAAGCCGCTCTACGCATCTGGCCGCCAGTGCGTCTCCTTGGGCCGGCTTACATGGCACCAACCTTGCGCACGGTGTCCCCGGTTCGCCTGCATAGCCCAGTGCGGGCTATTCCACCTCGCCGCACTGGCAGGGCGACCGGGACCATTCAACCGGGTAAGGTTGGGCAGGCTCGGTGCTCAAGAGCTCCAGTGCGCCTGCACGGCCCGGTCTATCCGTCACCACCTCCACGCACCAGCCCTCCGGTGGCAGCCCCCCGTACCAGGCTGTCTCTCCGGCCCATCCTTACGGGGGCTCCCTCCTCTCCAGCGCTGCCGGAGTCTCCCGCCTGTTCAGAACTGTCAGTCTGCAAGGAGCTGCCAGTCTGCAAGGAGCTGCCAGTCTGCAAGGAGCTGCCAGTCTGCAAGGAGCCGCCAGAGCTGCCAGTCTGCAGAATGCCGCCAGAGCTGCCAGTCTGCATGGAGCCGCCAGAGCTGCCAGTCTGCATGGAGCCGCCAGAGCTGCCAGTCTGCATGGAGCCGCCAGAGCTGCCAGTCTGCATGGAGCCGCCAGAGCTGCCAGTCTGCATGGAGCCGCCAGAGCTGCCAGTCTGCATGGAGCCGCCAAGGCAGCCAGTCAGCATGGAGCAGCCAGAGCTGCCAGTCAGCATGGAGCAGCCAGTCAACATGGAGCAGCCAGAGCTGCCAGTCAGCATGGAGCAGCCAGTCAGCATGGAGCAGCCAGAGCTGCCAGTCAGCATGGAGCAGCCAGTCAGCATGGAGCAGCCAGAGCTGCCAGTCAGCATGAGGCAGCCAGTCAGCATGAGGCAGCCAGATCTGCCAGTCAGCCAGACTCTTCCAGATCTGCCAGTCAACCAGACTCTTCCAGATCTGCCAGTCAACCAGACTCTTCCAGATCTGCCAGTCAGCCAGGGGCCGCCAGTCAGCCAGGAGCAGCTGCCCCTCTGTCCCGAGCAGCCGCCCCTCTGTCCCGAGCAGCCGCCCCTCTGTCCCGAGCAGCCGCCCCTATGTCCCGAGCAGCCGCCCCTCTGTCCCGAGCTGCCGCCCCTCTGTCCATTGAGAAGAGTTGCCATGGTGAGGAGGCCACGGAAGCGGACAAGGTGGGGGACTAGGACTACGGTGAAGTGGGGGCCACGTCCAGCACCAGAGCCGCCACTGCGGACAGATGCCCACCCAGACCCTCCCCTATAGGTTCAGGTTTTGCGGCCGGAGTCCGCACCTTGAGGGGGGGGGGGTACTGTCAAACCCTGACCATAGTTTGCTTTGTATGTTTCTATGTTTTGGTTGGTCAGGGTGTGAGCTGGGTGGGCATTCTATGTTACATGTCTAGTTCTATGTTTGGCCTGATATGGTTCTCAATCAGAGGCAGGTGTTCGTCATTGTCTCTGATTGGGAACCATATTTAGGTAGCCTGTTTGGATTGTCCTTAGTGTCTTGATGTCCTTGTTCTGTGTGTATGTGCACCAGTATGAGGCTGTTTCGGTTTTCGTTACGTTTATTGTGTTGTAGTTTTTGTATTGGATTCGTGTTGCTTCAGTTTCATTAAACATGGATCGCAATAGCCACGCCGCATTTTGGTCTGACTCTCTTTCACACACAGAAAACCGTGACACACTAGGTATAAAAATTTAATTTTTTTCTCTCAATGGCTGAACATTGCAGAGATTGCAGTGTGATAACAGTTACATGGCCTCTAATTTAACACCTGAGGTGTAATTTAGGGTTGTGTCTCAGTCGCTAGATATGTAGCCTGTTTTGACATCCTGCCCACATTATTTCCAACTGCCTGAATCTTATAAGCGTTTATTGATTTCCCAGTGTCATTGCACAGCATTCGGTGGCCATTATGTTCTTATAATAATAACCCAGGCCCCTTTTCTGTCCTCTTTTTTCCAATGTTAACAAGTCAGATGGCAGTAATAGCCTAGAATATTATAATATGATAGATTTAAGCAATAAGGCCCGAGGAGGTGTGGTATATGGCCAAAATACCACAGCTTTGGGCTGGTCTTAGGCACGACACATCGCGGAGTGCCTGGATACAGCCCTTAGCTGTGGTATATTGGCCATATATCACAGACTCCCAAGGTGCCTTATTGCTATTATAAACTGATTACCAACATAATTAGAGCAATAAAATGTTTTGTCATGCACGTGGTATACGGTCTGGCTGTCAGCCAATCAGTATTCAGGGCACGAACCACCCAGTTTATAAAATATAATAAAAATATAATATGATACAGTATATAACATAATACAATACTAGGATATAGTAATATCACAGCAATATGTAAGGGACATTTGATATAATTCAAGTTCCTTCATCTAGCATTCATCTCTCTCCCCTACATTATTTAAATGTTTAAGTAAGGTCAACCAAACCCGTTTGATATGAATAAAGATGACAGCTACTTATTGGAATATAAATGCTGCTAGTTGTTTGTTTGGCCATGTGATCGATACTTCATTTCCTTGTTGGGCAGCGGCTGAGGCTGGCAGGGGCCAGAGAAAAACTTCACCTGCAGCCACAACCTCTTATCCTAGATTACTGTTTACTGTCTCCATATCTTTGTTCCAGGCTCTGGTTCATATCTCCATTCACTGACTGAGGAATAACTACACTCCCCAAAAGTTATACTCTGATATGAGATCCTGAGACAATGGAAGCCCGTTATACTATGAACAACAGACACATGTTATTGTATGAAGAAAAACGATTAGCAAAAGTCATGATGTAGTGAATACACCTGACACTTTCACTTGCTGTTTGTTTTTCTGTTTGTGTGTCATGTGTTTCAGTAACAGCAGTCGTAGCTACCAAGGGGCATAATTTTTCTGTTTTCTCCCAGGCTCTATCTTGGATATTCTTTACTATATATTGTCATTGTTGGAATTGTCTCTTCTCTCTCTTCCAGGCTGGAGTCTCCCACGCGGTCTCTGTACATGGAGGCCCCTAAAGGAATCCAGATCCTAGCAGAGGCAGGGGACATCCAGGCCACGTGTAGAAGTGACCTACGCCTGGAGTCCAAAGACGGCGAGGTAGGGGACCCATTTTCCCAACTTTTATCTTTTCATCTTTCCATCCTCCTCCCTTAAAGTAGTCACTGATCTAAAAGATTTCACTCGATAGATTTCATTTTCAAGTTATATCAGATCAGTTCATCACTGATGTCATGAAGGAAGGAGGTCAGGAAGGAAGTAAAGCTGCATTAAGAGTTCTCACAATGTGTATACTCTACATCTGTATATCTGTCTGTCAATGTTATGATGTGAGGAAAATGTGAATGAGGGTAAAACTTAATTTGTCCTATTGTTGCCCTTGTTCCGAAGTTTAATGGTGATATAACACATAAACAGAGGCCCCTCTCCATTTTATGGACTTGATGTGACTTATATCAGACATTTTAGTGCTTTGCTATATCTGTCTGTGAGGTGTCTGCACTCACACTCCATTTGAGAAGCCTTCCAACTGTCCATGTGTCACCTGCCTGATGTGTGGACAGACACCTCACAGACAGCTCTCGCTCTCTAGGAGCCCCTTGACACTTCCAACCACAATTAGTGGTGAGGTTTGCCTATTAGAGACCTGCCCATCCCCGAACCTTTCTCTCACTGCAGAGATTTGCTCAATAGCAGATGTGTGGAGAAGTCAGCTGAGACTCCCTGCTTAAGTGTTCCAGGTCATTTGATGGGAATGCTTCCCCCAGGCGCCTGATAATGACTCCTTTTACCTTTTTATATATGGAGCAGTTCCACTCCCGGTCGGGCAAATATACAAGCCCAGTCCCGGGAGGGCGAGGGGGGTTAGAGAGATGGGATTTAGACTGGGTGGATGGTAAAGTTGGGTGAAAGAGAATAAATACCATTTCAAATGGTAATGTCAAATTAAAGTTAGGAAAAAGGGTTCCAAAAGGTTTTTCCGGCTGTCCCCATAGGATAACCTTTTTGGTTCCAGGTAGAACCCTCTGTGGAAAGGGTTATACATGGAACCCATAACCCTTAACCCACCTTGAACCAAAAGGGTTCTATGTGGAACCAAAAATGGTTCTTCAAAGGGTTCTCCTATGTGACAGCCGAAGAACCCTTTTAGGTTTGAGATAGAAGAAAAGGTGCTAAGAGTGTAGCTTAAACGCCTGGGTATAGATTTGTTCATCTTAAATCATGAAGGAGCGCTCAGAGATGAGTTAGGTGTGTGACCGTTAAGAGGTTATTGCCTGTAATGGCTTTGTTAGCCGATAGCCACTTTTCTTCAGCCCAGAAGCATGGCAGAGATGCCTTTAGCAAAATGTAGAGTTGTGTTTTGTTTTCTACAATGAATAGATCATGCAAACCAAACAGATCTACAGTATATTGTCAACAGTGCTTTGAGTGATCTATCATCTCAAGCTCATTATAATTGTCTTGTTGTTAGGTAGAGGAGGCTATACTTGGTGATTTTTTGAACAAATACATGGGTGGAGTCCCACACACAGTTCTCTCTCTCACGCTCTCTCTACTCTTTCTCACTAACTCAGCAACCTACCCACCTACACATACTGTAAGTAAATAAAATACCCTCTGCCTTTATCTTCCCTTGTCTCCTCTTGGTCAGATCAATCTGGACGCACGGAGGATCAGGCTGCTGCGTCTGCCGGAGGGCAAGGCCTCTCCATCGGGGACCACCTCCAGACAAACTGTCTATGAGGTGTGCGTCTGTCCCAATGGAAAACTCTTCCTCTCACAGGCCGGGAAAGGCTCCACCTGTCAGATCAGCAACAACGTCTGCCTCTAGAACACATACACACATACACACACACACACACACACACAGAAACATTTGCATGCACACACACAAGCACTGAAACATACACACACATACATGTATACTGAAACACACACACACATTGAAACACACATACACATACACATATAGATCATACCAACACACATTGTTATCAAACACACACACACACACACACACAGAGAGAGAGAGAGACACATACACAGAGACACTCACACACACACAAAGTGTTCTGTCCCTCCTAACAACCCTCTGGCAGAAACTGAGAGGGATTCTCCTGCGATTTACAAAGAGACACTCAGAGTGACAATGTTCTGTTCGCTGTCCTGAAGACAATTTCAGTACCAGAATCACTAGGGTGATCACCCACATTTAGAAACCCTGCAATATCCTGCCATTTTACACTTTTTGCTTGAAGTCATCTACCACACATGTGGTGATAGAAGGCTCATTGCTATTTTGTTCTATGATTAAATTTTTCTAGTTTGTTAGCAGTTCTAACGAATATTGTCTCTTGTTTTGAAACATGAAGTGTGTGCCAATAGTATTTTCTTTTGTGAATGATTTTGATTGTCAATGTGTCAAGCTTGGTAACACTTGCATATCATGTCAATTCACGTAAATGTCGACTTTATAGAATCATGAAGAGAACAACAGCAGCACAGATTTTTAACCCACACAGCTAAGGGAACATTATGGTAAACATTGAGTATATCTCAATATATACCAGAGTATATACTGTATATATACCATAAATACCATAGAGAACATATCTGCAAATCTGTGTATGCGACCAATAAACTTTGATTTGATTTGATGGAGATGTGATGGTCTTCATAGGTGATCACCCTACCATTTCCTCGTACTGGGACTGAACCATTGTGACCCACTCTGTTCAAAGAGGGGAAATTGTGCCTGTGCCTTATATCAATGCACTTGTGGCAAGGAGAAGCACATCACACAGACTTTCTTTTGTTAATGAGTACATTTGATTTTTCCTTTCGGTTAAATCCACTTTGTGTGTAGAGGGTGGGAATGCAAAGATATCTGACTCACCCAACTGCATGCACCCACACCCTCTTTCTCCCTCTCCTTTTCTCATATGTTTTCAGTGGTTTAATCCCTTTACCAATATGTTGGCCCAAATATTATTGTCAAACACATGTTTTTTTATATAGTTTATTTGTAAATACACAATCACATCTGTGTGTGTCAAGGACATATCCTCGATAAATGGAGAATATGCTCTTTTGCAAATTCAAGCTTTTATAATATCATGTGTTTTTGTAAAAAAAAAAAGATTGAATAAGTAAACATCTTGATATTCTACAGGTACGCATGTATAGTGTACAATGTTTGCCTTTTGGGAGAAGTGATATTGCTTTTTCGTTATTTTGGTCCTCTTCTTTGTGTGAACTTCTCACATGCTGAGCTCAATAGTACATATGAATCCTAGCCCATTTTGTTTGGCAGTTGGGGATGAGGTCTTTGCATTCCTCGTGTGTTGTGTGGAATTTGTTCTACTAAAAGCTTTTTTTTTTGCCTTTTATCAACTGTGTATTTGGCTCTACTTGTTCAATGATGCTCAGAGTAACCGACACACAAACCAAAAAGTGGAGGGGCCCCTACTATGACTTGATACGTAGTCATCTTGTACAGTACTCATTGAGTACTTGTCCTTAGCTCCCATACACTGCAATCCTCCTGAAGCAATCTGAAGTGAACAGTGTCTGTGTTCAAGTTTATTAGAGAGAAAATGGATGTACTCAAGTCCACTTTGCCTTGCATCGACGTCCTCTTCCTTTACTCCATTTCAATGGGGCTGTTTGCCTCAGCTTAGACCACTCGTTATAAGTGCAGCATCCCTGCTGAGGAAAGCAATACAGTCTTCAGGAGGGTTTTTACAGCTGGGTTTTTACAGCTCTGTCAATGTTGTGCTACTGTATATTCAAGAGATGTTACGTTTTGTATTGGCTCTGTAAAATGTTTTTTTTTCTCCACATAAAAGCCTTTTATTAATTTAGATTTCAGACGCACACACTGTAAAATGCCACTGAGTATTGCTGATAGTATATAATAAACTAAATGTCAAGATGACTGAAGCATTTCCCCAGGCATATTGAATTTGGTCTGTTTTATACAGTTATTGTTGTCTGAAAAGCAGATCAGTTGACCCAAACTACAGCATTCTTATATTTCAGTGTTCTGCACCATAGAAAAGTTATGACACAGACACACACAAAGTGTACAAACCTGAGTGTGTCCAGTGCTAATTGACTAGATCAGAGGACTGTATCAACACCACTCAAATTAAGTTTAACTCCCCTTTTCCTCCTCATTATAGTGAGACAGACTGTCCAGAGTGTTTGATGTGTGTTTTGATTGTTTAGGAACAGGGCAAATGGCTGCCGTGAGCCTCATTAGCAAGTATTTGCTAAGTGCCCGGCCCTAGTCCTCTACTACTCTCCTGTCCACTGCACATACATGTCATTCTGACTCCAGTTATTAGATTGTCTCTGTTTGTAATTATAAAACAGCGTTTCCAAACCCCAATCCTCGAGTACCCCAACAAACTCACCTGATTCAACTCATTGAGGGCTTGATGACTAGTTGACAAGTTGAATCAGGTGTCCATGTCCAGGGTTACACCAAAAATGTGTGCTGTTGGGGGTACTTGAGGACTGGAGTTGGGAAACACTGCTCTAAAATAAATACCGATCAATGACAGTGCTTCTGGGTACACAAACGAATAACCACTATTATGGAGGACTTCCTGTAGAATTATTCTAATGAGAGACACTGTTAATCATTGCCTTCGTTCAAGTCTGTCTTCTGGCCTACTGAAAGAAGACAAAGGATGGGGGATGGGGGACTTTAGAATCAGATTTTCCAAAAGTGCTTGATCAACACAGTTCACACTTAGGTTGAGAAGGATTATCTAAGACCCTTTACATGTTTTGTGAGATAATTTCCCTGCAACTATAGCAGAAAAGCAAACTCAAAAGTCTCATAAGGGTCCATCATTTGACAATAGCTACAGTATGTTTCCTTTAACTGGTCCAGTGATTTTTGGTCAACATTTAGAAAGTGACAATTGCCTGCTGGGGTGCATTTCTATTTAACTTTCTTAAAAAAAAAGTTGTTTCCATTACCCATTTAGGAAAATTGCGCATTAATAAATTGGCGACAGCCTGTATGCCCTTCCACCTATTTGTTTTATTTCTCAGGTTGCCCGCAAAAGCCAGCATGGATAGAATGCAATAATTGACTAATATTTGCCATATTCTAATGAAAAATTCTCATGTGTCAACGTATCTCCATGGTCCGTGCCATGGGGAAACTTGCACTCCTGTAGATCTGAAATAATTGGATGTTGATACTTGCCAGCCAACCAGAAAAGCAAGGCAAAGTAATTCAGGCATTCTTGGAAGTCAGGACAATCCTTGTCCTGTAAATCATAATTTATTCAAAAAATACAGTTTCCATCACAGTTTTTACAATAAAGAAAGTTAGACAAAGGAAAATACACCCCTGTCGAACGGATAAAAATGTGTCAATCTTTAGAAAATGTATCCTATATCTGCCATTTCCATCATCTCAATTTCTACTTTTTTTGCGACATTGCTGAATAAACTTGGAAATTGAAACGTTCCTAGTGTCTGTCTGGCAGTGGTACTCTTATAGACTGAGAGTGACAGACGTCTTCAAACATACACAGTTTCTCTGTTATGATGGGGATATAATTATATATGTTCAATAGGCTAACCGCCAGTGGCTCAAGACACAGAATGATATATATCAGAACTACCATTTTACACATTTTTTGGGTGTTCTAAACGTTAGCTATGTGTTGTCTCTCACACCTCTCCAATTGAACGAGATCTAATGAGCTAAAATCAGGACATTGAATGCCATATTTATTATATTCTAATTTGCAAAATTATGTTTTATGAATCTTTAATTCATTAAAATGGCTGTAAACACTAATTGATTGAATAACATATTTTGCATGTTTCTGAGATATTTAGTTGAACAATTTTTCTGAGCTGAGTGTAAGTGCATTCTTGTGTAATTTAATTTGTTTTAGTTCTTAGCTTAACAAAGATGTGTTACGTCACGTCTTGAGGCGATTTTGAACAGCATTACATGTGAAAGGAGCACAAAATGTTGATGAGGGCATGAGGACAAAATGACACTCATAATCAAAAAAAATTCACTTCGTACCTTGCTTTGGGTTTGACATTAGGGGCCATTCTCTCATGTGTCTGAAAATAGTCTGCAGCTTGTCATTTTAAACGAGACTTTGGTTACCTGTCCTCTATTCAATCAAAAGAGGATGCTTATTTCATATTTTAAGATACAGATCTGATATAACGCTTTCAGGAGTGATAGCTGTGTCATCCATGCTCGAGTATGAGGTATTCATTTAGTTCACATACATTTATTTAGTCCTCTTTGAGAAGATTCAATTACGATTAAAACACATTTTTGCGAATGTAAATGAAGATCCTCGCACATTCTATGCAAAACAAATGGATATAGACAGAATTGTAACAATGCGAATACGTAATGCGAATACGTGTTAACTGACACGAATACGTGTCAGTTAACTATCTTACATTTATTATACTTTCTGTATACAGTTTGTATTTATGAATTGAGTTGCAATCTAAAATGTATCAATAAACTTATTTAAAAAAGAATTGCTTCATTTGTGTGCATATTCACTCTTCTGTCCGTCAGATAATTGTTCTACGTTTTCACGTCCTTGTTTATGTTATACAGTGCCTTGCGAAAGTATTCGGCCCCCTTGAACTTTGCGACCTTTTGCCACATTTCAGGCTTCAAACATAAAGATATAAAACTGTATTTTTTTGTGAAGAATCAACAAGTGGGACACAATCATGAAGTGGAATGAGATTTATTGGATATTTCAAACTTTTTTAACAAATCAAAAACTGAAAAATTGGGCGTGCAAAATTATTCAGCCCCCTTAAGTTAATACTTTGTAGCGCCACCTTTTGCTGCGATTACAGCTGTAAGTTGCTTGGGGTATGTCTCTATCAGTTTTGCACATCGAGAGACTGAATTTTTTTCCCATTCCTCCTTGCAAAACAGCTCGAGCTCAGTGAGGTTGGATGGAGAGCATTTGTGAACAGCAGTTTTCAGTTCTTTCCACAGATTCTCGATTGGATTCAGGTCTGGACTTTGACTTGGCCATTCTAACACCTGGATATGTTTATTTTTGAACCATTCCATTGTAGATTTTGCTTTATGTTTTGGATCATTGTCTTGTTGGAAGACAAATCTCCGTCCCAGTCTCAGGTCTTTTGCAGACTCCATCAGGTTTTCTTCCAGAATGGTCCTGTATTTGGCTCCATCCATCTTCCCATCAATTTTAACCATCTTCCCTGTCCCTGCTGAAGAAAAGCAGGCCCAAACCATGATGCTGCCACCACCATGTTTGACAGTGGGTATGGTGTGTTCAGGGTGATGAGCTGTGTTGCTTTTACGCCAAACATAACGTTTTGCATTGTTGCCAAAAAGTTCAATTTTGGTTTCATCTGACCAGAGCACCTTCTTCCACATGTTTGGTGTGTCTCCCAGGTGGCTTGTGGCAAGCTTTAAACGACACTTTTTATGGATATCTTTAAGAAATGGCTTTCTTCTTGCCACTCTTCCATAAAGGCCAGATTTGTGCAATATACGACTGATTGTTGTCCTATGGACAGAGTCTCCCACCTCAGCTGTAGATCTCTGCAGTTCATCCAGAGTGATCATGGGCCTCTTGGCTGCATCTCTGATCAGTCTTCTCCTTGTATGAGCTGAAAGTTTAGAGGGACGGCCAGGTCTTGGTAGATTTGCAGTGGTCTGATACTCCTTCCATTTTAATATTATCGCTTGCACAGTGCTCCTTGGGATGTTTAAAGCTTGGGAAATCTTTTTGTATCCAAATCTGGCTTTAAACTTCTTCACAACAGTATCTCGGACCTGCCTGGTGTGTTCCTTGTTCTTCATGATGCTCTCTGCGCTTTTAACAGACCTCTGAGACTATCACAGTGCAGGTGCATTTATACGGAGACTTGATTACACACAGGTGGATTGTATTTATCATCATTAGTCATTAAGGTCAACATTGGATCATTCAGAGATCCTCACTGAACTTCTGGAGAGAGTTTGCTGCACTGAAAGTAAAGGGGCTGAATAATTTTGCACGCCCAATTTTTCAGTTTTTGATTTGTTAAACAAGTTTGAAATATCCAATAAATGTCGTTCCACTTCATGATTGTGTCCCACTTGTTGTTGATTCTTCACAAAAAAATACAGTTTTATATCTTTATGTTCGAAGCCTGAAATGTGGCAAAAGGTTGCAAAGTTCAAGGGGGCCGAATACTTTCGCAAGGCACTGTACCCTCCAGTAACTCAGTTAAAAGCCCAGTGCAGTCAAACACGTGATTTTGCAGTGTTTTATATATATATATATATATATATATATATATATATATATCTTTCCACACTATGATGTTGGAATAATACTGTGAAATTGTGAAAAAAAATGGTAATGCCCGTTTAGTGTAAGAGGTGTTTGAAAAGACCTCCTGAAATCTCAACCTGTTTTAGTGGGATGGAATTTTGGCCTGGCTGGTGACATCAATAGGCAGTAAATTAGTTAATAGAGAATTGCCAGGTGACATACAATGCCTCCTGGCAGCCATGTTGGAAGACAGATCAGCACCTTAGGAGTAAATGTCAGTTGGCTTTTCATAGCCGAGCATTCAGATATGTGAGAGAGAGAGAGAGATGTGACATGTGAGAGAGAGAGAGAGCGCGAGTGACGAAAACAGCAGTTCCGGGACAAGGTAGCATGTCTGGTGAACAGGTCAGTGTTCCATTGCCGCAGGCAGAACAGTTGAAACTGGGTCAGCAGCACGACCAGCCAGGAGTCATCAGTCCAGGTAGTCCTGAGGAAGACAAAATGGTTGTCATATCATGTGCCAATCTGAATGATTCTCTTGTGCCATTTAAGTAAAGAGCACCATCACCTTGTATTCATGACAAAAGTGCCCCCTTTGAAGGGTGTAGCAATCACTTCTAAATAAACAAACACAGTTTCACAGTCATTTATTTGAGGATACGTATGAATATATAAAACGTAATCTGGAACAACATCTAAAAGGTGTAAAAGATTGTTTATGATTTTTTAAACATACTGTACTTTAATTAATAATAGGCTATAGTTATATGGGTGCAATTGCAAGTATTTTGTGTGTAATCTCTGCTTTGCCTTGCCCCACTGAATAACATTCATTTATTATAGCCCAACTATTCTCTCTGTCTTTTACAATTTAAACACATTTAGCACAGACAATATAACTGTTGTGGTAGTCTTAGGCAAACCATTTTCATTATCACAGGGGCACCCCCAAGTTTCACTCAGACCTTCTGGGAGAAAAGTATCTGGCATTGAATTTGGTAGTAGTAGTTGTACATGTTTTAAAATAAGAACCCCATCATCTCCTGCTTCCAAACATTTCACTACCTAGAAGGGTTGGATTTGCACTAACTAAGTTTCAATATGTCCAAATTGTGTTTTGTTTTTCTAATCCTAATTGAATATTGTATGTGTACGTATATCACTGTAAATGTTGATCACATTCCATGTGTATGATCATGCATTTCGATACATTGAATGTTAATATTGTGAAACTATGTTATACATTTTTTACCTCCTGTTTCAGGAAGTGATGTAACTGAGTACTGCCCCTATATATACAGTGAAGTCGGAAGTTTACATGCACCTAAGTCAAATACATTTAAACTCCGTTTATCACAATTCCTGACATTTAATCCTAGTAAAAATTCCCTGTTTTAGGTCAATTAGGATCACCACTTTATTTTAACCTCTTGAGTGTAGAGGGCCTGTGGATTTCTGAACATAACGCGCCAAACAAATGGAGGTATTTTGGATATAAAAATAATCTTTATGGAACAAAAGGAACATTTATTGTGTAACTGGGAGTCTCATGAGTGAAAACATCCGAAGATCATCAAAGGTAAGCGATTCATTTTATTGCTTTTCTGACTTTCGTGACCAATTTCAAACCTCTTTGGGCGCATGAACTGCTAGCGGGACACCCACGACAACATCCGGTGAAATTGCAGAGAGTGAAATTCAAAATACAAAAATTGTAACATTAAATATTCATGAAAATACATAATCATCAATCATTTAAAAGCTTATTTTATTGTTAATCCAACCACGTTGTCAAATTTCAGAAAGGCTTTACGGCGAAAGCATACCATGCGATTATCTGAAGAGAGCGCCCCACACCAAAATACTTTTTCAACCAGCACAGGCATCACAAAATCACAAATAGCGATTAAATAAATCACTTACATTTGAAGATCTTCCTCTGTTTGCAATCCTATGGGTCCCAGCTACACAATGAATGGTCATTTTGTTTGATAACGTCCTTCTTTATATCCAAAAAAGTCAGTTTAGTTGGCGCCAATGATCGCAGTAATCCACTCGATCAACATGCAGACAAACGAATCCAAAAAAGTTAACCGGTAAAGATCGTCCAAACAACTCAAACGATGTTTCTAATTAATCCTCAGGTGCTCTAACATCTACATAAACGATCACATTTAAGAGGGAGAATAGTATGTTCAATAGGGAAGCTAAATAACGAAGAGCGCGAACCTCATTCATGCGCCAACAAGACTACTTTTCGAATGAGAGACACGTTGTAGTTTTTTCAACTACTTGCTCATTTTTCAAAAAACAAGCCTGAAACCATTTCTAAAGACTGTTGACATCTACTGTAAGCCATAGAAACTGCAATCTGGGTCTTATCTATTTGTATTTCCCATAGCCTAGCACTGAAATGGCCTGTGAACTCAAAATACATTTCCGGATGGATTTTCCTGGGTTTTTTGCCTGCCATATCAGTTCTGTTATACTCACAGTGTTTTAACAGTGTTTTCTATCCAATGCTATCAAGTATATGCATATCCTAGCTTCTGGGCCTGAGTAACAGGCAGTTTACTTTGGGCACGTCAGTCATCCGAAAATCCGAACAAAAACCAGTCTCCAAAACAGGTTCATTAATTTAGATAGCTATACAGTTTGTAAAGTTAGGTAGCTAGCTACAGTTGAAGTCGGAAGTTTACATACACTTAGGTTGGAGTCATTCAAACTCGTTTATCAACCACTCCACAAATGTCTTGTTAACAAACTATAGTTTTGGCAAGTCGGGTAGGACATCTACTTTGTGCATGACAAGTCATTTTTCCAACAATTGTTTACAGACAGATTATTTCACTTATAATTCACTGTATGACAAGTCCAGTGGGTCAGAAGTTTACATACACTAAGTTGACTGTGCCTTTAAACATCTTGGAAAATTCCAGGAAATTATGTCATGGCTTTAGAAGCTTCTGATAGGCTAATTGACATCAGTTGAGTCAATTGGAGGTGTACCTGTTGATTTATTTCAAGGCCTACCTTTGAACTCAGTGCCTCTTTGCTTAACATCATGGGAAAATCAAAAGAAATCAGCCAAGACCTCAGAATTTTTCTTTTTGACCTCCACAAGTCTGGTTCATCCTTGGGAGCAATTTCCAAATGCCTGAAGGTACCACGTTCATCTGTACAAACAACAGTAAGCAAGTATAAACACCATGGGACCACGCAGCCATCATACACTCAGGAAGGAGACGCATTCTGTCTCCTAGAGATGCATGTACTTTGTTGTGAAAAGTGCAAATCAATCCCAGAACAACATGCTGGAGGATGCAGGCACAAAAGTATCAATATCCACAGTAAAACAAGTCCTATATTGATATAACCTGAAAGGCCGCTCAGCAAGGAAGAAGTCACTGCTCAAGAAAAGCCATAAAAAAGCCAGACTACGGTTTGCAACTGCACATAGGGACAAAGATCGTACCTTTTGGAGAAATGTCCTCTGGTCTGATGAAACAAAAATAGAACTGATTGGCCATAATGACCATCGTTATGTTTGGCGGAAAAAAGGGGGAGGCTTGCAAGCCGAAGAACACCATCCCAACTGTGAAGCACGGGGGTGGCAGCATCATGTGGTCGGGGTGCTTTGCTGCAGGAGGGACTGGTGCACTTCACAAAATAGATGGCATCATGAGGAGGAAAAGTATGTGATTTATTGAAGCAAAGTTAAAGCTTAGTCGCAAATGGGTCTTCCAAATGGACAATGACCCTAAGCATACTTCCAAAGTTGTGGCAAAATGGCTTAAGGACAACAAACTCAAGGTATTGGAGTGGCCATCACAAATCCCTGACCTCAATGCTATAGAAAACTTGTGGACAGAATTAAAAAAGTGTGTGCGAGCAAGGTGGCCTACAAACCTGACTCAGTTACACCAGCTCTGTCAGGCAGAATGGGCCAAAATTCACCCAACTTATTGAGGAAAGCTTGTGAAATTCTACCTGAAATGTTTGACCCAAGTGAAACAATTTAAAGGCAATGCTACCAAATACTAATTGAGTGTATGTAAACTTCGGACCCACTGGGAATGTGATGAAAGAAATAAAAGCTGAAATAAATAATTCTCTCCACTATTATTCACATTCATTTCACATTCTTAAAATGAAGTGGGGATCCTAACTAACCTAAGACAGGGAGTTTTTATTAGGATTTAATGTCAGGAATTGTGAAAAACTGAGTTTAAATGTATTTGGTTAAGGTGTATTTAAACCTCCGACTTTAACTGTAACTAAGATTAAGTTGGATGTTCATTTGAGTTAGCCTGCACACAAACGTTAAGTTACAGTAGCTATTTCCCACCCAACATAGGGCACCCCCTTTCTTCAGACACTCTCTAGTGGTTATAGGACTAAATCGCCTCAAACTCAAAACTGGAAAATAACGGTAAGTTTTGCAACTAAATACACCCTTTAGCTAGCTGACCACCAATTGTCATTACAATTTGTCAGTTACGTTAGATTATGAGAGTTTTCAAAAAAGTTACTTATATAGTCGTTTTGTGGGACAAACTGTATATTGTCAAATTTGACTGCACTTACAGACCATACAATTTAATATGTGTGGTCTGTAAGTGCAGTTTTTAACCTATGAATTATAGCTAACGGATTTGCTAATGTTGCTAGCTTAGTTTCTAAATGTTGATTGAACTGCTTAGTAACCAAAAAGGAAAGAAATTGTAAGATTATACGAAAACAGATGAATGTCGTCAAGCTTTACCGTGTCAAAATTGGAGTCATCTGACGGGGGTGTTTTGCGCGATCTGCAAAATTTTATTTTTTACTTTGAACCATTTTTTATATCTATCACTCCCCTTATGAAAAAAGATTGCAGTCAGAGTGCAGTCTAACTGCAGTACAATTCAGTATAACTTCAGTTAGAGTACAGTATAACTGCAGTATGCTGCAAATACTGAACCCAAAATTACACCGTATTTTTACTGTAGTAATTTTGTGGTGTAACTGCAGTTAGAGTTCAGTATAACTGCAGCCCAACTGCAGAACATTGTAGTTATTATAGGGTATTGGCTATGTTTCATCTTACAACAGCTACATAGAGGCAGTACTTTGTCAAATGTTACAATGTATGCATCAATATTAAACTAATTGGGACACTAATTTTCATTACAGATAACATAAAAGAAACGTGGGTTCACTTTCAGTTATTATGAAACCTTTCATCATCACCTTTCAATGCCTTAGCTTTGAATTGTAAATATTTATACATATTCAGATAGTTATCTTTCTAACATGTCTATAGTACTCCAAGTTATTTAGCTACATGTATTTCCCACCACAGCATGGAGAAAGTCAAGAGGAAGCAGAGGAGTGAGGTGGATATGTTCCATACCATGAAGGACTGCGGTGCAGTGATGGCTATCCGCCAGGCTGCCAAGGTTAGACATCTTTTGTACTTTAGGAGATTACCAGGTGTATGTGAATTTTATCTGCTAATAACAGTTTTACTTTCTCATCTACCAAGGTGCATGGTGTACCTCGGCAGACTCTGGTGGAAAGGCTGAGTGGCCGGGTGACCCATGGGTGTCGCAGTGGACCACCCACATTGCTTGCATCAGAGGATGAAAATTCTCTGGTGTAGTACTGTATCTACTGGGCCAGCCTTGGGTTCCCCTTCACCAGACAGAGGCTGATGAAATACGCAGACAAAATATTCAGGTATTTGGTGTTCTATGTGTTTATGTAGAATGCTAACTGTTCTCAATGTGTGTGATGTAAATGTGGCTGTGCATGGTGATGCCAGTATAAACATTTTCATCCAGGATGGACAATTTTATATTAAAATTAAATCAAATAAAAGTTTATTTGTCAGCTGCTCCGAATACAAAAGGTTCACCTTACAGTGAAATGCTTACTTACAGGTTATAACCAATAGTGCAAAAAATATATTAGGTGAACAACAGGTAGGTAAAGAAATAAAACAACAGTAAAAAGACAGGCTATATTCAGTAGCGAGGCTACATACAGGAACCGGTTAGTCAGGCTGATTGAGGTAGTATGTACATGTAGATATAGTTCAAGTGAATATGCATATATGATGAACAGAGTAGCAGTAGTGTAAAAGAGGGGTTGGCGGGTGGGACACAATGCAGATAGCCCGGTTAGCCAATGTGCGGGAGAACTGGTTGGTCGGCCCAATTGAGGTAGTATGTACATGAATGTATAGTTAAAGTGACTGTGCAGATATAATAAACAGAGTAGCAGAAGCGTAAAAAGAGGGGTTGGGGGGAGGGCACACCATGCAAATAGTCAGGGTAGCCATTTGATTACCTGTTATCTTATCTTATGGGTTGGGGTTAAAACTGTTGGGAAGCCTTTTTGTCCTAGACTTGACACGCCGGTACCGCTTGTCGTGCGGTAGTAGAGAGAACAGTCTGACTGGGGTAGCTGGGGTCTTTGACAAATTTGAGGGCCTTCCTCTGACACCGCCTGGTGTAGAGGTCCTGGATGGCAGGCAGCTTAGGCCCGGTGATGTACTATGCCGTACTCACTACCCTCTGTAGTGCCTTGCGGTCAGAGGCTGAGCAATTGCCATACCAGGCAGTGATGCAACCAGTCAGCATGCTCTCGATGTAGCAGCTGTAGAACCTTTTGAGGATATCAGGACCCATGCCAAATCTTTTTAGTTTCCTGAGGGAGAATAGGCTTTGTCGTGCCCTCTTCTTGACTGTCTTGGTGTGTTTGGACCATTCTAGTTTGTTGTTGATCGGGACACAAGGAACTTGAAGCTCTCAACCTCCTCCACTACAGCCCTGTCGATGGGAATGGGGGTGTACTCGGTCCTCATTTTCCTGTAGTCCACAATCATCTCCTTAGTCTTGGTTACGTTGAGGGATAGGTTGTTATTCTGGCACCACCCGGCCAGGTCTCTGACCTCCCCTCTATAGGCTGTCTCGACTTTGTCGGTGATCAGGCCTACCACTGTTGTGTCGTCTGCAAACTTGAGCACGCACCCCTGGGGAGCTCCAGTGTTGAGGATCAGCGTGGCAGATGCTACCTACCCTCACCACCTGGGGGTGGCCTGTCAGGAAGTCCAGGATCCAGTTGCAAAGGGAGGTGTTTAGTCCCAGGATTCTTAGCTTAGTGATGAGCTTTGAGGGTACTATGGTGTTGAACGCTGAGCTGTAATTATTGAATAGCATTCTCACATAAGTGTTCCTTTTGTCCAGGTGGGAAAGGGCAGTGTGGAGTGCAATAGAGATTGCATCATCTGTGGATCTGTTTGGGCAGTATGCAAATTGAAGTAGGTCTAGGGTTTCTGGGATAATGGTGTTGATGTGAGCCATTACCAACATTTCAAAGCACTTCATGGCTACGGACGTGAGTGCTACGGGTCTGCAGTCATTTAGGCATGTTGCCTTTGTGTTCTTGGGTACAGGGACTATGGTGGTCTGCTTGAAACATGTTGGTATTACAGACTCAATCAGGGACATGTTGAAAATGTCAGTGAAGAAACCTGCCAGTTGGTCAGCACATGCCCGGAGCACACGTCCTGGTAATCCGTCTGGCCCCGCAGCCTTGTGTATGTTGACCTGTTTAAAGATCTTACTCACGTCGGCTACGGACAGCGTGATCACACAGTCATCCGGAACAGCTGATGCTCTCATGTATGCCTCAGTGTTGCTTGCCTCGAAGCAGGCATAGAAGTGATTTAGCTCGTCTGGTAGGCTCGTGTCACTGGGCAGCTCGCGGCTGTGCTTCCCTTTGCAGTCTGTAATAGTTTGCAAGCCCTGCCACATATGAAGAGCGTCGGAGCCAGTGTAGTATGATTCAATCTTAGCTCTGTATTGAAGCTTTGCATGTTTGATGGTTCATCACAGGGCAATGCAGGATTTCTTGTAAGCTTCAGGGATCGAGTCCCGCACCTTGAAAGCGGCAGCTCTAACCTTTAGCTTAGTGCGAATGTTGCCTGTAATCCATGGCTCCTGGTTGGAGTATGTACGTACAGTCACTGTGGGGACGACATCCTTGAAGCACTTATTGATAAAGCCAGTGACTGATGTGGTGTACTCCTCAATGCCATCGGACGAATCCTGGAACATATTCCAAGTCTGCTTGCAAGACAGTCCTGTAGCTTAGCATCTGCTTCATCTGACCACTTTTTTATTGACTGTGTCACTGGTGCTTCCTGGATATAATTATGGTCAGATTTGCCAAATGGAGGGCGAGAGAAAGCTATGTACGTGTCTCTGTGTGTGGAGTAATGGTGGCCTAAAGTTTTTTCCCCTCTTGTCGCACATTTAACATGCTGGTAGAAATTAGGTTTAAGTTTCCCTGCATTAAAGTCCACCACCACTAGGACGCCGCCTCTGGATGAGCGTTTTCCTGTTTGTTTATGGCCGTATACAGCTCATTGAGTGCGGTCTTAGTGCCAGCATCGGTTTGTGGTGGTATATAGACAGCTACGAAGAACATAGATGAAAACTCTCTTCGTAGATAGTGTGGTCTACAGCTTATCATGAGATACTCAGGCGAGCAAAACTGTGAGACTTCCTTAGATATCGTGCACCAGCTGTTGTATACAATTATACATAGAAAGCCACTCCTTGTCTTACCAGAGGCTGCTGTTCTATCATGCCGATACAGTGTGTAACCCGCCAGCTGTATGTTATTTCAGCCTCGCTGTCCTGTTGGTAGAATATACGTGCTTGTAGTTCGTCAACTTTATTATCTAGCGATCGTACGTTGGCCAAATGTACCGAGGGTAAAGGCACCCCGATCTCCTTCCGCGATATCTCCGTCTTGTTCCTGCGAATGACGTGGATGAGGGCCTCATCGGGTGTCTGGAGCAAATCCCTGTCGTCTGACTCATAAAAAAAAAAAGATTTGTCCAGTTCAAAGTGAGTAATCGTTGTTCTAATGTCCAGTAGCTCTTTTCGGTCATAAGAGACTGTAGCAGCAACATTATGTACAAAATAAGTTACAAACAATGCTGTTATAAAAAAATAGCACGGTTGGTTAAGAGCCCATAAAACGCCAGCCATCCCCTCCGGTGCCATTGAACGCCGAAGGGTCCTGTTGAATACTGTCCCAGCACTGCCTCTCCTGGAAGCACCTCCTCCCTACAACCATAGGAGGACCCTCAGCCCTTGCTCCAGTCCCAGCCCTAGAAGAGCACCCCCTAATATTTTATTTAACCTTTATTTAACTAGGCAAGTCAGTTAAGAACAAATTCTTATTTATAATGACAGCCTACCCCGGCCAAACCCGGACGACACTGGGCCAATTGTGCGTCGCCCTATGGTACTCCCAATCACAGCCGGATGTGATACAGCCTGGATGGTGGGTGGGGGGTGGAGGGGGGGCTGATAGTGAAGGACCTGGGGCACATCCTTACTGTCCTGAAGTATCAGCCAGACCGATACAGAAGACTCCCTGTGGTCGCCACATGCCTCAGCAGGGAGGAATACACGTGCCAGTGGAAGGAGAGGGGTGAGAAGGCAGAGGAAAAGAGGGTAGGGGATGCCCTCAGAACACAGAGGGCACATGAGAGGGATGCCATGGATGAGACCATCAACGCCATCGCCTCTGCTGGACCCCCCGCTGGAACCACTCCTCACAGCTGCATCACCACTGCCAGTGCCTCCCAGTGTGCAACTCCTGCAGGAGCCTCCGGAGCCCACAGCTGCAGAAAAAGGCCACGTGCCTGCTCTCTCGGCCACACTATCGTCAGCCCCTCAACCCCACCACTACAAACACCAGCTCCTCCAAGTCATCGTCAGTGTTTTCGTCTACCACCACCACAATGCACATATCACCCCCCTGTCTGTCACCACCAAAGCGACCTCCTCTGGACCAACCGCCTACTCCTTCTACCCTGGTAACATCACCACAGCAGCCTCGTGTGGTGTTCCTGCCCCCAGAAATTTGAATACAGCCACCTCCACAGGTAAACACATGTTAAAGTATGAAAAAGATTACTGTTTGTTATGTGTTTTATAGAACTGCAATGTGAAGCTGGATTTGAAGCTGGCTTTTATTATGATTTCTGTGATAATATAGGGATGGAGGTTGAGATGTAATTATTTGTTTTGTTTGTTTTCATATGCAATTATTTCTTTGTAAAAAAAAAACATGTCTAAAATAATATATATATTTATTCAACCCATCGTGTATTTCTCCTTTACTTTCCAAGTGCATCTCTGCAACACAAACTCCAAAAGAGTTTATTGTTTTTTTCAATGCACATCACTGAAATTAAAGTTTTATTTCATTTAAATTATTCATGCTAATTTATATTTTAGTATTAAACCGTTAGCTACCAATGACTGGGGACAGTATGCCGATAATATGGGATGTATGTTTTAGCTAAACCACTTATCAAAAAGCTAATAAAAGTAGCATTTCAACTGAAATGTCAAACATTCTAATTGATAACCTGTTAGCTAACATTTTTATGACACCAAGAAATGGATGGCTTGATCACATGATTGACGGTAATATATTTCTTAAACGCTGTTGAATATGCCGATAATATGGGGTTCCACACTAGCAAGCAAGATTGTTCTTCATCACTTTCAAAGTATATTTACTTACTTGAAGAGGTTCTCCCAATCCGTTTTTTTGTGTCCAAATAATGTTTTCAGTGGTAGTAAAACGCAGCCAGCCATGTAGACAATTGGAGGACACACAGGGCAAAGTTCCAGCAGACTGACTTTGGTCTTTCATCATGCCGCCTGGCGTGGTTGCTAAGTGATTTGTGACGCAACTGTAAGCCCTACTGTATATAGACCAGTAAGAAAGAGTTCCAAACCTCTCTGCCAATAACAGCTAGTTTTCATTTTCCCCTCCCCACTCAGACCACTCCCAGACAGTCCTAGCTACATTATTGCTTGAGAAATTGCACTTAGCTAAGACAATTACAGTAAAGTACTTATTGTTACCCAGAAATTATTAGGTATTTAGATAAAAATGGCTGCATTGGACCTTTAACACCAGTTAAAGAACATCTCTCAGCATGAGTCAAGGGGACAAGTGACAGTAAATGTTAAGTGGTTTTGTCTCTCACATAGTATACAATGGTGCAAAGTGGACTGAGAGAAATTACTCTACATTGACTAGGTGCTCCAACCAAGTGTCTAGGTTCTTGAATAGTTTAAAACTGCCATTCTGAGATGTGTATGTTGGTTTATGACCTATGACTTTACACTGCCAAGACTGATTTTTATATTTATTTACAATGACGGCCTACCAAAAGGCAAAAGGCCTCCTGCGGGGATGGGAGCTGGGATTAAAAGTGAGAAAATAAAAAATACATTTAGGACAAAACACACATCAAGACAAGAGACACAACACAACACCACATAAAGAGAGACCCAAGACAACAACATAGCAAGGCAGCAACACATGACAACACAGTATGGTTGCAACACAACATGACAACAACATGGTAGTAACACGACATTGGTAGCAGCTCAAAACATGGTACAAACATTACTGGGCACAGAAAACAGCACAAAGGGCAAGAAGGTATAGACAATACATCACAAAAAGCAGCCACAGCTGTCAGTAAGAGTGTCCATGATTGAGTCTAAATGAAGAGATTGAGATAAAACTGTCCAGTTTGAGTGTTTGTTGCGGCTTGTTCCAGTCGTTAGCTGCAGCAAACTGAAAAGAGGAGCGACCCAGGGATGTGTGTGCTTTCGGGACCTTTAACAGAATGTGACTGGCAGAAAGGGTGTTGTATGTGGAGGATGAGGGCTGCAGTTGATATATCAGATAGCGGGAAGTGAGGCCTAGTGGGTCTTGCGACGGGTATACAGAGATGACCAGTTTACAGAAGAGTATAGAGTGCAGTGATGTGTCCTATAAGGAGCATTGGTGGCAAATCTGATGGCCGAATGGTAAAGAACATTTCGCCGCACGAAAGCACCCTTACCTGCCAATCTATAAATTATGTCTCCGTAATGTAGCATGGGTAGGATGGTCATCTGAATCAGGGTTAGTTTGGCAGCTGGGGTGAAAGACGAGCGATTACGATAGAGGAAACAAAGTCTAGATTTAACTTTAGCCTGCAGCTTTGATATGTGCTGAGAGAAGGACAGTGTACCGTCTAGCCATACTCCCAGGTACTTGTATGAGGTGACTACCTCAAGCTCTAAACACTCAGAGGTAGTAATCACACCTGTGGGTAGAGGGGCATTCCTCTTATCAAACCACATGACCTTTGTTTTGGAGGTGTTCAGAACAAGGTCAAGGGTAGAGAAAGTTTGTTGGACACTAAGAATGCTTTGTTGTAGAGCATTTAACCCAGAATCCTGGGATGGGCCAGCTAGGTATAAGACTGTATCATCTGCATATAAATGGATGAGAGAGCTTCCTGCTACCTGAGCTATGTTGTTGATGTAAATTGAGCAGAGCGTGGGGCCTAGGATTGATTCTTGGGGTACTCCCTTGGTGACAGGTAGTGGCTGAGACAGAAGATTTTCTTACTTTATACACTGCACTCTTTGAAAGAGGTAGTTAGCAAACTAGGCCAAAGACCCCTCAGAGACACCAATACTCCTTAGCCGGACCACAAGAATGGAATGGTCTACCGTATCAAAAGCTTTGGCCAAGTCAATAAAAAAATAGCAGCACAACATTGCTTAGGTTCAAGGGCAATGGCGACGTCATCGAGGACCTTTTAAGGTTGCAGTGACACATCCATAACCTGAGCGGAAACCAGATTGCATACCAGAGAGAATACTATAGACATCAAGAAAGCCTGTCAGTTGATTATTGATACATTTTTCCAACACTTTTGGTAAACAGGGCAAAATAGAAATAGGCCTATAACAATTAGGATAAGCTTGATCTCCCCTTTTAAATAAAGGACGAACTGCGGCTGCCTTCCAAGCAATGGGAACCTCCAGAGAAAGGAGAGACAGGTTAAAAAGGTCAGAGATAGGCTTGGTGATGATAGGGGCAGCAAACTTAAAGAAGAAAGCGTCTTATCCCTTCGGGCCCAGGTGTTTTTTGGGGGTTAAGTTTCAGGAGCTCCTTTAGCACCTCGGACTCAGTGATTGCATGCAGGGAGAAACTTTGTTGCGGGGCTGATAAAGAGACCTTTGAACGACATGCTAGCTAAACAAAAGCTACATTGCTTCTCGCTTAATCCCATACGATAACTTCTTATGAAGAACAAGAACTGTCATGACTTGTTGTGACAGTCATTTTGCATTTGGAAATAATTTGTGTATGTAGGTCTCATGACAAGGGCCAAGAGTTTTGTTTTAATGTTGTTTGCTTAATTAATTATGTTTATCTTACAAATAGTTCTCTATGAAATGAAGCAGCAGCAGTATATGGCATATGTTTGGCTGATGCAGTTTATGCACAGCAATAGTTTATGGTCCAGTGGGCATCTCTCGTGCTTTACTTTTCTGTATAACAGAAACTTTGCTCCGGTTGAAAGAAATGCAAATCAAACTTAATGATGTTGATAATAATTTGTGAATAGTAAAATGAGGAGCAAAGTAATTGTACATGACCACACAAATAGTGGCTAATTGCATAGTTAGAGCGTGTTTTTATGCATATTATAAAATCATACAGCAGTTAACTTTTAGGTTGGCTGATAAATTTAGCCAACAGATTACAAATTGAACTTCTTTTGAACTGGAAAATGGTCCTGCATTAAATATGCCATTGTCTAAATTGATAGCTCTGCCCAATTGCAGAAGCTCTGCCTCTTTAAATGTTCATGTAGTTTTTCTAACAGAAAACATTAAATGCTGTTCTGATATACATCTGACCTGTCCTGCAAATTATATTTCACACCCTAATTTGATGTAATGTTGTTAGACTCAATGAAGTCATCACGCTTCAATTAAGCTTGGTTTGCTGTGACAGCGAGGGACGTGGTTTGAAAAGTGATTTTCTTGTTATCTGGGTCATCTTAGATGTCCAAGACACCCATTGACAATCAATTACATGTTGGCTTTAGTGAAATATGTATTAGAGGAGCACTTCACACTTATTTCCACAATATCACAATCACATGTATAGGCTTTTAAAACACTAATTAACATCATACTGTACATTCAAAACAACTTCTATTCAGACTTAAAGGGCATCAACAGGTGGAGTTTAACCAATTCCACAGCCAATACAGACACAGAGCAACTAACAAATAGCCCTGATGTCACTCAGTGGCTCATCAGCCTCTTTAGAGTTGCCCTCTCTGACACCCCCATTTAGATACAAGTCCAATTTACAATTTACTGCGGAGCCACAGTCGCCAAGTCATTTAGCTGTCAACCAGGAGCGACGGGAGATATGTCCTATATCCAGAGGCCAATATTCACGAAGGCTCTTCCTTGTTGTGCTGTAGACACACAGAGAAATGAGGGGGGGGGGGGGGGGGGCAGAGAGTGAAGAGAGAGAGGATAGGTAAGAGAGAGATAGAAGGGGGCTGTAGATCATGTTAAACATCCTAATCAGTGTCCAGCAGGCCGTCCAACACAAGCGTTGTTACCAATTATGGGAGGGGAGGTCTGCCAGCGAGTGCCTCCATGGGTGGGAATTTTGCTGTGTGTTTATGTTGTTTACAAAACACTGTCTCAGGGTCATGAAGCCGTAGATATTTAATGTTTTATGTATGGCAACAAAACAGGGGAGTTGTGTTGTATTAAATGTTAGCGTTGAATTGCTTTCTTTTTATTCAACCTTCAAACCCTTGTTTGTTGGAGAAGAATAAAATAGTCAATTTTAATTTGTAATTATGTGTTTTTAAGTGATGACTGTACTGTATGTTCTTGGAGATTTATAATCTGTGCTCAAACCAGTAACCCCTTTTCCGTTCGGTCAAGGTCCCTGTATGAATAAAGAACTCATCATTGATTGCTCTGCTCAGGAACAATGCTAATGGTTTTATCGACTTTTATTCCTCACACCCAAAGCTTGCTTTATTACAATTCCACCGTGCTTTTTATTGAAACTGCAAGGCTGACCATCTAATGTTTTCTGCACCACTATGCTGCATCAAAGTGTCATTCATCTCTTAGAAAGAGATGTTTTAGGCTTTGAATGCATTTCACAAATTTTCTGTTTGATTACATACTTCTAGTATAGCACTTCTTTACGTTGTTCTTTTCAAATCAAATCCAAGTATATTAGTCACGTGCGCCGAATACAACAGGTGTAGTAGACCTTATGGTGAAAGGCTTACTTACAGGCTATAACCAATAGTGCAACAGTTATTAGGTGAACAATAGGTAAGTAAATAAATAAAAAGAGCAAAAAGACAGTGAAAAACAGTAGCGAGGCTATAAAAGTAGCGAGGCTACATACAGACACCGGTTAGTCAGGCTGATTGAGGTAGCATGTACATGTAGATATGGTTAAATCGACTATGCATATATGATGAACAGAGAGTAGCAGTAGTGTGAAGAGGGGTTGGCAGGTGGTGGGAGACAATGCAGATAGCCCGGTTAGCCAATGTGCGGGAGCAATGGTTGGTCGGCACAATTGAGGTAGTATGTACACATGTACATGAATGTATAGTTAAAGTGACTGTGTATATATGATCAACAGAGAATGGCAGCAGCGTAAGAGAGGGGTTGGGGGAGGAGCACACCATGCAAATAGTTTGGATTTGATTACCTGTTCAGGAGTCTTATGGCTTGGGGGTAAAAACTGTTGGGAAGCCATTTTGTCCTAGACCTGGCACTCCGGTACCGCTTGTCATGTGGTAGTAGAGAGAACAGTCTATGACTGGGGTGGCTGGGGTCTTTGACAATTTTTAGGGTCTTTGCCTGGTGTAGAGGTCCTGGATGGCAGGCAGCTTAGCCCCAGTGATGTACTTGGTTGTACGCACTACCCTCTGTAATGCCTTGCGGTCGGAGGCTGAGCAATTGCCGTACCAGGCAGTGATGCAACCATGCTCTCGATGTTGCAGCTGTAGAACCTTTTGAGGATATGAGGAAACATGACAAATCTTTGTTGTGCCCTCTTCACGGCTGTTTTGGTGTGTTTGGACCATTCTAGTTTGTTGTTGATGTGGACATCAAGGAACTTGAAGCTCTCAATCTGCTCCACTACATCCCCGTCGATGAGAATGGGGGCGTACTCGGTCCTCCTTTTCCTGTAGTCCACAATCATCTCCTTAGTCTTGGTTACGTTGAGGGATAGGTTGTTATTTTGGCACCACCCGACCAGGTCTTTGACCTCCTCCCTACAGGCTGTCTCTTCGTTGTCTGTGATCAGGCCTACCACTGTTGTGTCATCTGCATACTTAATGATGTGTTGGAGTCGTGCCTGGCCATGAAGTCGTGGGTGAACAGGGAGTACAGAGGGGACTGAGCACTCACCACTGGGGGGCTCCAGTGTTGAGGATCATCGTGGCAGATGTGTTGCTACCTACCCTCACCACCTGGGGGTGGCTCGTCAGGAAGCCCAGGATCCAGTTGCAGAGGGATGTGTTTAGTCCCAGGATCCTTAGCTGAGTGATGAGCTTTGAGGGTACTATGGTGTTGAACACTGAGCTGTAGTCAATGAATAGCATTCTCAAATAAGTGTTCCTTTTGTCCAGGTGGGAAAGGGCAGTGTGGAGTTTAATAGATATTGCATCATCTGTGGATCGGTTTGGCAGTATGCAAATTGGAGTAGGTTTCTGGGATAATGGTGTTGATGTGAGCCATTACCAGCCTTTCAAAGCACTTCATGGCTACATGACATGAGTGCTACGCGTCTGTAGTCATTTAGGCAGGTTACCTTTGTGTTCTTGGGCACAGGAACTATGGTGGTCTGCTTGAAACATGTTGGTATTACAGACTCATTCAGGGACATGTTGAAAATGTCAGTAAAGACACCTGCCAGTTGGTCAGCACATGCCCAGAGCACACGTCCTGGTAATCCGTCTGGCCACGCAGTCTTGTGTATGTTGACCTGTTTAAAGATCTTACTCATGTCAGCTAAGGACAGCGTGATCACACAGTCGTCCGGAACAGCTGATGCTCTCATGCATGCCTCAGTGTTGTTTGCCTCGAAGCAAGCATAGAAGTGATTTAGCTCGTCTGGTAGGCTCGTGTCACTGGGCAGCTCGCGGTTGTGCTTCCCTTTGTAGTCTGTAATAGTTTGTAAGCCCTGCCACACTGCTTCACAGTGGCACGATGGTGATATATCAGGAATATCAAATGATCACTTCTTTTTTACCTAGTTTTTATTTGTTTTGTCATTTTTGTTGGGGGTTTTACAGGTACAATAACAATTTCAATTGATATAATCAATCAATTTCAATTTATATAACGTGCGCATGGGCTGCCACTCAAAAGAAAAACAAAAGTAAGAAATGCATATAGAGAAATTATTATATTGATCATAACGGATTTTGTAATAGTAAAATTGGTATGTAAAGAATAATAAACAAAAAGAGGTGGGCATCCCAACTTCCCATCAATTTTATCCGGGATCGCTTACCTTGAAAATACTGTACATTTGTAAATCGCATTGTTGATTTTATTCCAATAGTCAAAAGTGGGACTACAGAAATATATCCATGGAAATTATTTTGACAATAGATATTCTGCCAGTTAAAGCAATTGAGATATTTGTCTATCTACTGAGGTTGGATTTAATTTATGCCAACGATTTTATCTAAGGAAGGAAATATATCTATTCCCAAAAAGCATTTGGAAAGGATTGGGATAAACTTTCTAGATAAAGATATCGTCAGCTTATAATGAGATGAAGTAATCCATAGAATTTAGTGATATTGGTGTGATTTGTTGTAATTTCTTTTGAATGCCTGAGCCAGAGGCTCCATAGACAATAAAAATAGCAGAGGTGAGATGGAATCACCTCAACCTGGACTCAGGGGTAGACGTAACATAGTAATAGTAAACCCGGGACACTTCAAATAGTATTAAATGATATGTTTCATATGGTATGTATTTATTTGTTGATGTCCATCATCCATTTCTTATAATATGGAGTTATGGTTAGGGGTTAAGGTTAAAGTTAGGAGTTAGGTTAAGGGTAGGGTTAGCTAAAATGCTAAGTAGTTGCAAAGTATCTAAAACGTAGTAAGTTGTTGCAAAGTTGCTAAATAGCTCAAATGCTAAAGTTGTCCGTGATGAGATTCTAACACTCAACCATTGGGTTGCTAGACGTTTGCGTTATACACCCACCCATCCACCCTAAAAGTAACCTACTGTCTTATGTAACCATACAAATGGTAACATATCATACTAATGTTAGTGTCCCGGATTTACTTTTAATCAAATCAACCTTTATTTGTCACATGCACTGAATGCAGACCTTACCGTGAAATGCTTACTTACAAGCCCTTAACCAACGATGCAGTTCATGAAAGAGTTTAGAAAATATTTACCAAATAAACTAAAGTAAAAAAAAACAATAATAAAATAACAATAACGAGGCTATACCGTGTCAATGTGCATGGGGATACAGGTTAGTCAACGTCATTTGTACATGTAGGTAGGGGTGAAGTGACTATGCATAGATAATAAACAGCGAGTAGCAGCAGTGTAAAAAACAAAGTTGGGGGGTGGGTCAAAATAAATAATTCGGTGGCCATTTGATTCATTGTTCAGCAGTCTTATGGCTTCGGGGTAGAAGCTGTTAAGGAGCCTTTTGGTCCTAGACTTGGTGCTCCGGTACCACTTGCCATGCGGTAGCAGAGAATACAGTCTATGACTTGGGTGACTGTGTTTTATGTCTAGTCTATGAGACTAGGCTGATCACCTTGCCTGCTACTTTTATTTATTCTGAAGGGAACAGAGCAGGTATTGCCTGTTATTACTATGGCTGAGGGATTGGCATATAGTATTTTAATCATATTAATGAATTTGGAGCCAAGTCCCATATGTTCCAAAATGAATCCCACATGTTCCAAAGATATGACAATTCTTTCAAAAGCATTTTCTGCGTTAAGAGATAGATCTCCTAAGGAGCTTTGGTTTCTGATAAGGCATGTAAGATATGTAATAGTCTTCAGAGGTTATCTGAGGATAATACATTTTGAGATGGGACTATATCATTTTTGAAAATTGTTATTTGTTTTTACCAAAGATAGGGGCGATAGTGAGAACACTGGGTGGCATCCTTGCGTTGATTACCTTAGAAGTAATGGTTGAGTCTAACTTGATGGGTGGCAAATTATGTTCTCCATCTTATCAATAGATTTAGTTCTGTCTTGACTTTGGCGAGAGTAGTCGTTACCTGGTCTGACATTTTTTTTGGAGAACGCTCTAAAGTTGTTAACAACTTTTCACAAATCTTCTTTAATTGTGATTTATTCATCCTAGATGCAAAATGCATTGTTTTAAATAAAACCTTTAACGGCATCAAATAAGATCAGAGGATCATTGACTGAATTTTTGTTAATCATTATGAATGAATTATTTTCTGTTTCAAATTGTTCACATAAAGTAAGATTTTGTAGAAAGGGATCATTAAAGTGCCATCTTGTGGCTATTAAGAGATTCTGAAATGTGTATCTGGCAGTAGTAAACATAATGATCATATGTAGATAATAGTACAAAATTGATTCGCTATAATTTTTTGTGCCTGTTTGAATAGAAAGTGTACTCTTTTTTATGAGCTTCCCAGGCATCAATGAGGTTGTAATCAGAGAGTATGTGTTGGAGAGCCTTGGTGTAATGCAGTGCGGGCTGATGGCAGGGAAGTCAGGCTCAGGAGAATGAACTTGGTAAAAACGGAGCTGTTTAATTGATAAACATTCAAAAAAACTCAGAAAACCAAAGTATACAAAAATAACATAATAGGGTGCAAAAACCCATCGCAGACCAGAACAAATGACACACAACAAACAATCTCTGACAAGGACATGAGGGGAAATAGAGGGTTAAATACACAACATGTAACGAATGGGATTGGAACCAGGTGTGTAGGAAAACAAGACAAAACCAATGGAAAATAAAAAAATGGATCAATGACGGCTAGAAGGTCGGTGAACGTCGACCGCCTAACACCACCCGAACAAGGAGAGGGACCGACTTCGGCGGTCGTGACAGTACCCCCCCCCCCCCCCCCCCCCCCCCCCCTCCCGTCCGTCCGTCCGCACCCACTTTCTCTGGCGCAGCACGGCGTATTGAAGGTGGACATGAGCGCAGCGTCCCATGTCTCCTCCGCGCGCCGGAACCAGTTGTCCACTGCAGGAGCCTCGGTCTGATTCTGATGCCAAGGAGCCAGAACTGGCTGATACCCCAATACACACTGGAAGGGGGTTAGGTTTGTGGAGGAGTGGCGGATCGAGTTCTGGGCCATCTCTGCCCAGAGCATGAACGCTGCCCACTGCCCCGGCCGGTCCTGGCAATAGTACCTCAAACCTACCCACATCCTGGTTTACCCTCTCTACCTGCCCGTTACTCTCGGGGTGAAAACCTGAGGTAAGGCTTACCGAGACGCCCAGACATTCCAAGAACGCCTTCCAGACCCTTGAGGTGAACTGGGGACCTCGATCAGACACTATATATATTAAGGCACCCCGTAGTGCCGGAAGACGTGTGTAAACAAGGCCTCCGCAGTCTGTAGGGCCGTAGGGAGACCGGGCAGAGGGAGGGGACGGCAGGACTTAGAAAAACGATCCACAACGACCAGGATAGTGGTGTTTCCCTATGAAGGAGGAAGATCAGTTATGAAATACACAGACAGGTGTGACCATGGCCGTTGTGGAACGGGTAAGGATTGTAACTTACCTCTGGGCAGGTGTGTAAGAGCCTTGCACTGAGCAGGAGGTAACATTAACCCTCACGTCCTTAGCTAAAGTGGGCCACCAGTACTTCTCACTAAGACAGCGCACCATCCGACCGATACCAGGATGACCAGATGGGCCCAATAGACGTATGGGCCCAATAGATTAGCCGGTTGTGGACAGTAGACAGAATGTACATACGCCCAGCTGGACACTGAAGGGGAGCGGGCTCTGTACGCAACGCCTGCTCAATGTCTGCGTCTAGCTCCCACACTACCGGTGCCACCAGGCAAGAGGCTGGGAATGTGGGGGTGGGATCCATGGGCCGCTCCTCTGTGTCATACAGCCGGGACAATGTGTCTGCCTTAACATTTTGAGAGCCTGGTCTGTATGAAAGGGTAAATACCAAACAGGTGAAAAACATGGTCCACCTTGCCTGGCGAGGGTTCAGTCTCCTCGCCGCCCGGATGTCCTCCAGATTACAGTGGTCAGTCCAGAGGAGAAAAGGGTGTTTAGCCCCCTCAAGCCAATGTCTCCACGCCTTCAAGGCCTTGACGACAGTCAACAGCTCCCGGTCCCCCACATCATAGTTTCGCTCCGCCGGGCTAAGCTTCTTCGAGAAGGCGGCACAGGGGCGGAGCGTCGGTGGCGTACCCAAGCGCTGAGAGAGCACCGCTCCTATCCCAGCCTCGGATGCGTCCACCTCCACTATGAACGCCAAGGAGGGATCCGGATGGGCCAGCACGGGAGCAGAGGTAAACAGAGCCCTCAGGTGACTAAAAGCCCTGTCCGCCTCAGCCGACCACTGCAAGCGCACCGGGCCCCCCTTCAGCAGTGAGGTAATTGGAGTGGTAAGGCAATAAATAGGCCATAGTAGCGAAATATTTACCATTTAGCAAATGAACACTGAGGTGATAGATGTGCAGATGATGATGTGCAAGTAGAATTACTGATGTGCAAAAAAGTAAATAAAAACAATATGGGGATGAGGTGGGCAGATTGGATGGGCTATTTACAGATGGGCTGTGTACAGCTGCAGCGATCGGTAAGCTGCTCAGATAGCTGATGTTAAAAGTTAGAAAGGGAGATAAGTCTCCAACTTCAGCAATTTTTGAAATTCGTTCCAGTCATTGGCAGCAGAGAACTGGAAGGAAAGGCGGCCAAAGGAGGTGTTGGCTTTGGGGGCGACCAGTGAGATATACCTGCTGGAGCGTGTGCTACGGGTAGGTGTAATCATGACCAGTGAGCTGAGATAAAGCCTAAGTATTTGTAGTTGTCCACATATTCTAAGTCAGAACCGTCCAGAGTAGAGATGCTAGTCGGGTGGGCAGGTAGCGATCGGTTGAAAAGCATGCATTTAGTTTTACTAGCATTTAAGAGGCAGTTGGAGGCCACGGAAGGAGTGTTGTATGGCGTTGAAGCTGATTTGGAGGTTTGTTAACAGTGTCCAAAGAAGGGCCAAATGTATACAGAATGGTGTCGTCTGCATAGAGGTGGATCAGGGAATCACCCACAGCAAGAGCGACATCGTTGATATATACAGAAAAAAGAAGGCCCGAGAATTGAACCCTGTGGTACCCCCATAGAGACTGCCAGAGGTCCGGACAACAGGCTCTCCGATTTGACACACTGAACTTTATCTGAGAAGTAGTTGGTGAACCAGGCGAGGCAGTCAATTGAGAAATCAAGGCTGTTGAGTCTGCCGATAAGAATACGGTGATTGACTGAGTCGAAAGCCTTGGCCAGGTCGATAAAGACAGCTGGTCAGGTCGATAAAGACAATAACACAGTACTGTCTTTAATCGATGACAGTTATGATATCGTTTAATACCTTGAGTGTGACTGAGGTGCACCCGTGACCAGCTCGGAAACAGACTGCACAGAGAAGGGGATTCGAAAGTGGGATTCGAAATTATCAGTGATCTGTTTATTAACTTGGCTTTCGAAGATTTTAGAAAGGCAGGGCAGGATGGATATAGGTCTGTAACAGTTTGGGTCTAGAGTGTCAGCCCCTTTGAAGAGGGGGATGACTGCAGCAGCTTTCCAATCTTAGGGATCTCAGACAATACAAAAGAGGTTGAACAGACTGGCAATAGGGGTTGCAACAATGGCGGCGGATAATTTTAGAAAGAGAGGGTCCAGATTGTCTAGCCCAGCTGATTTGTACGGGTCCAGGTTTTGCAGCTCTTTCAGAACATATATAATCTGGATTTGTGAAGGAGAAGCTGGGGAGGCTTGGGCAAGTAGCTGCGGGAGGTGCGGAGCTGTTGGCCTGGGTTGGGGTAGCCATGAGGAAAGCATGGCCAGCCGTAGAGAAATGCTTATTGAAATTCTCCCTTATCGTGGATTTATCAGTGGTGACAGCGTTTCCTAGCCTCAGTGCAGTGGGCAGCTGGGAGGATGTGCTCTCATTCTCCATGGACTTTACAGTGTCCCAAAACCTTTTGGAGTTAGAGCTACAGGATGCAAATTTCTGTTTGAAAAAGCTAGCCTTTGCTTTCCTGACTGACTGCGTGTATTGGTTCCTGACCTCCCTGAAAAGGAGGGGACTATTCAATGCGGGGACTATTCAATGCTAGTGCAGTCTGCCACAGGATGTTTTAGTGCTGGTATAGGGCAGTCAGGTCTGGAGTGAAGCAAGGGCGATATCTGTTCTTAGTTCTATATTTTTTGAAAGGGGCATGCTTATTTAAGATGGTGAGGAAATTCCTTTTAAAGAACTACCAGGCATCCTCTACCGACGGGAGGAGGTCAATATCCTTCCAGGATACCTTGGCCAGGTCGATTAGAAAGGCCTGCTCGCAGAAGTGCTTTAGGGAGCGCTTGACAGGGATGAGGGGTGGTCGTTTGACCGCGGATCCATAACGATGCAGGCAATGAGACAGTGATTGCTGAGATCCTGATTGAAAACAGCAGATGTGTATTTGGAGGGCAAGTTGGTCAGGATAATATCTATGAGGGTGCCCATGTTTACAGAGTTAGGGTTGTACCTGGTGGGTTACTTAATAATTTGTGTGAGATTGAGGGCATCTAGCTTAGATTGTAGGATTGCTGGGGTGTTAAGCATACCCCAGTTTAGGTCACCTAACTTAACGAACTCTGAAGATAGATGGGGGGCAATCAAATTCACATATGGTGTCCAGGGCACAGCTGGGAGCTGAGGGGGGTCTATAACAGGCGGCAACAGTGAGACTTGTTTCTGGGGACATTTTTTAAATTAGAAACTCGAACTGTTTGGGTATAGACCTGGAAAGTATAGAACCTGGTAAGTACAGAACTTTGCAGGCTCTCTCTGCAGTAGATTGCGACTCCTTCCCCTTTGGCAGTTCTACCTTGATGGAAATTGTTGTAGTTGGGGATGGAAATCTCAGAATTTTTGGTGGCCTTCCTAAACCAGGATTCAGACACAGCAAGGACTTCAGGGTTGGCGGAGTGTGCTAAAGCAGTGAGTAAAACAAACTTAGGGAGGAGGCTTCTGATGTTAACGTGCATAAAACCAAGGCTTTTATAATTCCAGAAGTCAACAAATGAGAGCACCTGGGGACACGCAGGGCTGGGTTAACCTCCACATCACCCGAGGAACAGAGTAGGATGAGGGTACGGCTAAAGGCTATCAAAGCTGGCCGTCTGGTGCGTTGGGGACAGAGAATGAAAGGAGCAGATTTCTGGGCATGGTAGGATAGATTCAGGGCATAATGAACAGGGGTATAGTAGGGTGTGGGTACAGTGAAGGTAAACCTAGGCATTGAGTGACAACAAGAGAGGTTGTATCTCTGGACGCACTGGTTTAGCTGGGTGAGGTCACCGCATGTGTGGGAGGTGGGACAAAAAAGCTATCTGAGGCATGCTGAGTGGGACTAGGGGCTCCGCAGTAAACTAAAACAATGATAACTATCCTAAACAACAGCATACAAGGCCTATTGGCATTAGAGAGGAGACAAAGCGAGGCATAAAGCAATTACAGGTGTTCATTGGGAGAGCTAGCTAAGACAACAACGAGTAAGACAACAACAGCTAATCAGCTAAGAAAACAGGTGAAATGGTGATGAATGGGCAGAGAGGGTCAGTTTTAACTACACGCAGGGGCCGACATATAAACAAAAATAAACCAAATGGAGTACCGTGATTAATGAACAGTCCAGCAGGCATCAGCTATGTAGCCAAGTGATAATTGGGTCCAGTGAACAGCAATATAATGAAACTGGGTAGTTGTTACTACGCTAGCAAGCGGAAGACACGGCGTTAAAAAAGGGAGTTAGCAGGCCAGGGCTAGTGGAAGCATCTGCTCTGACGTCCGGCAAAGGACGGTTGAGGGCACAAAGGATGGAATTACGTCGGCAGACCAGTCATCATGGCTCTGTATCAACAAAGGGTCCAGGCCAGTTGGCAAAAGAGGTATTGTTGCTGGAGTAATTTATTAGCCGGGAGATGCGCATGGCTCGCGGCTATCTGGTGCTAGTTTCGGGACAAGGGCATTAGCTACTCTAGCCACTCAGTAGCAGCTAGCTAGCAGCGATGATCCAATGCAAAGGTCCAGAGCTTACGGAAAGAATCCGGTGGAGTAGTGGATTCTAGTCGTGTTAGTGAAGAGTCCGGGAGGCATCAGCTGTGTAGCCGAGTGATCACTGAGCAGGCCGGGAGGTGTGCCTGCCTCAAAGCTAGCTTCGGGGCTGGGCCACTCTGTGGCAGCTAGCTAGCTGTGATGATCAGGGGTAATGGTCCAGGGCTTACGGCAGGAATCCGGTGTTGTATTGGAGAAAACAGTCCGATACTGGCAGGCTGGCAAATGTTATCCAGGCTAAAAGCGGCTGGTGTCTGTGCAAATGGTAAAGGCCGCTAGCAGTGGCAAACAATGACTAAATATCTAGTAGCTAATTAGCTGGTTAGCTTCTGATGGCTAGCTTCCGATGGAGATTCTGGCTATATAAGGTCCAAAAATAGCAGATCCGTTGTACGAGATCTTCAGTTTCTTGGCAATTTCTCGCATGGAATAGCCTTCATTTCTCAGAACAAGAATAGACTGACGAGTTTAAGAAGAAAGTTCTTTGTTTCTGGCCATTTTGAGCCTGAAACTTGGATTAGATAACACAATGTGCCATTGGAACACAGAAGTGTTGGTTTCTGATAATGGGCCTGTGTACGCCTGTGTAGATATTCCATTAAAAAGACAGCGTTTCCAGCTACAATAGTCATTTACAACATTAACAATGTATACACTGTATTTCTGATCAATTTGATGTTATTTTAATGGACAAAAAAAGTGTTTTTCTTTCAAAAACAAGGATATTTCTAAGTGACCCCAAATTTTTGAACGGCAGTGTACCTAGCCTCTATCATAGACACCAGAAGGCAGCTAGACTAGCCATATCAGTACTAGTGCCACACTACTTTTGGCTTAGTTTGCACTCAGACCCATTCAAATCAAAGTACTATTTAGCACCAAGGACTTTACCCTCAGCAGTCTGGTGTCAACAAACATCTCATATGCTGAGATGCTCTTTGACAGGCTAATGGAAGATGGGCTTCTGGGCTGAACAGCTTTGAGGAATACACAGGCTCCACTCTCTGCTGACTGTTCTGTATGTTTGTGTGTGCGTGCGTATGTGCGTGAATGTGCATGCAAGGCTCCAAAGGCCTGAGCAGCCAAGTGACAAACAGAGATATCTAATCCAAACAAGGGTTGGTTTAACAGATCAATTAGCAACACAAATTAAGCACTGACACACACACAGATAGATCAGACAGCATCAGGGACGATGCTGTATGCAGTAAGGGCAGAATGCTGTGTCATGCGTGCATTAACTGATCAGAACAGGATTCAAGGAAAGGCCAGGAATTAGCTTACTCACTAACACTTATTAGCCAACATCTCACCCACAGCAGCACATAACACACTATTTTTTATATTTGCTTTTGACATTTAAATTTGAGTCATTCAGCAGATGCGCTTATCCAGAGCGACTTACAGGAGCAATTGGGGTTAAGTGCCTTGCTCAAGGGCACATCAACATGTTTCACCTAGTCAGCTCTGTGATTCAAACCAGTGACCTTTTGGTTACTGGACCAATGCACTTAACCACTAGGCTACCTATATTTAAAGGGAAAAGTTGATGTGACCCACAAAACTACAACAGCATCCCTATTCATCTTAATAGTATCGAATTTATGTCATAGAGATAAAATATACTTGAATATAAAAGATATCAGCTAGCTGTGACACTAGTTGTGTGTGTCTGTCCCCGGATGATTTTCAACTGGTGGGTTGTGTTGATGGAGTTAACCAGTAGGGGGCAGAGTCTGATTGGGAAAGTTTGGTCAAACACTCCTCAAACTTTTCTATGCCTGCACAGAGGTCCTCCTTAACCGAATAACATCAATCAGGTTTATGATGAAACACATGCATGTGAGACAATGTGGAAGCAAAGCTGCTGTAGCAAAGCTGCTGTAACAAAGCTGCTGTAACAAAGCAAGTATTTTAGTTTTTACCCCCCATTGTCCCACTTAATATGTACAGATTTTCTTTACATTTACCTGGAATGAAAATGCTACTCTCTATTCCGTACACGGCCTGTGCTACTCCTTGAAATACATTTCTTGTCACAATACCTTGTACAGTGGGGAATAAAGACTATAGAGTAACTTAAAATTATGAAATGTTTTTGATACATACAGTATGAGCTGTCAGGACAAATGAAAAATGACTGCAGACAGTCAATGAAACAAAACAATTGTTCCCATTGAAAGATGACTTTGAATGGTTTCCTACAGTAAGAGAAAGGATGAGGAATGGCGATGGTGCCTGTGACTTTAGGATGAAAGGAACTATAAATCAAGCATACAAGGTTTTTGGAAATGCTGTGACAATAGCTCATAACAGAAACAAATTCCTTCCCTTGGTTCCTCTGGAGGAATGTGGAAGTGGTAACATGCCACCCACTAATTGACGATTTGAGATCTAAAAGGATTACTGCAAGTCCTAACACAAGGATATCTGAAGAATGTTGGTTGTGATGCTTTCAGTTTTTGCATCTGCATTCCATGGGGAACAATATAACTGTTAAACCTTGATCTTTGAATGTGTTGATATACTTCTCTAATAGCATGTTAATGATCTTCCAATTCCAACAAATACAGATAGATTGCCTTTTACTGTTGTTCAAGGTCCCATTTTTTGTGCAATCTGACAATCCAAACATACAAATGATTTAATCCTAACTACCAAAATGGAAGCAACACCAACATAAAGTGCCTTAAAAGGGCAGTGGTCCACCACGAGTGGGCCAACAGCTTAAATACACCTTGGCATAGCTTCTACTGGTGTCTGAACTCTATTGGAGGGATGTATCACCATATTTTCCTGCTCATCATAACATTTGGTGACCACACAAGTCCTGTGGATGGGGGCATTGTCATCCTATGGGGGCAGAGCAATGGTAGTCAAAATAATGGCCAGAATAATGGCCTGCCCAGCATTATTATACACGACCCTAACCATGTGATTTTAATTGCTTAATTAACTAAGGAACCAAACCTGTGTGGAAGAACCTGCTTTCAATATACTTTGTATCCCTCATTTACTCAAGTGTTTCCATTATATTGGCAGTTACCTATATGTGTCCAACGATAACTGCTTGGGCTATAGGTCAATGGCAAAGTATGCCTACCACTAGCTGACCTGTAAAAGTAATGATATCTGTTCATGTGAAGGACGATAACCAATCAAAAGGTAACTTTTCTACGTTTATGGCAATACAGCCAAAATACTTCAGACTGAGCTTCTTAAAGGACAAATTGTGGTCAAAACCTTTGTTTTGATAAGCACTTTAATACCTACAGTATGATAAGGTAGTGTCCCACTTTAGAGGGACACAGAGTGGCTGTTGACAGTAAATCAGCATGACTTTAAGCATGGATTGTTACTGTCCATGGGAAACTAGTCCCAGGAGCCTAACACGCAGGCACTGTACGCACACACAAACGCGCACATACAGTGGGGCAAAAAAGTATTTAGCCACCAATTGTGCAAGTTCTCCCACTTAAAAAGATGAGAGAGGCCTGCAATTTTCATCACAGGTACACTTCAAAAAATCCAGAAAATCACATTGTAGGATTTTTTATGAATATATTTGCAAATTATGGTGGAAAATAAGTATTTGGTCACCTACAAACAAGCAAGATTTCTGACTCTCACAGACCTGTAACTTCTTCTTTAAGAGGCTCCTCTGTCCTCCACTCCTTACCTGTATTAATGGCACCTGTTTGAACTTGTTATCAGTATAAAAGACACCTGTCCACAACCTCAAACAGTCACACTCCAAACTCCACAATGGCCAAGACCAAAGAGCTGTCAAAGGACACCAGAAACAACATTTTAGACCTGCACCAGGCTGGGAAGACTGAATCTGCAATAGGTAAGCAGCTTGGTTTGAAGAAATCAACTGTGGGAGCAATTATTAGGAAATGGAAGACATACAAGACCACTGATAATCTCCCTCGATCTGGGGCTCCACGCAAGATCTCACCCCATGGGGTCAAAATGATCACAAGAACGGTGAGCAAAAATTACAGAACCACACGGGGGGACCTAGTGAATGACCTGCAGAGAGCTGGGACCAAAGTAACAAAGCCTACCATCAGTAACACACTACGCCGCCAAGGACTCAAATCCAGCAGTGCCAGACGTGTCCCCCTGCTTAAGCCAGGACATGTCCAGGCCCGTCTGAAGTTTGCTAGAGAGCATTTGGATGATCCAGAAGAAGATTGAGAGAATGTCATATGGTCAGATTAAACCAAAATATAACTTTTTGGTAAAAACTCAACTCGTCGTGTTTGGAGGACAAAGAATGCTGAGTTGCATCCAAAGAACACCATATCTACTGTGAATCATGGGGGTGGAAACATCATGCTTTGGGGCTGTTTTTCTGCAAAGGGACCAGGACGACTGATCCGTGTAAAGGAAAGAATGAATGTAGCGTGAGATTTTGAGTGAAAACCTCCTTCCATCAGCAAGGGCATTGAAGATGAAACATGGCTGGGTCTTTCAGCATGACAATGATCCCAAACACACCGCCCAGGCAACGAAGGAGTGGCTTCGTAAGAAGCCTTTCAAAGTCCAAGAGTGGCCTAGCCAGTCTCCAGATCTCAACCCCATAGAAAATCTTTGGAGGGATTTGAAAGTCCGTGTTGCCCAGCAACAGCCCCAAAACATCACTGCTCTAGAGGAGATCTGCATGGAGGAATGGGCCAAAATACCAGCAACAGTGTGTGAAAACCTTGTGAAGACTTACAGAAAACGTTTGACCTCTGTCATTGCCAGCAAAGGGTATATAACAAAGTATTGAGATAAACTTTTGTTATTGACAGAATACTTATTTTCCACCATAATTTGCAAATAAATTCATTACAAATCCTACAATGTGATTTTCTGGATTTTTTTTCTCATTTTGTCGATCATAGTTGAAGTGTACCTATGATGAAAATTACAGGCCTCTCATCTTTTTAAGTGGGAGAACTTGCACAATTGGTGGCTGACTAAATACTTTTTTGCCCCACTGTATTCACAGACACACATACACAACCGTTGGCTGGCTGAGATCAAATAATGGAAAAGCTTGGAGGATTTTTCATAAACAAACATGAAGACTTAGCTGGCATCCAGACAGTTAAGATGTGTCCTCCTTTCAAGTGGTGACTCAAGGACTAGGACAGCTCTGCTGTCGAACTAATGCATCGCTTTGGGACACAGAAAATAATAAATAAAATCCAACTCCATCCAAGCTTATTGGTCACGTACACAGTTTTGCAGATGTTATTGCAGGTGCAGCGGAAGGAAAGATGGCACTGTACTCGATGGCCGCTATTTTGCGAGCTCCGACCCAATTTTGCTATCTTGTGATTCTTTTGGCGTTTATCTTTACTTTATTTTCACTAAATGTATGAACTCATTTAATTTAACTGATGAGAACTTTAGAAAGTTCAGTTACCTCAATTCCGGCTTCAAATTCAACTAATCTGCCCTGGGCTCTTTCTGTAATTCCAACACAGTTTTCGATGTATGCAAGAGGAAACGTCGGAGTTAGAGGCAGGAGAGGGAAAACTGACCACCTCTTCTCTCCATTATATTATATATACAGTGCCTTGCGAAAGTATTCGGCCCCCTTGAACTTTGCGACCTTTTGCCACATTTCCGGCTTCAAACATAAAGATATAAAACTGTATTTTTTGTGAAGAATCAACAACAAGTGGGACACAATCATGAAGTGGAACGACATTTATTGGATTTTTCAAACATTTTTAACAAATCAAAAACTGAAAAATTGGGCGTGCAAAATTATTCAGCCCCCTTAAGTTAATACTTTGTAGCGCCACCTTTTGCTGCGATTACAGCTGTAAGTCGCTTGGGGTATGTCTCTATCAGTTTTGCACATCGAGAGACTGAAATATTTTCCCATTCCTCCTTGCAAAACAGCTCGAGCTCAGTGAGGTTGGATGGAGAGCATTTGTGAACAGCAGTTTTCAGTTCTTTCCACAGATTCTCGATTGGATTCAGGTCTTGACTTTGACTTGGCCATTCTAACCTGGATATGTTTATTTTTTAACCATTCCATTGTAGATTTTGCTTTATGTTTTGGATCATTGTCTTGTTGGAAGACAAATCTCCGTCCCAGTCTCAGGTCTTTTGCAGACTCCATCAGGTTTTCTTCCAGACTGGTCCTGTATTTGGCTCCATCCATCTTCCCATCAATTTTAACCATCTTCCCTGTCCCTGCTGAAGAAAAGCAGGCCCAAACCATGATGCTGCCACCACCATATTTGACAGTGGGGATGGTGTGTTCAGCTGTGTTGCTTTTACGCCAAACATAACGTTTTGCATTGTTGCCAAAAAGTTCAATTTTGGTTTCATCTGACCAGAGCACCTTCTTCCACATGTTTGGTGTGTCTCCCAGGTGGCTTGTGGCAAACTTGAAACTACACTTTTTATGGATATCTTTAAGAAATGGCTTTCTTCTTGCCACTCTTCCATAAAGGCCAGATTTGTGCAATATACGACTGATTGTTGTCCTATGGACAGAGTCTCCCACCTCAGCTGTAGATCTCTGCAGTTCATCCAGAGTGATCATGGGCCTCTTGGCTGCATCTCTGATCAGTCTTCTCCTTGTATGAGCTGAAAGTTTAGAGGGACGGCCAGGTCTTGGTAGATTTGCAGTGGTCTGATACTCCTTCCATTTCAATATTATCGCTTGCACAGTGCTCCTTGGGATGTTTAAAGCTTGGGAAATCTTTTTGTATCCAAATCCAGCTTTAAACTTCTTCACAACAGTATCTCGGACCTGCCTGGTGTGTTCCTTGTTCTTCATGATGCTCTCTGCGCTTTTAACGGACCTCTGAGACTATCACAGTGCAGATGCATTTATACGGAGACTTGATTACACACAGGTGGATTGTATTTATCATCATTAGTCATTTAGGTCAACATTGGATAATTCAGAGATCCTTACTGAACTTCTGGAGAGAGTTTGCTGCACTGAAAGTAAAGGGGCTGAATAATTTTGCACGCCCAATTTTTCAGTTTGTGATTTGTTAAAAAAGTTTGAAATATCCAATAAATGTCGTTCCACTTCATGATTGTGTCCCACTTGTTGTTGATTCTTCACAAAAACATACAGTTTTATATCTTTATGTTTGAAGCCTGAAATGTGGCAAAAGGTCGCAAAGTTCAAGGGGGCCGAATACTTTCGCAAGGCACTGTACTTGATAATAAAATGGATGACCTCCGAACGTGGATTTGGAACCAACTGCAATATTATCTGCTTTTCTGAAAATGTACATCCGGCGGCTGCATTTCTGGTCACCGGCGATTTTAATTCAACGTCATTAAGACACATGATGCTCAACTTCCATCAACATGTCTCCTTCGCCACTAGGTGACTCACTCTGTTGAGAAATGGTCATCAGAATCAGAGATTATGCTACAGGAGTGCTTTGCTAGTGCTGATTGGAATAGGTTCCGAGACTCTGCCGATAACGTCGACGAACTAACCACTTCCGTCACTGGCAACATGAGGAAATGCATCAGCAAAGATGTCCCTACAGTAAAGGTATTCTGTTTCCCCAAGCAAAAGCCTTCTGTTAACAACGAGGTTGGCACTAAGTTAAGGACAGGGCTACCGCACACAGGGCTATCGCAGACAACCCTGAAGCTAGGACTGAGGACAGGAACAAATACAAGAAGTCCCAAACTAGCAAAGTCCCAAACTAGCAAAAGGACAATATAGGAATATGTTTGAGTTCTACTACACGAGCGCCCCCAATAATGGAGAGGACTGGGTGATCGCGCTCTCAGAGGCCAACTTGAGTAAGGTCTTTATTCAGGTCAACACTCACAAGGCCGGACAGTATTCTAGAGCGTGTTCTCAGAGCATGCACAGATCAGCTGGCAGGCATGTTTTCCTTGTCCCAGTCTATAAACCCCACAACTTAAAATTACTAACATAATTTCTGTTCCCAAGACAGGGCTGCAGTGGAGCACAACAAAAGCTTCAAATTCCTCAGTGTCCAAATCACTAAGGACTTAAAATGGTCCACTCACACACAGTCGAAAAGAAGGCGCGACAGCACCTCCTCCTCCTCAGGAAGTTGAACAAGTTTGGCAAGGGCCCTCAAAAATATAGCTGCACAATTTAGAACATATTGACTGGCTGCATTCACAGGACTCTACACACTCACTGACACTTCAACACACACATAACATTGGCACACATTTATACTGACTCTTCACACAGCAACACATACTCAAATACAATCATAATTTACGCTGCTGCTACTCTGTTAGTCATATATCCTGAAGCTTCTTACTTTCTAGTGTTCTTATTTCTCCTAGGTTTTTGTTTTACCTTATGTTATTTTTAGTGATACGTTAATATTGATTACTGCATTGATGTGTTTGGAGCTTGCAAGAAAGGCATTTCACTGTACTTGTGCACATGACATTAAAACTTGAAGCGCTCATCTTTCTAGCTCCAATAATGCTGCAAAATTCATCAGTACAATACACACATAATAAAACATAAAACATACTAGAACAAGCGATATCAGTCCGGAATATAAATATATATAAACAGTGCATTCGCACAAGTATTCAGACCCCTTGACTTTTTCCACATTCTGTAACTTTACAGCCTTATTCTAAAATGGATTAAATTCTTTATTTTTCTCATCAATCTACACACAATACCCAATAATGACAATGCAAAAACGTATTTTCAGAAATATATGGTCCACAGTTGACAATTTATGTCAGAGAAAAAAACAAGTCATGAGGTCGAAGGAATTAGAGCTCAGAGACAGGATTGTGTCGAGGCACAGATCTGTGGAAGGGTACCAAAAAATGTCTGCAGTGTTGAAGGTCCCCAAGAGCACAGTGGCCTCCATCATTCTTAAATGGAAGAGGTTTGGAACCACCGAGACTCTTCCTAGAGCTGGCCACACTGAGAAATCTGGGGAGAAGGGCCTTGGTCAGAGAGGTACCCAATAACCCAATGGTCACTCAGACAGAGCTCCAGAGTTCCTCTGTGGAGATGAGAGAACCTTACAGAAGGGCAACCTTTCGACTCTGTCAATCACCATATTCTTATCAGCAGACTCAGTAGCCTCGGTTTTTCTAATGACTGCCTTGCCTGGTTTCCCAACTACTTTGCAGACAGAGTTCAGTGTGTCAAATCGGAGGGCATGCTGTCCGGTCCTCTGGCAGTCTCTATGGGGGTGCCACAGGGTTCAATTCTCGGGCCGACTCTTTTCTCTGTATATATCAATGATGTTGCTCTTGCTGCGGGCGATTCCCTGATCCACCTCTACGCAGACGACACCATTCTGTATACTTCTGGCCCGTCCTTGGACACTGCTATCTAACCTCCAAACGAGCTTCAATGCCATACAACACTCCTTCCGTGGCCTCCAACTGCTCTTAAACGCTAGTAAAACCAAATGCATGCTTTTCAACCGTTCGTGCCTGCACCCGCACGCCCGACTAGCATCACCACCCTGGATGGTTCCGACCTAGAATATGTGGACATCCATAAGTACCTAGGTGTCTGGCTAGACTGTAAACTCTCCTTCCAGACTCATATCAAACATCTCCAATCTAAAATCAAATCTAGTGTCGGCTTTCTATTCCGCAACAAAGCCTCCTTCACTCACGCCGCCAAACTTACCCTAGTAAAACTGACTATCCTACCGATCCTCGACTTTGGCGATGTCATCTACAAAATAGCTTACAATACTCTACTCAGCAAACTGGATGCAGTTTGTCACAGTGCCATCCGTTTTGTTACTAAAGCACCTTATACCACCCACCACTGCGACCTGTATGCTCTAGTCGGCTGGCCCTCGCTACATATTCGTCGCCAGACCCACTGGCTCCAGGTCATCTACAAGTCCATGCTAGGTAAAGCTCCGCCTTATCTCAGTTCACTGGTCACGATGGCAACACCCACCCATAGCACGCGCTCCAGCACGTGTATCTCACTGATCATCCCTAAAGCCAACACCTAATTTGGCCGCCTTTCGTTCCAGTTCTCTGCTGCCTGTGACTGGAACGAATTGCAAAAATCGCTGAAGTTGGAGACTTCTTTCTCCCTCACCAACTTCAAACATCTGCTATCTGAGCAGCTAACCGATCGCTGCAGCTGTACATAGTCTATCGGTAAATAGCCCACCCAATTTTACCTACCTCATCCCCATACTGTTTATATATATTTACTTTTCTAATCTTTTGCACACCAATATCTCTACCTGTACATGACCATCTGATCATTTATCACTCCAGTGTTAATCTGCAAAATTGTACTTATTCGCCTACCTCCTCATGCCTTTTGCACACAATGTACATAGACTCTCTATTTTTTCTACTGTGTTATTGACTTGTTAATTGTTTACTCCATGTGTAACTCTGTGTCTGTTCACACTGCTATGCTTTATCTTGGCCAGGTCGCAGTTGCAAATGAGAACTTGTTCTCAACTAGCCTACCTGGTTAAATAAAGGTGAAATAAAAAAAAACATCTCTGCAGTACTCCACCAATCAGGTCTTCATGGTACTGCTAACCTACAAAGCATTACATGGGCTTGCTCCTACCTATCTCTCTGATTTGGTCCTGCCGTACATACCTACACGTACGCTACGGTCACAAGACGCAGGCCTCCTAATTGTCCCTAGAATTTTTAAGCAAACAGCTGGAGGCAGGGCTTTCTCCTATAGAGCTCCATTTTTATGGAACGGTCTGCCTACCCATGTCAGAGACGCAAACTCGGTCTCAACCTTTAAGTCTCTACTGAAGACTCATCTCTTCAGTGGGTATTATGATTGAGTGTAGTCTGGCCCAGGAGTGGGAGGGTGAACGGAAAGGCTCTGGAGCAACGAACTGCCCTTGCTGTCTCTGCCTGGCCGGTTCCCCTCTTTCCACTGGGATTCTCTGCCTCTAACCCTATTACAGGGGCTGAGTCACTGGCTTTACTGGGGCTCTCTCATACCGTCCCTGGAGGGGGTGCGTCACCTGAGTGGGTTGAGTCACTGATGTGGTCATCCTGTCTGGGTTGTGCCGTGGCGGAGGTCTTTGTGGGCTATACTCAGCCTTGTCTCAGGATGGTAAGTTGGTGGTTGAAGATATCCCTCTAGTGGTGTGGGGGCTGTGCTTTGGCAAAGTGGGTGGGGTTATATCCTTCCTGTTTGGCCCTGTCCGGGGGTGTCCTCGGAGTGGGCCACAGTGTCTCCTGACCCCTCCTGTCTCAGCCTCCAGTATTTATGCTGCAGTAGTTTATGTGTCGGGGGGCTAGGGTCAGTTTGTTATATCTGGAGTACTTCTCCTGTCCTATTCGGTGTCCTGTGTGAATCTAAGTGTGCGTTCTCTAATTCTCTCCTTCTCTCTTTCTCTCTCTCGGAGGACCTGAGCCCTAGGACCATGCCCCAGGACTACCTGACATGATGACTCCTTGCTGTCCCCAGTCCACCTGGCTGTGCTGCTGCTCCAGTTTCAACTGTTCTGCCTTATTATTATTTGACCATGCTAGTCATTTATGAACATTTGAACATCTTGGCCATGTTCTGTTATAATCTCCACCCGGCACAGCCAGAAGAGGACTGGCCATCCCACATATGCTCTCTCTAATTCTCTCTTTCTTTCTCTCTCTCGGAGGACCTGAGCCCTAGGACCATGCCCCAGGAATACCTGACATGATGACTCCTTGCTGTCCCCAGTCCACCTGACTGTGCTGCTGCTCCAGTTTCAACTATTCTGCCTTATTATTATTCGACCATGCTGGTCATTTATGAACATTTGAACATCTTGACCATGTTTTGTTATAATCTCCACCCGGCACAGCCAGAAGAGGACTGGCCACCCCACATAGCCTGGTTCCTCTCTAGGTTTCTTCCTAGGTTTTGGCCTTTCTAGGGAGTTTTTCCTAGCCACCGTGCTTCTACACCTGCATTGCTTGCTGTTTGGGGTTTTAGGCTGGGTTTCTGTACAGCACTTTGAGATATCAGCTGATGTACGAAGGGCTATATAAATAAATTTGATTTGATTTGATTTGATTTGGTAGAGTGGCCAGACGGAAGCCACTCCTCAGTAAAAGGCACATTACAGCCCGCTTGGAGTTTGCTAAAAGGCACCGAAAGGACTCTCAAATCATGGGAAACAAGATTCTCTGGTCTCATGAAACCAAGCAGTGTACAGAGGGATGAAAACCTGCTCCAGAGCGCTCAGGACCTCAGACTGGGGTGAAGGTTCATCTTCCAACAGGACAACGACCCTAAACACACAGCCAAGACAACGCAGGAGTGGCTTCGGGACAAGTCTCTGAATGTCCATGAGTGGCCCAGCCAGAGCCCGGACTTGAACTCGATCTAACATTTATGGAGGGACCTGAAAATAACTGTGGAGCAACGCTACCCATCCAACCTGAGCTTGAGAGGATCTGCAGAGAAGAATGGGAGAAACACCCCAAATAAAGGTGTGCCAAGCTTGTAGCATCATACCCATGAAGACTCGATGCTGTAATTGCTGCCAAAGGTGCTTCAACAAAGTACAGGGTCTGAATACTGAATACTTATCTAAATGGTCTGAATACTTATCTAAATGTGATATTTCAGTTTTTTATTTGTAATAAATTTGCAAAAATGTCTAAAAACCTGTTTTTGCTTTGTCATTAGGGGGTATTGTGTGTACAGTCGTGGCCAAAAGTTGAGAATGACACAAATATACATTTTCACAAAGTCTGCTGGCAAATAATTGCAAAGTCCCTCTTTGCCATGCAAATGAACTGAATCCCCCCAAAAAACATTTCCACTGCATTTCAGCCCTGCCACAAAAGGACCAGCTGACATGCCAGTGATTCTCTCGTTAACACAGGTGTGAGTGTTGACGAGGACAAGGCTGGAGATCACTCGGTCATGCTGATTGAGTTTGAATAACAGACTGGAAGCTTCAAAAGGAGGGTGGTGCTTGGAATCATTGTTCTTCCTCTGTCAACATTGTTACCTGCAAGGAAACACGTGCCGTCATCATTGCTTTGCTTAAAAATGGCTTCACATGCAAGGATATTGCTGCCAGTTAGATTGCACCTAAATCAACCATTTATCGGATCATCAAGAACTTCAAGTAGAGCGGCTCAATTGTTGTGAAGAAGGCTTCAGGACGCCCGAGACAGTCCAGCAAGCGCCAGGACCGTCTCCTAAAGTTAATTTAGCTGCATGATCAGGGCACCACCACTACAGAGCTTGCTCAGTAATGGCAGCAGGCAGGTGTGAGTGCATCTGCACGCACAGTGAGGCGAAGACTTTTGGAGGATGGCCTGGTGTCAAAAAGGGCAGCAAAGAAGCTACTTCTCTCCATGAAAAACATCAGGGACAGACATACTCTGCAAAGGGTACAGGGATTGGACTGCTGAGGACTGGGGTAAAGTCACTTTCTCTGATGAATCCCCTTTCCGATTGTTTGGGGCATCCGGAAAAAAGCTTGACCGGAGAAGACAAGGTGAGCGCTACCATCAGTCCTGTGTCATGCCAACAGTAAAGCATCCGGAGACCATTCATGTGTGGGGTTGCTTCTCAGCCAAGGGAGTGGGCTCATTCACAATTTAGCCTAAGAACACAGTCATGAATAAAGAATGGTACCAACACATCCTCCGAGAGCAACTTCTCCCAACCATCCTGGAACAGTTTGTTGACGAACAATGCATTTTCCAGCATGATGGAGCACCTTGCCATACGGCAAAAGTGATAGCCAAGTGGCTCGGGGAATAAAACATTGATATTTTGGATCCATGTCAAGGAAACTCCCCAGACCTTAATCCCATTGAGAACTTGTGGTCATTCCTCAAGAGGCGGGTGGACAAACAAAAACACACACATTCTGACAAACTCCAAGCATCGATTATGCTAGAATGGGCTGCCATCAGTCAGGATGTGGCCCAGAAGTTAATTGACAGCATGCCAGGGCGGATTGCAGAGGTCTTGAAAAAGAAGGGTCTACACTGAAAATACTGACTCTTTGCATCAACTTCATGTAATTGTCAATAAAAGCCTTTGACACTTATGAAATGCTTGTAATTATACTTCAGTATTACATAGTAACATCTTACAAAAATATCTAAAGACACTGAAGCAGCAAACTTTGTGGAAATTAATATTTGTGTCATTCTCAACTTTTGGCCACGACTGTAGATTGATGAGAAAAATAAACAATTTAAAACATTTTAGAATGAGGCTGTAAAGTAACAAAATGTGGAAAAAGTCAAGGGGTTAATGTATATGGGCAATGTGTATGAATGGTGTGTATAGACAGTATGGCCAGTATATGAATGGAAAAGGTGTGTACAGCAGTAGCTATATAGGATGGTCCATGACTAGAATACAGTACATACATATAAAGTGGTAAAACAGTATGTACACATTATTAGAATGACCAGTGTTTAATGGCTCTATGTACATAAATGGCATATTGAGAAATTAAATTGTCTCTTCCCTAAGAGTATTGTCACATTGTGCCATCTGCGTTTTGTATCTCTGACCCGCTGGTAAAGGGTGTGTTGTTTTGTTTTGGTGGGGGGGGGGGGGGTTCCGAGAATTCTCACATGTTTTTATTGGCTTTACTACAGGCAGAGGAGTCTCTGTGTGTACAGTAGAGTGTGTACACTGGGGTATAGGACAGTCTGGAGTAGCTGCTTGATTTAGCTTTAAATAAAGTAACATTTCTACACATAGTTTTGCAACTACAGACAGTTAGTTTAATGAATTAATAGAAATATCTCATTATCTAATTAAGCAGTAAAGAACTCCAGGGCTTTTTTGATATCTTTAATTGCTTCCTGTTTATTCTGGAAGGCTGTTAGTGATGCGTGCAGGCTGGGAAGCATTGCTATCCATCAATAGTCTAAAAATAGAGCTAATCTTTTTACTGCCAAATCTGTAGTATGTTCTTCGACCACCAACAGTTTGTTTCTAACACCAGAACCTATTTGTGTTCAGAAATATCCCACTGGGCACAGACATAAGTTCAACGTCTAATTTGGTTGACATTTGGTTGAGTTATCAACTCAAGTGAATTTAAAGTGAAATCAACAATCAACAGTGTTATTGGATGTATGTAAAAAGAAAAAATTCCCTTACATCGATTACTTTTTGCTAATCCAATCAGTTTTTTTTACATTGATTCAATGTCCTCACATTGATCAGTAAGTCTTAGTCACATTTTTGTCATTTGAATAATGATTTAGTCTAATCATTGTCAAAATTACAAAATCAGCGGGCCATTTTAGTCAACTAAATCCCTTTTTATTTTAGTCCCATCACCTTTTTATTGCCTCATTATCCTATAGTAAATATTAATCACTGACTTCCACGTGCATAAACATACATAGCCTTGTCCTAACAGCATATATTTGTTTATGCATGATTCTCTTCCCAACGGCCAAATTGGCAGAAGAACACATTATGTAGCAGATAAAGCATATCACACTCCTTGACAATGCTCCAGACTAACATTTTCCCCTGGTAACTTTTTCAGTTGGTGGCACAGGGCCATGATTTGGTTGCACCAATTATTTTCTGTGGCATAGCGCAATATAATTTGTTTTAATCACCTTGCTGGCTGGGGCCTGGTGCCATGGACAGGGCAGGCAGGCAGAGGCAGGACGCACATTTCACAAACAGATCAGTCCCCCAGCCCTGACTGGCCCTGATGAAGGGATGTGATGGAGAGATCCAGGCGGTGTTTTTCCTGTTGTAGAGGATGGGTGGTTGACTGACCATGTGCCTGGACTCTCAGTGACCGATGGACATCCCCAGTTGTTAAATGTGGGGAGTAGAGGAGGAGGAGGGGGGCGTAGACAGTGTGAGCTTCGGGTAATCATTACTAAATCTGAAGCCGGCACTGTTGCATTGTAATCCTGATGCTAAACTTCCGATAAACCAATCTGGGACCCCTAACCCCACACCCTCCAACTCTAACATATCCAAGCAAAAATGCATGATTCAAGACATTTTGATGTGCAACCTAATCCAGTGATTGTCATGAATTGTGTGTTGAGAATAGGGTTGTTGTTGTTGTTCTTTTTACTGTTAACCTGTTGAGTGTAGGGGGCAGTATTTTGGTGTTTGGATGAAAAACATACCCAAATGAAACGGCCTATTTCTCAGGCCCAGGAGCTAGAATATGCATATAATTGTCAGATTAGGATAGAAACCACTCTAAAGTTTCCAAAACTGTCAAAATATTGCCTGTGAGTATAACAGAACTGATATTGCAGGCGAAAACCTGAAGAAAATCCAACCTGGATGTGCCTCTTATTTTGAAAGCTCCCTGTTCCATTGCATGCCTTCCCTCCATTTAAAGGGATATCAACCAGATTCCTTTTCCTATGGCTTCCACATGGTGTGAACAGTCTTTAGACATAGTTTCAGCCTTTTATTCTGAAAAATGAGCGAGAACGATAACATCGCGTCAGTGGATGGATGTGTGTCCTCAGAGTTTTGCTTGTGCATCAGCATGGAGCAGACATTTTCTCTCTCTCTCCTATTGAAAAAGCTACGGTCCGGTTGAAATATTATCGATTATTTATTGTAAAAACAACCTGAGTATTGATTATTTAAAAGGTTTGACATGTTTCTAAGAACTTTACGGATACTATTTGGAATTTGTCTGCCCGACCTGCACGAGCCTGTTGGTTTCTGAATAAAACGCACCAACCAAATAGAGGTTTTTGGATATAAAAATAATCTTTATCGAACAAAAGGAACATTTATTGTGTAACTGGGTGTCTCTTGAGTGCAAACATCCGAAGATCAAAGGTAAGCGATTAATTTTATTGCTTTTCTGACTTTCGTGACCTACTTTGCTGCTAGCTGTTTGTAATGTTTTGTGTGCTGAGACAGATGTACTCTCATAAACACTTGGTTTGCTTTCGCTGTAAAGCTTTTTTGAGATCTGACACGCCAGGTGGATTAACAACAAGCTAAGCTGTGTTTTGCTACATTGCACTTATGATTTCAATGAAAATTAAATATTTTTAGTAATTTAATTTGAATTTGGCACTCTGCAATTCAGCGGATGTTGGCAAAAATGATCCTGCAACTTTGCAGTTGTAGCCTGCTACCCTATGCACTTCCAATGGCTGATGCTTAATTGTGCATTGTATCTTAATAAGTATGTAGCATAAATGTAACCACATGTAACATATGGATTTGCATTAGTATACGCATCAAAAGTCCCAATGCAAAGTTACACCTCACTTTTCTATTTTTGGAGATATTACATAAAACCGATCAGAATTCCGAAGAATGTCGAAGTCATGTCGGAAAATGTTTATCCAGGTGTGATGTATTATGGAGGACCCAGCAAGCCAGGCTAGTCCCTATAATGTAAACTCCAACAGAACTTCAAATGTATAACTTCAAAATAAACCAAAGTGTTTGCACTCATGACTACTGGTTTAATTTTCAGCCAATTTACAAGCAAATACTTTAGGGATTTTTAATCAACTTGAAAGGTTGCTAGCTTGTTAACGTTATTTGTATTTTATTTAACCTTTATTTAACTAGACAAGTCATCATTAGCCTACAACCTGATTAATCTGCCAGTTGCTATAAACATCTAATGTTTTGGAAATACATAACTCCATCTAACCAAATATCAAAGAATGTTAGCTACAGTTGAAGTCAGAAGTTTACATACACCTTAGCCAAATACATTTAAACTCAGTTTTTCATCATTCCTGACATTTAATCCTAGTAAATATTCCCTGTTTTAGGTCAGTTAGGATCACCACTTTATTTTAAGAATGTGAAATGTCAGAATAAAAGTAGAGAGAATTATTTATTTCAGCTTTTATTTCTTTCATCACATTCCCAGTGGGTCAGAAGTTGACATACACTCAAATAGTATTTGGTAGCATTGCCTTTAAATTGTTTAATTAACTTGGGTCAAACGTTTTGGGTAGCTATCCACAAGCTTCCCACAATAAGTTGGGTGAATTTCACCCATTCCTCCTGACAGAGCTGCTGTAACTGAGTGAGGTTGGTAGGCCTCCTTGCTCGCACACGCTTTTTAGGTTCTGCCCACAACTTTTTTATGGCATTGAGGTCAGGGTGTTGTGATGGCCACTCCAATACCTTGACTGTTGTCCTTAAGCCATTTTGCCACAACTTTGGAAGTATGCTTGGGGTCATTGTCCATTTGGAAGACCCATTTGTGACCAAGCTTTAACATCCTGACTAGTGTCTTGAGATGTTGCTTCAATATATCCACATAATTTTCCGTCCTCATGATGCCATCTATTTTGTGAAGTGCAACAATCCCTCCTGCAGCGAAGCACCCCCACAACATGATGTTGCCACCCCCGTGCTTCACAGTTGGGATAGTGTTCTTCGGCTGGCAAGCCTCCCCCTTTTTCCTCCAAACATAACAATGGTCATTATGGCCAAACAGTTCTAATTGTGTTTTATACTTGTGTTCTATTGTTTGTATAGATGAATGTGGTATCTTCAGGCGTTTGTAAATTGCTCCCAAGGATGAACTAGACTTGTGGAGGTCTACAATTCTTTTTCTGAGGTCTTGGCTGATTTCTTTTGATTTTCCCATGATGTCAAGCAAAGAGGCACTGAGTTTGAAGGTAGGCCTTGAAATACATCCACAGGTACACCTCCAATTGGCTCAAATTATGTCAATTAGCCTATCAGAAGCTTCTAAATCCCATGACATCATTTTCTGGAATTTTCCAAGCTGTTTAAAGGCACAGTCAACGTAGTGTGTGTAAACTTCTGACCCAATGGAATTGTGATCCAGTGAATTAGTAGTGAAATAATCTGTCTGTAAACAATTGTGGTAAAAATGCACAAAGTAGATGTCCTAACCGACTTGCCAAAACTATAGTTTGTTAACAAGAAATGTGTGTGGTTGAAAAAAAGTGTATGTAAACTTCCGACTTCAACTGTATATGCAGTTATCGTTAGAACGTACCAAATACTTGACAAAACAAAAAGGAGAACAGACGAAGTACCACCGTTACACAATTAGTGCAAGCAGGTATGATTTTCTCTTTTGTTTTGAGCCCACGGCAAGAAGGAACCAGAGCATACAGTGCAAATCAGTTCCCACTAGATAACACAGCCACAAAGTCTGTGAAGAGCATGAGGTATGAGCTACCGAGCTAGCATATGAACTCGGTTGAACAGAGTAGATCCTCCATATGACGTTGAGAAATAGTGCATTGTGGCTAGTAAAGCTCACACTGATTCAACCAATTAAAAATGTAACTCACACAACCAAGTCAAAGGTCGTAAAATGCAACTAAATGGTTGCAGTCTGGAGCCCTGCCACTTGACATACTGTAGCTATTTCGAAATTAAAATACTGTCATAATTATTGGTCTGATTGATAATGCTTGCTAGTTAGCTTGCTGCAACCTATCTGTTATTACCTGAGCATATATATTAGAATGATGCACTTTCAGATGTACATCTATCTATATGTTTCCCCATCACCTTATGGATGCAAACACTGTCTTCTCCCATGGATATGGTCTTGTTTGATTCCACCCAATAAGTAAACTGGCTCATTTGGTCTTGTTTGAATCGACACAATAAGTAAAGTGGCTCCAAACGTTGCCCCTTTTTGTACCGGGAACTTGTACCACTGGGGGAGTAGCCATGGCATGTACCTTATTTGCATCAATGATTTGTTGCCACCAGATTAGAGAACAGTTGCCGGGCAGAGAGCTGACTAGTGAATGGCCTGGGTATGGTATTTATTTTCCACCAAAAACAGTATTGCAACATTGCAATGAGAAAGCCTTACAATTCTGCAAAAGACATGCATGCTTTTGATTGGATCAAACAAATAACACTGAATAGCTCTCAATATCTCCAAAAACTCTTATCCAGTCCACTTACTAGTCAGATGTTTTGTCCCAGAGATAATTTAGTCTCGTTTTCGTCAACCGAAATGAAAAATAATTTTTGTTTAGTTATGTTTTTTCTGGGTCTAATTAGTCAGTGAAAATTGAAAAATAAGTGTTTGACAAATATTTTGACAAAATTAACAATGGTTCAAATGATGTGCAAACAACTTTGAATCAACCAATTTTTGCCCAGTGGGATAGGACTTTCCATAGTTTGTTTGAACTCTTCTCCTTCTCCTGTTTGTTTTTGTATTTGTCAGGTTGCAAATAGTGCTGGATGTTTGTCAAACACAGCACTGTCACTGCTGTGAAATGCACATGGAATACTTAACCAAGTGACGTCAGCTACTGTATACAACCTCTTAGATGGTGTTCATGGGATAGCCTGCATTTACACAATCAGAACAGAGCCATAAATTAACCCCCCTCAAACAAATCCTGCATATAACAAAAAATTACATTTTAATTCCTTTTCCCAGAAGTTGACTTTTTTCTCTCTCTCTGCTGCGCACCTGGTTAATAGTCAGAAATCTTTTAACATCCAAGGGAATGAGAGGGAGTGATTGAGCTAGCAGCCCCATATACATTAAAACCAGTAGATTGTGATAATGCTGACATCATACACCTATTCACCTGATGGAGCATGAAGTATTTGAATTTGAAGCACGCCATATTGCTGAATGGGGATGAATGACACCAAAAAAGCACTAAGTATCATGGTGAAAGTGGCAGTAACTTGCAAAGGATCATGGTCGATGTAGTCGGTTTTCTTCTGACTGAGAGTCAACCCAATGCTACCAGACGACATCGGCATCAATACTGGAAGCCCCATAGACATTGGTCAGCCCCTCCATCTCCACTTGACAGGCTTTTTGACTCCTCATCTGGATAGCACACTACACCCCCTTAAGTGCATGTGATTGGTCTGTGTCAGTCCATGGTTGGCCTGTGCCAGCACCTGGTCCTGTGTGACCACGAATGTATTAGTCAGAATAAATCACTATTTAATTAAATATTTCAATTTGTAACAAACTTTTAAATAATTCAAAGTACGGAACGAACTTGTTTATAATAAACACATCTTTGAGCCTAAAAAGTCAGGTAAAAAACAAACATATTTGGCTGTTCTGGTGAACGCAATTTACATAAGCTTTCTAGGGCAGACCAGGGCTTTTGGCACCGCTAGGTTGATACGCAGTAGCCGACAAGAGCATGTGACTTCACGCTCCAGAACGGACACTGGGGCCCTGAGAAGCTCTTCCTCTCCATCCCCAGAACTCGGTGCGATTGCACAGCGATGTAATTTCTACTCTGGTTCCCAGGGGGCAGATCTCCATTCACAGAGCTGTTTTCGGCTCTGGCCCCTAGGGATATATTTAGAGGCCTGCTTTTAGCCTTTGATAAATTGCTTAAATAAAATTGTGTGTGTGTCTCAGAGCTCATGGCCGTAAAGTATGGACAAAACTCAGGCGTATTCTACCTGAGGACATCCTTCTGTAGACTACTGTAGTTTAGCACTTAGAACTGAGAATGTGGCCCATGTCGGCTGCCAGGCCTCTCAATAAGACTTGCTATTGAATCCAAAAACAAAAGCCCAGTGCTGCAGTGCCATTGCCAACATGACTGGCATGTCCTTCTTCGAAAGTAGGCTGCAGGGGTGTAAATTGCTACCTCCTTTGCCATTTGACAAGAAACAGTGGCACTGAGTGTAATTTTTTTGCCTTTGAAAATGAATGCGCCATATGCTGCAATCGTGCTCCAAGTGGGTCACATTGAGCGCCGCTTCCCATTTCTCATTGTTTGGCAAGGGCGCTTATCTGCTTAATGTATGTATGATGTATATCTCCCATTGCAGCTGTTCCTCATAGCAAAGCTCCTTCTGGGATTGTCTGTGCATCTTGAGCAGATATCGTTAACACAGCTAGGCCTATTAGGCATGCATTAAAACATCAGTGGCATCGGAATGGTTCCTTGAGCTATGCTATGTGCTATTGCAATTCATTTCTGTGAGCTGAATTATCACACCAATAGAGACTAAGAAGGTCATCTGGAGACAGCAGAGCGCCAACAACAATAGAGAAAAAGATTGCCATCAGGTCTGTACCACTGGAGTAGCGCACTTTCTCATGTTAAGCTTAACGTTTATGTTTCACAACGCTATAGGCCTACGGTGTCGAAATTCTGCAATTTAGAATGCTGGCCTGCGACAATAATGTATTTACGTGTTCAGTAATTCCATTGGGAAATTCAAACATTGCAGATTGTAAAATGAATTTTCGATGCAACAGCATACTAATCAGTAACCAATAAAACATGTTTTAATATTAAACTGCCCGGTAGGCCTATAGCCTACCTTATCCGTCCGCGTGCTCCCTCACAGCTTGGATAGAAGGTTTGTGCTGTGTAAAATGCCAAATAATACAATCAGCCCACAGTCAAAACAATAGTTTACTCTGGATTGTTTTATTATGCAGACAATGCAGTCTAGCCTACCAGCCTATCTATAGCTACGCAGGGGTACCTTCATACCCCTTGACTTATTCAACATTTTGTTGTGTTACAGACTGTTGTGTTACAGTTTTCTCTCACCCATCTCCATACAATACTCCATAATGACAGTGAAAACGTGTTTTTATTTATTTTTGCACATTTATAAACATTTACAGAAATGTCTCATTTACATAAGTATTCACACACCTGAGTTGATACATGTTAGAATCGCCTTTAGAATTGATTATAGCTGTGAGTCTTCCTGAGTAAGTCTCTAAGAGTTTTGCACACCTGGATTGTACAATATTTGCACATTATTCCTTTTAAAATTCTTCAAGTTCTGTCCAGTTGGTTGTTGATCATTGCAAGACAGCCATTTTCAAGTCTTGCATTATTTTTCAAGACGATTTAATTCAAAACTGTAACCAGGCCACTCAGTAACATTCAATGTCTTCTTTGTAAGCAACTCCAGTGTATATTTGGCCTTGGGCTTTAGGTTATTGTCCTGCTGAAAGGTGAATTTGTCTCCCAGTGTCTCCCAGTAGACTGAACCAGGTTTTCCTCTAAGATTTTGTCTGTGCTTAGCTCTATTCTGTTTCTTTTGATAAAAAATAAACTCCCTAATGCCAATGACAAGCATACCCATAGCATGATGCAGCCACAACCTTGTTTGAAAATATGAGGAGTGGTAATCAGCGATGTGTTGTGTCGGATTTACCCGAAACATATCACGTTGTATTCAGTGCATAAAGTTCATTTCTTGACCACATTTTTTGCAGCTAACTTTAGTGTCCTATTGCAAACAGAATGCCGCTTTTGGAATATTTGTATTCTCTACAGGCTTCCTTCTTTTCACTCTGTCATTTAGGTTAGTATTTTGGAGTAACTACAATGTAGTTGATCCCTCCTCAGTTTTCTCCTATCACAGTCATTAAACTCTAACTGTCTTAAAGTCACCATTGGCCTCATGGTGAAATCCCTTAGACATCCCCGGGCGGTGTGTTTGGGATCATTGTCATGCTGAAAGACCCAGCCACGTTTCATCTTCAATGCCCTTGCTGATGGAAGGAGGATTTCACTCAAAATCTCACGATACATGGCCCCATTCATTCTTTACTTTACACAGATCAGTCGTCCTGGTCCCTTTGCAGAAAAACAGCCCCAAAGCATGATGTTTCCAGCCCCATGCTTCACAGTAGGTATGGTGTTCTTTGGATGCAACTCAGCATTCTTTGTCCTCCAAACACGACGAGTTGAGTTTTTACCAAAAAGTTATATTTTGGTTTCATCTGACCATATGACATTCTCCCAATCTTCTTCTCGATCATTCAAATGCTCTCTAGCAAACTTCAGACGGGCCTGGACATGTACTGGCTTAAGCAGGGGGACACGTCTGGCACTGCAGGATTTGAGTCCCTGGCGGCGTAGTGTGTTACTGATGGTAGGCTTTGTTACTTTGGTCCCAGCTCTCTGCAGGTCATTCACTAGGCCCCCCCGTGTGGTTCTGGGATTTTTGCTCACCGTTCTTGTGATCATTTTCACCCCACGGGGTGAGATCTTGCGTGGAGCCCCAGATCGAGGGAGATTATCAATGGTCTTGTATGTCTTCCATTTCCTAATAATTGCTCCCACAGTTGATTTCTTCAAACTAAGCTGCTTACCTATTGCAGATTCAGTCTTCCCAGCCTGGTGCAGGTCTACAATTTTGTTTCTGGTGTCCTTTGACAGCTCTTTGGTCTTGGCCATAGTGGAGTTTGGAGTGTGACTGTTTGAGGTTGTGGACAGGTGTCTTTTATACTGATAACAAGTTAAAACAGGTGCCATTAATACAGGTAAGGAGTGGAGGACAGAGGAGCCTCTTAAAGAAGAAGTTACAGGTCTGTGAGAGCCAGAAATCTTGCTTGTTTGTAGGTGACCAAATACTTATTTTCCACCATAATTTGCAAATAAATTCATTAAAAATCCTACAATGTGATTTTCTGGATTTTTCCCCCTCATTTTGTCTGTCATAATTGAAGTGTACCTATGAAGAAAATGACAGGCCTCTCTCTTGCACAATTGGTGGCTGACTAAATACTTTTTTGCCCCACTGTATATGATATTGTAATTATTTGAACTGGCTAGCCAGGTAACTTTAAAGCTAACTAGCTAGCTAACAAGCTATAAACTAACCAAAACATTGTTTATAAAGTTTATTTTAGTTGTGTCGCGGCCTGACCTGAGATAGCTCTGTTTTCTTTATTATTTTGGTTAGGTCAGGGTGTGACTAGGGTGGGTATGCTAGATTTTGTATTGTCTAGGGGTTTTGTAGGTCTAGGTAGTATGTATGTCTATGGTGGCCTGATATGGTTCCCAATCAGAGGCAGCTGTTTATCGTTGTCTCTGATTGGGGATCATATTTATGTAGCCATTTTCCCTTTTGTGTTTGTGGGTTCTTGTTCTATGTTTAGTTGCCTGTCTGCACTACTCATATTAGCTTCACGATTCATTTTGTTGTTTTGTTTGTTCAGTGTTCATTCGTTAAATAAGAATGTACGCTTACCACGCTGCGCCTTGGTCCGATCATTATGACGAACGTGACAAGTTGCCTGGTTTGCTAGATTGACATACTGTATACGACATTCATTTTTAAATGGATGGGTTCATTGGTGTTAAAATACACCAGTTATGCTATTTTGGCCCTCCAGGCTGCTGATGTCATGCAGCCTGTCATTTTTGTGGTCTACTTTTTCATAACAACAAGTTTGTCAGCCGACAATAGAATGTTCATGATGTCAATGCGACAACCTTATACAGACATGTCGATAGACATAGTATAAACCAGCCTTTAGCCTTGAAATCTTTGGTTGTTTAGTACACTACCATACTCCCTCTGTTTAGCACATGGTCTCACATGTGAATCCTTAAAGAGATAGGTAGGGCTAAGGCTTGAGAGGGTGTGAACTACTATTTGCTAAATGGGTGTAGACAAAGAAGAGCTCTCCAGTAGATGTACCAAAACATTCAAAGGGCCATTTTCTCAAAAGTGAGGTTACAAGTTCACCAACTTTCAAAGCAGAATTACTTTCCCATTGTTCCTTGAAATGTTGCTACATAAGACCGAATCTATTACAACACAGGGCAAGACCCAGATGCAGACACCGGAGGCAGACAGTTCAAGTCTCTGATATTTATTGAAAGGACAGGCAGAAGGTCATAAACCAGGTCAGATTCCAGAAGGTACAGGGCAGCATGCAGGCTTGAGATCAGGGCAGACTGAATGGTCAGGCAGGCGGGTACAGTGTCAGGGCAGGTAAAGGGTCAGGGCAGGTAAAGGGTCAGAACCGGGAGTACTAGAAAAACAGAGACTAGGAAAAACAGGAGCATGGAAAAACACGCTAGTTGACTTGACAAGATGAACTGGCAACAGACAGAGGATAAATACACAGGGAACAAATGGGAGACACTTGGTGGGGGGTGGAGACAAGCACAAGACAGGTGAAACAGATCAGGCTCTGACAGATTTGGGCAGATTGGTCACATTTTTACTTCTGAACCGATATAGGCTTGCCATAACAAGGGGGTTGAATACTTATTGACTCAAGACATTTCAAAAACGTAATTACACTTTGACATCATGTGGTACTGTGTGTAAGCCAGTGACACAACATCTGAATTTCATCCATTTTAAATGCAGGTTGTAACACAACAAAATGTGTAAAAAGTCAAGGGTTGTGAATACATTCTGAAGGCACTGTATATTCGGAAAGTATTCATAACCCTTGACTTTTTCCACATTTTGTTACATTACAGCCTTATTCTAAAATCAATTCAATAGTTTTTTTCCCCTCATTAATCTACACACAATACCCCATAATGACAAGCAAAAACAGGTTTAGACATTTTTGCAAATGTAGAAAAAAATAAAAACTGAAATTTGACATTTGCGTAAGTATTCAAGGAACTCTCTGTACTTTGCTCTGTTCATCTTTCCCTCTATCCTGACGAGTCTCCCAGTCCCTGTCACTGAAAAATATCCACAAAGCATGATGCTGCCACCTCAATGTTTCACCGTAGGGATGTTACCAGGTTTCCTCCAGACATGACACTTGGTATTCAGGCCAAAAGAGTTCAACCTTGATTTCATCATGAGAGAATCTTGTTTCTCATGGTCTGAGAGTCCTTTATGTGCCTTCTACTGAGGAGTGGCTTCTGTCTGGCCACTCTACCATAAAAACCTGATTGGTGGTGCTGCAGAGATGGTTGTCCTTCTGGAATGTTCTCCCATCTTCACAGAGGAACTCTGGAGCTCTGTCACCTCCCCGTTACCAAGGCCCTTCTCCCCCGATTGCTCAGTTTGGCCGGGCGTCCAGCTCTAAGAAGAGTCTTCTATTTAAGAACCCTTCCTCTGATCTGTGCCTCGACACAATCTTGTCTCGGAGCTCAAGGGACAAATCCTTCGACTTCATAACTTGGTTCTTGCTCTGACATGCACTGTCAACTGTGGGACCTTATATAGATAGGTGTGTGCCTTTCCAACTCATGTCCAGTCAATTGACTTTACCACAGGTGGACTCTAATCAAGTTGTAGAAACATCTCAAGGATGATCAATGGTAACAGGAAGCACCTGGGCTCAATTTCGAGTCTGGATACTTATATAAATAAGGTATTTCTGTTTTGTTTTTTTAACCTTTTATTCATTTGCAAAAATGTGTCGTTATGGGGTATTGTGTGTAGATTGATGAGGACAATTTTTTATTTAATACATTTTAGAATAAGGTTGTAACGTAACAAAATGTGGAGAAAGTCAAGGGGTCTGAATACTTTCCGAATGCACTCTAAATTAAACATTAGAACTCGGACTCCACGCTGTTGGGGCTATCTGTCTTATCACTCGTAGGCTGACCAGTTTTCACAGAAGGGGAGTCGCTCAAATTGTTTTTTGGGAGAGGAGGAGGAGTAGGAGAACCGGCACTCTCACTTGAGAAACTGTCACTATTCTCAAGGGGAAGATGAAGAGGAGGAGCAAGGCCACTGTCATTGCCGGGCATAAGTAGGCCTACTAGCTTCCACCTGCGATTGTGTTTTGTCAGTTGAGGACAAGGTGCTAGCTTTGCTGATGTGGTTATCTTCGGTAATTTGGCATGACCTTGATCAGAAAAAGCTTTTGTGCAGCATTTTTGTGCACCACTTGGTCTTGCCTTTTGTTTATCCATCTTGAACAACGCACTCACTCTCCGTCTGACCTGATTTTTGACTTGATAGCCAATTAGGTGAGGAGGCCAAGGCGGGCTGCTGCTGGTGCCACTGAGAATTGGTTTCCACTACGCCAGTGGTCTGTACATCATCGCCAGTCCCCAGCTAATAAAGATCCGTTGAATCAAGTTTGGGATTGAGGCGCTTCACTATCTCCTGCCACAGGCGTTCACACAAAATTATGGCATCAATCTATGTTAATGTCCTGTTCTCAACATGCTATTCTTTGCAGTTCCATTTATACTGCTTTGCTTTCAGAAGATTTTGTCACTATAGTATGTTCTCCAAATAACACATGCCATTTAGCAGACACTTTTATCCAAAGCAACTTACAGTCATGTGTGCATACATTTTACACATGAGTGTTCCCAGGAATCAAACCCACTATCCTAGTATTGCAAGCACCATACTCTACCAACTGAGCTACAGAGGACATCACAGTGAATGTGATGCACTTTAAAGCTGGTGTGAAGATGTTTCCTTAGCTAAGAACTCAAACTGCTTTGTCTACCTCAGAGTATCTACCTCACAGTGAAAGTGCTTGAAAGAGAACACCCTTTGAGAATTCTTCATCCAGATCCCAATTTCTCTGTCTGAGACATGAAGGTTGCGGAATGGGAACAAAGTCATGGCGGCTTGGCAGCACTGTAAAAGTCTGTGGGCCGCCTGGCCCGGAGATCAAGGATGGGTTGCATGGGAACACCATGGTAGACGGCATCTCTTTAACCAGCCATAGAACAACAGCCAGGTGGCCAAATGTGAAAAGGTGCAAGCCGGCGACTCGGCGACCTACTGTATGGTATGACTGCTAACAGCGCAGGTTTCCCATGCTTTGAAAAGTTCCCCATTCCAGGGTTTGTCCTTTGTTGTTGCAACTGAATTATTGAAGACTCTTGCGGTGTCTTGGCTCAGGCTATCACCACGTATCTCTGACCTTGCTCTCCCAATCATTATCTCACACCTATCTGTATATGATTTCTGAATTTACCTTTAGCAATCAAGCAAGGAGGGAAAATGTTGGTATTTTTTGACTCTCCAGTCTTTTCCTTTGTGGTGGTCATTCTTGAGGATAAACATCAACTTAATCACCCAGAACATTCCGTTACTAATGACTCAGCTCAAATATTCTGGGCACGCTGACGGCCAACCAAGCATACTTAACTTCACAATGTTAATCAAAGCACTCAACAATGCGCTATTGTCACGGACTGAAACCACCCGAAACCACCAGAAACCAGATACATGCCTAGCAGTTCAGTAATTAGTAGAGACTTCCTTATTTTACGTAGCGTGACACCAGACCAGGACACACAGCTGTAATGGTGTCCCCAAGGCGTCACCATGGCCAGCACTAGCTAGCTGGGTCTCCTGATGGAAGGGAACTGTAATTAAAGACTGGGTCTCTTTCACAGTTCACTCTCTGGCTCCTGTCAGGCCGTCTAATGGCTTCCATATGAGGCGCTTTACAAGCGGAGAGAGTGGGATTAATGTTGGCTGGTCGGAGGGGAAATGGCCTTCCTGGGAGTTACCTGTCAGGGCCCCGCTCTGTGCCATGCCCCTCTTGTCTCCCTACGCAGGCCGGCCCAGAGCGATGGATGTTGCACAACACCGAGAGGAGAGGGACCAACTGCTGCGTTTGAGGGGAGGAGAGAAGAGATAAATAGAGAGAGAGATGGGACAGTGCAGAGGGAAATTCACACCAGATGAGGAAGGACTCTAGTTGGGTAGTGGGCAGGAGTGATGCATTGCAGAGGCCTGCTCTTGGCCAGGGTCCCCTTCTCCTGGGGTGACTAGGTTTACAGGAGCTTTAGCTGCGGCCTATTGTTATGAACCATGTGTTCCTGGACTTGGAAGTTCCTTTTTCCCTGCACAGTATGTAAAAAAAAAACGTACAATGTTATTACTACAGTAATCACACATATACTACACACGTTTAGGATAAACTCAGTGTAAAGTGTTACCAGCTCATCTATAACATTGACTTACTCGAAACCTTACAGATGGAGGGTATTATAATAAAAGAGAACTACTTACATATTTTCTGTTAGAATTCCAGAGATCATAATTGCCATTGTTTACAGCTTCTCTTCGGTGGTGGAGGAAAAACAGCTGTGTATGTGCTGTAGTTCTGTTGACAGTGTGCCCTGCTCAAGGGCGTCAAGTAATGTATTCCCAATTAGTGTGTATCCTTTAGGCAAATTCCCTTTTCTCCCCATGATCCCCATAATACTGTTTTAAATGAGAGTAATAAGGTGATTTAAATACTATATTAAATGAATGAAGCAAGACTTGAGACTGCAGCCACATGCCTTACCTTCCATATGAAACACACATGCTCAAAGGTATGCATATTATTTTAACAGGAGATGGAGAACCAACAATGTGTGAAGAAGACAGAGAAAGAGAGGAGGGGAAGAGAGAGAGATGACTTTTCCCTCGTTAATTTAGTCCCGTGGGGCATACATGTATAGAATAACAGCAAACACTGGAGAAGAAAGACATAGGAAAGACGGGAAATAACTGAGAGGGAGATAGATAGCGAAAAAGAAAGATAGATACAATGTTAGAGTTCTTACAATGTGTTAGCGGTGAGCTTGCGTAGCATCACAAAGACACCGCCCAGTTGACAGTTCTTGACTCCTGCTTAACAGAGATATTTTGGACATGCTCTCTCTCCGTAGCATACATATCTGCAGCTGGTGCTCTACGTGGAGACCATAGGGATTGACACATCTGCAAAGTGGTGCTACCCTGTGCTTGGAATGAGTGCTCCCTTTGTTGAAATCACAGCAATTTTCAGTTTCCCTGTCATTGTTCCTGAGAGAATGCCCTCAGTCACAGGAAAGACAGAGACATAGCGTGAGAGAGAGACATAGAAACAGAGAGAGAGAGCGAGAGAGAGCGAGAGAGAGCGAGAGAGAGAGCGCGAGAGAGAGAGAGAGAGAGAGAGAGAGAGTGAGAGGAAGGCAGGGAGGGAGGGAGAATGAGAGAGAAAGAGGAGACGTAGAGATATTCTTTGGGAGAGAGAGTTTGGAAGATAAAAAACACTCCAGCTGAGTTGACTCAAGCTGTCACTGACTTCAGTGTGTATTTCACACGGTATCGATTCCAACCTGGATCCTGTGCTCCATGCAGCCACAGAGGCCCATCTCCGAGCTATGCTCAATTCATCCTCATCTCGAGGGCTGTCTGGCGTTACCTATTGTCAGACATAATCTCAACAATTAAATGAATGGAGTGTAAGGCTTATTTGTGTTTAAGTCTGGTTGACTTCTCTCTCACATAGAAATTAAGGTCGACATGATGATATCACCCGCTGCTCTGACTGACACTGTGATGCATTTTCAAACAAAGCTGTGCTGGCGTTTACTACGGTGCGGTAATCTCGGGCCCTGCTTATGTGTCTTACCTTTACACATCTCTTAAACAGTGTATGCTCAATGAAATAGGGAGTGAGCTCCAAAATCACATTCACTGCTGAATCTTTATCTCCCTGTGTTCACATTATTTCTGTGTAGTGTTGGCTGCTTGCAGAGATTTGCACTGAACAGAGATTTGCACTGAACAGTCCTTGGGTCCATGTTTAGTCCATATCCACTTTGAATAATTGTTAAGTCTGTGAAATCATGGTGTCATCATATTGCCAAATACAAAATTATATTGCATCATCCAACAACATCACCCAGCCATTAAGGAAAGGAAGGAAATAATGGAATGTGTGAGTGTTCTGGTTGCAGACTTTCCTGCCCCCCAGCTAAGCATAACTAACAACTTCTGTAATTTTACAGTTTTATTTTCAGTTTGTTTAAATCACCACAAAATGCTAAGACTGTGTTTTATTTGCTTCTCCTATCGTGTAAACAAGAGAGGAAATGAAATAACATTTGTTCAAGCAAGACTAATTGAGACTCGGGAAAAATTGGATTTCAAGCATATCACCTGCTCCTCTGAAAAAGATCTGGTCAGCACTGAGTTGTTACCAAACATATTTATATGTAAATCACAATTTGCATCAATTGTTGGATTCAGACACAAAATAAAGGAAGTGAAAGTTTTACTGGAATACCATAACTAACACAGAGAAGACCAGTCTATCTTGCTCAGGGAAAATGGTCAGCAACCTGTTTCCCCTTTCACATACACACACACACACACACACACACACACACACACACACACACACACACACACACACACACACACACACACACACACACACACACACACACACACACAGAGAGACAGACCTAGCATTGTCTTTATTGTCTTTATCAAAATAGGCCAGCACTCAGATCACTGAGCATATGGCTTTGCTTGTACATCCCGTATGTTGACTATGAACACGTGACCTATACACTCTCCACAGACCTACGTGGGCGCGGAGGAGGAGGCAGGCAGCGGGGTTTCAGATGTGTTATGCTCCCACACCCCATCAAACGCTCCCTCCCTCTCCAGGGGGTACCTGTTCAACAACTACCTCTCAGGATGATCCCACACAACCACCAGCTGAAAGGACCATTTTGAACATGTCTTTTCCCTCATGTACATGTCCAGGCAGATTGAGTCGGTTGCGATCTAGAAGGATGAATTAGGGAGATTGGTGAAAACTCCAAAGCCTTTGATCAAATCAAGTTTAAGCTTTTAGAAATTGGTTTCTTGGGTGTTTGACAAGCTCAAATGCATGTGAAACATACATATGGTATAAATGGAATAGGTAACTAGGTTGCTCTTTGATAGATGATCAATGTAAGCAATGATTATCGCTTACAGGCCATTTGATCTGGAGCTTTGAGGTCATGTGATGAAAGATGCATCAGTTGGCTGGCAATGATCAAACAGTTGGACTGAGTTAATGTCAGATACCTCGTGGGTAACAACGTCCCCTCCTGTTTGAGAAACCTCTAAAAAAGTTGGCTCTGATTGCTAGTTTAAAAGAATGTACCACATGTTCTTATATCTCCACTTCTAAATCGTAGTGCTCTTTACCGCCTAACAGCTTCAGGAACGGTCTTCCTGATGGTAAGAGAGTGAACAGCTCTTGGCTGGGGTGTGTGGGGTCCTTGATGATGCTGCGGGACTTCCTCAGGCACCATTTTAAGTAGATTAACTGGATGGGTGCACCGCTATTAAACTGGTCCCATTCTCAACAGCCAGCCGAGACATTCACTGTCTGTTGGTAGAGGTAGGCCTCTCCCGCAACTGCACCCCCAGTCACCGTGCGTTCTGTGAAGAGCCTGTGTTTCCTTCGACATCTGCTCACCCCTGTCTCTCTATAGTTATTTTCTCTCGGTCAGCCCGCAAATGGAACAACTCGGCCTCAGTACACTCTGCCTCAAACCGATAAGGCACAACAGTACCATTCTGAAAATAAGGCAGGTCTCCAATATCCTCTTTGTTCACGATAGACATTCTTTACTCTAATTCATTTTGAGAGGGCAGAAAATACTGTGAGGGAGTGAGAACCGAAAATGTACATCCTTCAACCATGCCCACCTCGGAAGTCCCGACCTACTGTATGTCCAGACTCGCGGTGCCTATTATTCTACATTCTGGATTTCAATACAACAACAAAAAATGTGCCTATTGAAATAAGTTAGCTGAAAAATTGTGCAAAAAAGTAATTACAAAGACTATTGCGGTCATGGGAGGCTAGAGCTGTGGGGTATTTATGATGGACTTTGAGATTGCATGGGGTTTCTATGGGGAAGGTGGGGGTAGAATCGCCATATTATCTACATGAAACAATGGACCTAAAAACTGTCTGGGGTACTGACAAAATACCAGGCAAGTGTTATAAAGGGCCCAGGAGTTGTTTTGGGTGCATTTCCCCTTTAAAACAGCTGATTCTCTCTACTGCAGTCCCATTTTGGGGTGTGTTCCCTTCTCTGCTTCCTGAAGTCAACAATCAATTCCTATGTTTTTCTGATGTTGAGGAAGTGGTTATTGTCCTAGCACCACAATTCCAGTGCACTTACCTCTTCCCTATAGGCTGATTTGTGGTTGTTGGTTATCAGGCCTAAAACCATGGTTTCGTCAGAAAACTCGATGATGGAGTTTGTGTCGTGCAAAGTCACGCAGTCGTGGGTGAACAGGAAGTACAGGCTGAGGACCCACCCCTGTGTTAAGAGTCACTGTGTAGGTGTTGTTGCCAATCCTCACAGCCTGTGGTCCGTCCTTCAGGAAGTCCAGGATCCAGTTGCAGAGGGTAGTGTCCAGACCCAGGGCTCTGAGCTTGGAGGGAACAATAGTGTTGAATGCTGAACAGCATTTTCAAATAGGTGTTCTTGTTGTTCAAATATGTTAGTGCCGTGTGAATAGCGATGGAAATACTATAACGTGAATCTGTTGGAGCGGTAGGCAAATTGGAATGGGTCGAGTGTGCTGGCCTTGATGTGGGCCATGACCAGCCTCTCAAAGCAATTCATGATGACAAGGGTGAGTGCAATGGGGCAAAAGTCATTTGGACATTTTCTTGGCATTGGGATGATGCTGGTGTCCTTGAAGCAAGTGGGGACTACGGCCTGGGACAGGGACAAGTTGAAAACGTCTGAGAAGAAAACGCCATCTGGTCAGCGCACACTAAATGTTTTGAGAGTTTTCCTCAAGTCAAGCTTGGCAAGTGAAAGCACCTGGTCATTCTGGAGCAGAGAGAGCCTTCCTAGATGGCTCAGTATTGTCTTCCTCAAAGCGAGCATTGAATGTGTTAAGCTCATATGAGAAGGAGGCTTTGGTGGGCACCACACAGCTGGATTTGCCTTTTTAGTCCGTGATAGCCTGTAGTCCTTGCCACATGTTTGAGAGTCTGAGTTGTTGAACATCAATACATGTTTGAGTTTATATTATCTTTTTGCGTCCCTAATGGACGCAAAGGATTTGCCTTGGGCTCGTTTAGCTGACATTGAATGCTGCTCAGCATAGTATTTATTTCTCTGTTCATCCTGGGGTTTTGGTTGGGGTATGTCCGGATTATTATTGTGGGTACAACATCATCAACACATTTTCTAATGAAGCCTGTGAATGACGATGTATATTCCAATATTCCTTTTCATATACATGTACACTACTGTTCAAAAGTTTGGGGTCACTTAGAAATGTCCTTGTTTTTGAAAGAAAAGCAAAACTCCAGTCTCATCATCAACGGTGAAGAGGCAACTCCGGGATGCTTGCCTTCTAAGCAGAGTTGCAAAGAAAAAGCAATATCTCAGACTGGCCAATAAAAATAAAAGATTAAGATGGGCAAAAGAACACAGACACTGGACAGTGGAACTCTGACTAGAAGGCCAGCATCCCAGAGTTGCCTCTCCACTGTTGACATTGAGACTGGTGTTTTACGGGTGCTATTTAATGAAGCTGCCAGTTGAGGACTTGTGAGGCGTCTGTTTCTCAAACTAGACACTCCAATGTACTTGTCCTCTTGCTTAGTTGTGCACCAGGCCTCCCACTCCTCTTTCTATTCTGGTTAGTACCAGATTGCGCTCTTCTGTGAAGGGAGTAGTACATAACGTTATACCAGATCTCCAGTTTCTTGGCAATTTCTCACATGGAAAAGCCTTCATTTTCTCAGAACTTTGTTTCTGGCCAATTTGAGCCTGTAATGAAACCCACAAATGCTGATGCTCAGGATACTCAAATAGTATAAAGAAGGACAGATTTGTTGCTTCTTTAATCAGGACAACAGTTTTCAGCTGATGCTAACATAATATCATAAGGGTTTTCTAATGATCAATTAGCCATTTAAAATTATACATTTGGATTAACTAACACAATGTGCCATTGGAACACAGAACACCAAAACAAATCAGCCAAGACCTCAGAAACATAATTGTAGACCTCAACAAGTCTGGTTCATCCTTGGGAGCAATTTCCAAATGCCTGAAGGTACCTTGTTCATCTGTACAAACAATAGTTCGTAAGTATAAACACCATGGGACCACGCAACCGTTATACCGCTCAGGAAGGAGACGCATTCTGTCTCCCAGAGATGAACGTACTTTGATGCGAAAAGTGCAAATTAATCCCAGCACACAGCAAAGGACCATGTGATGATGCTGGAGTAAACAGGTTCAAAAGTATCTATATCCACAGTAAAATGAGTCCTATAATCAACATGACCTGAAAGGCCGCTCAGCAAGGAAGAAGACACTGCTCCAAAATGAGGTGCCCAATGTAAACTGCCTGTTACTCAGGCCCAGAATCTAGGATTTGCATATGCATGGTAGTATTGGATAGAAAACACTCTAAAGTTTCCAGAACTGTCAAAATAATGTTTGTGAGTATAAAATCCATCTAGGAAGTGGGATATTTTTGATGTGGGCATTTTCAATTGAATGCCTATACAGTATGTAATGGGATTGGACCCTGATTGCAGTTCCACTAGATGTCTACAGTCTTTAGACATTGTTTCAGGCTTGTATTCTGAAAAATGAGGAAGAATGAGACCATTTTCTAATTGGACTGTAGAATGAACCAGAGCTGTTTTGCGTGCATGACCGATTGCGGGTCGTTCGTTGTTTTTCCTTTCTATTGAAGACTCTATTGCCCGGTTGAAATATTATAGATTATTTAGACAATAGACAACTTGAGGATTAATTATAAACATTGTTTGACATGTTTCGACAAACTTTACCAGTACTATTAGGATATATTAGTCTTCATGTCGTGACCGCATTTGAGCCAGTGGATTACTGAACAAAACGCACCAACAAAGTTTTGGGACATAAAGAGGGACTTTATCGAACAAAACAAACATTTATTGTGTAGCTGGGACTCTTGTGACTGCAACCATATGAAGATCATCAAAGGTAAGTGAATCATTTTAGCGCTATTTCTGACTTTTCTAATTCCTTTACTTGGTTGTAAAATGTTTGTATGCTTTTGTAAGCGGGTGGCTGTCCTCAGATAATCGCATGGTATGCTTTTGCCGTAAAGCCTTTTTTAAATCTGACACAGTGGCTGGATTTACAAGAAGTTAATCTTTAAACCGATGTATAACACTTGTATTTTTATGAATATTTAATTTGACTATTTCTGTATTTTGAATTTGGCGCTCTGCAATTTCACTGGATGTTGGCTAGATAGGACACTAGTGTCCCACCTGCCCATAAGAAGTTAATTAAGACAAGTCGTCCAGGTCCCGAAGCAGCAAAGCATCCCCAATCCATCAAATTGCCAACACCATGCTTGACCATTGGTATATGGTTCTTACTGTGGAATGCAGTGTTTGGTTTTTGCCAGGAATAATGGGGCCCAACTGTCCATAGAACATTCTTCCAAGAGTCTTGATCATCCAGGTGCTTCCAGGTGCATTTTTGGCAACCCTGAGTCAACTTTTTGGACGAGATGGGTCCCATTATGTCTGGGAAAAATCAACAACATCCCCTATACACTTCCTGATAAACTCAGTCACCGTGTCAATGTATACGTTAATGTTACCCTCAGAGGCAATTGGGAACATGTCCCAGTCTGCGTGATCAAGACAGTCTTGGAAAATGGATTTCGAGGAGTAAAAATGACCTGATTTGCAGAAGGCAGGGCCTTGTAGCCATCTGTTACGGATACAGGTATCCTGTGTCTGTGTGTATCCTGTGTGTGTTTCTTTTCTCTCCTTCTCCCCTCACAGGTGAAAATCATTACTCCCCAATCAGTCAACAATCAACCCATCAATCAGAAGACACACCTCCTCCTGTTTCTTACCCTATCACAGTTCCTTCCCCATGGTTTAAAAACCCCATCATTTGTTTGTTCAAGAGCTCAATCTTTGTAATGCTATGTTGGTAGATAGCTGTTCTTTGTAGATTTCAGGAGAGCTCAATCTTTGTAATGCCATGTTGGTAGATAGCTGTTCTTGGTAGATTTCAGGAGAGCTCAATCTTTGTAATGCCATGTTGGTAGATAGCTGTTCTTGGTAGATTTCAGGAGAGCTCAATCTTTGTAATGCCATGTTGGTAGATAGCTGTTCTTGGTAGATTTCAGGAGAGCTCAATCTTTGTAAATGCCATGTATGTAGATCTCTCTCTTTGTGTATTAATTAACCTCTTCTTTTGTTTGAGCACCTCCAAATCACTTTGTCATCTCCTGTGAGTATTGTTTTGGTTATGGTGTTTGTTTGTTGCTGGTGGGAAAAGGGGGAAACCAAGACAAGTCGCCCATGGGCATACACTACCCGTAGGTAAACTTTGTTAACACACACTAGTTAGAACTGGGCGGACCACCCACTGTATTTTTGGTTAGTTAATTAGCTGTTGTTAAAGTAGGCTAGTCTAGCTTAGGGGTGTTTTTGCATATTTGTTTCTTTCCTTGGGTCCAGCTCAGCCCCTTTTCCTGCTCCCCCCCATTATCGTGTGTTTTACAATAAACCCTGAGTTTGACGGTATAATTTCAGTTGTCCTGGTTATTTCGTTCACACTTTTACTTTGTCACAATTATAATTTACATGAGTTATGTTACGGGTCTCACTACCATCCCCCCTAGACTGTCGGGCCAAAAGGGATTCGTAACACCATCCCAGAAGGGAGAGTAACAATGGTCGAGAGTATTTGAGTTGTGAGTACTGCCTGCGATGTGTTGATAGAACTTTGGTAGTGTTTTCCTCAGATCTGCTTTATTTACTGTAAGTACCCGTTATTTATCTTCACTATTGAACATACTATTCTCCGTCTTAAATTTGATCATTGATTTAGATATTAGAGTACCTGAGGATTAATTAAAAACATTGTTTGACTTGTTTGGACAAATTTTACTGGTAACTTTGAATTTGTTTGTATGAATGTTGAACGAGTCAAGCACGCCAACTAAACTGACATTTTTGGGATATAAAGGACTTTATCGAACAAAACAACCATTTGTTGTGTAGCTGGGACCCTTGGGATTACAAACAGAGAAAGATATTCAAAAGGTAAGTGATTTATTTTGTCGCTATTTGTGATTTTATGATGCCTGTGCTGGTTTGGAAATGTATTTTGGGGTGGGGCGCTGTCCTCAGATAATCTCAATCTTCGCCGTAAAGCCTTTTTGAAATCTGACAATGCGGTTTGATTAACAAGAAGTTAAGCTTTTAAACAATGTAAAACACATTTTCATGAGTGTTTAATATTACGATTTTACTATTTTGAATTTCGCGCTCTGCAATTTCACCGGATGTTGTCGTGGTGGGACGCTAGCGGTACACCTAGCCCAAAGAGGTAATCTGTCGGAAAGATATCAGTTTGTCTCTGTGGATGGTTTGTCCTCTGACAAATCAACTGTAAATGTTGGTGTTCCTCAAGGCTCCGTTTTAGGACCACTGTTGTTTTCACTATATATTTTACCTCTTGGTGATGTCATTCGGAAACATAATGTTAACTTTCACTGTTATGCAGATGACACACAGCTGTACATTTCGATGAAACATGGTGAAGCCCCTAAATTGCCCTCCCTGGAAGCCTGTGTTTCAGACATAAGGAAGTGGATGGCGGCAAATGTTCTACTTTTAAACTCAAACAAAACAGAGATTCTTGTTCTAGGTCCCAAGAAACAAAGAGATCTTCTGTTCAATCTGACAATTAATCTTGATGGTTGTACAGTCGTCGCAAATAAAACTGTGAAGGACCTCGGCGTTACTCTGGACCCTGATCTCTCTTTTGGCGAACATATCAAGACTGTTTCAAGGACAGCTTTTTTCCATCTACGTAACATTTCTAGAATCAGAAACTTTCTGTCCAAAATGATACAAAAATATATCCATGCTTTTGTCACTTCTAGGTTAGACTACTGCAATGCTCTACTTTCCGGCTACCCAGATAAAGCACTAAATTAACTTCAGTTAGTGCTAAACACGGCTGATATAATCTTGACTAGAACCAAAAAAAATGTATCATATTACTCCATTGCTAGCCTCTCTGTTGAGGCAAGGGCTGATTTCAATGTTTTACTGCTAACCTACAGAGCATTACACGGGCTTACTCCTACCTATCGTTCTGATTTTTCCGACATACCTACACGTACGCTACGGCCACAAGACGCAGGCCTCCTTACTGTCCCTAGAATTTCTAAGCAGACAGCTGGAGGCAGGGCTTTCTCCCATAGAGCTCAATTTTTATGGAATGGTCTGCCTATCCATGTGAGAGATGCAGACTCGGTCTCAAACTTTAAGTCTATTGAAGACTCATCTCTTCAGTAGGTCCTATGATGAGTGCAGTCTGGCCCAGGAGTGTGAAGGTGAACGGAAAGGCACTGGAGCAACGAACTGCCCTTCTTGTCTCTGCCTGGCAAGTTCCCCTTTCTCCACTGGGATTCTTTGCCTCTAACCCTATTACAGGGGCTGAGTCACTGGCTTACTGGTGCTTTTCCATGCTGTCCCTAGGAAGGGTACATCACTTGAGTGGCTTGAGTCACTGACGTGATCTTCCTGTCCGGGTTGGCGCCCATCCTTGGGTTGTGCCATTGGGGAGATCTTCATGGGCTATACTCGGCCTTGTCTCAGGATGGTGGTTGAAGCTATCCCTCTAGTGGTGTGGGGCCAAAGTGGGTGGGGTTATATCCTAGCTGTTTGGCCCCATCCATCTATAAACTCATTTATTAAAAATTAAACACAGAAATCTAATTTACATAAGTATTCGCAACCCTGAGTCAATGTTAGAATCACCTTTGGCAGTGATTACAGCTGTGAGTCTTTCTGGGTAAGTCTCCAAAGAACATTGCCCACCTGGAATGTACAATATTTGCACATTATTCCTTTTAAATTCTTCAAGGGATGTCAAGTTCGTTGTTGATCATTGCTAGACAGCCATGTTCAAGTCTTGCCATTGTTTTTCCAGACGATTTAATTCAAAACGGTAATTACTTATGTGTGACATTCAGAGGATGAATGGGCAAGACACAATATTTAAATGCCTTTGAACAGGGTACGATAGTAGGTGCCAAGGATGCCATCTGGGCAGGCGGCTTTGAGTATTCACTCTTTTGAGAGTTTTCCTCACGTCAAGCTCAGAGAGCGAAAGCACCTGGTTGTTCTGGAGCAGAGAGAGCCTTCCTAGGTGGCTCAGTATTGTCTGCCTTAAAGCGAGCATAGAATGTGATAAGCTTGTCTGAGAGGGAGGCTTCAGTGGGCACCACACAGCTGGACTTGCCTTTGTAGTCAGTGTTAGACAGTAGTCCCTGCCACATGCTTGCGAGTCTGAGTTGTTGAACATCAATTCAAGTTTGAGTTAGTATTGTCTTTTTGCGTCCCTAATGGGTTTGCGGAGGATGTACCTTTCCTTGTATAAGACACGCGCCACTGAGTCGTCAGGGTTCATTTAGCTGACATTGAATACTGCAGTATGGGCTCTCAGCATGGTATGGATTTCTCTGTTCATCCAGGGTTTTGGTTGGGGTTTTTCCAGATAATTATTGTGGGTACAACATCACCAACACATTTTCTAATGAAGCCTGTGACTGACGATGTATATTCCTCAATGTTGACGGGTGAGTCCTGGGTGGAGGAATCTTTGAACGTATTCCAATCAGTATTCTCAAAACCGTCCTGCAACATTGAGTGTGCCTCCTCTGTCCAGAGCCTCACTATTCTCTGTGTTGGTGGCTCCTTCTTGAGTTGCTGCTTGTAGGAGGGGAGTAGGAACACAGACGTGATCTGATTGGCCAAAGTGGGGGAGGGGGATGGCTTTGTAGGTGTAACGGATGCTTGTGTACTCAGCACGTTGTATCCTCTCTTGGAGCAAGATATATGTTGGGGATTCTATTTGTTTTAAATTTGCTTGGTTAAAATCTCCCTCGACAATAAAGACTGCTTCCAGGTGAAAGGATTCTTGCTGACTAATGTTCTTGTAAGGTTTTCAATGTACCACCTTCATTTATTTATTTATTTTACTTTTTTTGACAGGGAAATCATGCTGACACTAGGGCCTCTTTTACAGATGAGCATTGCATAAATACATCAACCACATACAATATACAATATTACAAAACATATTAAGAAAAACAGACATTTATCAACATAGATGTCTCCGATCATTACTCTGAACTGACCAAGGGGGACTAGAACATCTCATTTTAAACCACTCTGTAGGTTGTTACACATAAAGGGTGCAACAAATGTTAAAGTAGCTTTACCTGACTCTGTGGAGACCGAAAAGGTTTCCATTGTTATCCTAGCCTGAGACCAGGTTTGGTCATTTGTAAGTCTTAATTGAATTAATGATGATGTTTGCTTGTGGTGGTATGTACACGGCTGTGATAATGACACACGTGAATTCCCTCGGCCTATAGTGGGGTCGGCATTTTAGCATCAAAAACTCCAGCTCGGGTGAACAGAAGCTCGAGATGTTTTTAACTTTGGTACACCAGGAATTGTTGCACTCTACAGCAGAGGTAACTCTGGGTCTTCCTTTCCTGTGGTGGTACTCATGAGAGCCTGTTTCATCATAGCGCTTGATTGTTTTTGCGACTGCACTTGAAGGAACTTTCTTGACATTTTCCGTATTGACTGATATACAGTGCCTTGCGAAAGTATTCGGCCCCCTTGAACTTTGCGACCTTTTGCCACATTTCAGGCTTCAAACATAAAGATATAAAACTGTATTTTTTTGTGAAGAATCAACAACAAGTGGGACACAATCATGAAGTGGAACGACATTTATTGGATATTTCAAACTTTAACAAATCAAACTGAAAAATTGGGCTTGCAAAATTATTCAGCCCCTTTACTTTCAGTGCAGCAAACTCTCTCCAGAAGTTCAGTGAGGATCTCTGAAGGATCCAATGTTGACCTAAATGACTAATGATGATAAATACAATCCACCTGTGTGTAATCAAGTCTCCGTATAAATGCACCTGCACTGGTGATAGTCTCAGAGGTCAGTTAAAAGCGCAGAGAGCATCATGAAGAACAAGGAACACACCAGGCAGGTCCGAGATACTGTTGTGAAGAAGTTTAAAGCCGGATTTGGATACAAAAAGATTTCCCAAGCTTTAAACATCCCAAGGAGCACTGTGCAAGCGATAATATTGAAATGGAAGGAGTATCAGACCACTGCAAATCTACCAAGACCTGGCCGTCCCTCTAAACTTTCAGCTCATACAAGGAGAAGACTGATCAGAGATGCAGCCAAGAGGCCCATGATCACTCTGGATGAACTGCAGAGATCTACAGCTGAGGTGGGAGACACTGTCCATAGGACTACAATCAGTCGTATATTGCACAAATCTGGCCTTTATGGAAGAGTGGCAAGAAGAAAGCCATTTCTTAAAGATATCCATAAAAAGTGTTGTTTAAAGTTTGCCACAAGCCACCTGGGAGACACACCAAACATGTGGAAGAAGGTGCTCTGGTCAGATGAATCCAAAATTGAACTTTTTGGCAACAATGCAAAACGTTATGTTTGGCGTAAAAGCAACACAGCTGAACACACCATCCCCACTGTCAAACATGAGGGTGGCAGCATCATGGTTTGAGCCTGCTTTTCTTCAGCAGGGACAGGGAAGATGGTTAAAATTGATGGGAAGATGGATGGAGCCAAATACAGGACCATTCTGGAAGAAAACCTGATGGAGTCTGCAAAAGACCTGAGACTGGGACGGAGATTTGTCTTCCAACAAGACAATGATCCAAAACATAAAGCAAAATCTACAATGGAAATCTACAATGGAATGGTTCAAAAATAAACATATCCAGGTGTTAGAATGGCCAAGTCAAAGTCCAGACCTGAATCCAATCGAGAATCTGTGGAAAGAACTGAAAACTGCTGTTCACAAATGCTCTCCATCCAACCTCACTGAGCTCGAGCTGTTTTGCAAGGAGGAATGGGAAAAAAATTCAGTCTCTCGATGTGCAAAACTGATAGAGACATACCCCAAGCAACTTACAGCTGTAATCGCAGCAAAAGGTGGCGCTACAAAGTATTAACTTAAGGGGGCTGAATAATTTTGCACGCCCAATTTTTCAGTTTTTGATTTGTTAAAGTTTGAAATATCCAATAAATGTCGTTCCACTTCATGATTGTGTCCCACTTGTTGTTGATTCTTCACAAAAAAATACAGTTTTATATCTTTATGTTTGAAGCCTGAAATGTGGCAAAAGGTCGCAAAGTTCAAGGGGGCCGAATACTTTCGCAAGGCACTGTATATATGTGGACACCCTTTAAAATTAGTGGATTTGGCTATTTCAGCCACACCCGTTGCTGACAGGTTTATAAAATCGAGCACAATTGTAAAAGTTCTGCCATGCTAGAGCTGCTTCCGTCAACTGTAAGTGCTGATATTGTGAAGTGGAAACATCTAGGAGTACTGTACCAATTGCTCAGCCGCGAGGTGGTAGACCACACAGGCTCACAGAAGGGGACCGCAGAGTGCTGAAATGTGTAGCTCATAAAAATTGTCTGTCCTTGGTTGCAACACTCACTACCGAGTAAGCATTTCACAGTAAGGTCTACTCTTGTTGTATTTGGCACATGTGACAAATAAAGTTTGATTTGATTTGAGTTCCACACTGCCTCTTGAAGCAACGTCAGCATAATAACTATTTGTCGGGACCATCATGAAATCCTGGAAGGGAGAGTAACAATGGTCAAGAGTTTTTGAATCACGAGTACTGCAGGGGATTTGTTGATAGAACTTCGGTAGCTTTTTCCTCAGATTTGCTTTGTCAAATTCCGCAGCTATAATTAATGCAGCCTCAGGATATGTGTTTTCCAGTTTGCACAAGGTCCAGTGTAGTGCCTTGAGAGCCGCTTGAGGGGGAAAATACATGGCTGTTAAGATAACCGAAGAAAGTTCTCTAGGGAGTTAATCCGGTCAGCATTTCATTTTGAGGTATTCTAGGTCGGGTGAACAAAAGGACTCGAGTTCCTGTAAGTTACCACAATCATACCATGAATTGTTAAACATGAAACATACACCTCCTCCTTTCTTCTTCCCAGATAGATCTTTATTTCTATCCGCACGATGTATTGAGAACCCAGCTGGCTGTATGGATGGGACAGTATATCCGGAGAGAGCCATACAATCCCTGATGTCTCTATGAAACGAGAACTTGTCTACTTTATTGTCCAGGGACTGAATATTATCGAGTAATATACTCGGGATCGGTGGATGGTGTTCACGCCTCCTGAGTCTGACTAAAAGTCCACTCCGAATACCTCTTCTCTGCCGGCGGGGTCTTGAATCCAATTCATTAAAATCATATTGCTGGTCGAAATGCTGGTGATTTACTGCCTCTATGATATTAAAAAGGTTATTTCTGGCTGTATGTAATAATGCAAAAAACTTTCTGGGCTTATAACGTGAGAAATAACATTAAAGAAAACAAAATACTTCAAAGTTGCTTAGGATCCTGAAGCAAGGTGGCCATGTCTATCGGCGCCATCTTCAGTTCATCTGTCTGAAATTAACTGACTTATTTGCTAAAAGGTCCGGTTCTGCTGGTCTGTGTGCTGTGTCTTTGAGAAATGACAGATTAGCTGCTACTGCAGCAGCTGAGGACAGTGGTGCAGTCGAGATAGTAAGAAAACAGAGAAAGACACACACACACTGACACATCATGTAGCCCACTGCTGCCAGTTAGGCCTAATATGTGGGCTGTATATTGTATTTAGTAGTAGGTTAATTCGAGAAGGGTGGTTTCGGGGGAACATTTAGACACTCGGCTATTTGCAATAGGCTATAGGCAAACACGTCATTAGATTGGCTTTAATAACACATAGGTGTCACACCCTGACCATAGTTTGCTTTGTATGTTTCTATGTTTTGGTTGGTCAGGGTGTGAGCTGGGTGGGCATTCTATGTTCTATTCTATGTCTAGTTTGTCTAGTTCTATGTTTGGCCTGATATGGTTCTCAATCAGAGGCAGGTGTTCGTCATTGTCTCTGATTGGGAACCATATTTAGGTAGCCTGTTTGGTGTTGGGTTTGTGGGTGATTGTCCTTAGTGTCCTTATGTCCTTTTTCCTGTTGTGTGTATGTGCACCAGTATTAGGCTGTTTCGGTTTTCGTTACGTTTATTGTTTTGTATTGGATTCGTGTTGCATTAGTTTCATTAAACATGGATCGCAATAGCCACGCCACATTTTGGTCTGACTCTCTTTCACATAAAGAAAACTGTGACAATAGGTAAGACAATAGCCATCTACGAGACATTTATACAGTTATTTTTATTAAACACAAGTCATCATATTGAATAAATGGTAAATAATCCTAATTAATCTGTTAAAGGTGGAGTTTGGGGCTGTCAGTGTATAAACCACTAGGCTTCCTGGGGCGGCTGGTAGCGTTGGGCCAGTAACCAAAAGGTTGATGGATCGAATCCCCGAGCTGACAAGGTAAAAATCTGTTCTTCTCCTGAACAAGGCAGTTAACCCACTGTTCCCTGGTAGCCCGTCATTGTAAATAATAATTTGTTCTTAACTGACATGCCTAGTTAAATAAATATACAAAAATTGAACTGTTTTATCAATGTTTAAGCTATTCAATTTGCTTTTAAATCTGTCTCTTCGACTTGAAATGGAAATCAGATTCCCCCTGCCAGTTGCAATGTGGCTATCAGAAGTTAATAGTTGAATCCCACTGGAGAAAATCATGTACTGCTTAAGGAATAAGTTAGAGACATTTTACAGAATTTGGCAACCTTTTATTGACTACATGGAGAATCTCCCCTCACATCATATTGATTGCATCTCTATATAATCCTCACGTAATGTTTCACACTTAATGTATAATATGTAGCCTACGGCAGGTGACCATATCATCCAATGTCTCATTTTCTTTTTTTATTATGACATCACTGCTTGGTGGAAGGAGAAAATGAAACAAGTGCTTTCTGGTCACTAACTTCAACATGTGCACCTGCCTTTGGGCATCAATGCTGATGACTGGTCATCGGTCAACAGACGACCTTTTGGTTTTGAAGCACAGATTAGATGTTGTTGAGACAAGAATTTGGTGCAATCCAGTAGGCCTATTATAGTGACCAGATCGAAAAGTCCAATGTACAACTATAAAATACAAATAAAATGTAAATATGGATAAAAAATAAATAGAAAAAAATACCTTCCTAATATTGAGTTGGACCCTTTTGCACTCAGGAGAGCCTCAATTTGTCGGGGCATGGACTTTACAAGGTGCCGAAAGCATCCCACAGGGATGCTGGCCCATGTTGTATCCAATGCTTCCAACAGTTGTGTCAAGTTGGCTGGATGTCCTTTGGGTAGTGGACCATTGTTGATACACACAGGAAACTGTTGAACATGAAAAACCCAGCAGTGTTGAGGTTACTCACACAAAGCTGGTGTGCCTGGCACCTACTATCCCGTTCAAAGGCACTTAGATATTTTGTCTTGCCCATTCACCCTCTGAATGGCACACGTAAGTAATCCGTGTGTCAATTGTCTCAAGGCTTAAAAATCCTTCTTTAACCTGTCTCCTCCCCTTCATCTACACTGATTTGAAATGGATTTAACAAGTGACATCAATAAGGGATCGTAACTTTCACCTGCATATCTAATTTACATAAGTATTCGCACCCCTGAGTCAATACATGTTAGAATCACCTTTGGCAGTGATTGATTACAGCTATGAATCTTTCTGGTCACGTCTCAAAGAGCTTTGCACACCTGGATTGTACAATATTTGAACATTAATCTTTTTTAAATAATTCAAGCTCTGTCAATTTGATTGTTGATCATTGCTAGACAGCCATTTTCTAGTCTTGCCATAGTTTTTCAAGCCGATTTTAGTCAAAACTGAAACTAGGCCACTCAGTAACTTTCAATGTCGTCTTGGTAAGCGACTCCAGTGTATATTTGGCCTTGTTTTTTAGGTTATTATTCTGCTAAAAGGTGAAAAGTGTCTGTTGGAAAGCAGACTGAACCAGGTTTTCCTCTAGGATTTTGCCTATGCTTAGCTCTATTCTGTTTATCTTTTTCAACTACATAATAATGCCCTAGTCCTTGCCAATGACACGCATACCCTTAACATGATGCAGCCAACACCATGCTTGAAAATATGAGTGGCAATCGGTTATGTGTTGTGTTGAATTTGTCCCAAACATAACGCTTTGTATACAGGAAATAAAGTTACTTTCTTTGTACATTTGTTGCAGGTTTACTTTCACTCTGTCATTTAGGTTAGTAAAGTGGAATACCTAAAATGATGCTGATCCATCCTCAGTTTTCGCCAATCACAGCCATTAAACTCTTGGTGAAATCCCTGAGCGATTTCCTTCGTCTCTGGCTAATGAGTTAGGAAGGACTTTCTCTTTGATACACCATCCAAAGTGTAATGAATAACTTCACCATGCTCAAAGCGATATTCAATGTCTACTTTTTTTTACCCATCTTTGTAACGCTTGTCATCTGGGGAAGGAGAGGAGGACCAAGGTGCAGCGTGGTATGTGTTCATATTTTAAATATTTTAATGAACACTGAAAACAAAACAATAACCAACCAACAAACAGTCCTGTAAGGTGCGACACAGCACTAAACAGAAAATAACCACCCACCAAACACAATGGAAAACAGGCTACCTAAACATGGTTCTCAATCAGGGACAACGATTGACAGCTGCCTCTGATTGAGAACCATACCAGGCCAAACACAGAAATAGAAAATCATAGACAAACTAACATAGACAACCCACCCAACTCACGCCCTGACCATACTAAAGCAAAAGACAAAACAAAGGAACTAAGGTCAGAACGTGACAATATTCTAATATGTGTACTTCTTTGTGAGGCATTGGATAACCTCCATTGTCTTTGAGTATGTTTTTGAAATTCACTGCTCGACTGAGGGACCTTAGAGATAGTTATGTGTGGGGTACAGAGATGAGGTAGTCATAAAAAACATGTTAAACACTATTGCACACAGAGTGAGTCCATGCAACGTATTATGTGACTCGTTAAGCAAATATGTACACCTTTAGTTATTTAGGCTTGCCACAAAAAGGTTTGAATTAGTAAAATTGTCTAAAAGCATAATTCACTTTGACATTATGAGGTATTGTGGGTAGGCCAGTGACACAAAATATACATTTACTCCATTTTAAATTCCCGCTGTAACACAAATGTGGAAAAAGTCAAGGGTTGTGAAAACATATTTATACTGTATTTAGCTGATATCCTATTTACAGTGCATTCGGAAAGTATTCAGACTCATTGACATTTTCCACATTTTGTTACATTACAGCCTTATTCTGAAATGGTTTAAAACCTGTTTGGGATAGGGGGCAACATTTTCACTTTTGGATTAAATGCGTGCCCAGAGTGAACTGCCTCCTACTCAGTCACAGATGCTAATATATGCATATTATTATTAGTATTGGATAGAAAACACTCTGAGGTTTCTAAAACTGTTTGATGTCTGAGTATAACAGAACTCATATGGCAGGTGAAAACCTGAGAAAAATCCAACCAGGAAGTGGGAAATCTGAGGTTTGTAGTTTTTCAAAGCTTGGCCTACCAAATACAGTGTCTTTGGGGTCAAGTTTCACTTCCTAAGGCGTCAACCGTCTTTAGAAACTTGTTTCAGGCTTTTGCTATGAAGGAGGGGGGAATGGGAGCTGAATGAGTCATGGGTCTGGCAGAGTGTCTCAGGCTCATGACGCGCGGTCCCGACAGAGTTAGCTCTCGTTCCAGTGCTTTTCTACAGACAATTGGAATATTATTGAAGTTTTATGTTAACGTCCTAAAGATTGATTCCATACATCGTTTGACATGTTTCTATGACCTGTAACGGAACTTTGAGTTTTTGTCTGGATTTAGTGCTCGTGCCTCATGAAGATGGATTACTGGGCTGAACACGCTAACAACAAGTGGCTATTTGGACATAAATGATGGACTTTATGGAACTTTATGGAACAAATCAGAAATGTATTGTCAAACTGGGATTCCTGGGAGTGCATTCTGATGAAGATCATCAAAGGTAAGTGAATATTTATAATGTTATTTCTAACTTCTGTTGACTCCAACATGGCGGATATTTCTTTGGCTGGATTGGGCTCTGAGCGCCGTACTCAGTTTTTTTTAATCTGACACAGTGGTTGCATTAAGGAGAAGTCTATCTTTAACCTCTAGTGACGCGCAATCCCGTATCTGGGAGCGTAATCATAGCCTCAAGCTCATTACCATAACGCAATGTTTCCTGTTCATGAAAATCGCAAATGAAATAAATATATTGAAACACAAGCTTAGCCTTTTGTTAACAACACTCATCTCAGATTTTCAAAATATGCTTTTCAACCAAAGCTGCACAAGCATTTGTGTAAGAGTGTTGATAGCCTAGCATAGCATTAAGCCTAGCATTCATCAGCAGGCAACATTTTCACAAAAACAAGAAAAGCATTCAAATAAAATAATTTACCTTTGAAGAACTTCGGATGTTTTCAATGACGAGACTCTTAGTTAGATAGCAAATGTTCATTTTTTTTCCAAAAATATTATTTGTGTAGACGAAATAGCTCCGTTTTGTTCATCACGTTTGGCTAAGAAAAATACCAGAAAATGCAGTCACTTACAAAGGCAAACTTTTTTCCAAATTAGCTCCATAATATCGACAGAAACATGGCAAACGTTGTTTAGAATCAATCCTCAAGGTGTTTTTCACATCTATTCGATAATCTATTAGTGGTGGCAGCTGGCTTCTCAACAGAAACAAACGGAAAAATACTGCAGCTGGAGATTACGCAATAATTGCAACGGAGGACACCAAGCGACCACCTGGTAGATGTAGTCTCTTATGGTCAATCTTCCAATGATATGCCTACAAATACGTCACAATGCTGTAGACACTTTGGGGAAAACGTAAGCTGACTCCTATCTCCTTCACAGCCATATAAGGAGTCATTGCCATGAGGCGGTTTCAAAAAATGCGGCACTTCCTGATTGGATTTTTATCTGGGTTTCGCCTGTAACATCAGTTCTGTGGCACTCACAGACAATATCTTTGCAGTTTTGGAAACGTCAGGGTGTTTTCTTTCCAAAGCTGTCAGTTATATGCATAGTCGAGCATCTTTTCGTGACAAAATATCTTGTTTAAAACGGGAACGTTTTTCATCCAAAAATTAAAAGAGCGCCCCCTATATCGAATAAGTTAATTCTGTGAATAACACTTGTATCTTTTATCAATGTTTATTATGAGTATTTCTGGGATTTGATGTGGCTATCTGCAAAATCACCGGATGTTTTGGAATCAAAACATTACGACACGTAATGCGCCAATGTAAACTGAGATATTTAGATATAAATATGCACATTATCGAACAAAATATACATGTATTGTGTAAAATGATGTCCTATGAGTGTCATCTGATGAAGATCATCAAAGGTTAGTGATTCATTTTATCTATATTTCTGCTTTTTGTGACTCCTATCTTTGGCTGGAAAAATGGCTGTGTTTTCGTGACTTGGCTATGACCGAACATAGTCATATGTTGTGCTTTCGCTGTAAAGCCTTTTTGGAATCGGACATGATGGGTAGATTAACAAGAAGTGTATCTTTAATTTGCTGTATTGGACTTGTTAATGTGTGAAAGTTACATATTTTTACAAAATATCTTTGAATTTTGCGCTGTGCCTTTTCAGTGGAACACCTGCCCTAGAAAGGTTAATTGTGTTTATCCCTGATCAATCTACACACAATACCCCATAATGACAAAACAAAAACGGGATTTTCTAAAAATCTGCAAATGTTATTTTTTTAAATCACATTTCAGTATTCTGTTGAAGCACCTTTGGCAGCGATTACAACCTTGAGTCTTCTTCTCCTATTATTCTCTGCAGATCCTCTCAAGCTCTGTCAAGTTGGATGGGGAGCGTCACTGCACAGCTATTTTCAGGTCTCTCCAGAGGTGTTCAATTGGGTTCAAGTCCGGGCTCTGGCTGGGCCACTCAAAGACATTCAGCGACTTGTCCCAAAGCCACTCCTGTGTTGTCTTGGCTGCGTGCTGATCTTTGTTCTGTTGGAAGTTGAACTTTTGCCCCAGTCTGAGGTCCTGACCACTCTGGAGCAGGTTTTAACATCATACACAAGAAGATTTGAGACGCTAAACGCTACCAAAGGTGCTTCAACAAAGTACTGAGTAAATGGTCTGAATACCTATGTAAATGTCATATTTCCGTTTTTTTTTTTGTTTATATGTTTGCAAAAAATTCTATACCTGTGTTTGCTTTGTCATTTACATAGGTATTCAGTGGAGGTAGGAATACATATAGTATATTCATAGTATATTCTGCATTTAGCTATTGTGTATATATTCATAATACCCTTCCTACTTCTTCTTTTAAAATTGTTTTTTATATACACTGTATGTGTATTACACTGTTGAGGCTGTGAGTAAGCCCTTCACTGCAACGTTCACATCCTGTATTCTGGCCATTTGACTAACAAACTTCAATTTGATTTTATGAGAATTCAAATTATATTTTATGAATTAGCAAAATGTAAAATACGTTACAAATTTGCTAAATGTATGATGTGTTACAAATTCTAGCTAGGTGGCTAATGTTAGCTTGGCAAGGGTTTAGGGTTACATTTAGGTTAAAGGGTTAGGTCTTAAGTCTACCCCTTCCTTTTTCGAACATTCTGTTAAAAATCGCGCAACTTTTCAGCGTCCTGCTACTCATGCCAGGAATATAGTATATGCATATGATTAGTATGTGTGGATAGAAGACACTCTGAAGTTTTTAAAACTGGTTAAATCACGGCTGTGACTATAACAGATCGTGTGTTTCGTTGAAAAACGCAAGAAAAACTGCTCTCTGAAAGCTAAAAATAATTTCCATAAGTCACTTTCATGGGTTGTTAAAAGGGGACAAAATTTAATATCGACCTGCATGCAATTCATACAAATTCCACACGATGTCGCCATTGTCGTCATTTTCAATGGATTTTTTTGTTGGAAAATCCAACTATCTGGATTCCGTTTCTTCCGGTCTCCACCAGGATCTTTTCAATGTGGACATTGGCAGCCATTGATTTGCAGACGAGGAGCTATTGAATATACATCGCCCTGTAATCATTTTGATAGATTATAAACGTTTACTAATACCTAAAGTTGGATTGCAAAAGGATTTCGAAGTGTTTTGTGAAAGTTTATCGTCGACTTTTTTAATTTTAAAAAATGACGCAGCGTTTAAAAACAATGTTTTTTTCTGAATGACACAGCTTCCATAGAAAGCTATTTTTGGTATATATGGACCGATTTAAACGAAAAAAAGACCCAATAGTGATGTTTATGGGGCATATAGGAGTGCCAAGAAAGAAGCTCGTCAAAGGTAATGAATGTTTTATATTTTATTTCTGCGTTTTGTGCAGCGCCGGATAAGCAAAGTCTTTGTTTACGTCGCATTCAGGCATTTTGAGGTGTTGCATGCTATCAGATAATAGCTTCTCATGCTTTCGCCGAAAAGCATTTTAAAAATCTGACTTGTTGGCTAGGTTCACAACGAGTGTAGCTTTAATTCAATACCCTGCTTGTGAATTTTGATCAAGGTTTGAGTTTTAACGAGTACATTTAGCATTTAGCGTAGCGCATTTGCATTTCCAGGTGCCTAGTTGAGACATATGCGTCTCAAGTAGAATCAAGAAGTTAAAGGGTTTTAAGGTTAGGGTTAGGGTTAGGGTTAGCGGAAGCGTTAGCTAAAAGGGTTAAGGTTTGGGGAAGGTTTAGCTAACATGCTAAGAAGTTGCAAAGTAGCTAAAATGTTGTAAGTAGTTGAAAAGTTGCTAATTAGGTAAAAATGCAAAAGTTGCTTGTGGTGAGATTCGAACTCAAAACCACCCTACTTTCATTTTTGGCTTAAGTAACCATCTGTCTTATGTAACCATACCAAACGTAACGTATCATACTAATTTGAGGGTCCCAGATTTACGTTAACTATGTTACGTCTAGTCTATGAGACCTGGGTACCCTGGTCTTCTGGTACCAGTGCCATGAGAAAGAATGCAAGGCTTAGCAGAGACACCTCATGGATGAGTGCAGTGGAGGTAGGAAGAAAACAGAGAGACACACACACCTGTACTGCCAGTTCCTTAATATGTAATAGTAATTAACACTAGGGTAGGGGGAACACAATAATCCTAATTTATGTCTACATATAGACACACTTAAAAACGGCAAATTAGTTCATAACATGTGTTTCATATAATTGTCTCGTGAGCGTATTTATTAATGTACCACTAGGATGATGCTAGACCTAGCACAGACAGTGAACCAGATATTGATGACGCTCAGGCCCATCATCAAGTTGAGGAAAGAAGAGGGGCAAGTAAAGAGAGGCAAATGCCCCAGAAAGGTCAACAGAGGAGAACAAGGAGAATGTGTCAGTAGCATTACCGTCTGTGTGTGTGTAAGTAACAAGTAGCCTGTAAATTACTGCTTGCTGAAGTAATTTACAGGCTAGCCCAGTACTCCAACAATGCCATTATAAATGTCACCCTGGACCCAGAACATTTAGTAATACAATCCTTGGTGAATCCTCAGCTCCAAGTTTTGACATTTCAACATGTGGCGAGAGTTTCAACAACTTACTGTACAGCTGTGTATCATGAGCAATTTCACAATCAGGTTACCATATTATTCCTCAATTGAGTCACTTTTCTGTGATTCCAGGTTAGATTGGCTAAACATCATTGCTGTACCAATTTCAGAATCAGTACCTTGCTGTTTTCTGTATTTCTTTAGCCGTACCAAAAGATGCATGCCCCCCCCCCCCCTCAGAGGAAGAAGAGTTGTAAAGATTTTACAAACATTTCCCGTCTCCACCACCTCAACAACTGGTTGAAAAATTCTTGGAAGGGATTAAAAGCGGGAACTAATTGTAAAAATAAATACATTTTCTGTTTGTGAGTGTGTGTGCGCTTGTGTGTGTCTGTGCGCTTGTGTATGTGCGTGCATGCTAGTGCGTGCGTTCTAACACTGCAGAGCCCAGCAGAGAGTCTCTGAATGTTTGCACTGCGGCCTTGGCGGTGGCGTGTGTAACTGTGTGCTTTTGTGTTTAACTGGTGTTATCACCTCAGTATCTGCCAGCAGGGCACGTGTCAGCAAAGTGATATGATCTCTGTTCAACCATCGCTCTGGGGTTGGGACAGTAAGAGAATCCTGGCCCACCTGTGTACAATCTCTCTCTCTCTCTTCTATCCTCCATCCTCCATCCTCCATGCCGCAGGGGCCCCTTGGCTCAGCTTGTTTGTATGAGGCAGGAAGGGAGGGGGGATAGATGTTTGCTCTGGCAACAGGAAGTGAGGGTGGCTTAAGAGCAGACAGAAAAACGCATAGATGCCTGTAGCAAATGTGCTCTGAGGGTATGTTTAGAGATTTGACAATTAGGCTATTCCTCCCACTCATTCCTAACATATTGATGGTGAGAAACTGAAATGATCAAGACAGTTGTGTCCACCCGACATCTCAAAGAGAAGGGAACATAATTGTAGGGATTACTGATGATGATATGATGATGATGATATGTTCAAATCTGTAATACAAAAGCAATGGTCCAACATATAAATACCAATCAAACCCACAATCTTTTTCAAAGACAAATCAGTACAGTGACACATTAATCAATATGTAAAAGTCATGAGGAAATAAGCCAAATCATATGTTGTCTTTATGTTATTTGTGTTGCCATGGTATTATATATCTGCTATATGGCCAGTTATTTCAAAAGCACCAACAACTTCCTCTTTTAACTCCTATAATGAAAACAAGAAGGGAGTGAGGGGAGAATACTCTCTTTTTTCCCTTTCCTATGGTTTAATTTACCATCCCTAACTTAATATTTATCTTTGTGTCTAAGAGAGGATTGAGTATGTTCATTAATTGTGGCAGTTCCGACACTAAACTGCCTTTGTGTGTGTGTGGGGGGAGAGGGAGGGAGGAGGGTGGTCTTAACCCATGTTGGATGCTATTTCCATTTCAGGGCGGCCTGACCCTTGCTGAGGGGGGAAAGTTTTTTTACTCCCTCTCTCTCACTGGAGGAGGAGGAAGAGGAGGGTGTTCACAAATTACATGCAGACTTTCTGCATCAAGTGTCAAACCTGCGAGAGGAATTTCTCTCTTCCCTCAGTGTTCTCTCAGCCTGGTGAACTTCTTCACCCTAATGGACCCAGAGAGAAGTGAGTGACTAGCGGAGGTGCAGAATCTTTTCAGGGGGGAACAGGACACATGGAATATGGCTCACACTGTGAAAACCCCACTGCGGAGGTCCTTCAGTGAGCATGTGAAAGTCTCCACCAACAAGGCTTGGGATGTATTCTGGAAGAGTGCGAGGGAGAAAAGGCTTTGCGGTAAGTGTTGGACTTGACTGTACTTTCACACATTGACCAATTGTTTTGAGTGTGTGGCCACACACACTGCTCTAATGGCTTGTTGACTCAAACTTTGGGCGGGATTCAATCTGTATCGCAGAAGTAACGTGGAAGATCCGCGTTATAACTTGATTGATGTATAAAGGCAATCGTCCCACGTTCGTGGAGAATGCCTTCACGTTAAAAGCTGCATATGTTGGCTCAATCGTAAATTACCTTTACATTTTAGCGCAGAACTTCCACTATACTTCCGTGATACATATTGAATCCAGCCCTTTAAGTAGTAATGGATCTTCTGGCTTCACTGTTGTATTTACGCAACAATCAATAGTTACATTGACTTGACAGTTGTCTGTCTAACCCATAAATCCCTTATCAAATCATTTTCGCTTTCACCAAAACTGACAATCTCCACACTCCACTCACCTCACAGCTGTATCGTGTTAAACCTCTCAGTGTTTCACGCTCCAATCCCAGTCCTACATACCATTGAGGTATTTTCCCATGATTGTGTGTCAATCAAAACATAATGTGGAATAATACTAATGAAAAAAAACTCCTGTGTGTAGCTAGTGTCCTGCCGAGGGGTCAGTGGCCCATGGCCTCTGGTGGGCTGTCAGTGGGGGGAGCTGTCACCGGAGTAGGAGCTTCGTGGTTCTCATACAGAGACCTGCTGAGATGACCTGGATTCCTCTGTGGGCTTTATGAATTTCAGTGCTTGTGCGTTAAGAGTGTGCCATGTGTCCATTCGTTATGCTTTCACACACACATGCACATACAGAAGTATACACACACACAATGCTTCAGCATAGTCTTATGAGCTATACGTTGCTTTTCAACACATGCAGATATGCACACATGCATGCACATGAATGTGCACACACACGCAAAGCTGTCATTCAAATTCACCTCAGTTTCAGCTGTGTGGTGTCATCTTTGAGGTGTCATTGAACTCAAATCCTATGCATCTGATGCCAACAAATGTCTCTTCAGGCTGAGAGATAATATCAGAAAACCAGCTGTGTGTTCATATTGCAGTCCTCTCAACATGTGTGTTGGATTAATGACACCACACAGTGACGTTGGTTAGTTGAGCTAACCCATTGGCTGGGGGTAATTACACAATGCTAGCTAGCTGTGGCGGTGTGCATATCATTAGGGAACTTGGAATGGCACATGCACTAGGAATAGGCTTCCTGCCAGCTCTAACGGGAAAAAGGCCCCCCAAGGGACCTTATGAGCAAAGCTCTTTCTCTCCCTCCATGTTTCTCTATTTCCCTCTCTTTCACACTCTTTCTCACTAATTCCCGCATGCATATGATATTTTATTTATTGCACTCATCTCTCTCGCTCTCTCTCTCTCTGCCCTACTGCAGTGTGCATTTCACAAGGAGGAGCTGCTGTCCGTCATACATCACAAACCTGTCCTAATATTTACACCCACACTAAAGAGTCATAAATCTAGCCAAATATGGTGTTCCATTCAAACGCCGCAACGCTCATCCAAACAGCACCTCTGCCAGATGTAGTCTATAAACAGCACCTCTGCCAGATGTAGTCTATAAACAGCACCTCTGCCAGATGTAGTCTATAAACAGAAACTCTACCAGATGTAGTCTATAAACAGCACCCCTGTCAGATGTAGTCTATAAACAGCACCTCTGCCAGATGTAGTCTATAAACAGCACCTCTGCCAATCAAATGTGATACTGCAAGCGAGGCGTGCGTCATTCCACTGAGTCGCCACAGAGCTTCTCACAAGTCAGAGCCAAAGAAAATAGCATGGAACAGCGGAAGAGAGAGGAGCAGGCCTCGCAGGGCTCTGAAGTAAACATCTGGCTGTGGGAAGGCAGGGGTGGATGGTGGATGGGGATGTTTGAGGCCATGTGCTTTATCTGCTTTCTGTCAAAGGCAGAGGGATGTGGATGGGAGTGGAGGGGGTGGGGGTGGGGTTGTGTAATGGCCAGCTGGAAAAGCACAAAGCTGGAAGTTTCAGAGAACACCACAGTACATCTACAGTTGAAGTCGGAGGTTTACATACACCTTAGCTAAATACATTTAAACTCAGTATTTCACAATTCCTGACATTTAATCTGATTTAAAAATGCTCTGTCTTAGGTCAGTTAGGATCACCACCTTATTTCAAGAAAGTGAAATGTCAGATTAATAGTAGAGAGAATTATTTATTTCAGCTTTTATTTATTTCATCACATTCCCAGTGGGTCAGAAGTTTACATACACTCAATTAGTATTTGGTAGCATTGCCTTTAAATTGTTTAACTTGGGTCAAACGTTTCGGGTAGCCTTCCACAAGCTTCCCACAATAAATTGTGTGAATTTTGGCCCATTCCCCCTGACAAAGCTGGTGTAACTGAGTCAGGTTTGTAGGCCTCTTTGCTCGCACACACTTTTTAAGTTCTGCCCACAAATGTTCAATTGGATTGAGGTCAGGGCTTTGTGAAGGCCACTCCAATACCGTTACTTTGTTGTCCTTAAGCCATTTTTCCACAACTTTGGGAGTATGCTTGGGGTCATTGTCCATTTGGAAGACCCATTTGTGACCAATATATGCACATAATTTTCCTACCTCATGATGCCATCTATTTTGTGAAGTAAAAGCACCCCCACAACATGATGCTGCCACCCCCGTGCTTCGTGGTTGGGATGGTTTCTTCGGCTTGTAAGCCTCCCCTTTCTCCTCCAAACATGGCCATTATGGCCAAACAGTTCTATTTTTGTTTCATCAGACCAGAGGACATTTCTCCAAAAAGTACAATCTTTGTCCCCATGTGCAGTTGCAAACCGTAGTCTGGATTTTTTATGGCGGTTTTGGAGCAGTGGCTTCTTCCTTGATGAGTGGCCTTTCAGGTTATATTGATATACAGTGGGGCAAAAAAAGTATTTAGTCAGCCACCAATTGTGCAAGTTCTCCCACTTAAAAAGATGAGAGGCCTGTAATTTTCATCATAGGTACACTTCAACTATGACAGACAAAATGAGGGGGGAAAATCCAGAAAATCACATTGTAGGATTTTTAATTAATTAATTTGCAAATTATTAACCATTAACACATGGTTTGATGCCATTCCATAGTCTCCGTTCCAGCCATTATTATGAGCCGTCCTCCCCTCAGCAGCCTCTACTGCTTGAATGGTCATATCTTTGGTTGGTTTATGAACATGTGGGACTTGGTTCCAATTTCATTACTATAATTAAAATACTGTACGCCAATCCCTCAGCCAGAGTAATATCAGGTAATACCTGATCTGTTCTGTTCAGAATAACTAGAAGTATCAGGCAAAGTGATCCTATCAAACCTCTGCTGTTTTTATTATATATGAAGCCCCTGGCCCAGGCAAATTACACCAATATCTCTCAATTCTACGAATCACGTCATCTCATTATATGCCGATGATATCTTACTTTATCTAGACAATGTACCGTATCTCAATCCCTCCCAAAAGCTTTGAAGATCATAGACAAATATAGCTTCATCTTAAGTTAGAAAATAAATCTAACCAAATCTTCCCTGCTGCCACTCAAGACCACAATGGAGGACTCCATCTGTACTTATGGAATCTCAATTGTTCCCCATTTTAAATATTTGGGAATAGATATATTTCCTTCCTTAGACAGAACCATTTCCAGAAATGTTTACAGAACGTTCAAATCAATTCAATCCGACCTCAGTAAATGGACTAATTTCCAAGTTACTTTAACAGGAAGAATATTATTGTGAAAATGAATATATTGCCATGGCTGAATTTTTGTAGTTCAATGTTTCCCTTGTCTCCCCCTTCTGGTATTGAGATGCAATCCATAGTGCGGTTTCAAAATGTATATTGGAAGATTAGCGAGCCCGGATAAAATTAACAAACTTGCAAAGAGGGAAAGACGTAGGAGGACTATCCGTACCAAACTTTAAATTGTATTTCCAGGCACTAGCATTTCATTCCATCCTGAATAGATTTAGACATGATTCTTTCAGCCCCTAGCTGAGTGTAGACAGAAATACGGTGTCTCATATTGCCCTGGAAGAGGTGGTCTTCACTGATATATCCCTATACATCAAAAATTCTAAGCCATTGGGGGGGGGACAAAAAAGACAGTCAAAAGATAAATCATAAGGAATAAGGTTTTGAAGTCTCTGTCCTATATCTATGAGAAATATTAAAGCTTAGGACATTTTCTATTTACACATATTTAACCAGTTATTTTTGTTGGCACATCCTTCCATTAGTTTGTATGGGTTACCTTCAGACGAGTCTCATGTGACACTCGTAGAGCAAAACAGGTCGTAGAGCAAAATGGAGAACACCATCGTGTTCAGGAGAGACATAAGTTTATGGGCCTGTTTCGGAAGCCACAGACGTTTTCGTGAGAAGACCAATTTTCGGGATGTCTCGTGGTCTGACAAACACTACTGTAGCTCTGCCACCTTCGACCGCAGATGCCGAAGGGCGACATAGGCGGATGCGGTGGATTGAGATGCAGTCCATGCTAAAAAAACAAATATATCTAGCTTATACTGCCAGATTTTGATGGGGATTTTTTCATTATGTTCCTTAGATTGATCACATGTGCGTCAATAGACTCTTAAGGATTAAACAATGTAAACTACGCTTTGGTCCTATTATTGCTCACAATTTTTTTATTTTTTTTACAAATGTAACTGGGAATCAAAATGGCATGCCCATACTCCAATATTTCACAATAATGCCTGACGATCTGGAGGGCAGCCTTTTACATCCCCCCCAATGGTCCAAATGTGGAATCCGTATCCTTGTTGATATCATGGACAATTTGAGAACATTCCAAGATTTGAACGGCACATATACAGTACCAGTCAAAAGTTATGACACACCTACTCATTCAAGGGTTTTTATTTATTTGTACTATTTTCTACATTGTAGAATAATAGTGAAGACATCAAAACTATGAAATAACACATGGAATCCTGTAGTAACCAAAAAAGTGTTAAACAAATTAAAATATATTGTATATTTTTGAATCTTCAAAGTAGCCACCCTTTGCCTTGATGACAGATTTGCACACTCTTGGCATTCTCTCAACCAGCATCACCTGGAATGTTTTTCTAACAGTCTTGAAGGAGTTCCCACATATGCTGAGCACTTGTTGGCTGCTTTTCCTTGACTCTGCGGTCCAACTCATCCCAAACCATTTCAATTGGGTTGATGTCGGGTGATTGTGGAGGCCAGGTCATCTGATGCAGCACTCCATCACTCTCCTTGGTCAAATAGCACTTACACAGCCTGCAGGTGTGTTGGGTCATTGTCCTGTTCAAAAACAAATTATAGTTCCACTAAGGGCAAACCAGATGGGATGGCACATCTCTGCAAAATATTTGGTAGCCATGCTGGTTAAGTGTGCCTTGAATGTTAAAAAAAATCACTGACAGCGTAACCAGCAAAGCACCCCCACACCATCACTCCTCCTCTTCCATGCTTCACGGTGGGAACCACACATGCGGAGATCATCTGTTCACCTACTCTGCGTTTCACAAAGACACGGCAGACTTCCACCCGTCTAATGCCCGTTGCTTGTGTTTCTTTGCCCAACCAAGTCTCTTCTTCTTATTGGTGTCCTTTAGTAGTGTTTTTTTTTAGGCAATTCGACCATGAAGGCCAGATTCATGCAGGCTCATTTGATAGTTGATGTTGAGATGTGTCTGTTACTTGAACTCTGAAGCATTTATTTGGGCTGCAATTTCTGAGGCTGGTAACTCTAATGAACTTATCCTCTGCAGCAGAGGTAACTCTGGGTCTACCTTTCCTGTGGTGGTCCTCATGAGAGCCAGTTTCATCATAGCACTTGATGGTTTTTGCGACTGCACTTGAAGAAACTTTCAAAGTTCTTTAAATATTCCGTATTGACTGACCTTCACGTCTTCAAGTAATGATGGACTGTCATTTTCTTTTTGCTTATTTGAGCTGTTCTTGCCATAATATGGACTTGGTCTTTTATCAAATAGGGCTATCTTCTTTATACCACCTCTACCTTGTAACAACACAGCTGATTGGCTCAAATGCATTAAGAAGGAAAGAAATTCCACAAATTAACTTCTAACAAGGCACACCTGTTAATTGAAATGCATTACAGGTGACTACCTCGTGAAGCTGGATGAGAGAATACCAAGAGTGTGCAAAGCTGTCAAGGCAAAGGGTGGCTACTTTGAAGAATCTGAAATATAAAATATATTTTGATTTGTTTAACACGTTTTTGGTTACTACAGGATTCCATATGTGTTATTTCATAGTTTTCATGACTTCACTTGTATTCTGCAATGTATAAAATAGTAAAGAGAAAAAAAAAAAAAACCTTGAATGAGTAGGTGTGTCCAAACATTTGACTGTTACTGTACATTACCAGGCAATTCCTTTTTTTCTATATTTACAACTTAGGTCAGCTATGCTGGCCTATGGAGTCCCTTGGGAACACAACCACTAAACCATCCAATGATGGGATTTAGAAATAAATTATCTGGGCTCCCAAAAGGACTGATCTCCATAATATATTAACAACTTTTGGAAAGCTCTTATTCTGAGCTTGTCATTACTAAAGTAGGGTCCACATATCTAAGTGAATCTTAACAACCTTTTAACTGGAACAAAATATGGAAAAATATGACCTTTTAATCCTAACCATTAACTTCACAGACTGTATTTAACACCATTGAAAACCTTTACGATGAAATTAGCTCCAACTCCCAACTGTTCACTGTGTCCCCTAAATCAAGTAGGCACATTCCTTCATATAATGTGGGAGTGCTTCTGGGACAAGGTTACAAAATTAATTTAGATGTGCATAAATGTAAATATTGAATGCGTTGCATCTACTATGATACTTAATGATGATAGCTCCTTGAATCTCTCAGTCATTCAAAGACGATTACTACTGGCAGGCAGTACTGTCGCAAACAAGATGTTGGCACTTAGGTGGCAATCACCCCACTCTCTCCCACTTCACCAGTGGATACAGACATTTTTTTAAATTATAACAATAGAATTATTGACAATCTCAGTGGGGGGTTGGACGGAAACATGTCCAGGGGGAATGGGACGGGGCGTTGGGGGTGTAGGCCCACCTCTTCCCCCCCCCCCCCCCCCCCCTTTTTTTTTTACAGCCTTACAGGTTACATGCAGTATAAACTGTGTAAATTGACATGAATATTCACTTGTATACTTGTATCCCCCAACCTCCCAAAATACAAAGCCAAAAAAACTATTGGAGATGATACGAAACACCAATTTTCTGCCGATCCTTCACTTTGTTTTTAGGCTCAGAAAACTTGGGGTGGGCAACGGCCCTGCCAGTTGGGGAACCCTAACCTACAGTGTAAGCATGACACTTCATTTAGAGTAAACTTGACTTTTATTAGTGCTGATGCTGTTACGCTGATTTCAGTGTAAGAGATAACACCTGTAGTGTTACAGTAAATCATTTTGGGTGTTGTTTTAACACTATATAGTGAAAAGCCTTATTTTCATATTTCCCAGGGTGCCTTTTCTTTTTGAGTGAATTGTAGAGTTACCACCCTCGACTCTATTTGTTAGTGACAGAGACATGGTATTGCTTTTTTTCCTTTTAAAGGCTTTATAACAAGGTTTTAACATGGTTTTATAACAAGTGAGTACCTAGAGGAATGCCATAATTAAAATGTAACTATATGCCAGTACAATACATATATCAGATGGCCTAGTTTTACTATAACTTAGATGGAACTGTTTTACTCTTCAAAGTGTAAAAAACTAAATCTGGTTATTAACACCAACACCGGGGGTTCTTTTTTGTATACCACTGAGTGTTACTTTCACTCTTACAGAGTGAATTGAACTCCTGAATCAACACTAGAAATGTTACACTGAAAAATCCACACTGGCCAATTTGTTGTGCAGTGTATAGTATCTATGGCAGGCTCCAGATCTCCAGTCTTTTCCCCTCTCTGAGCTGCCTGCCCGCCTGCCTCATCAGCAATATTACCTCACTCTGAGAACCAGGGCCATGTGCTCCACCTGTCACTGCCTCCCTGTGCTCAAATGAAAGACTCAGGGGGTAGTAAGTGTATGTGGGGGGTTGCATATCTCGGTGTGTGTAACATATGATATACTCAAAGGTACTGAGGTGTGTGTATGGGGGTTGGGGAGAGAAGTGTAAGGTGTGTAGTGTGTATATAGGAGAAAGAGGAAGAAGTGGGAGTGTGTGTAAGGGGGGTCCGAGGGTTCTTGTTCTGATGCAGAGCAGGCCTGTTTCAGCTGAGGGATTACAGTTAGAAAGACTTACCAGATGGGGCAATGCAGAAAAAACTGCTGGGAAAAAAGTAAAGGAAGGGGAGTCGGATTACAAGTTCCTCTTGGCAAAGGAGAATATGTGAAAAATCTATGACCTACTTAGAGAGGTTCTCCACCGCCTTCTTTTGGAGACCATTAATATTTTAGAGTTTAGGGCTTCCTTCCAAATCATTTTATCAGATATTGTTTGATATCAATACATTTGATCTGGATAAAATGTCTCCTATTCAAAACACTTCAAGCAAAAACATCTGTCACGTATTCTCACAGACAGTCTGAAAATGGTTAATCTCTCTGGGCTTTGCCCAATACTTTGAAGTGCTCTGAGTGGTTAAGGGAAGTTTTGTACACAGCTCTTATTAAATTTACAGCAGAAATGTTAGGTTCAGAACAGCTATTCTGATTCTTGTCTTTACCTGGCCACATTTTAACTTGGTCTCCAGATCTGTTTGCATTCTAACCCTATCCTCTGTCATACATTGTTCGCTCAACCATGTTTAGCCATACACACATTCTAGACTCCATAATAACTGTCCCTGATCAGTCCCTGATGAAGTACTATTAGCCAACTCTGTACAATACCATGCATTTGTCTTGATAACAATTATAACTGTATCATAACTGTACCTACTCTTTGCATGATTAGCCATCCGTGTAAAGCCAGGTCTCAAGATCTGCCCTTGCTGACCCATGGTGAGAGACTAACCGTAAATCAACTACGCTGTTGGGTTAATGGCCTCGGCCCAGAATGAACACACACACACCCATGTACACACAACACACAGATTATATATGAGGATGTGACTGCCTTCTTGCCACAGTTGACCTCTGGACACATGTAAATCTATTAGTATGACGCTATGTGTAAATCTGTTAGTTTAATGAGCTATTTGCTATGTTTAACGGATGTGTGGGACAGCTTGGTATATGGCGAACAGAAAGACTGTCCATTTAATTAAAAGTAATAATGTAACAGTATTGCTTCCGTCCCTCTTCTCACCGAACCCTGGGACTCGAACCAGAGACCCTCTGAACATATCGACAACTGCCTCCCACGAAGCATCATTAACTATCACTCCACAAAAGCCAGGGCCCTTGCAGAGCAAGGGAAACAACTACATCCAGGTCTCACAATGAGTGACATCACTGATTGAAACGGCACTAATCAAATAAAATCAAAGTTTATTTGTAACGTGTGCCGAATACAACCTTACAGTGAAATGCTTACTTACAGGCTCTAACCAACAGTGCAATGTCGAAGTAAAAAAAAGATTTTAGGTGAACAATAGATAAGTAAAGAAATAAAAACAACACTAAAAAGACAGTGAAAATAACAGTAGCGAGGCCATATACAGTAGCGAGGCTATAACAGTAGCAAGGCTACAGCTGAAGTCGGAAGTTTACATAAACCTTAGCCAAATACATTTAAACTCAGATTTTCACAAGTCCTGACATTTAATCCTAGTAAAAATTCTCTGTCTTGGGTCAGTTAGGATCACCACCTTATTTTAAGAATGTGAAATGTCAGAATAATAGTAGAGAGAATGATTTATTTCAGCTTTTATTTCTTTCATCACATTCCCAGTGGGTCCGAAATTTACATACACTCAATTAGTATTTGGTAGCATTGCCTTTAAATTGTTTAACTTGGGTCAAATGTTTTGGGTAGCCTACCACAAGCTTTCCTCAATAAGGTGGGTGAATTTTGGCCCATTCCTCCTGACAAAGCTGGTGCAACTGAGTCAGGTTTGTAGGCCTCCTTGCTCGCACACGCTTATTCAGTTCTACCCACACATTTTTCTGTAGGATTGAGGTCAGGGCTTTGTGATGGCCACTCCAATACCTTGACTTTGTTGTCCTTAAGATATTTTGCCGCAACTTTGGAAGTATGCATGTGGTCATTGTCCATTTGGAAGACCCATTTGCGACCAAGTTTTAACTTCCTGACTGATATCTTGTTTGAATATATCCACATAAATGTAATTCCTCATGAAGACATATTTTGTGAAGCCCATCAGTCCTTCTTGCAGCAAAGCACCCCCACAACATGATGTTGCCACCCCCGTGCTTGGTTGGGTTGGTGTTCTTCGGCTTGCAAGCCTCCCCCTTTCTCCTCCAAACATGGTCATTATGGCCAAACAGTTCTATCTTTGTTTCATCAGACCAGAGGACATTTCTCTAAAAAGTACGATCTTTGTCCACATGTGCAATTGTAAACTGTTGTCTGGATTTTTTATGCCGGTTTTGGAGCAGTGGCTTCTTCCTTGCTGAGCGGCCTTTCAGGTTATGTCGATACAGGACTCATTTTACTGTGGATATAGATATTTTGTACCTATTTCCTCCAGCATCTTCACAAGATCCTTTGCTGTTGATCTGGGATTGATTTGCACTTTTCCCACCTAAGTACGTTCATCTCTAGGAGACAGAACTCGTCTCCTTCCTGAGCGGTATGATGGCTGTGTGGTCCCATGATGTTAATACTTGCATACTATTGTTTGTACAGATGAACGTGGTACCTTCAGGAATTTGAAAATTGCTCCCAGAGAACCAGACTTGTGGAGGTCTACAATGTTTTCCTGAGGTCTTGGCTGATTTTCTTTTTGATTTTCCCATGATGTCAAGCAAAGAGGCACTGAGTTTGAAGGTAGGCCTTGAAATACATCCACAGGTACACCTCCAAATGACTCAAATTAAGTCAATTAGCCTATCAGAACATTCTAAAGCCATGACATAATTTTCTGGAATTTTCCAAGCTGTTTAAAGGCACAAACAACTTAGTGTATGTAAACTTCTGACCCACTGGAATTGTGATACAGTGAATCATAAGTGAAATAATCTGTCTGTAAACAATTGTTGGAAAATTTACTTGTGTCATGCACAAAGTAGATGTCCGAAACAACTTGTCAAAACTATAATTTGTTAACAAGAAATTTGTGGAGTGGTTGAAAAATTAATTTTAATGACTTCAACCTAAGTGTATGTGAACTTCCGACTTCAACTGCATATAAAGGCACCGGTTGGTAGGGCTAATTGAGGTAGTATGTACATGAATGTATAACTAAAGTGAGTATGCATATATGATAAACAGAGAGTAGCAGGAGCGTAAAAGAGGGGTTGGGGGGCACACAATGCAAATAGTCCGGGTAGCCATTTGATTACCTGTTCAGGAGTCTTATGGCTTCGGGGTAAAAACTGTTTAGATGCCTTTTTGTCCTAGACTTGGCACTATCCGATACCGCTTTCCATGCAGTAGTAGAGAGAACAGTGTATGACTGAGGAAGCTGGGGTCTTTGACCATTTTTAGGGCCTTCCTCTGACACCGCCTGGTGTAGAGGTCCTGGATGGCAGGCGCTTAGCCCCAGTGATGTACTGGACCGTACGTACTACCCTCTGTAGTACCTTAGGGTCGGAGGCTGAGCAGTTGCCGTACCAGGCAGTGATGCTCTTGATGTTGCAGCTGTAGAACCTTTTGAGGATCTGAGGACCTATGCCAAATCTTTTTAGTTTCCTGAAGGGGAATAGGCATTGTCGTGCCCTTTTCATGACTGTCTTGGTGTGTTTGTTGGTGATGTGGACACCATGGACACCAAGGAAGCTCTCAACCTGCTCCACTACAGCCCCGTCGATGAGAATGGGGGTGTGCTCAGTCCTCCTTTTCCTGTAGTCCACAATCAGCTCCTTAGTCTTGGTTACGTTGAGGGATAGGTTGTTATTTTGAAACGGCCAGGTCTCTGAACTCCTCCCTATAGGCTGTCCCATAGTTGTCGGTGAACAGGCCTACCATTGTTGTGTCATCGGCAAACTTAAACTTAATAATGGTGTTGGAGTCATGCCTGGCCATGCAGTCATGGGTGAACAAGGAGTACAGGAGGGGGCTGAGCACGCACCCCTGAGGGGCTCCAATGTTGAGGATCAGCATGGCAGATGTGTTGCTACCTATTCTCAACACCTGGGGGCGGCCCATCTGGAAGACCAGGATCCAGTTGCAGAAGGAGGTGTTTAGTTCCAGGATCCTTAGCTTACTGATGAGCTTTGTGGGTACTATGGTGTTGAATGCTGAGCTGTAGTCAATAAATAACATTCTCACTTAGGTGTTCCTTTATCTGTTTGGGCAGTATGCAAATGTAGTGGGTCTAGGGTTTCTGGGATAATGGTGTTGATGTGAGCCATTACCAGCCTTTCAAAGCACGTCATGGCTATGGACGTAAGTGCTACAGGTCTCTAGTCCTTCGTGTTCTTAGGCACAGGGACTATGGTGGGCTCCTTGAAACATGTTGGTATCACAGACTCAATCAGGGACATGTTGAAAATGTGTCGGCACCTGCCAGTTGGTCAGCACATGCCTGGAGCACACGTCCTGGTAATCCGTCTGGATCCATCGGATCCGGTGTAGTACGATTCAATCTCAGCCCTGTATTGACGCTTTGCCTGTTTGATGGTTTGTCGGAGGGCATAGCAGGATTTCTTATAAGCACCTTGAAAGCGGCAGCTCTACCCTTTAGCTCAGTGCAAAGGTTGCCTGTAATCCATGGCTTCTGGTTGGGTTATGTACGTACAGTCACTGTGGGGATGACGTCCTCGATGCACTTATTGATGAAGCCAGTGACTGATGTGGTGTACTCCTCAATGCCATCGGAAGAATCCCGGAACATATTCCAGAGTGTGATAGCAAAACAGTCCTGTAGTTTACCATCTGCTTCATCTGACCACTTTTTTTATAGACTGAGTCACTGGTGCTTTCTGCTTTAATTTTTGCTTGTAAGCAGGAATCAGGAAGATATAATTGTGGTCGGATTTACCAAATGGAGGGCGAGGGACGGCTTTTACGCGTCTCTGTGTGTGGAGTACAGGTGATCTAGAATTTTTCACTCTGATTGCACATTTAACATATTGATAGAAATTAGGTAGGTTTCCAGTTTGCTTATTTCCTTATACAGCTGACTGAGTGCGGTCTTAATACCAGCATCCGTCTGAGGTGGTAAGTAAACAGCCACGAAAGTATAGCTGAAAACCCTCTAGGCAAATAGTGTGGTCTGCATTTTATTACAAGATACTCTACTTCAGGCGAGCAAAATCTAGAGACTTCTTTAGATTTTGTGCACCAGCTGTTGTTTATAAATATTCACAGACTGACCCCCCCCTCGTCTTACCGGAGTGTGATGTTCTATCTTGCCGGTGTAGCGTATATCCCGCTAGCTGAATATCCATGTCATCATTCATCCACGATTCCGATAAACATAAGATGTTACAGTTTTTGATGTCCCGTTGGTAGGATATCTGTGATCGTACCTTGTTTAATTTGTTGTCCAATGATTGCACGTTGGCGAGTAACATTAACGGTAACGGCAGCTTTCCCGCTCGCCTTCTGTGGTCCTTACGAAGCACCCCGCTCTGTGTCCTCTGTACCTACGTCTCTTCCTCTTGCAAATAACTGGGATGCTGGCCTTGTCAGGTATTCGGAGAATGTCCTGTGCATCCTGCTTGTTGAAGAAAAACTCTTTGTCTAATCCGAGGTGAGTGATCGCTGTCCTGATATCCAGAAGCTCTTTTTGCCGTAGAATACGGTTGCAGAAACATTATGTACAAAATAAGTTACAAATAACGTGAAAAAAACACATAATAGCACAATTGGTTGGGTGCCCGTAAAACTGCTGCCATTTCTTCCGGTGCCATTTTTAAAACAAAAGTTTTTTTTTTTTTTTTTTTTAAACACGCACTGCTAACTAGCTAGCCATTTCACAGCGTTTACAATAGCATTGTGATGAACAAATAGTCTACATAGAGTGAATTAATCTCCATAAGCCGACACTGTACTCAACAATAAAAAAAAACTGTTCCCCCCGTTGTTCCATAATAAAATAAATCACATTTTGCTACAAAAATGTTTTTCGGGGGGAAAAGATCTCCATGCAATGAGAAGAAATATGAGATAGGCATGGTACATATTCTGTGGTATTTATTATCTTGGAGGAGGTTGACTGTAGCAGTTCCAGAGAGACCACTTGTGAAATGCATCAATAAACCCAAAGGGACTGTCACTGGAGTCAAATTCTACAAAGGCTCTCCAAAATGGCTGGTGTACTTTCAATTCTCCTGGACACGCTGTCAAAGCAGTGTTTTGGGCAGTACAATAGACGCTGGGGAGCCAGCAGCCTCTTAAGTCCTTTAGCAGAGTGAGTTCTTTTCTGAGGAGCCTTTGTGTGCCTCTTGACTTCTCTGCGGCCCTTGAGTGACTCAGAATGGAGAAGAGGGAGTCTGTTGTGTGTACTTAAAACCATTAAATGGCTCCCTTATCCCTCCTGTCAGACCCCGTTCACCTAAACCTGTTGGGCTGCTGGAGTGGTTTCACCTTCAAGCTCCCTCATACAAAAAAAAATATATATACAGTATATAGTATGTATATTGTTTTACTGCAGCTACCAGCTACAGGAGGACACAGGCGCCCGCTCTCAATGAATGTAGACAGCCTGCTGTTGCCGCTCTGCTGATCATCCAATGGGAGAGGATAAGAGGTAACTGTGGGCCTTACCTTGGTTGGGTAACTGATTCATGGCGTTTTGAAGGCCCTAAGTGAGATTTGGTGTTGCCATGACTTATGCCATGTCAATGACATCTGAGTGAGAGTGACTAACAAAATCAATGTGGGCTCCCTAGAGGTCAGAGACCCAGGGCACGTGCCATGTGTGCCTGGTCAGTATTCATCCATGATTACTACAAGTTTAGATAGCTGGCTAGACTAATTTACCAATTTAAAAATTGTTAGCTGACATGGCTAATTGAGTGACTGTCAGTGACTAACATAAAAACTGCTCGGGTTGAGACAATAGTAAATTAAGACTACAGTAAATTGAGACAGAGTTAGTTGAAAAATCTATGCCCCGGGGACTATGATTTGTTAATGGGTCTCTGTCCATACCATGCAATTAGATACTTTTCTCAATCAGCACTTCTGTCTTAAAGTTGCAATCTGAAGTTGAAACAGTAACAAAGTGGGAACGCCGCCACTGTTTTTCTTTACATTTTATTGTGTTACCAAGTGGGATTAAAATGTTTTTATTAAATTATAAATTACATAACTAAAATATGGTCAATGGGTAAGTATTCAGCTCCCTAAGTCAATAGATGTTAGGAACACCTTTGGCAGCAATTACAGCTGTCTTCTTGGGTAAGTCTCCAAGCTTTACACATCTGGATTGTGCAAAATTAGCCCATTATTATTTTCAAAATTCTTCATGCTCTGTTAATGTTTGAGTTTGAGTTTGAGTTTATTTTTATTTTTACAGGGACAGTGCACATTAATCAACGTTTCAGTAAAAGTGCCGGTTTTAGCCAGCCGGCTAATTTTCAACCGCAGTCCCTGGGCAGGTTATTAAAAACAATTACAATATAGACAATAGCAGCATAGAACAAGCAAGACATAGCATACAGAGCAACATAGGACAAGCAAGACGTAGCATACAGACAGAGCAACATAAAACAAATAGCAGCAAGACAAAATTCATAAAAGCAACAACGTGTTTCCACACCTCACAAGCTACAGACAACAGACAACATGGAAAGCGGCAACACACAGCTAGGGACCATGTTCACAAATCTGATTGACCTTTAGCCATGTCTTCAAGCATTTTGTGAAAGTGTGATATGTGGTGCAGTTATGTGTGTCTGATGGCAGTGTATTCCAGACATGGGAAGCTCTCACAGAGAATGCAGATTTACTAAAGGTGCTTTTCCTTAGGGGAACTATACAGTCACCTCTCATGGCAGACCTTGTGGATCTGCTGCCATATGTCTGGGTTTTCTGTTTAACAAAAATATTGAGTGGAGGGGGAGCCAGGCCATTAAGGATCTTGAATACAAGACATGCGTCGGTGTATTGCACAAGATTTTCCCAACTCAAGAGCTCATGCTTTCTAAGAATGTGACAATGATGATGGCTATTGGGCTTCCTATCAAGCACTTTGAGAGCCTGTTTGTAGACAGACTGAATAGGTTTTAATGTTGTACAGCAAGCTTGGGCCCAACTAGTCAAGCAGTATGTTAAGTGGGGGAGTATCATAGTTTCGAAGTACAGTTTTGCTACCTCTGTAGTCAAACAATTTCGTATAAATCGGAAATTAGCTAGGTTGAATTTGGTTATTTGAATTACTTTTTTCACATGCTTTTTAAAAGAGAGGTTGGAATCAAGTATGATGCCAAGGTACTTAAAATCGGATACCACCTGGAGCTTCTCCCCTGACACATAGACATCTGGCTCAGTAGCATCTGTTGCCCTCTTTGTGAAGAACATGCAAACAGTTTTTTTCACATTGAGATGCAAACACGAGTCACTGAGCCACTTTGTAACCTGGACCATTACAGTAGTGAGTTCTTGTGCAGCTTGTTGTTTGCTCTTTGCATGCACATATATCACTGTATCATCTGCATACATTTGAACTTCAGACCCAGTACAGACAGAAGGCAGATCATTAATGTACAGGCTGAACAGGAGGGGCCCCAGTATTGACCCTTGGGGCACGCCCACATCATAGCTACGAGTGGGCGACAGCTCATTGCTCACTCTGACACACTGAGTTCTGCCTTCAAGGTATGATTTCAACCATCTCAAGGCATCAGGGGAAAAGTTGAACTTGGACAATTTTGTGATGAGAATCTCATGGTTAACAGTATCAAAAGCCTTCCTTCCAATGTATTGGGGATCATGGCGAGACAGCAAATTTCAAGTCTTGCCATAGATTTTCAAACAGATTTAAGTCAAAACTGTAACTTGGCCACTCAGGAACATTCACTGTCTTCTTGGTAAGAACGATTTGGTTTTGTATAGTAGGTTATCATCCTGCTGAATTCCTCTCCCGGTGTCTAGTGTATAGCAGACTGAAATTAGGAATCCAGGATTTTGCCTGTGCTTACTGAAGCTCCATCCCTTTTCTTTTAATCCTGAAAAAATCCCCAGTATTTGCCGATGTCAAGCATACCCATACCATGATGAGGCCACCACCATGCTTAAATAAGGAGGAAGTTACTATGTGAAGTGTTGTGTTGGATTTGCCCCAAACATAATTTTATATCCTTTGCCATGTTTTTTGTTTTTTTTGTATTACTTTAGTGCCTTGCTGCATACAAGATGCATGTTTTGTAATATTTTTATTCTGTATATTTGTATTCTTTTCACTCTGTCATTTTAAGTCATTATGTATTTGATCCATCCTCAGTTTTCTCCCATCACAGCCATTGAACTCTAACTGTTTTAATATCACCAATGGCCTCATAGTAACATCTCTGGGCAGTTTCATTCCGGTCATGCAGCTCAGTTCAGAAGGATGACTGTCTTTTATGTGTCTGTGTGGTTTAATACATAATAAACAGCATAATTATTAACTTGACCATGCTTAAAGAGATATTTAATGTCTGATTTGTAATTGTTTCCCATTTACCAATCACTGCTCCTCTTTGAGGCTTTCAAAAAGCTGTTTGAAATTATATACTGTACTTGGCTGAAGGACCTTAGTGTCATGTCCTGACCTGTTTCACCTGTCCCTGTGATTGTCTCCACCCCCTCCAGGTGTCGCTTATTTCCCCCAGTGTTTTTATCCCTGTGTTTACTGTCTCTCTGTGACAGTTCGTCTTGAATGTTTCCAAGTCAACCAGCGGATTTCCCGTTCTCCTACTTTTTGCTATTCTCCTTTTTATAGTCCTCCCGGTTTTGACCCTTGCTTGTTTCTGGACTTTGTATCCGCCTGCCTGACCATTCTTCCTGCCTTGACCACGAGCCTGTCTGCCACTCCGTACCTCCTGGACTCTGATCTGGTCTTGACCTTTTGCCTGTCCACGACCATTCTCTTGCCTATCCCCTTTTGGATTAATAAACATTGTAAGACTCCAACCATCTGCCTCCTGTGTCTGCATCTGGGTCTCACCTTGTGTCATGATATACAGATTTGTATATACAGTGCCTTGCGAAAGTATTTGGCCCCCTTGAACTTTGCGACCTTTTGCCACATTTCAGGCTTCAAACATAAAGATATAAAACTGTATTTTTTTGTGAAGAATCAACAACAAGTGGGACACAATCATGAACTGGAACGACATTTATTGGATATTTCAAACTTTTTTAACAAATCAAAAACTGAAAAAATTGGGAGTGCAAAATTATTCAGCCCCTTTAAGTTAATACTTTGTAGCGCCACCTTTTGCTGCGATTACAGCTGTAAGTCGCTTGGGGTATGTCTCTATCAGTTTTGCACATCGAGAAACTGAAATATTTTCCCATTCCTCCTTGCAAAACAGCTCGAGCTCAGTGAGGTTGGATGGAGAGCATTTGTGAACAGCAGTTTTCAGTTCTTTCCACAGATTCTCGATTGGATTCAGGTCTGGACTTTGACTTGGCCATTCTAACACCTGGATATGTTTATTTTTGAACCATTCCATTGTAGATTTTGCTTTATGTTTTGGATCATTGTCTTGTTGGAAGACAAATCTCTGTCCCAGTCTCAGGTCTTTTGCAGACTCCATCAGGTTTTCTTCCAGAATGGTCCTGTATTTGGCACCATCCATCTTCCCATCAATTTTAACCATCTTCCCTGTCCCTGCTGAAGAAAAGCAGGCCCAAACCATGATGCTGCCACCACCATGTTTGACAGTGGGGATGGTGTGTTCAGCTGTGTTGCTTTTACGCCAAACATAACGTTTTGCATTGTTGTCAAAAAGTTCAATTTTGGTTTCATCTGACCAGAGCACCTTCTTCCACATGTTTGGTGTGTCTCCCAGGTGGCTTGTGGCAAACTTTAAACAACACTTTTTATGGATATCTTTAAGAAATGGCTTTCTTCTTGCCACTCTTCCATAAAGGCCAGATTTGTGCAATATACGACTGATTGTTGTCCTATGGACAGAGTCTCCCACCTCAGCTGTAGATCTCTGCAGTTCATCCAGAGTGATCATGGGCCTCTTGGCTGCATCTCTGATCAGTCTTCTCCTTGTATGAGCTGAAAGTTTAGAGGGACGGCCAGGTCTTGGTAGATTTGCAGTGGTCTGATACTCCTTCCATTTCAATATTATCGCTTGCACAGTGCTCCTTGGGATGTTTAAAGCTTGGGAAATCTTTTTGTATCCAAATCCGGCTTTAAACTTCTTCACAACAGTATCTCGGACCTGCCTGGTGTGTTCCTTGTTCTTCATGATGCTCTCTGCGCTTTTAACGGACCTCTGAGACTATCACAGTGCAGGTGCATTTATACGGAGACTTGATTACACACAGGTGGATTGTATTTATCATCATTAGTCATTTAGGTCAACATTGGATCATTCAGAGATCCTCACTGAACTTCTGGAGAGAGTTTGCTGCACTGAAAGTAAAGGGGCTGAATAATTTTGCAAGCCCAATTTTTCAGTTTGATTTGTTAAAGTTTGAAATATCCAATAAATGTCGTTCCACTTCATGATTGTGTCCCACTTGTTGTTGATTCTTCACAAAAAAATACAGTTTTATATCTTTATGTTTGAAGCCTGAAATGTGGCAAAAGGTCGCAAAGTTCAAGGGGGCCGAATACTTTCGCAAGGCACTGTATAGGGGAAAGATGAAGGATTAGTAATTCAAAAATCATGTCAACCCCTATTATAGTCCATGTAACTTATTATGTAATTTGTTAAGCCAATTTTTACTCCGGAACTAAGTTAGACTTGCCTAAACAAAGAGGCTGAATACTTATGCCACGACTATCTTTTGTTATTAAATTGTTATTATTAATAAAACTTTTTTTTAAATCTACTTCGACATGACATGAATTCTTTGAGTAGATTGTTGACAGAAAATGACAAATACATTTGAATCCCACTTTGTAACACAATATACAATTGAAGTAGGAAGTTTACATACACTTAGGTTGGAGTCATTAAAATTCGTTTTTTCAACCACACAGATTATTTCACTTATAATTCACTGTATCACAATTCCAGTGGGTCAGAAGTTTACATACACTAAGTTGACTGTGCCTTTAAACAGCTTGGAAAATTCCAGAAAATTATGTCATGGCTTTAGAATGTTCTGATAGGCTAATTGACATAATTTGAGTCAATTGGAGGTGTACCTGTGGATGTATTTCAAGGCCTAACTTCAAACTCAGGGTCTCTTTGCTTGACATCATGGGAAAATCAAAAGAAATCAGCCAAGACCTCAGCAAAAAAAATGTAGACCTCCACAAGTCTGGATCAAATCAAATCAAATGTTATTTGTCACATACACATGGTTAGCAGATGTTAATGCGAGTGTAGTGAAATGCTTGTGCTTCTTGTTCCGACAATGCAGTAATAATCAACGAGTAATCTAGCTAACAATTCCAAAACTACTACCTTATACACACAAGTGTAAAGGGATAAAGAATATGTACATAAAGATATATGAGTGAGTGATGGTACAGAGCGGCATAGGCAAGATGCAGTAGATGGTATCGAGTACAGTATATACATATGAGCTGAGTATGTAAACAAAGTGGCATAGTTTAAAGTGGCTAGTGATACATGTATTACATAAAGATGCAGTAGATGATATAGAGTACAGTATATACGTATACATATGAGATAAATAATGTAGGGTATGTAAACATTATATTAAGTAGCTTTGTTTAAAGTGGCCAGTGATATATTTTACATCAATTCCCATCAATTCCCATTATTAAAGTGGCTGGAGTTGAGTCAGTGTGTTGGCAGCAGCCACTCAATGTTAGTGGTGGCTGTTGTCAAGAGACTGGACATTGGCGAGTAGTATGCTAGGGAGTGGCGCGCGATGTGCCCGTCTACGGAGCCTGACCAGAAGACCGCTTCGTTTGCCTCTTTTACGACGTCGTTGTTTTGGGTCGCAGGCTGGAATCCATTCCGTTGTCCTGGGTGAAAGGCAGAACACAGGATCCGCTCCGGGAAAGTCATATTCTTGGTCGTACTGATGGTGAGTTGACGCTGCTCTTATATTCAGTAGTTCTTCTCGACTGTATGTAATGAAACCTAAGATGACCTGGGGTACTAATGTAAGAAATAACACGTAAAAAAAAAAAACTGCATAGTTTCCTAGGAACGCGAAGCGAGGCGGCCATCTCTGTCGACGCCGGGAACAATTTCCAAATGCCTGAAGGTACCACCTTCATCTGTACAAACAACAGTACGCAAGTACTGGGACCACGCAGCCGTCATACCGCTCAGGAAGGAGACGAGTTCTGTCTCCTAGAGATGAAAATACTATGGAGCGAAAAGTGAAAATCAATCCCAGAACAACAGCAAAGGACCTTGTGAAGATGCTGGAGGAAACAGGTACAAAAGTATCTATATGCACAGTTAAACAAGTCCTATATCGACATAACCTGAAAGGCCGCTCAGCAAGGATGAAGCCACTGCTTCAAAACCGCCATAAAAAAGCCAGACTACGGTTTGCAACTGCACATGGGGACAAAGATCATACTTTTTGGAGAAATGTCCTCTGGTCTGATGAAACAAAAATAGAACTGTTTGACTATAATGACCATAGTTATGTATGGAGGAGAAAGGGGGGGGCTTGCAAGCCGAAGAACACCATCCCAACCATGAATCACGTGGGTGGCAGCATCATGTTGTGGGGGTGCTTTGCAGCAGGAGGGACTGGTTCATTTCACAAAATAGATGGTGTCATGAGGACGGAAAATTATGTGGATATATTGAAGCAACAGCTCAAGACATCAGTCATGAAATTGGTCTTCCAAATGGACAATGACCCCAAGCATACTTCCAAAGTTGTGGCAAAATGGCTTAAAACAAAGTCAAGGCATTAGAGTGGCCATCAGAAAACCCTGACCTCAATCCTATAGAAAATAAAGGCCATCATGCTACCAACTACTAATTGAGTGTATGTAAACTTCTTACCCACTGGGAATGTGATGAAAGAAAAAAAAGCTGAAATAAATCACTCTCTACTATTGTTGTGACTTTTTACATTCTTGAAATAAAATGGTGATCTTACTTGACCTAAATCAGGGAATTTTTATTAGGATTAAATGTCAGGAATTGTGAAAAACAACTGAGTTGAAATGTAGTTGGCTAAGGTGTATGTAAACTTTCGACTTCAACTGTACACTACCATTCAAAAGTTTGTGGTCACTTAGATGTCCTTGTTTTTGAAAAAATATCACATTTTTTATTCATTAAAATACCATCAAATTGATCAGAAATACAGTGTAGACATTGTTAATGCTGTAAATGACTAGGTTTGACTCTTCTTGTCCATTTACATGATATTGATATGTTCCTCAAACAGTGTATTGCACATTTTTTTTTTTTTTTTTTTCATTTCACCTTTATTTAACCAGGTAGTCTAGTTGAGAACAAGTTCTCATTTGCAATTGACCCTCATTTGCAATTGCGAATCGAACCAGGGTCTGTAGTGACTCTTCTAGCACTGGGATGCAGTGCCTTAGACCGCTTGTGCAACTCTGGAGCCCACCACTAAGCAGCTACCCACCGTAAGTTGACACAACAAGATTCAACCATTCAAGTTTTTTCTGTAAATGACACGTGCATTTGATGTGATGTGATTGGGGTGAAGCCAAATCCAAACTGGCTTCCCTTTTTTTTGGTGCGCCAGGACCATTCACAGTTGAGCTCAACACTGATTGGCTATTTTATTTTTTTATTATCATCAAGGGGAGCCATGTTCTCTGGCTTCCCTTGCATTCAAAGCTACGGGCGGCAACAATGTCATATTATTTTTGACCAGACAGCATCAGATAGATGGCCTACACATACTGAGACATAGGGGCGCTGTTTCGCTTGCTTGGATGCTTTCTCCAGTGAGAAACATTCAGCCTCTTGCGAATTGAAGAAAAAGGATGAAAGACAGAGAGACAAAGGATACATACAATATTTAATGTTTTTTTTCTTGGTCAATTTTTGGGGGATGCCAGGCTTCCCTTGGCATCCATGAAAACATGCCACTTCAAAAGATGGAAATTCAAAAAGTATTCCGAATTCACCGTATGTCACGATGTAAACAGGGCATATGAATCAACCCATCCTTGACCAGCAAATTAATTGGGACAGACTTTCAATGTCCTTGAATTCCTTAATTCCTTCCCTAAAGTCTATGTAATCAAACTAAAAAAGATTTGGTTCATTTATCCTAACAAGAACTGTAAAATCCCCATAAAACGTTTCCAAAAATAACACTTTTCCCCTCTGAATACAATAAATAATCTGTGTGATATTTGCTCAATATTGTTGAAACAAATCAATTATTTTAATATTTATTTATTTACAGTATGTATGTATGAATACTTTATTCCATGTAACTGTTTAAAATCCAATCGGGATACTTTTTGTATAGAAGTTATGTTGTTTGGGATGGATATATATCATTTTGCCACGACACATGATTATTTGTCTCTCTAAAATAAAATGAGCGAGAGAGCGAGAGAGAGGAGGAGTAAGGTGAAAGATTGAAGAGGAAAAGTCAGCAATGGAAGCAGCAGTTCATGGCATTTCACTCCACTCATTATTCTGCCTTGTGTCTGACTGCATGCATAGACTGGTTGGCAAGCCAATCATGTTGTTCAAGAATCTTGTGAAGTCAAGTGCTCCACCTATGTTGGAGTGCCAAAAGCCTCATGTCCCTAAAAGGAGTTAGCCTTTCTGTCTACTGCTCAGACCAGGTTTCTGCCTGGCTGAAGACAGTTGGACCTCACAGGTGAAATCACAACAGACCGTAATCCTTGTGCTTGTTAGCACTACCAAACAGAGGCTTTGAGAAGGGAGACATAAATGCAGTGTAGGAAATACTTCAAATGGACTTTTGGAAAGATTTAACCCTAGAATGGAGCATGATGATTTCTGTCAATGCATTTAAAAATTGTGATTTGACTCTTGAAAGGATTTTCTTAGTCGGACACTTCAAGCACATACTATACATTTGCTTAGCCATTGGTGCATAGGTGATTATTCAGAGTGGGAATGTATCTTTACTGTATCTTCTGTGTGGAAAATTTATTTCTCATATTTCACATACAGATATGCACCTAAGTTGCAGTGTATAGGCATTCTGAGAGTCAGGCTCAACTAGGTGAAGCATCTAGAATGTCAGTCACGTGGGAGTCCCACTCCGCTCCTCCAGTAGATATCCACTACGTGTTATTGAGCCCTGTGACATTGACTCCTGCTGCTTCGTCAAGTGCAGCCAGCTCCACGACCAATTCATCTTCACGCCGTATGAATGTGGCTGTCCCTGATAAAGCTGAGATGTAGATACTGTAGCTGCCACAGTGACTCTCCAACGGCACTGCTCAGGAGGAGAAGAGAGGAGTGTCTAGAACAAAAGAGAAGGAGCCCTTTGGCTCCCGGCGCCACCTCCTTCTCTTCCTCCACTTCATCTTCTCCTCCTCCCTTCATTCTCTCCTCCTCCCTTCATTCAGCCACGCAGAGGTGCATTGTGCAGAGTGAGACAAGCATTCACTGATGATTTGTTAAGTGACTGGTGTGTTTGGATGGTTGAATAAGTACTGTTTACAGCCAGCCCACCTGCTGTACTGTAGATCAGCAGGGAGTGGTGGAGAGATGATGGAGAGATGGAGACAGCGACAGAGAGGTGTAGGGGAACAGAGGCTCCTCTTCATCCCAGGCCAACACACACAGCAATATGGCTGCCAGGATGGAGGAGATGGAGACACACTGGGAGAATAACACATGTGGGCCAACACACACAAACACATGACGCGGTGGCAATGCTTCACTCACCTCCAATGAACTCACACACACACACACTCTCTCAATTCAATTAAATTCAAGGCACTTTATGGGCATGGGAAACATATGTTAACATTGCAAAAGCAAGTAAAGTAGATAATATACAAAAGTCAAATAAACAATAAAATGAACAGTAAGCATTACACTCACAGAAGTTCCAAAAGAACAAAAACATTTCAAATGTCATATTATGTATATATACAGTGTTGTAACAATGTGCAAATGGTTAAAATACAAAAGGGAAAATAAATAAACACAAATATGGGTTATATTTACAATTGTGTTTGTTCTTCACTGGTTGCCCTTTTCTTGTGCAACAGGTCACAAATCTTGCTGCTGTGATGGCACACTGTGGCATTTCACCCAGTAGGTATGGGAGTTTATCAAAATCGCGTTTGTTTTCGAATCGTTTGTGGATCTGTGTAATTTCAGGGAAATATGTGTCTCTATGGTCATACATTTGGCAGGAGGTTAGGAAGTGCAGCTCAGTTTCCATCTAATTTTGTGGGCAGTGTGCACATAGCCTGTCTTCTCTTGGGAGCCAGGTCTGCCTACGGCAGCCTTTCTCAATAGCAAGGCTATGCTCATTGAGTCTGTACATAGTCAATGCTTTACTTAAGTTTGGGTCAGTCACAGAGGTCAGGTATTTTGCCACTGTGTACTCTCTGTTTAGGGCCAAATAGCATTCTAGTTTGCTCTGTTTTTTTGTTCATTCTTTCCAATATGTCTAATTATCTTTTTGTTTTCTCATGATTTGGTTGGGTCTAATTGTGTTGCTGTCCTGAGGTTCTGTGGGTCTGTTTGTGAACAGAGCCCCAGGACCAGCTTGCTTAGGGGACTCTTCTCCAGGTTCATCTCTCTGTAGGTGATGGCTTTGTTATGGAAGGTTTGGGAATCGCTTCCTTTTAGGTGGTTTTAGAATTTAGTTTCTCATTTCTGGATTTTGATAATTAGTGGGTATCGGCCTAATTCTGCTCTGCATGCATTATTTGGTCTTTTACATTGTACACAGAGGATATTTTTGCAGAATTCTGCATGCAGAGTCTCAGTTTGGTGTTTGTCCCATTTCCTGAATTCTTGTTTGGTGAGCAGACCCCATAATCTGTGCAGAAGATCTAGGTGTTACTGTAGGCCCTAATTGGTTGGTGACAGAAGCACCAGATCGTCAGCAAACAGTAGACATTTGACTTCAGATTCTAGTAGGGTGAGTTCATTGATATATATGTTGAAGAGGGTGGGGCTTAAGCCGCATCCCTGTCTCACCCCACAGCCCTGTGGGAAGAAATGTGTTTTTTGCCAATTTTAACCGCACACTTGTTTGTGTCCATGGATTTTATAATGTTGTATGTTTTTCCCCAACACCACTTTCCATCAATTTGTATAGCAGACCCTCATGCCAAATTGAGGCGAAGGCTTTTTTTAAATCAACAAAGCTTGAGAAGACTTAGGGTGTGCAGGGTGAATACGTGGTCTGTCGTAGGATGATTTGGTAAAAAGCCAATTTGACAGTTGCTCAGTATCGCGGCCATCGAAAGAAGAGGACCAAAGTGCAGCATGGTGAGAGTACATTTCTCTTTTTATTTAAAATGACGCCAACAAAACAACAAAAAACAACCGTGAAGCTTACAGGGCTAACTGCCACTAACAAAGATAACTACCCACACTGAAAGGAGAAAAAAAGGGCTACCTAAGTATGATTCCCAATCAGAGACAACGATAGACAGTTGTCCCTGATTGAGAACCATACCTGGCCAAAACATAGAAATAAAGAAACATAGAAAACAAAACATAGAATCGCCATCCAACATCACACCCTGACCTGACCAAATAGAGAAATAAAACGGCTCTATAAGGTCAGGGCGTGACACTCAGTACATTGTTTTCACTGAGAAAACGTACGAGTCTGCTGTTAATGACAATGCAGAGCATTTTCCCAAGGTTGCTGTTGACGCATATCTCACGGTAGTTATTGGGGTCAAATTATTGGCCTTACAGGGAGGAGGTGAGGGCCCTCGGAGTGTGGTGTCAGGAAAATAACCTCACACTCAATGTCAACAAAACAAAGGAGATTATCGTGGACTTCAGGAAACAGCAGAGGGAGCAGCCCCCTATCCACATCGACGGGACAGTAGTGGAGAAGGTGGAAAGTTTTAAGTTCCTTGGCGTACACATCACGGACAAACTGAAATGTTCCACCCACACAGAAAGCATGGTGAAGAAGGCGCAGCAGCGCCTCTTCAACATCAGGAGGCTGAAGAAATTTGACTTGTCACCAAAAACACTCACAAACTTTTACAGATACACAATCAAGAGCCTCCTGCTGGACTGTATCACCGCCTGGTATGGCAGCTGCTCTGCCCACAACCCTAAGACTCTACAAAGGGTAGTGAGGTCTGCACAACGCATCACCGGGGGCAAACTACCTGCCCTCCAGGACACCTACACCACCCAATGTCACAGGAAGGCCAAAAAGATCATCAAGGACAACAACCACTGAGCCACTGCCTGTTCACCCCGCTATCATCCAGAAGGCGAGGTCAGTACAGGTGCATCAAAGCTGGGACCGAGAGACTGAAAAACAGATTCTATCTCAAGGCCATCAGACTGTTAAACAGCCATCACTAACATTGAATGGCTGCTGCCAACATACTGACTCATCACTAGCCACTTTAAACAATGCCACTTTATATAATGTTTACATACCCTACATTACTCATCTCATATGTATATACTGTACTCTATACCATCTACCGCTCGGCCATCTCTCATTCATATATTTTTATGTACATGTTCTTTTTCATTCCTTTAGACTTGTGTGTAGAAGATAGTGTTTGAAATTGTTATGTTAGATTACTTGTTAGATATTATTGCATGGTCGGAACTAGAAGCACAAGCATTTCGCTTCACTCGCATTAACATCTGCTAACCATGTGTATGTGACAAATACATTTGATTTGAATTTATTTGTCTCCACTTTTGTGGATTGGGGTGATCAGTCCTTGGTTCCAAATATTGGGGAAGATGCCAGAGCTAAGCATGAAGTTAAAGAGTTTAAGTATAGCCAAATGGAATTTGTTGTCTGGATATTTTATCATTTCATTGAGGATACCATCAACACCACATGCCTTTTTTGGGTTGGAGGGTTTATATTTTGTCCTGTAGTTCATTGAAGTTAATTGGACAATCCAGTGGGTTCTTTAATAGTTGATTCTAAGATTTGTATTTGATCATGCATATGTTTTTGCTGTTTGTTCTTTGTTATAGAGCCAAAAAGATTGGATAGATATTTTGGATAGAAAAGGGCATTTAATAAACAAGTCCAAAGAACAGGAAAAAACAGGACTACAACAGTAGCCTCAAACCACCCAGACACCGTCCGGGGGAAAAAAAACATCTGTTCAACAGAACCCAAAAAACGCAACCCAAAACTAAATGACAGCAAGTGAAACAATCCCGCACAAAACCCAGAGGAAATGGCGAGATTTAAATAACCCCCTCCCCTTAATTACCCAAATAGAACACAGGTGAAACACAAGACAGACATAACCAAATGAAAAGGAAAAAGTATCGGTGGCAGCTAGTAGACCGGCGACGATGACCGCCGATCGCCACCCGAACAGGGAGAGCAGCCACCTTCGGTGGAAGTCGTGACAGTTGCCTAATTGTTTTTTGGTAGGTTTCCACACTACATTCCTTCCATCTATAGCATTTCTTAATATTACTCAGTTCCTTTGGCTTTGATGCCTCATGACTGAGTATTACTCTGTTCAAGTAGACTGTGATTTTGCTGTGATCTGATAGGGGTGTCAGTGGGCTGACTGTGAAAGCTCTGAGAGACTCTGGGTTGATGTCAGTGATAAAGTAGTCTACAGTACTACTGCCAAGGGATGAGCTATAGGTGTACCTACCATATGAGTCTCCTTGAAGCCTACCATTGACATACATACCCAGCGTGCGACAGAGGTGCAGGAGTTGTGACCTGTTTTTGATGGCTATGTTGTCATAGTTGTGCCTAGGGGGGCATATGAGGGAGGGAATGCTGTCACCTCCAGGCAGGTGTTTGTCCCCCTGTGTGCTGAGGGTGTCAGGTTCTTGTCCAGTTCTGGCATTTAGGTCACCACAGACTAGTACATACCCTGGGCCTGGAAATGATTGTTTTCCCCCTCCAGGATGCAGAAGCTGTCTTCATTAAAGTATGGGGATTCTAGTGGGGGATATAGGTAGCACATCGGAGGACATTTTTCTCTGTTAAGATCATTTCCTTTTTAATTTCTAGCCAAATGTAAAATGTTCCTGTTTTGATTAATTTAATAGAGTGACTCAGGTCTGCTCCATACCAAATTAGCATACCCCCTGAGTCCCTTTCCTGTTTCACACCTGATAGTTTGGTGGATGGGACTACCAGCTCACTGTAACCTAGAGGGCAACCAGTGGGTCCATCTCCTCTATATCATGTTTCTTGTAGGATGACAATGTCTGTATTTCCGACTTCTTTGATGAAGTCCAGGTTCCTGCTCTCTAGGCCAAAGGCAGATGACCTCAGGCCTGGGATATTCCAGGATGAGATAGTGAAGGCTTTGTGTTCCATAAAGTGTCCAATGTTGTTGGTTGTGTGGTTTGGCCTCAGGCCAGAAAGTGTGAGCAGAGCCTGCTGAGCATCTGGTACATTCCATTGGCTTGGGCTAGTGTAAGAGTGGGGGTTGGGCCTGTTTGCCCGCTCACGGCCTGGACGTATGTGTGACTTCTATGTTGAGGCCCTCTTTGCGGGAGTGGGGGGCATAGGGTGGGCAGGAGGGGCATAGGTCTGAGGGGGCCTAAATGGGGTGTGGGCATGGTTGGGGTAGGGGTGTGGATGTGGCTGGTGGTTTTGTGGTCTGGATGTAGGTCCTCTCGGCATAGGTCCAGGGGGCTGGTCCTGCAGGTCTGGGAGAGTGTCTCGCTGGTCTAGGCGGGGTATCTATTTATCTGTTGCTCCTGTATGAAGTGTTGGGGCTGCGTTTGAGAGGGGTGTCCTTTAGGGTCCAGGCGAAGGGGGTTACTGCTGCCTTCTACAGGTGGACCTGGTCGTAAAGTCTGTTCAAGTCCAGGGTGGAGTGGTGGGCCAGAAAAACATTTGGTTTTGAGGCACGGTCATGGGAAATACTTGCGTTTACCCGATGTTTGGTAGCAGGGTGGAAGTCTTTTCATGGTAGCAGGGTGGAGATAACCACTTGTGCATCTGTGAAAGTAGAATAAGCTTTTTCAATCATTCCCTTGAGTGTTGTTTCCACCCTTTCCTGCTGTGCTCTCAGGTTGTTTGTGCCTGTGTGTATTACCCTAGTTTGTCCTCAGACAGAAGGTCTAGGGCATCTGGGTGTTTGGACACCAAAGTTTAGACACTGTGTTTGGGAAAAGGTTTTTTTCTTGTATATATTTCCTGTTTGAGTCCATAAGGAGTACAATCTGGGTCTTGTACATGTCCTCAGTGGGTGTGGGGGGGTTGTCAAGAGGGCTCTCAGGGTGGCTGACAGGGGAGTGCTCAGAGAGGTTGGGATCCCCTGGGCTTGGGCTTCTTCATTTGCCTGTCCCGCTGTGTTGTCGACGCTATGGTCAGGGTCTTGGGTGGACTGTTCTGCTGTGGTGTCGAGGCTTTTGTCGGGAGCTGAGGTGGGCTATTCTGCTGGCTTCTCTGCGGGGGTGGCCACGCCTCTAATGGGTTGTTCTCTGTCACACGCCATTCCCCTCACCCTCTCCTCCAGCAGTCTGATCTGCTCCTCTAGTGCTCTGTTCTTCTCCTGCTCCTGCTCTTTCTCCGTTCAAAAGTTTGGGGTCACTTAGAAATGTCCTTGTTTTTGAAAGAAAATATATTTTTTGTCCATTAAAATAACATCAAATTATACAGTGTAGATATTGTTAATGTTGTAAATGTCTATTGTAGCTGGAAACTGATTATTTTTTTATGGAATATCTACATAGGTGTACAGAGGTCCATTATCAGAAACCATCACTCCTGTGTTCCAATGGCATGTTGTGTTAGCTAATCCAAGTTTATAATTTTAAAAGGCTAATTGATCATTAGAAAACCCTTTTGCAATTATCTTAGGGCAGCTAAAAAAAAATGTCCTGATTAGAGAAGCAATAAAACTGGCCTTCTCTAGACTAGCTGAGCATCTGGAGCACCAGCATTTGTGGGTTCGATTACAGGCTCAAAATGACCAGAAACAAAAAAAACAAAAATCTGAAACTCATCAGTCTATTCTTGTTCTGAGAAATGAAGGCTATTCCATGCAAGAAATTGCCAAGAAACTGAAGATCTTGTACAACGCTGTGTACTACTCCCTTCACAGAACATCGCAAACTGGCTCTAACCAGAATAGAAAGAGGCACCAGTGCACAACTGAGCAAGAGGACAAGTACATTAGAGTGTCAAGTTTTAGAAACAGACGCCTCACAAGTCCTCAACTGGCAGCTTCCTTAAATAGTACCCGCAAAACACCAGTCTCAAAGTCAACATTGAAGAGGCCACTCCGGGATGCTAGCCTTCTAGGCAGAGTTGCAAAGAAGAAGCCATATCTCAGACTGGCTAATAAAAATAAAAGATTAAGAAGGGCAAAAGAACACAGACACTGGACAGAGGAACTCGTCCTAGAAGGCAGCATCCCGGAGTCGCCTCTTCACTGTTGACGTTGAAACTCTGGTACTATTTAATAAAGCTGCTAGGAGAGGGTGTCAGGATTCAAATTTTTGGACCCTGGGCAATAGGAAATGGTGAAGTTTAATCTGGTTAATAACAAAGCCCACTGGGCCTGCCTGGAGTTAAGGCTCTTGTCTGTACGGAGATATTCAACATTTTTCTGGTTGGTCCAAACCAAAAATGGCTGCTCTTCTCCTTTCAGGCAGTATCTCCACTCCTCCAGTGCCATCTTGACCACCAGGAGTTCTCGGTTGCCTAGGTCGTAGTTCCTTTCTGCAGGATTGAGACGATGAGACAGGAAGGCACAGGGATGGAGCTTTTGGTCCTGGGCAGATCACTGGGACAGGATGGCCCCCACTTCAACATCAGAAGCATCAACCTCTACCACAAATTGACGGGATGGGTGCCGTGGTGAACCCGGTGCTTCAAGTCCACAAAGGCTGTCAACAGCTGGGGACCATGTGAATGGTACTTTGGGAGAAGTGAGTGCAGAGGGGGGCTGACAGGATGCTGTAGCCTCGAATGAAACGTCCGGAGAAGTTAGCTAACACCAGGAAACGTTGTAACTGCACCCTGGACATAGGTTGAGGGAAATCCACCACTGCTTCCACCTTTTCAGGGTCCATCTGGACATTTCCGTCAGCAATGACATATCCCAGAAAGGAGATTGTGGAGCGATGGAACTCACACTTCTCAGCTTTCACAAACAACTGGTTCTCCAGGGGGCGCAGAAGGACTTGTCTGGCATGGAGAATGTGTTCTTGGGCAGACCAGGAAAAAGGTAGGATGTTGTCAAGGTAGACAAACACAAAATGATTTAGCATGTCCCGGAGCTCATCATTTACCAGGGCCTGGAAGATAGCAGGGGCATTGGTGAGTCCAATCGGCATGACCAGGTACTCATAATGTCCATTGGCTGTGTTGAATGCTGTCTTCAACTCATCTCCTTTGTGTATCTGAACCAGGTGGTAGGCATGATATGTCCAGCTTGGAAAAAATGGTGGCCCCCTGGAGAGGTTCGAAAGCCGAGGGGATGTGTGGTAGGGTGTAACAATTCGTGATCGTTGTGTCATTAAGACCCCGGTAGTCAATGCACGGACGTGTGGTGGTGTGATGCCTGGGAGAAGATCAATGGCACAATCATAAGGACGGTGCGGGGGAAGAGAAGTAGCATGTGCCTTACATGGTACTCTGTGGGAATGGCAGAGACATCCAAGGCTTTGCTTACGCCCTGAGCAGGACATCTCGGGGAAGGCTGCGCTGCTTTAAGGCAAAGGGAATGAACCCAGGATTAAACTCATGGTCCGGTCCAGTCAATAACAGGGTTGTGTTTTTGGAACCAAGAAAATCCCAAAACAACAGGAACATGGGGGGAAATCGATGAGGAGGAACTGTATTGTTTCACTGTGATTTTCCTGAAACCCGTATGTGAACGGGAACTGTGCTATGGGTGACTCTTCCAATTGAGCGGCCGCCCAGTGCCCTCACATCCATGGGAACAGAGAGAAGTTGAGTGGGAATACCTAATTCAGAAACTATGGTAGCATCCATAAAACTTTAATCAGCCCCAGAGTCAATGAGCACCCGGAGAGACTTGGACTGGTCTCCCCAGAGTAGAATCACAAAAAAAAGGTGTGCGGGTGATGGGAATTAGGGGACTCCAAGTCTGGCTCACCAGAGTACTTGAACTAGAGAAAAAGGTTTATTAACAGGGCAGGTGGCTGGCTATATAATGTCCCGCACCCCCATAGTACGGACAACAGTTAGAACCAATCGATAATTTAGCTCTTCCCAGTTGCATGGGCTCATGAGTAGCAAACTCACCCGTCACCGATGATTCTCGAGGGACCTCGTGTTTTCGGTTCTCCTCGGAAATACACACTTTGGGGATTTCCAGATTCCTTAGGACGTGCGCCAGTATCAGCAGATGAACGAGTGTTCCCGAGGCCCGACCTCCTCTCACACCGGTGTTCTTGTAGGCACCCATCAATCCTTACCGAAAGGGCGATGAGGGAATCGAGGTCCAAGGATATTTCCTGACCTGTGAGCTCGTCCTTTATCCCCTCAGACAGTTCGTGGAAGAAGATATCAAACAGAGCCTCTGAAATCCAGGAACGCTCGGTGACCAATGTGCGAGAATCCACTGCATAGTCTGCCACACTACGGAAGTTCTGATGTACAGTTGAAGTCAGAAGTTTATATACACTTACGTTGGAGTCATTAAATCTTGTTTTTCAACCACTCCACAAATGTAGATTGGTAAATTAGTCTAGCCAGTTATCTAAACCTGTAGTTCTCATGTTCCCAAATACCAATGGCCCTGACCTCCAGGGGACCCCAATTGATTTGGTTAGTCAATCTCAGATATCATTAAATGGCATAAATCATGGCAAAATGTGTAGAATTGCAGGATATTAGCTTTAAAACTGAACAAAATATATACAGTTGAAGTCAGAAGTTTACAAACACTTAGGATGGAGTCATTAAAACTCATCTTTCAACCACTCCCCAAACTTCTTGCTAACAAACTATAGTTTTGGCAAGTTGATTAGGACATCTACTTTGTGTATGACACAAGTAATTTTCCCAACAACTGTTTACAGACAGACTATTTCACTTACAATTCACTGTATCACAAATGTAGTGGGTCAGAAGTTTACATACACTAAGTTGACTGTGCCTTTAAACAGCTGGAAAATTCCAGAAAATTATGTCATGGCTTTAGAAGCTTCTGATAGACTAATTTACATCATTTGAGTCAATTGGAGGTGTACCTGTGGATGTATTTCAAGGCCTACCTTAAAACTCAATGCCTCTTTGCTTGACATCATGGGAAAATCAAAATAAATCAGCCAAAAATTGTAGACCTCCACAACTCTGGTTCATGCTTGGGAGCAATTTCCAAACGCCTGAAGGAACCACGTTCATCTGTACAAACAATAGTATGGAGCAATAAACACTATGGGACCAAGCAGCTGTCATACCGCTCAGGATTCAATCAAATCAAATTGTATTGGTCACATACACATGGTTAGCAGATGTTAATGTGAGTGTAGTGAAATGCTTGTGCTTCTAGTTCCGACCATGCAGTAATATCTAACCAGTAATGTAACAATTTCACAACCACTACCTTATACACACAAGTGTAAAGGAATGAATAAGAATATGTACATATAAATATATGGATGAGCCATGGCCGAACGGCATAGGCAAGATGCAGTAGATGGTATAGAGTACAGTATATACATATGAGATGAGTAATGTAGGGTGTGTTAAGGTGGCTAGAGATGAGTCAGTATGTTGGCAGCAGCCACTCAATGTTAGTGATGGCTGTTTAACAGTCTGATGGCCTTGAGATAGAAGCTGTTTTTCAGTCTCTCGGTCCCAGCTTTGATGCACCTGTACTGATCTCGCCTTCAGGATGATAGCGGGGTAAACAGGCAGTGGCTCGGGTGGTTGTTGTCCTTGATGATATTTTTGGCCTTCCCGTGACATCGGGTGGTGTAGGTGTCCTGGAGGGCAGGTAGTTTGCCCCCGGTGATGCGTTGTGCAGACCTCACTACCCTTTGTAGAGTCTTATGGTTGTGGGCAGAGCAGCTGCCGTACCAGGCGGTGATACAGTCCAGCAGGAGGCTCTTGATTGTGTATCTGTAAAAGTTTGAGTGTTTTTCTTGACAGGCCAAATTTCTTCATCCTCCTGAGGTTGAAAAGGCGCTGTTACGCCTTCTTCACCACGCTGTCTGTGTGGGTGGTCATTTCAGTTTGTCCATGATGTGTATGCTGAGGAACTTAAAACTTTCCACCTTCTCCACTACTGTCCCATCAATGTGGAAAGGGGGCTGCTCCCTCTGCTGTTTCCTGAAGTCCACGATCATCTCCTTTGTTTTGTTGACGTTGAGTGTGAGGTTATTTTCCTGACCACTGTAGTGTCGTCTGCAAACTTGATGTTTGATTTGGAGGCGAGCATGGCCATGCAGTCATGGGTGAACAGGGAGTACAGGAGAGGGCTGAGAACGCACACTTGTGGGGCCCCAGTGTTGAGGATCAGCGGGGTGGAGATGTCGTTTCCTTCTCTCACCACCTGGGGGCATCCCGTCAGACATTACCTTAAAAATTACCTGTTGTTTCCTGTTATTTCCTGTCATTATTACCTGTCATTACCTGCTGTTTCCCTCTTGAAGCATGTGGGAACAGCAGACTGGGATAGGGATTGATTGAATATGTCCGTAAACACACCATCCAGCTGTTCTGCACATGCTCTGGGGACGCAGCTAGGGATGCTGTCTGGGCTGGCAGCTTTGCGAGGGTTAACACGTTTAAATGTTTTACTGACGTTGGTTGCGGTGAAGGAGAGCCCGCAGGTTTTGGTAGCGGGCCGTGTCAGTGGCACTATATTGACCTCAAAGCAAGCAAAGAAGCTGTGTAGTTTGTCTGGGAGCAAGACATCAGGGGCCGCGACGGGGCTGGTTTTCTTTTGGTAGTCCGTGATTGACTGTAGACCCTGCCACATAACTCTCGTGTCTGAGCCGTTGAATTGCGACTCTATTTTGTCTCTATACTGACGCTTAGCTTGTTTGATTGCCTTACGGAGTGAATAGCTACACTGTTTGTGTTTGGTCATGTTTCCGGTCGCCTTGCCCTGATTAAAAGCAGTGGTTTGCGCTTTCAGTTTTGCTCGAATGATGCCATCAATCCACGGTTCCTGGTTGGGGAAGGTTTTAATAGTTGCCATGGGTACAACATCACCGGTGCACTTGCTAATAAACTCGCTCACCGAATCAGCGTATATATCAATGTTGTTGTTCGACGCTATCCAGAACATATCCCAGTCCACGTGATCGAAGCAATCTTGAAGTGTGGAATCAGATTGGTCGGACCAGCGTTGAACAGACCTGAGCATGGGTGTTTCCTGTTTAAGTTACTGTCTATAGGCTAGAAGCAACAAAATGGAGTCGTGGTCAGATTTGCCTAAAGGAGGGCGAGGGAGGCCTTTGTATGCTTCACGGAAGTTAGAGTAACAATGATCCAGGATTTTGGTGCGAAAAGTGCAAATCAATCTCAGAAAAACAGCAAAGGACCTTGTGAAGATGCTGGAGGAAACCGGTACAAAAGTATCTATATCCACAGTAAAACGAGTAATATATCAACATAACCTGAAAGGCCGCTCAGCAAGGAAGAAGCCACTGCTCCAAAACCGCCATAAAAAAGCCAGACTACGGTTTGCAACTGCACATGGGGACAGGGATCATACTTTTTGGAGAAATGCCCTCTGGTCTGATGAAACAAAATAGAACTGTTTGGCCGTAATGACCATCATTATGTTTGGAGGAAAAAGGGGGAGGCTTGCAAGGCGAAGAATACCATCCCAAATGTGAAGTACGGGGGTGGTAGCATCATGTTGTGGGGGTGCTTCGCTGCAGGAGGGACTGGCGCACTTCACAAAATGGATATATATTGAAGCAACATCTCAAGACATCAGCTTGGTCGCAAATGGGTCTTTCAAATGGACAATGACCCCAAGCATACTTCCAAAGTTGCGGCAAAATATCTTAAGGACAACAAAGTCAAGGTACTGGAGTGGCCATCACAAAGCCCTGACCTCAATCTTATAGAACATTTGTGGGCAGAACTGAAAAAGCGTGTAAGAGCAAGGAGGCCTACAAACCTGACTCAGTTACACCAGCTCTGTCAGGAGGAATGGGCCAAAATTCACCCAGCTCATTTGACCCAAGTTAAACAACTTAAAGGCAATGCTATCAAATACTAATTGAGAGTACGTAAACTTCAGACCACTGGGATGTGATGAAAGAAATAAAAGCTGAAATAAATCATTATCTCTACTATTATTCTGACATTTGACATTCTTGAAATAAAGTGGTGATCGTAACTGACTTAAGACAGGGAATTTTTACTAGGATTAAGTGTCAGGAATTGTGAAACTGAGTTTGAATGTATTTGGCTAAGGTGTATGTAAACTTCCGACTTCCACTGTGCCTGCAGTAGTTTTCAAGCCACCTCCCTACCGGGCACCTGAGAATCGAAAACCTTCCTCACCTCCGCCATAAATTCCTCCAGGCTATGACATACAGCGGATTGCTACTCCCACACAGCCTTCGCCCAGGTAAGTGCCCTTCCGGACATTAGCGTAATTAAATACGCTACCTTCGATCGGTCCAGCGGGAACGAAGAGGGCTGAAGTTCGAAAATGAGGGAGCACTGGGAAAGGAAAGCCCGGCAGATACCAGAATCGCCAGCATAACGCTCCAGAGAAGGTAAGCAGGATTCTCAGGGAGCTGGGGTAGGTTGAACAAATCCACCACTAGTGGAGAGGTTACTGAGTGGTTGGGAGGTCTCAAATGTGGCATGTTGCCTATAAGCTAATTCACGGATTTGTTCCATTACCGCCTTGAACCCTTGGTCGTGGCGTTCCGCCAGTGAACGAAGCACTTCCAAAAAGTCCCGAAGTAGCTCCTCATGCTTCCCAAATGTGGCTCACTGCAGGGAGACAGCATGACTTGGACAGCTGGTCCAAGTCTGCTGGGTCTGTCATGGCCAGTTCGTATTATAAGGGCACAAGGTGAGACCCATATGCAGACACAGGAGGCAGATGGTTGAGCTCCGATATTTATTACAACACAAGGGGTAGGCAAAAGGCAGGTTGGGTACAAGCGAGAGTTCATAAACCAGGTCAGAGTCCAAACAATACAAGGCATTAGGCAGGCTTGAGGTCAGGGCAGAAAGAATGGTCAGGCAGGCGGGTTTGGTGTCAGGACAGGCAAGGGTCAAAACCAGGAGGACTAGGAAAAACAGAGACTGGGAGAAAGAGGCTAGGAGATAAACGCTGGTTGACTTGGCAAACAAGATGAACTGGCACAGAGAGACAGAAAACACAGGGATGAATACACCAGGGATGATGAGCGAAACCTGGAGGGGGTGGAGACAAGCACAAGGACAAGTGAAACAGATCAGGGAGTGACAGGTTGTAGGTTTTGAGTTTTGATTTGGAGTGAAGGTTATGTTGTGGAGGGAAGTATCCTGTATGCGTCCTTGCCGAAAAATCCAAGTTTATCTAACTCTAAATCTATATTTTTTAAAGAAAATGCTGAAAAATGCAGGAGCTCATCTACTCATGACCTCTCTCTCTCTTTCTCTCTTGCTCTCTCTGATAAACGGAAATAAATCACCAAGCGAAACTATTATATTCCGTCCCATTTAATTTTTATAATGTTATCATCTGCTCTCTCACCGTATCTTACGTTCAATATGCAGTTAGGTGATTCATTTGGATAGTAAAGCAAAATGGGGACAAGTGAACTATTAATAGGTTACTTCATTACTTACAGATCTCCAGGGTGGAAATATGTGACGCATACAACAGCAATGAAAAGGTTCAAGTTCCACTGCCGTCATTGCATTGTGGAGACAATAAGCAGATGCCGTGGGGGTAGAGAGGTAGGGGCCCTAACTTTACGTAACAATACTAATGAGCAGACATGGAACTCAGGTGTTAACCAGTGGCTGACTCATCATCAGTCCTGCAGGACTTCTCACATTCCCTCCCTCTCCCTCTTCCATCCTCATAACACTGGGTTTGGAGAAAAACTAAGGTTGACACTCTCACTGTAGTCAGTGGGTCTGTTTGTGTTTGTTTGTCCCACCTGCATGGGCAGAGAGGAAACAAATGTAAGGTAAATAAAGAGTCTGCTAGCTAGCTGCTGAAGGACACCAAACAAATGGCATGATGGGTAATGTGTTTATTATTCATTGGGAGAGCCAGCTCAGTCTTGTGTGATTGGGTTCATGGAAGCGAGGCAGAAAGGCACTCAAAAGTCTCGGCTCATTTAGGAGAAGAAATTATTTTCTCTTCTCTCTCTCGAATGATACCACTGAAGTTATCCATCTTCTCAATAACTTTTTTCCAGCAGTATTTCTTTAGTTATCCACCCATATTTACAATTCTTCCAAAGCTTCTCATCTCCGCACTCCCCGTTCTTTATTCAAAACAACCCTACCACACACCCAAACCCTTCCCTCCCTCGCACCATCACAGATAAATAGATTGATTGGTTAGCTGGTTGGGTGCCTCGTTTTTTCTCTAATTGATTAATGGAGGGTTGAGAAAAGTGTAGGATCGACGGCTGTGTGCTGATCTGAACTCCTAGAACACACCTCTTGTCCCGGGCTGTGTAGAGACGGTCGATGCTAGGCCCTCTCAGCCATAGCAGGCCCAGCCACTGCCAAACACATTGTTGGAGGCATTACTATGCAAATGATTTGGTCTGGTCACTTTTCCTCACTCATTACACCTGATGAATAACCTCCCCCTCTCCTGTGAACCTCCTCTTATTGGCACAGCTCTCCAGTGGTCAACTATTGGACACACTGTTTGAAGGTGTAATTTGTTAAAGGGTACATTTGCCTGCTCAAGCACACAACTGAACTAACAAACACTATTATATGAGTGACCTCCTATTATTCAGGCCTGATGAGACTCAGTCAGTCAAGTAGTAATGTGTGTCTAGCCTTTGACTTGAAGTTTTGATGGAATGATGCTCTGTCATGCTAATGAATAATGTAGCAGTGCTGCAAAATAATGTTTTGCAACCGTGATGTAGTCTTGGGACAAACAAATGGCAGAAAACATCACACTAAAAGTTACAAATTAATTATCAAACAACCTCTGAATGGTCATGTCACAGTCCATTGTTGAAGTAGTGAAATACAGCCGCCCACACAGACCAGCTCATCAGAGTAGAATGGACTCACCGTCATGGAGGAGATCACTGATGAATAGAATGGACTCACCGTCATAGAGCCATGACAGATTCAGATTCCGAGTGTTTAATGGTCTCATGTACAGAGTTGCAGGTGTGAAAATCTTAGGCTCCGAGCTCCAACGTGCAGGACTAAGTTAAATAAAAACAATGAAAATGGTAATAAAAAAAACTATAAAACCCAATAGGAATAGCACTTTATGCATAATAACAACTGTGTAAGTGATGAATAAATAAATGACCAGGTAAGATAAGTGACCGTTGAGGGGTTGGCGGGGGGGGGGGGTCCATAGGAGGGTCTGGCGGGGGGGCAGGTAGCTATCTAGTGGGGGCTAATCAGAAGCCTGATGGTCCTGGGGGTAGAAACTATTGGCCAGTCTTCCACATTTTGCCATGATGTTCCTGTACTGCCCACGTCTGAGTGATGAGAGCGGGGAGAACAGGGGATGGCTCGGGTGGCTGAGGTCACTGATGATCTTCTTGGCATTCCTGCGACAGCTGCTATTGTAGGTGTCCTGGAGGGCTGGCACTGTGCACCTGATGGTGCATTCGGCTGCGCGTATCACCCTTTGAAGCTCCTTGCAGTCCATGGCGGTCGGGGTTGTAATACCACGCTGTGATGCAGCCTGACAGTATGCCCTCGATTGTGCTTCTGTAGAACACTGTCAGGGCCCTCAGGGATAGGCTTAATTTCTTCAACATCCTGAGATTGAAGATTCCCAATCATGAGTTCTTCACCACAGTGTCTGTGTGGTTTGACCATTTCAGCTTCTCTGAAATGTGTACATTGAGGAATTTGAAGTTACTGACAAACTCCACAGCGTCCCCGTTGATGAGGATGGGGGGGTGTCTAGCCTGGTTCCTCTTGAAGTCGACGATCAGCTTGTTTGTTTTGCTGATATTGAAGGAGAGGTTGTTTACCTGGCACCACTTCGTTAGAGTGCCTAACTCCTCCCTGTAGTCCGTATCGTCGTTGATGGTAATCAGGCTTGCTACTGTCGTGTTGTTGGCGAACTTGATGATGTTGGATCTTTGTGAGGCCACGCAGTCTTGGGTATACAGGGAATACAGGAGGGGACTAAGGATGCACCATTGTGGGGCCCCCGTGTTGAGAATCAATGTTGAGGAGGTAATGTTGCCTACCTTAACCACTTGGGGGCAGCCCGTCAGGAAGTCCAGGACACAGCTGCATAGGGAGGAGTGCAGACCCAGTACCGTGAGCTTTGAAATTAGCATTTAAGTCAGTATGGTATTGAAGGCCCGAGCTGTAGTCAATGAACAGCATCCTCACATATGCATTCCTTTTGTCTATGTGGGTAAGGGCAGTGTGCAGGGCAATGTCGATTGCATTGTCCGTGGATCTGTCAGGATGGTAGGTGAATTGGAGAGGGTTGAATGTGTCTGAGAGGAAGGAGGTGATATGGTCTTTGACTAGCCTCTCGAAGCACTTCATGATGATGAAAGTGCTACTGGTTGGTAGTCATTCAGTTCAGTTACTTTCCCTTTCTAGGACACAGGGATGATAATGGACATCTTGAAGCAGGTGGGTATAGGGACACTTATAACAAATTCCGCTATGCCCTCCGATGAACCATCAAACAGGCAAAGTATCAATATAGGACAAAGATTGAATCCTACTACATCGGCTCTGACGCTCGTCGGATTTGGCAGGGCTTGCAAACTATTACGGACTACAAAGGGAAACCCAGCCTGATGTGAGCCTACCAGACCAGCTGTTCCGGACGACTGTGTGATCATGCACTCCGTAACCGATGTGAGCAAGACCTTTAAACAGGTCAGCATTCACAAGGCTGTGGGGCCAGATGGATTACCAGGACGTGACCTCAGAGCATGTGCGGACCAACTGGCCAGTGTCTCCCTGACCGAGTCTGTAATACCTTCGTTTCAAGCAGACCCCCATAGTCCCTATGCCCAAGGAAGCGAAGGTAACCTGCCTAAATGACTACCGCCCCATAGCACTAATGTCGGTAGCCATGAAGTGCTTTGAAAGGCTGGTCACGGCTCACAACACCATCATCCCGGAAACCCTAGACCCACTCCAATTCGCATACTGCCCCAACAGATCCACAGATGACGCAATCTCTATTGCTCCTACGTGAGAATGCTGTTCATTGACTACAGGTCAGCGTTCAACACCAGTGCCCACAAAGCTCATCACTAAGCTAAGGACCCTGGGACTAAACACTTCCCTCTGCAACTGGATCCTGGACTTCCTGACGGGCCGCCCCCAGGTGGTAAGGGTTGGAAACAACACATCTCCCACGCTGATCCTCAACATGGGGGCCCCTCAAGGGTGCGTGATAAGCTCCTCCCCTCCCCCCCCTGTGCTCCCTGTTCACCCACAACTGCGTGCCCAAACACCATCAAGTTTGCTGACAACACAACAGTGGTAAGTAAGCCTGTTCACCAACAATGATGAGACAGCCTAAGGAGAGGAGGTCAGGGACATGGCTGTGTGGTGCCAGGACAACAACCTCTCCCTCAATGTGAGCAAGGCAAATGAGCGATCGTGGACTACAGGAAAAAAAGAGAGCCGGACAGGCCCCCATTAACATCAACGGGGCTGTAGTGGAGCTCCACATCACCAACAAACTACCATGGTCCAAACACACCAAGACAGTCGTGAAGAGGGCACGACAACACCTTTTCCGCATCAGGAGATATTTGTCATGGATCTCCAGATCCTCAAAAAGTTCTACAGCTGCACCATCGAGTGCATTCTGACCGGTTGCATCACCACCTGGTATGGCCACTGCTCGGCATCCTACCGTAAGTCACTACAGAGGGTAGTGCGTACGGCCCAGTACATCACTGGGGCCAAGCTTCCTGCCATCCAGGACCTATATACTAGGCAGTGTCAGAGGAAGGCCCAAAAAATTGTCAAAGACTCCAGTCACCCAAGTCCTGTTCTCTCTGCTACCACACGGCAACCAGTACCGGAGCACCAAGTCTAGGTCCAAAAGGCTCCTTACAGCTTCTACCCCCAAGCCCTAAGACTGCTGGCCACCCAGAATATTTACATTGACCCTTTGTTTTTACACTGCTGCGACTCACTGTTTATTATCTATGCAAAGTCACTTTACCCCTACCTACATGTATAAATTACTTCGACTAACTTGTACCCCCGCACAATGACTCGGTGCCGGTACTCCCTGTATATAGCCTCGTTGTTATTTTATTGTTTTACTTTTTATTTTACTTTAGTATATTTAGTAAACTCTTTCTGCATTGTTGGTTAAGAGTTTGAGTTTGTAAGTAAGCATTTCACAGTAAGGTTGTTGTATTCGGCGCATGTGACAAATACAATTTGATTTGATTTGATATAGCGGCCTGAGCTCGAGAGAGATTGAAAATGTCAGAGAACACAACAGCCAGCTGGTCTGCACATGCTGGATGTTGGAGCGGAGCAGACCAGACTGAAGTTTCAAGGTGAGTGGGGGTTTATAGAGCTCATTCCCCATCATGGTTTTCATTATAGTTAACTTGGCCCAAGAGAAGACTCATTCCTCACTCTGGGGAGCCACAATCACAGCAGTGCTCACATCGGAGCAGTAGACAGACAGTCATTGGGCCTCAGCTGGCATACAGTACAGTACGCTCTGTATAGATTTACTACTGTAACGACTCACTAGTTGTTGCTGGTAGGATGGCAATGATGAGGAACAATGACAGTGGTTCAACACACAAAGGCTGAAGCCAGGCTAACATATTTATTAAAATATAAGGGTTCACAAAAAGATGATAAAAAAACTGTCAATCAAAACACTAGCACACACAGGGGATAAATTTAACTCAGGCTGGAACTTAACTTAGAAGACTAAACAGCTGGGCTGCTATCCAGCATACCAGCCAATTGTCCTTTGCAGCTTTTTTTCAGTCATAAGTCAATGTCCGTGGGCTTCCACCAAATCTCCTGGCGAGGTCAGCCTGCAGCGTCCAGCCAAGAGCTTCTCCTGCGCTAAACTGAAGCAGCACCTTGTATGCCCCAGTTGTGTTGCAGCCTATCGAGGCTGAGTGGCTTCAGGTGTTGGGCATGGCACTGCTCCCTAGCTTGCTGCCTGCCGCCCAATCTGCTGGTTGTGGGGTGTGGCTGACTCCCCAAACAGTGGCATTCCCTGACCACACCACCGGGGGTGCCACACTACATACAGGAAAGTTCAATACAGTACAGAACAGGACATTCTGTATCAGGCCTCTCATGCACTCTACAGCAGACACACCTCAAACACTCTGAATTCAAATTCTTTACTATGGAAGATGTAACCTGTATAGTTTCTCACCACATAATCGACAAAACACTGGGCCCGGGAAAAACAACTAGCACTAGGTACTTCTTACCCCCATCTTAGGGATCTGTCATGATCATAGGTATGTGGTTCCCCAACTTGGCGACAGTCAGGCAGGCGTACAGATGGAGGTCTAGGGGTGCTGGAGTACCTGCCTTTTTGCCCTCCCCTGGAAAAAATGTTATATTTATAAAACTGTTGTTGTGTTTTACTAAATACTTTTTTTCAGTATCTTTGCTCTCTTGTAACGTTAAATGTAATGAATTGCCCATTAAACTAGATAATTTATCAAACTTTATGTCTTTCAAAAAAATCCCCACCCCCTGCCCTTCTGTGCAAGACGAGCGCGGCAGGCACGAGCTACCTATCAGTGCCGGGACGTGAGTTTGAAATGAATACCAAGGTAGTATTTGGAGTTGCTCATTTTGATTTCCAAATGGCGTCACAGGCCCTAAAAGTTAGGGTACCCCTGCATGTCAGCCCGTCTGACGGTCAGAGACAGGGAAGGGGGCAATTGCACTTAAACTGTTTGTCAGCAGCAGAACCAATTCAAATCAAGTAAATAGTAGTTAGTTTGTTTTTACAGCATATAACTAGCTGATTCATCTACATTAGCTATGATCAGGTGATAACCCACCCAGTAGTAGTTGTAGTTTTCTTGGCCTACAATGTGTGATGTCTGCTTTTACAGAAAATGAAGGCCCTATTAAAAATATTTAATGGGGAATTTGGCTACAGGAGAAGTAGAAAACTCTCAATTCAAGGACTTAAAGGTCATTTTTTTTCACTTTGAGCACCTGCCCCACCAAAGGTCTGTGCATGTCCCTGCCAACAGACGCAGGTTTGGCTTGCAACATATACACTGTCCAGACCCTCATCTCAACAAGAAAGTAAACAACAGGCCCTGAGGTTTGGCTTGCAACATATACACTGTCCAGACCCTCATCTCAACAAGAAAGTAAACAACAGGCCCTGAGGTTTGGCTTGCAACATATACACTGTCCAGACCCTCATCTCAACAAGAAAGTAAACAACAGGCCCTGAGGTTTGGCTTGCAACATATACACTGTCCAGACCCTCATCTCAACAAGAAAGTAAACAACAGGCCCTGAGGTTTGGCTTGCAACATATACACTGTCCAGACCCTCATCTCAACAAGAAAGTAAACAACAGGCCCTGAGGTTTGGCTTGCAACATATACACTGTCCAGACCCTCATCTCAACAAGAAAGTAAACAACAGGCCCTGAGGTTTGGCTTGCAACATATACACTGTCCAGACCCTCATCTCAACAAGAAAGTAAACAACAGGCCCTGAGGTTGGCTGATGAGCTCTAAGTGTCTCATGGAGTAACTGTCTGCCTCAGTCTTAGACAAAATTAGGGCTTTCTTGACACACAGCGAACAGATGCCATGAATTTGTGGCTTCCTCTGTCAGCAGGGGTTCACAGTGCTGGAGTCACTGGATCAAACGAAGGACAACACATCAACCCTGGTCAACTTATTGAACTGCATGGCCCTGTTATCTTGATTTCCTACCCTGACAATACTAGATAACAGTACTACCATACACATTGCATAGAACCACATGTATCATTTGGTATTGGGGAGAGCAGATAACAGTTACTACAGCCATACCACTAAATCCCTCTCTCCCCTCCCCCTTCACCTCCTATATGTCCTCCACCTCTCCCAGGTGTCTATTTACGAGTCTATTGATTATATGCTCATCTCCACATATCAAACCCTCACGTTTACATACAAGCCTGTCTTCATCCTGTCTCTTTTATGAATTGGATCAGATTTTTTCTCTCGTCCTCCTTCTTGGTTGGTTTACCCACGGCTCCTTCCCTCATTCTCCCCAAGCTGTAGATTTATATCCTGTCTACTGGTTTTCCTCTTTATTGCTTTTCAGTCAGCTGTTTTCCCTGCAACACTGGCTCCTTTTGACCTGCTTATCCAGCAGGATTCGGACCTCATCTGACCCAAAAGTAAAGTGTTTTCTGCCCAATGGAATCCATCACGTCGCCGCCGAGCCTCCTTATCGCAACGAAAAGACACTGGGCATTCATAAACTAGAGAGAGGGAGAGAGGGATGGAGCGGGGGATGGGAGCGATAGATAGAGAGAAGGGACAGGGGAGGGAGAGAGAGAGATGGGGAAAGAGTGAGAAGGGAGAGAGCGAGAGAGGAACCCAGGATGTGTAATGCATTGGATAACAAAGGCGCAACAATATGGGACAGGAGCTAGATGTGCCTGATAAGCTGGTGGTGGAGAGTGGTTGGTAATAAATAGCAGCATCCAGGCGAGTTGAAATAGCGCATGGAAATGCAATAACAGGCGCAGAGAAAGAGAGAGCAGAGAAAGAGAGAGCAGAGAAAGAGAGAGCAGAGAGAGAGAGGCAGAGAGCGGAGAGCAAAGAGCCGAGAGAGAGAGAGCAGAGAGAGAGCAGAGAGAGAGCAGAGAAAGAGAGAGCAGAGAGAGGCAGAGAGCGGAGAGCAAAGAGCCGAGAGAGAGCAGAGAAAGAGAGAGCAGAGCGAGAGAGAGCAGAGAGAGAGAGAGAGCAGAGAGAGAGAGAGAGCAGAGAGAGAGAGAGCAGAGAGAGAGAGAGCAGAGAGAGAGAGAGCAGAGAGAGAGAGAGCAGAGAAAGAGAGAGCAGAGAAAGAGAGAGAAGAGAAAGAGAGAGAAGAGAAAGAGAGAGCAGAGAGAGAGGCAAAGAGCCGAGACAGCGAGAGAGAGCGGAGAGAGCAGAGAGAGCGGAGAGAGCAGAGAGAGAGAGGCAGAGAGCGGAGAGCAAAGAGCGGAGAGAGCGAGAGAGAGGGAGCAGAGAGAGAGAGGCAGAGAGCGGAGAGCAAAGAGCCGAGAGAGCGAGAGAGAGAGAGCAGAGTGAGAGAGAGCAGAGAGAGAGAGGTTGAGAGCAAAGAGCCGAGAGAGAGAAAAAGGGATAGGAAACTTAGGATACTTTTAATGGGTTTACAGGGGTTTGCAAGGTGAAGTCCTGTAAATTCCACTGTCTGCCACAGTGCCACTCCACTGAAATTGGCCCTCTAGCTCTCGATGGGGGTGTGTCAGTGGATGTGTATATTTGTGTGCGTGTACGTTAGTTTCTCTGTGATTAATTAATGTGTTGCTGTGTACACAGACGTGTCAGTGTGCACGTGTCTGCAGTCAGGCGTAGTCTGCTAAAATGTGTGTGTGTGTGTGCGTGCGTGCGTGCGTTTGTACGTGTGTGTGTGTGTGCGTGCGTGCGTTTGTACATTTGGGCGAGAGAGTGAGGAAAGCCGCAGGTGGAGGGGCTGCTCCAGCTAAATGAGCTCCAGTCGATCCTGCCCTCCACACCTGTTCCTGTTCCTGTGCAGCGGGCCAGTTTGTGTGTGTGGCAGTCAGGCAGAGGGAGCTGCCTTGTTAGTGTTGAGACAATGACACTGGCAGGGCACGGTGCCATGAACTGTTTGAAGGGCATTCACACACACAGGGAAAGCACGCATACACACACAGACACAGAGTAGGTACACACATATACATAACCCAAAACACACTACACCCCATGACATTTCTTACACAAACATTAAGACAGACTGTACAAAGGCATGTCTTGGTTGTGTGTGTGTGTGTGTGTGTGTGTGTGTGTGTGTGTGTGTGTGTGTGTGTGTGTGTGTGTGTGTGTGTGTGTGTGTGTGTGTGTGTGTGTGTGTGTGTGTGTGTGTGTGTGTGTAATCCTTTGGTGTTCAGCTCTTCTCAAGAATCAGAACTTCAGCACTCTGCCACAGCAGGCACTGAGATTCACCAACGTACTACACCAGTGGCTATTTTTGCATGTAAATCTTGGTGGAGCAACAGCAGCCCCAACACCTTGCCACTGCTACACCTGGCTGTCAGCGGAGCCTTGTCTGGCAACGAAACAGTTAATTCAGCCTTATTTACTGCCTTTTAAAAAAGATAGCTGATATGGCTGACTTGCTTAAACAAATGTGGTTTCTACTGACAATTGAGATGTACAAACTATGGCATAAGGCAAGTGGATAAGAGCCAATCTGTGATTTTGATTAAGACATTAATGAGCGAGCTAGGACGGACATAGTCAATGTAACTATTTGTTCAGCACTTTTGAAGTGTACAGCGACAGAATTCAGAACATGGGCCATTCTTACAGTTTTCTCCCTGTACAGTAATCTCTCAGAACCCTAAGATAAATAAAGGGGGCATATAAGCAGACAATGAAAGGTCTTACAATATTCAGTGATTACATTTCCCTTAAACAGGTTATAGGCTACATGTGCACCACCAATTCAGAACAGTAAAATTCAGACAGGGAAATAGACCAAATTATTAGGATGACGCACATGGGCTACTAACAGCTTACTAAACAACATACACTTCCTTAGCTACAGTATACATGTCTCCCTGGCATATTACATCATTTATGCAGCAGCATACAATACATTTTTGGACACTTGAACAGGTAAGTGGTGCAGCGGTCCTTAGGAGGCAAATGTTGTCATAAAACTTTGTCATCAAATTTTGTCCTTCTCTGGATTTATGGTGTCCCCCCCCCTCCCACACACACACACACAAAGAGAGAGTGAAACAGGCTCACATTCACACACTCATTTAGGGATCCCAGGCGCTCTGATCAGATTTCAAAGCCAGTGGAATGTAATGTGACAGACGAGGGAGTTGTGCACTAGGGCTGTGTGTGCTCGGCCGGAAAGCATCCTACAGCTCAGCTTTCCCCCACCTGGGATGGAGAAAACATTAGCCCCGTTAAAAGGAGAGTTTGGAGGTCAAACCACTCTGCTGCTCTCCGTGTTCTCAAACTCGTCACTTGGGTTGTTTCCCCTACTCCTGTGGCCGCACAGGGCCTGAGGTAACAACTACATATATCACTCAATGTGTCTGGCCACTTAGTGTTTTAAAGCATGTGACTGACGCATGTTGTGTGCTGTCATGCATCATATCGCCCTGAAAAGCAGTTTAGACTATGACCTATGTTTCAAATCTACAATCTGTTTCTATGAGCACGCAATGATGGGCCTATCTGCTACGACAGATGAGAAAAGGAAGCAACATTGCAGCACCGCATTTGGTGTAATTTTAAGAATAAGTGGTAATTGTCCCACCCTAGCAATGTCAATGACCATTCATAAAAGAGCATCAATGGTGCCCATAGTAGCTATTCTGAGTGAATACCCCATAGAGAAACTGGCCAGCGATGTGTCATTAACATGTTCAGCCACTAGGTGGCATGTAAGTGTCAAGATGACATGTTGAGTTAGGGCCTCTAGGAGTTCGAAACTTCCTCCAGGGCTTTTTTCACTCACCGAACCAACTGAGATGCTTCCGTACTTTACGCTGTAAAACTGTAATCATTAAAAAGTCATATGAGTAATATGATGCCTGAATTGAAAATCCCACTCTTCCAGGTGCAGCTTCAGTATATCATGTGAAGACCATAATGAGGCTTTCCCATGGCATTGTTTACTAGAATAAGCTTATGATCATTTGTGCTCTGTACTTAGCCATTCTTCAACCGTGAGAGGATACAAACACATCACGCTTTAAAAAGGCTTCTTTAAACAGTTACACAATATTACAATATCATCTAGTCATCTTGAACCCTCTCAATGAGTCCTTTCCTCCAATTAATGCATGCCAAGGGAGATTCTCATCTGGGTAAAAGACAATCCTCTCCCCTCCGTGACCCGGAAACCAATAAGTGGTCTAGTGGTTGAGGAGAGTGTCAATTCGTTAGTCTGCAAACGGAAGAGTGTCCTCCCCTCCTCGATAAGCACATTTTGTCGAGGATAGTCATGTGTATCCTACCTGAGTCCTTCGAGGAAGAGTTTTGATACCTGCCACAACACCTTTGAATCAGCTGTTGTTTTGTTGGAGGAGAAAAGTATGCATGATAAGTAGCATAAAAACCTATATGGTACTCATTGTTTTGTCTATAAAATGTATATTCACACATGTATTTTGTGATTCCTCCTCAGTAATTGTAATTTGCCTGATGACGCACTAGGGGACAATGAGAGTACAAGCACATTCGTTTCCACATTTCCTCTCCTCGCCTCCTCTCCTTGATTACCTTTAACCTTTTTCAAAGGGAAGTGAGGAGAGGACGGAGAACGGAGGAGTTAGCCAAGCCAATTGAGAATCTCCTCAAGTGTATGTCACCATGGTGAATCAATTGTGTGGTGTTGTACAGTAGCCTATGGCTCGTTCAAACCTGCTGTAAAACACAGCATCAAGAGTCACTCATTGTTCCAAAGAACATCCTGGTCCCGTGTCCCAGACACATGTACGATTGTGTGTTTGTGTGTGTGCAGCTGACTGAGAATAGAAAGACATGCATCACAGAGCACAGTGAGAGGGCGGCTCCTGTGGCACGTCTCCCCTGCTTGTGATGAATGGGCCTTTGGCAATACAGCACTTCCACTTCAATGTCTGCCTGATTGTCTGCCTGACTGACCTGGCCCAAACTCTGTCTGTTTCTGTGTCTGTCTGTCAGTCTGTCTGTTCATCAGTGTGTCTGTCCGTCTGTTTCTCTTCTGGACCACACACAGCACGGTCAGGCCAAAACACCCCAGCCCTACCTCTACCTACCTCTGCTCATATCTCTTGTTTATGCTCTCCTCCACTGGCCCTTAATGTCGTGATCTTTAACAGCTAATGATTTTCAATAATAAAAAGACGGCCTGACATTTTCATCAAAGACTCCGTCCTCCTCCACCCAGGACAGGAGGTGATGAGTATTGGCAGCTTCTGCCTTCAAAACTCCTCCGTCATCACAGCCATAGCTGGGCCTTGGTGCTCAATCACCTCCCAGTAGTGTGAGGCCAAAGCCTGGCTTTATTCAACCCTCTGAAATATGGAGCAGAGAGTTGCACTTTGCTAATTAGCTAGCAGTGTTTTACATTCATGTTGCCCCCATACGGTAAATGGCATTTTGGTTTGGGTGGCCAGTTCACCACAGCATTGCACTGTAGAACAGTCACAATGCAACGAGAGGTATGTGGCAGGGTCTACAGTTAATCACGGACTACAAAAGAAAAACCAACCCCGTCGCGGATCACGATGCCTTGCTCCCAATGACTAAACAACTTTTTTGCTCGCTTTGAGGACAATACAGTGCCACTGACACGGCCCGCTACCAAAACCTGCGGGCTCTCCTTCACTGTAGCCAACGTGAGTAAAACATTTAAACGTGTTAACCCTCGCAAAGCTGCAGACAGCATCCCCGGCCGCGTCCTTAGAGCACGCGCAGACCAGCTGGCTGGTGTGTTTACAGACATATTCAATCAATCCTTATCCCAGTCTGCTGTCCCCACATGCTTCAATAGGGCCACCATTGTTCCTGTTCCCAAGAAAGCTAAGGTAGCTGAGCTAAATGACTACCGCACTGTAGCACTCACTTCCGTCATCATGAAGTGCTATGAGAGACTAGTCAATGACCATATCACCTCCACCCTACCTGACACCCTAGACCCACTCCAATTTGCTTACTGCCCCAATAGGTCCACAGACGACGCAATTGCCATCACACTGCACACTGCCATAACCCATCTGGACAAAAGGAATACCTATGTAAGAATGCTGTTCATCGACTACAGCTCAGCATTTAACACCATAGTACCCTCCAAACTCGACATTCAGCTTGAGACCCTGGGTCTCGACCCCACCCTGTGCAACTGGGTCCTGGACGTCCTGACGGGCCGCCCCCAGGTGGTGAGGGTAGGTAACAAAATCTCCACCCCGCTGATCCTCAACACTGGTGTGCGTTCTCAGCCCTCTCCTGAACTCCCTGTTCACCCACGACTCCGTGGCCATGCACGCCTCCAACTCAATCATCAAGTTTGCAGACGACACTACAGTGGTAGACTTGATTACCAACAATGACGAGACGGCCTACAGGGAGGAAGTGAGGGCCCTCGGAGTGTGGTGTCAGGTAAATAACCTCACACTCAATGTCAACAAAAGAAAGGAGATGATTGTGGACTTCAGGAAACAGCAGAGGGAGCAGCCCCCTATCTACATTGACGGGACAGTAGTGGAGAGGGTGGAGAGTTTTTTTAAGTTCCTCGGCGTACACATCACGGACAAACTGAAATGGTCCGTCCACACAGACAACGTGGTGAAGAAGGCGCAGCAGCGCCTCTTCAACCTCAGGAGGATGAAGAAATTCGTCTTGTCACCAAAAACACTCACAAACTTTTACAGATGCACAATCGAGAGCATCCTGTTGGGCTGTATCACCGCCTGGTACGGCAGCTGCTCCGCCCATAACTGGAAGGCTCTCCAGAGGGTAGTGAGGTCTGCACAACGCAACACCGGGTGCAAACTACCTGCCCTCCAGGACACCTACACCACCCGATGTCACAGGAAGGCCAAAAATATCATCAAGGACAACAACCACCCGAGCCACTGCCTGTTCACCCCGCTATCATCCAGAAGGCGAGGTCAGTACAGGTGCATCAAAGCAGGGACCGAGAGACTGAAAAACAGCTTCTATCTCAAGGCCATCAGACTGTTAAACAGCCATCACTAACATTGAGTGGCTGCTGCCAACATACTGACTCAACTTCAGCCACTTTAATAATGGAAAAATTGATGTAATCAATTTATCACTAGCCACTTTATATAATTGTATTGACACTACATTACTCATCTCATATGTATATACTGTACGCTATACCATCTACTGCATCTTGCCATCTTGATGTAATTAAGTGTATCACTAGCCACTTTAAACAATGCCACTTTATATAATGTTCTCATACCCTACATTACTCATCTCATATGTATATACTGTACACTATACCATCTACTGCATCTTGCCTGTGCCGTTCGTCCATCACTCATTTATATATTTTTATGTACATATTCGTATTCATTCCTTTATACTTGTGTGTATAAGGTAGTTGTTGTGAAATTGTTAGGTTATATTACTTGTTAGATATTACTGCATGGTCTGAACTAGAAGCACAAGCATTTCGCTACACTTGCATTAACACCTGCTAACCATGTGCATGTGACAAATTAATTAATTTGATTTGAAAATTTGATTTGAAGGTGGTATTCACGTCAGAGCAACATCATGACACAGTTGGAGGAGTATGAGTCAAAAAGGGGGAAATTATATAGTTGGTGTTCAAAAGATTCCTGTTGTTGTCAGAAAGAGGGTAATCGAGGTGAATCATGGTCTATTTTTCTTAGATGTCCTCTGTTGTGCTGATTTAAAACAGCAGCAGCCTTTATAGTAAGGCCTTAGACTGGAGATATGCCTGTAATATTATTTGAGAATTCAGTATTTGCCGGCAGCATACCACCCTGTATCCCACTGTATCCCACGACTAGGGACATTACCCTGTGTAGGGTGTTGTCTTTGGGGACATTAAATGGGTGACTTGACTATCTGTGGTCACTGAAAGATCCCATGGCACTTATTGTAGGGGTGTTAATCCCGGTGTCCTGGCTAAATTCCCAATCTGACCTCATACCATCATGGCCACCGAGTTATCCCCAGCTTCTAATTGACTCTTTCATTCCCCGGTAACTATTCCCCAGGTTGTTGCTGTACATGAGAATGTGTTCTCAGTCAACTTATGTGGTTACATTATTTTTTAAGTAAGGGGTTTGTAAATGTCAGGAGAATTATGAGATACTCTTGAGGGGTTAATTACAGAGCCTTCAGAAAGCATTCATACCTTTTCACTTATTTCACATTTTGTTGTGTTACAGCCCGAATTCAAAATTTATTCAATTTATGGTTTTCTCACCCGTCTACACACAATACCCCATAATGACAAAGTGAAAACAAGTTTTTAGAACTACAGAACAAAGAACTTGAAAACTTTATTTGCATAAGTATTCAGGTCCTTTGCTGTGAGACTCGAAATTGAGCACAGGGGAATTCTGTTTCCATTGATCATCCTTGAGATGTTTCTACAACTTGATTGGACATAATTTGAAAAGGCACACACATGTCTATATAAGGTCCCACAGTTGACAGTGCATGTCAGAGCAAAAACCAAGCCATGACTTTGAAGGAATTGTCCGTAGAGTTGCAAGACAGGATTGTGTCGAGGCACAGATCTGGGGAATGGTACCAAAAATGTCTGCAACATGGAAGGTCCCCAAGAACACAGTGGCCTTCATCATTCTTAAATGGAAGAAGTTTGGAACCACCAAGACTCTTCCGAGAGCTGGCCGCCCGGCCAAACTGAGCAATCGGGCGAGAAGAGCCTTGATCAGGAAGGTGACCAAGAACCCGATGGTCACTCTGACAGAGCTCCAGAGTTCCTCTGTGGAGATGGGAGAAACTTCCAGAAGGACAACCATCTCTGCAGCACTCCACCAATCAGGCCTTTATGGTAGAGTGACCAGATGAAAGCCAATACTCTGTAAAAGGCACATGATAGCCCACTTGGAGTTTGCCAAAAGGCACCTAAAGGACTCTCAGACCATGAGAAACAAAATTCTCTGGTCTGATGAAACAAAGATTGAACTCTTTGGCCAGAATACCAAGTGTCACGTCTGGAGGAACCCTGGCACCAGTCATCACCTGGTCAATACCCTCCCTACGGTGAAACATGGTGGTGGCAACATAATGCTGTCGAGATATTTTTCAGTGGCAGGGACTGGGAGACTAGTCAGGATTGTGGGAAAGATGAACAGAGCAAAGTACAGAGAAATTCTTGATGAAAACCTGTGCCAGAGCGCTAAGGACCTCAGACTGGGGTGAAGGTTCACTTCCCAACAGGACAATGACCCTAACCACACAGCCAAGACAGCGCAGGTGTGTCTTTGGGAAAAGTCTCTGAATGTCCTTGAGTGTCCCAGCCAGAGCCCAGACTTGAATCCAATTGAACATCTCTGGAGAGACCTGAAAATAGCTGTGCAGCGACGCTCCCCATCCAGCCTGACAGAGTGTGTGAGAATCTGCAGAGAAGAATGGGAGAAACTTCCCAAATACATGTTTGCCAAGCTTGTAGCGTCATAACCTAGAAGACTCGATGCTGTAATCGTTGCAAAAGGTGCTTCAACACAGTACTGACTAAAGGGACTGAATACTTATGCAAATGTTATATTTCAGTGTTTTATTTTTAATACATTTGTTAAAATGTCTAAAAAACAGTTTTTCCTTTGTCATTATGGGATATTGTGTGTAGATTAATGAGGGAAACATTTTTAATACATTTTAGAAGAAGACTGTAACATAACAAAATGTGGAAGAAGTGAAGGCATCTGAATATTTTCCTAACACACCGCGAGCGAGCGTTGCAAAATAAATGTAGAAATCTATGTTATTCAATTATTGCACCCACACTGCTCGCGCATGCCAATGAGCGTCTGCGTTGCCAAGGGCTAAATTAGAAATCAGTTCTATTTCTGACGCAGATCGCGCTGCAAGTCCTGCCTCTCCCATCTCCTCATTGGTTCAAAGAAGCAGGTACCCACGTGCCATCTCCTCATTGGTTATACCCACGTGGGTGACTGAAAGACGAACAAGGTCAGTGGCGGTAATGCACCTAATTGATGAAAGTTGCCAATCGCAACATAAAGTCAAGAGAAGAAAAGCCCTGGAAGGAAGAGAGATGACTAGAAATTATTCGGTTGACCGTTTTATGTGTGGAATAATTGGCGGAGTAGAGGACCTTGTGCATTTCAGGTAAAATAACAATTCAATGTTTATATCCCAGGACAAATTAGCTAGCAACAGCAAGCTAGCTAATTAGGACAAATTATCTAGCAAGTGCATGCTAACTAGCTAAATTTCCATAAATGTTTAATGCTTTTCGACTTGTCCCCAAATTAATATAATTGGTTCAGTTTGTTTTGATATTTTAACCTGTGTGTCATGATCACATTTGGTGTGGGGGGACAAAATAAATGTATACATGATGGTGCACACGCGCAGCCGGTTTGGGTTCCTTGTAATGCAATGTTAGTCAAACTGTAATTCAGCCACTCTGGGTCATTCACTGTCTTCTTGGTAAGCAACTCCAGTGTAGATTTGCCCTTATGTTTTAGGTTATTGTCGTCATTGTACATAAGAATTTGTTCTTAACTAACTTGCAAAGTTAAATAAAGGTTAAATAAAAACATTTAAACGTTTAATGTGTCCTGCTGAAAGGTGACTTCATCTCCCAGTGTCTGGTAGAAAGCAGGCTGAACCAGGTTTTCCTCTAGGATTTTGCCTGCGCTCTGCTCCATTCAGTAAGTTTTTTGCCCTGTAAAAACTCCCCAGTCCTTAACAATTTTTTTGTACTCAGTTTTGTATTTTGTATTTTTTTTATTGAATATCCGAAATGTACAATATACTTGCAGTGAAGCCGCTCAACACCTACACCACACCAGTCATCCAACAGACTCCCATTCAGAGCGGCACACAGAAGCATCCAGGGTCAATGCCCTGCTCAAGGGCATGTTGAAAGATCTTCCACCAGGCCAAAAAACGTGAACCCGAACCCTCCAAGATGCCCCCACAGTTCTCCAATAGCTGTCCCTCAACCATTCGAGACCCCTCTCACAGCCCCCCCAGAAGAAAAATACATTTTTTTTTAAATATATTTAATTCCATTCCCCACCCCCAAGAAGCAAGAACATGAACTAAAAAGAAAAAGAAAAAGACAGAAGAAAACAGCAAACAACAATGTTATTTAAACAAAAAAAGAAAAAAAAAAGATCATAACAGTAATGCCAACTGTATATGTTTGTGTGCATGTCTGGCACTATTACATGTATGTGTGTGTTCTTGTATGCGTTTATTTGAATGGGTGTGTGTATATGCATGTGTACAAACACCTGCACGGCATCAGTCTCAGGCAAACCGGCATTAGCTGTAAAAACACTGACCCTGTCATTCAAACATACTTTTTATTCTGTTTTATTTTTTACTTTTATCTTTGGCCATCATTCTATCTCCCGCACAGTCCTTAACGATTACAAAGATATCCATAACATGATGCAGCCGGCACTATGCTTGAAAATATGGAGAGTGGTACTGTGTAATGTGTTGTATTGGATTTGCCCCAAATATAACACTTTGTATTCAGGGGAGAAAAAAATTATTGCTTTGCCACATTTTTTGCAGTTTTACTTTAGTGCCTTGTTGCAAACAGGATGCATGTTATGGAATATTTTTATTCTGTACAGGCTTCCTTATTTTCACTCTGTCAATTAGGTTAGTATTGTGGAGTATCAACAATGTTGTTGATCCATCCTCAGTTTGCTCCAATCACAGCCATTAAACTCTGTAACTGTTTTAAAGTCACCATTGGCCTCATGGTGAAATCCCTGAGCGGTTTCCTTCCTTCCTGTATCTTTGTAGTGACTGGGTGTATTGATTCACCATCCAAAGTGTAATTAATAACTTCACCATGCTCAAAGGGATAATTATTTTTTACCCATCTACCAATACGTGCCCTTCTTTGTGAAGCAATGGAAAACCTCCCTGGTCTTTGTGGTTGAATCTGTGTTTGAAATTGACTGCTCGACTGAGGGATCTTACAGATAATTATATGTGTGGGGTACAGAGATGAGGTAATCATTCAAAAATCATGTTTAACTCTGTTGCACACAGAATGAGTCCATGCAACTTAATATGTGACTTGTTAAGCAAACTTTAACTCCTGCACTTATTTAGACTTACCATAACAAAGGGGTTGAATACTTATTGACTCAAGACATTTCAGCTTTTAATTTGTAATTCATTTAACATTTTAACATTTTGAAAAACATATTTCCACTTTGACATTATGGGATATTGCGGGTAGGCCAGTGACAAAATCTCAATTTAATCCATTTTAAATTCAGGCTGTAACACAACAAAATGTGTAAAAAGTCAAGGGGTGTGAATACTTTCTGAAGGCACTACCTCTATCTGCCTTTTAAAACCTGTGTAGTTTGAGGGGTTCTTTTGATGGTGGATGGACGACTCTCTATGTAGACAAACACTAGATGGAGACTGATTACTCTCTTGCAGATTTTAATTATGAACTGAGTGACCACATACAGTACATAACCATGCGTCAACTCCTCTACTTCCTGTTCTTGCTCAAATCATAAACACATCTGACCAATCAGAATCCAGCAAATTAGTTGCTAGGTAGATAATAAATTGCAATTCATAATGTTTTTTTAATAGCAACTTCTCATAAAATCTCTCATAAGATAATCCTACACCAATCATATCTTTGTTGATGATTAGAATGTTTTTTTAGCCATACCTGTAGGTTGTAACACAGTCTCCAGTGACAAAGTACAAACATGTCTGATTTATTGATCATAAAGCAGAAAGGAGCTGGTCCCTGCTCACAGCTGTAAAGGTGTCGCTCAGTGTCTTCTGGTACAATACATCATAACACACAGGAGTGGACATGGGAAAAGCAACAGAGAAAGAGGGTGGTGGGGAATGGGGAGAGAGAGAGGTGGGAAAGCAAAACTAAGAGAGAGAGAGAGAGAGAGTATCCATGTCACATCTAAACATTAAGACCAAAAAGCTTGTCTCCAGTCCTGGGAAACCAGCCAATTGTAAAATAACTGAAAAAACGATTTGAAGATTTAATGCAACTTGAGGAAGTCTATATTAAACACTGGCACCTTAAATATTGCTAGACATTAATACTTCAAAACTTGATTATGAATCACCAATAACTAAGCACTGTAATTTTGGGTGGGGAATATCAGTCATGGTTGCCATCAAAGGGTTTATTAGGCCGATAAAAGGATGGATGGGAGCAGTGTGACTCTTGTCATGGACGTTGTGTTAGGACGTTGAGTTAGTGTGGCGCTAAGTGAGAGAGAGAGTTGCTAATTAGAATGGGTCCTGCTTCATTTAAGGGGAGAGGGATCAGACGCCATGAAGGTTGCTCCAAGGACAATTAGACTGGAGTGGTTTGGCTCTCCCTTCCTTCCTTCCTCCCTCTCTCTCTCTCGCTCTCTCTCTCTCTCTCTAACTCTTTCTCATTGCACTGTACTTCACTTGCTATGTCTCTCTCTCTTTCTTGCTCTGTTCCTCTCCCTCCCTCACTCTTTCACACTCTCTCTCTTCCCTTCTCTACCTCCCACTCTCTTTCTATCCCGACTACAGACTCTAACGGAAGGCCGAGGGACAGGGCCTGTCAATGCGGTCAGGAGTCAGTTAATTACAGAGGGATTTCCTTCAGGACAGTACATAACATTCCAGTGCAGTATGTCTATAAAAGGCAATATCACAGCCTGGATCACAGGGTTAGAGGGCTGTAACCTCCACTTCCTCTGGCAGGACATGTCATTGACTGGCCTGAGCTACCCAGTCATCTGGCTTTGCCATTATGAGCCAATGACTGTTATCATTAAAGCATGGTGCCTGTAAGTGATAACAGATAGTTTAGGGGCACATGTTGCTGTAACACAGGAAAGCCCCTGAGGTGAGACATAGTGCATGTGCTCATTTAACCACTTCTTACAACACTTCAGTTTTGGTTGATGTGGCTGAAGGCAGGACTTTGGAGACATGTCTGTTTCCATGCATTCCTATGAAGTCACTCACTGTGGGACTTCCATCCTGGCACAACACAGTTTACTCACCCTCTCCTGTCATTACTGTTATTTCACTCCGCCTATTACTGTCATTATTTCACTCATCTCATACTGGCAGTATCAGTGTCTGGCTCAGTAATTGCAATCAAGTCTTCATCTGATCATAATGATCCAATGACCACACTGGCCTGTCAAGTGTCCGTGCCTGTATATGGTAGTTGAGGGGTGAGTTGATGTAGCAAATTTCATGAAATTCTACTCATTTCATGCAATTCCACTCAATTATACATGCCATTGGTCAGAGATACATGTTTGACAGTTGTAAAGCTTATTTCCTGCGATTCTACACATTTTGCCATGTGGTGGAGACACAGTATACAGTATATACAGTTGAAGTCGGACGCTTAAATACACCTTAGCCAACTCAGTTTTGAACAATTCCTGACATTTAATCCTAGTTAAAATTCCACTCTTGCTGACAGAGCTGGTGTATCTGAGTCAGGTTTGTAGGCGTTCTTGCTCTCACATTCTTTTTTAGTTCTTCCCACAAACTTTCAATAGGATTGAGGTCAGGGATTTGTGATGGCCACTCCAATACCTTGACTTCCTTAAGCCATTTTGCACAACTTTAGAAGTATGCTTGGTGTCATTGTCTATTTGGAAGACCCATTTGCGACCAAGCTTTAACTTCCTGACTGATGTCTTGAGATGTTGCTTCAATATATCCACATAATTTTCCGTCCTCGTGATGCCATCTATTTTGTGATGTACACCAGTCCCGCTTGCAGGAAAGCACCCCCACAACATAATGCTGCCACCCCCGTGTTTCACGGTTGGGATGGTGTTCTTCGGCTTGCAAGCCTCCCCCTTTTTCCTCCAAACATAATGATGGTCATTATGGCCAAACAGTTCTATTGTTGTTTCATCAGACCAGAGGGAATTTCTCCAAAAAGTACAGATGAATGTGGAAAATGCTCCCAAGCATGAACCAGACTTGTGGAGGTCTACACATTTTTTTCTGAGGTCTTGGCTGATTTCTTTTGATTTTCTCATGATGTCAAGCAAAGAGACATTGAGTTTGAAGGTAGGCCTTGAAATGCATCCACAGGTACACCTCCAATTGACTCAAATGATGTAAGTTAGCCTATCAGAAGCTTCTAAAGCCGTGAACATAATTTTCGGGAATTTTCCAAGCTGTTTAAAGGCACAGTCAACTTAGTGTATGTGAACTTCTGACCCACTGGAATTGTGACACAGTGAATTATAAGTGAAATAATCTGTCTGTAAACAATTGTTGGAAATATTACTTGTGTCATACACAAAGTAGATGTCCTAATCGACTTGCCAAAACTATAGTTTGTTAGCAAGAAGTTTGGGGAGTGGTTGAAAGATGAGTTTTAATGACTCCAACCTAAGTTTTTGTAAACTTCTGACTTCAACTGTATATATTTTGTTCAGTTTTAAAGCTAATATCCTGCAATTCTACACATTTTGCCATGATTTATGCCATATTAATGATATCTGAGATTGACTAACCAAATCAATTGGGGTCCCCTGGAGGTCAGGGCCATTGGTATTTGGGAACATGAGAACTACAGGTTTAGATAACTGGCTAGACTAATTTACCAATCTACATTTGTGGAGTGGTTGAAAAACAAGATTTAATGACTCCAACGTAAGTGTATATAAACTTCTGACTTCAACTGTATATATTTTATTCAGTTTTAAAGCTAATATCCTGCAATTCTACACATTTTGCCATGATTTATGCCATGTTAATGATATCTGAGATTGACTAACCAAATCAATTTGGGCCCCTTGGAGGTCAGGGTCCCTGGGCACGTTGGTATTCGGGAACATAATAACTTCAGGTTTAGATAACTGGCTAGACTAACTTACCAATGTAAAAAAAAATGGCTGACATGGCTAATTGAGTGACTGTCAATGACTGACAAAACAAGAGAAAAACTGCTGATGCACAACCAAATTTCGAACTTGCACCTTATGTATTCTACTATTCTAACTCTCAACAGTAAGTTGAGAGTTCCTAAAAAATATATATTTATATATACAGTACCTGTCAAAGGTTTGGACACACCTACTCATTTAAGGGTTTTTCTTTATTTTTACCATTTTCACATTGTAGAATAATAGTGAAGACATCAAAACTTTGAAATAACACATATGGAGTCAACCAGTTTCATGAAATAGTCACCTGGACTGCATTTTAATTAAGAGGTGTAACTGGTTAAAAGTTCATTTGTGGAATTTATTTCCTTCTTAATGCATTTGAGCCAATCAGTTCTGTTGTGATAAGGTAGGGGTGGTATACAGAATATAGCCCTATTTGGTAAAAGATCAAGTCCATATTATGGCAAGAACAGCTCAAATAAGCAAAGAGAAATGACAGTCCATCATTACTTGAAGACATGAAGGTCAGTCATGGAAAATGTCAAGAACTTTGAAAGTTTCTTCAAGTGCAGTCGCAAAAACCATCAAGCGCTATGATGAAACTGGCTCTCATTAGGACCGCCACAGGAATAGAAGACCCAGAGTTACCTCTGTTGCAGAGGATAAATTCATTAGAGTTAACTGCACCTCAGATTGCAGCCCAAATAAATGCTTCACAGAGTTCAAGTAACAGACACATCTCAACATCAACTGTTCAGAGGAGACTGTGTGAATCAGGCCTTCGTGGTCGAATTGCTGCAAAGAAACCACTACTAAAGGACACCAATAATAAGAACAGACTTGTTTGGGCCAAGAAACACCGTGGAAATCTGTCCGTTGGTCTGATGAGTCTAAACGTGAGATTTTTGGTTCCAACTGCTGTGTCTTTGTAAGGTGCAGAGTAGGTGAACGGATGATGTCCGCAAGTGTGATTCCCACCATGAAGCATGGAGGAGGAGGTGTGATTGTGTGGGGGTGCTTTTCTGGTGACACTGTTGGTGATTTATTTAGAATTCAATGCACACCAGCATGGCTACCACAGTATTCTGCAGCGATTCGCCATCTCATCTGGATTGCGCTTAGTGGGACTGTAATTCGTTTTTCAACAGGACAAGGGCCCAAAACACACCTCCAGGCTGTGTAAGGGCTATTTGACCAAGAAGGAGAGTGATGGAGTGCTGCATTGCTGCATCAAATGACCTGGCCTCCACAATCACCCGACCTCAACCCAATTGAGATGGTTTGGGATAAGTTGGACTGCAGAGTGAAGGAAAAGCAGCCAATAAGGGCTCAGCATATGTGGGAACTCCTTCAAGTCTGTTGGAAAAGCATTCCTCATGAAGCTCGTTGAGAGAATACCAAGTGTTCAAAGCTGTCATCAAGGCAAAGTGTGGCTACTTTGAAGTATCTAAATTATCAAATATATTTTTATTTGCTTAACACTTATTTGGTTACTACATGATTCCATGTGTGTTATTTGATAGTTTGGATGTCTTCAATATTATTCTACAATGTAGAAAATAGTAAACATAAAGAAAAACCCTTGCATGAGTAGGTGTGTCCAAACTTTTGACTGGTACTGTGTATATATATATTAAACCAGGGACTTCTCCCGAGTGGCGCTGCTGTCTAAGGCACTGCATCTCAGTGCAAGAGGTGTCACTACATTCCCTGGTTCAAATCCAGGCTGAATCACATCTGGCTGTGATTGGGAGTCTGATAGGGCAGCGCACAATTATCCCAGTGTTGTCTGGGTTTGGCCAGGGTAGGCCATCATTGTAAATAAGAATTTGTTCTTAACTGACTTGCCTTGTTAAATTAAGGATACAAATACAGTGCCTTGCGAAAGTATTCGGCCCCCTTGAACTTTGCGACCTTTTGCCACATTTCAGGCTTCAAACATAAAGATATAAAACTGTATTTTTTTGTGAAGAATCAACAACAAGTGGGACACAATTATGAAGTGGAACGACATTTATTGGATATTTCAAACTTTTTTAACAAATCAAAAACTGAAAAATTGGTCGTGCAAAATTATTCAGCCCCCTTAAGTTAATACTTTGTAGCGCCACCTTTTGCTGCGATTACAGCTGTAAGTCGCTTGGGGTATGTCTCTATCAGTTTTGCACATCGAGAGACTGAATTTTTTTCCCATTCCTCCTTGCAAAACAGCTCGAGCTCAGTGAGGTTGGATGGAGAGCATTTGTGAATAGCAGTTTTCAGTTCTTTCCACAGATTCTCGATTGGATTCAGGTCTGGACTTTGACTTGGCCATTCTAACACCTGGATATGTTTATTTTTGAACCATTCCATTGTAGATTTTGCTTTATGTTTTGGATCATTGTCTTGTTGGAAGACAAATCTCCGTCCAAGTCTCAGGTCTTTTGCAGACTCCATCAGGTTTTCTTCCAGAATGGTCCTGTATTTGGCTCCATCCATCTTCCCATCAATTTTAACCATCTTCCCTGTCCCTGCTGAAGAAAAGCAGGCCCAAACCATGATGCTGCCACCACCATGTTTTACAGTGGGGATGGTGTGTTCAGCTGTGTTGCTTTTACGCCAAACATAACGTTTTGCATTGTTGCCAAAAAGTTCAATTTTGGTTTCATCTGACCAGAGCACCTTCTTCCATGTTTGGTGTGTCTCCCAGGTGGCTTGTGGCAAACTTAAAACAACACTTTTTATGGATATCTTTAAGAAATGGCTTTCTTCTTGCCACTCTTCCATAAAGGCCAGATTTGTGCAATATACGACTGATTGTTGTCCTATGGACAGAGTCTCCCACCTCAGCTGTAGATCTCTGCAGTTCATCCAGAGTGATCATGGGCCTCTTGGCTGCATCTCTGATCAGTCTTCTCCTTGTATGAGCTGAAAGTTTAGAGGGACGGCCAGGTCTTGGTAGATTTGCAGTGGTCTGATACTCCTTCCATTTCAATATTATCGCTTGCACAGTGCTCCTTGGGATGTTTAAAGCTTGGGAAATCTTTTTGTATCCAAATCCGGCTTTAAACTTCTTCACAACAGTATCTCGGACCTGCCTGGTGTGTTCCTTGTTCTTCATGATGCTCTCTGCGCTTTTGACGGACCTCTGAGACTATCACAGTGCAGGTGCATTTATACGGAGACTTGATTACACACAGGTGGATTGTATTTATCATCATTAGTCATTTAGGTCAACATTGGATCATTCAAAGATCCTCTCTGAACTTCTGGAGAGAGTTTGCTGCACTGAAAGTAAAGGGGCTGAATAATTTTGCACGCCCAATTTTTCAGTTTTTGATTTGTTAAAAAAGTTTGAAATATCCAATAAATGTCGTTCCACTTCATGATTGTGTCCCACTTGTTGTTGATTCTTCACAAAAAAATACCGTTTTATATCTTTATGTTTGAAGCCTGAAATGTGGCAAAAGGTCGCAAAGTTCAAGGGGGCCGAATACTTTCGCAAGGCACTGTATATACACATTTTTGAGAGGGTCTGGGCCCCACTAGTAGCCAGGGACCCTAATCGACTGTTTATGCCCTGTTCTCTCTCTCTCTCCCTGTCATCAACCACTGCTCTATCGTTCGCTACATACTTCAGTCTGAGACTGCCATCTTTGAAGTCGTTTGTGGTGACGTCAAAATGAGGGGTGTTGTACAAAACAAAGTCATCAGTGATTGGATCATCTCTAACCAATCATAGTATCAAAGCCAATGATGCATTTTCAAAACTCTCCTTTACCTACGTGTGTTCTGGCTCTGGTCCAACCCATCGGTTGCTGGGACCAATCAGATGGTTTAGATTTGATTTCCATTCTAGAAATAGTCAGGGAGGTACTCAGATCCAGACTCATTGCAGAGAAAAAATGTACGTATGTGGGAGTGGTGTTTGGCCGGAGCAAGTGGTTTGGTTAACCAGGCAAGCTGTAAGCCTCATTGAAACGCAAATGAAGGCAGAGCAACAGAGACAGTGACAGGAGGCAGAGTGCACACACACACACACACACACACATACACAGCAGTTTCACTCTTACCTGAGTCTGCATGTGTGGCTGCTTGAATGTGAGTATGTATGTTTTTTGTTGTTGTTTTTTTTCAACCTTTATTTAAGCAGGTAGGCTAGTTGAGAACAAATTCTCATTTGCAACTGCGACCTGGCCAAGATAATGCAAAGCAGTTCGACACATACAACAACACAAGTTACACATGGAAAAAACAAACATACAATCAATAATACAGTTGAAAAAATCTATATACAGCATGTGCAAATGAGGTAGGATAAGAGAGGTAAGGCAATAAATAGGCAATGGTGGTGAAGTAATTACAATATAGCAATTACACACTGGAATGGTAGAATGTGCAGAAGATGAATGTGTAAGTAGAGATACTGGGGTACAAAGGAGCAAGATAAATAAATAAATACAGTATGGGGATGAGGTAGATTGGATGGGCTATTTACAGATGAGCTATGTACAGGTGCAGTGATCTGTGAGCTGCTCTGACAGATGGTCCTTAAAGCTAGTGAGGGAGGTAAGAGTCTCCAGCTTTAGTGATTTTTGCAGTTCGTTCCAGTCATTGGCAGCAGAGAACTGGAAGGAAAGACGGCCAAAGGAAGAATTGGCATTGGGGGTGACCAGTGAGATATACCTACTGGAGCGTGTGCTACAGGTGGGTGCTGCTATGGTGTTAAGCATTGCTGTGCGTGTGTGTGTTCTATTTCTTCTGCAGGTGTACACATGTGGGTGCAAGTGCGTATACCCGTCTAGCCATTCTGTAGGGGGCTAGGGAGGAGATTTTACTCTAAACTGTTTGCTTACCTTGTGCTCAAATGCTCTGGCTCTTAGCTGTGTGTGCAGAACAGTTGGCATCACATGGAGGAGAGGCAAACACTTGTCTGTTTTCTTCTCATTGTGTACAGTCACACAAACACACGCACACACACACACACACACACACACACAGACACACACATACATACACACTGCGGTATTCAGTCCAGGCGCTGCCTAAATCCCTGCCACTTTTGCATTGTGGCTCCCTCCTGTCTCTGCGCTGAATGGGTCATCTCTGGGCTTCTGACAGACATTTTGAAGACGTCTTTCTTTACCAAAACTAAGCAGATGGACACTGATGTTGGCCGGCACAACAATCTCCCACCTGCATGAGTGAAAAGGCTTCTCCTATAAGCTGTAATTAAGAAAGGACGTTAGACATCATAGATGTACAAAAGCCCTGAAACCCAAGGCAAAAAAGAAAACGATTGGAATAATCTATTCCGAATTACTTAGTATCTTGTTCGAATTACTTAGTATCTCATTTGAACAACTTAGTAAAAAAAAAATGTTTGAACGAGATACAAAGTTGTTTGAGTAACATTTGAATAAATGTTCAATGACATTTTGTCTAGTTAGGCCTAATGTGTTATGCCGCAGCAGTTGTGCTAGTCAGATCGTTCCATCCATTGATATGATTTTTTATTCTTTGATAGGGCTGCTTTTGAATACCAGAACATGTAGTGGGCCAACAAGATCTCACGGTTTTATCAATTTGACTTCAGATTCTGATGTTTTTCCACATTTCTCCAAACGTCAAGTTTCAACGTTGCTCCAAACATCAAATGTCAAAGTGTTTTTGACACCCTCTTTTTCTCCTCTTGCTCAGCGTCTTCCTTGATTCATCCCAAATGCTTACATTAAGGGTTAAGGTTTTGGATAGTTTTAAAACAAAAACAACTACACTGTTAAGGTAAGGCATTCATTACAAATGTTTTTTGGTGAAGGTTAAGGTTTGGGATAGAAAAAAGGAAGAAAAAAAACAATGTCCACCACTGAGATTGAACACGCCAGCCTTGGAAAGACAATGCTGAGCAGGAGGAGCAACCCAGTGTTTCAGAAACCCTTCGGAAATTTGATGTTTGGAGAAACTTGGATAAACGTCAGAATCTGAAGTCAAATTGTTAAAACCATGAGATCTTGTTGGCCCACTCACATGCTCTGGCATTCAAAAGCAGCCCTGCTTTAGGCTATTAAATAACTGTCATTGAATAATCATATCAATGGATAGAATCAGTGAATGAATGGCTGCAGCAACGGTCTTACAAGCACAGCTGGCACTGCATCAGAAATTAGGCCTAATTAGACAATTAAGTCATTTGAATGAGATAATACGTTGTTCAAAGTAATTAATATGTCATTTCAAACGAGTTAGTATCTCGTTTGAACGACTTATTAAGAAAAATATATATTTACTAAGTCGTTCGAACTAGATAATTCAAAGTCTACGTTTTTGTTTTTTTGCCTTGGGCTTCTGTAGGGCTTCCTTATAGACTCATAAACTCATGTAAAAAAATAAAAAATGAAGACTATCCAGCATTAATTTACTCCTTTACCTAGTTAGTGTAATACAAAAAGCACATACTTTGTGTACTTTATTTTACTTACTTATACTTGACTTTGACCACCATAGTCCCTGTGCCCTTGACTTTTAGGGTTCAAACCGAAGTAAGGGTTCAAATCTGAGTCATCGGCGACTGCTTAAATATCTAGTATCATGGTACTGAACAGTCAGTCAGTACACCATTTGAACACCATTTGAATAATTGTCAGAGCTCTGGATTTAGACACTAAAGACCATGTCAGTAGAGCATAATTCCATATGGTGGCTTTAGCTAAGCCCATTGTAAATACAGAGAAAGACAAGGGGTCAGAGAGAACAGGCCAATGTACATCATAGCTTTGACATTTCCTGGATGAATAGACAACAAGCTAAACGGATCAGAGGTGCTATTTTGGGTCACTGGCTCGGAGACAGAATGTGGGATGGCGTGGGACTGGGATATCCTGATGGGAAGGCTCCGGGAAGGCTCCGGAACCGCACTAGGGACCATTATGACCTTCAGCCTGCATGATGCCCAGTCTTTCCATTGTAACACACTGCATCAACAAGAAATGTACACACTTCAAAGTGTACTGTATGTAAACAAGGACAAACTTTATAGTGTATGTCAACAAGTACACACATCGTAGGGTATGTCCTTGTCAACAAGTACACAACCTTATAGTGTACATACTTTGTGTAGTATGTCAACAAGTACACACATCGTAGGGTATGTCCTTGTCAACAAGTACACAACCTTATAGTGTACATACTTTGTGTAGTATGTCAACAAGTACACACTGCAAAGTGCATGTCAAGAAGCACACGCTCCTCAGAATACATCAACTTCATGGAGTAAGTAAATAAGTATTCACTTCACACATTTGTGCAGACCTTACTGTCACAGTTAAGTGGTGTCCAATGCTAGCTATTGCTCTAGGGCAGGGATGGGCAACTTTAACGGAGGTGGGGGCCACAAAAAAATGGAGCTCATCATTAGGGGCCTCAGCAGCTCGTGGGCCTATATTTACTAAATAATCTAAAGTAAAAAAAATACCGGTACAGAGTCAATGTGCAGGTTAGTCGAGGTAATTTATACATGGAGGTAGGGGTAAAGTGACTATGCAGAGATAATAAACAGTGAGTAGCAGTAATGTAAGCAAAGTAATGGCCATTCGATTAATTGTTCAGCAGTCTTATGGCTTGGGGGTAGGAGTTGTTAAGGTGCCTTTTGGACCTACGCTCGGTACCACTTGCCGTGAAGTAGCAGAGAGCATAGTCTATGACTTGGTTGAGTAGTATATAGGTCCTGGATGGCATGATGTACTGGACCGTACTTACTACCCTCTGGAGCACCTTACGGTTGGATGCCAAGCAGTTGCCATACCAGGCAGTGATGCAACCGGTCAGGATGCTCTCGATGGTGCAGCTGTTGAACGTTTTGAGGATCTGGGGACCCATGCCAAATCTTTTCAGTCTCCTGAGGGGGAAAGGTGTTGTCGTGCCCTCTTCACGACTGTCTTGATGTGTTTGGACCATGATAGTTTGTTGGTGATGTGGACACCAAGGAACTTGAAACTCTCAACCCGGTCCACTACAGCCCCGTTGATGTGAATGGGGGCGTGTTCGGCCCTCCTTTTCCTGCAGTCCACGATCAGCTCCTTTGTCTTGCTCGTGTTAAGGGAGAGGTTGTTGTCCAGGCACCACACTGCCAGGTCTCTGACCTCATCCCAATAGACTATCTCATAGTTGTGGGTGATCAGGCCTACCACTGTTGTGTTGTCAGCAAACTTAATGATGGTGTTGGAGTTGTGCTTGGCCACGCAGTCGTGGGTGAACATGGAGTACAGGAGGGGACAAAGCACGCACCCCTAAGGGGCCTCCGTGTTGAGGATCAGCGTGGCAGATATGTTGTTGCCTACCCTTGCCACCTGGAGGCGGCCCGTCAGGAAGTCCAGGATCCAGTTGCAGAAGGTGTTTAGTCCCAGGGTCCTTAGCTTTGTGGGCTCTATGGTGTTGAATGCTGAGCTGTAGTCAATGAACAGCATTCTCACATAGGTGGTCCTTTGTCCAGGTGTGAAAGGACAGTGTGGAGTGCAATAGAGATTGGATTATTTGTGGATCTGTTGGGGCGGTATGCAAATTGAAGTGGGTCTAGAGTTTCTGGGATTATGGTGTTGATGTGAGCAATGACCAGCCTTTCAAAGCACTTCATGGCTACAAACGTGAGTGCTAAGGGATGGTAGTCATTTATGCAGGTTACCTTCACTTTCTTGGGCACAGGAACTATGGTGGTCAGCATGAAACATGTAGGTATTACAGACTCAGTCAGGGAAAATTCAAAATGTCAGTGAAGACACTTGCCAGTTTGTCCGCGCATGCTCTGAGTACATGTCCCGGTAATGCGTCTGGCCCCGCAGCCTTGGGAATGTTGACCTGTTTAAATTTCTTGCTCACATTGGCTATGGAGAGCGTGTTCACACAGTCTTCCGGAGCAGATGGTGCTCTCATGCATGCTTCAGTGTTACTTGCCTCGAAGCGAGCATAAAAGGCATTTAGCTCATCTGGTAGGCTCGCGCCACTGGACAGTTCACGGCTGGGTTTCCCTTTGTAGTCCGTAATGGTTTGCAAGCCCTGCCATAGCCGACGGGCGTTAGAGCCGTTAGAGTGTAGTAGGATTCAATCTTAGTCCTGTATTGATGCTTTGCCTGTTTGATAGTTTGTCTGAAGGCATAGTGTGATTTCTTATGAGCGTCTGGATTAGTGTCCCGCTTCTTGAAAGCGGCACCTCTAGCCTTTAGTTCAGTATGGATGTTGCCTGTAATTCATGGCTTCTGGATGAATCCCGGAACATATTCCAGTCTGTGCTAGCAAACAGTCCTATAGCGTAGCCTCCTTGTCATCTGACAACTTCTGTATTGAGCGAGTCACTGGTACTTCCTGCTTTACTTTTTCCTTGTAAGCAGGAATCAGGAGGATAGAATTATGGTCAGATTAGCCAAATTGAGGGCGAGGGAGAGCTTTGTATGTGTCTTTGTGTGTGGAGTAAAGAGTTTTTTATTCTTCTGGTTGCACATGTGACATGCTGGTAGATATTAGGTCAAATGGATTTAAGTTTGCCTGCATTCAAGTCCCCGGCCCTTAGGAGTGCCGCTTCTATATGAGCATTTTATTGTTTGCTTATAGCCTTATAGAGCTCGTTGAGTGCGGTCATGGTGCCAGCATCGGTTTGTGGTGGTAAATAGGTGGCTACAAAAAATATAGATGGTCTATAACTTCGCGCACCAGCTATTATTGACAAATAGACACACACCCACACCCCTCGTCTTACCAGATGTAGCTGTTCTGTTCTGTCGATGCACGGAAAGCCAAGCCAATTGTTCAGTGCCTTCAGAAAGTTTTCAGACCCCTTGACTTTTTCCACATTTTGTAACGTTACAGCCTTATTCTAAAATGTATTTTTTTATTCCCTCATCAATCTACACACAATACCATATGATGACAAAGCAAAAACTGTTTTTTATCATTTTTTGCAAGTGTATTCAAAATAAAAAACTTAAATATTACATTTACATAAGTATTCAGACCCTATACTCAGTATTTTGTTGACGCACCTTTGGCAGTGATTACAGCATCGAGTCTTCTTGGGTATGACGCTACAAGCTTGGGAAACCTGTATTTGGGGAGTTTCTCCAATTCTTCTCTGCAGATTCTCTCACACTCTGTCAGGTTGGATGAGGAGCATTGCTGCACAGCTATTTTCAGGTCTCTCCAGAGATGTTCGATCAGGTTCAAGCCCGGGCTCTGGCTGGGCCACTCAAGGACATTCAGAGTCTTGTCCTGAAGCCACTCCTACGTTGTCTCTGCTGTGTGCTTAGGGTCGTTGTCCTGTTGGAAGGTGAACCTTCGTCCCAGTTTTAGGTCCTGAGCGCTCTGGAGCAGGTTTTCATCAAGGATCTCTCTGTACTTTGTCCCTGCTGCTGGAAAACATAACCGACAGCATTATGTTGCCACCACCATGCATCAACATAGGGATGGTGACAGGTTTCCTCCAGACGTGATGCTTTGCATTCAGGCCAAAGACTTCAGTCTTGGTTTCATCAGACCAGAGGATCTTGTTTCTCATCATCTGAGAGTCCTTTAGGTGCCTTTTGGCGGGCTGTCGTGTGACTTTTACTGAGGAGTGGCTTCCATCTGTCCAATCTGTACCATAAAGGCCTGATTGGTGGAGTACTGCAGAGATGGTTGTCCTTCTGGAAGTTTCTTCCATCTGCACAGAGAAACTCTAGAGCTCTGTCAGAGTGAACATTGGGTTCTTGGTCACCTTCCCGACCAAGGCCCTTCTCTCCCGATTGCTCAGTTTCCTGGGCCGCCAGCTCTAGGAAGAGTCTTGGTGATTCCAAACTTCTTCCATTTAAGAATGATGGAGGCCACTGTGTTTTTGGGGACCTTCAGTGCTGCAGACATTTTTTGGTACCCTTCCCAAGATCTTTGCCTCACATAATCCTGTCTCGGAGCTCTACGGACAATTCCTTCGACCTCATGGCTTGGTATTTGCTCTGACATGCACTGTCAACTGAGTCCTTTTATAGACAGGTGTGTGCCTTTCCAAATCATGTCCAATCAATTGAATTTACCACAGTTGGAGTCCAATCAAATTGTAGAAACATCTCGAGGATGATCAATGGAAACAGGATGCAACTGAGGTCAATTTTGAGTCTCATAGCAAAGGGTTTGAATACTTATATAATACGGTATTTTCTGTTTTCGCTTTGCATTATGGGGTATTGTGTGTAGATTGCTGAGGATTTTTATTCAACCCATTTTAAAACAAGGCTGTAACGTAACATTTTGAAAAAATCAAGGGGTCTGAATACTTTCCGAAGGCACTGTATATTATCCATGTTGTCGTTCAGCCATGACTCTGTGAAACATTTTACAGTTTTTAATAACCCATTGGTAGGATAGTCTCAAACGGAGATCATCCATTTTATTCTCCAGTAATTGCAAGTTGGCCAATAGAACGGATGGTAGAGGCGGGTTACCCACTCACCAACGAATTCTCACAAGGCAGCCCCCTGTATTTCCGTCTTTTCTTCACGTAAATTATATGTATTTCGGCCTGGATTCGGAGAAGCAGTAAATCCTTTGCGTCGGACAAAAATGTTTGTCCAGTTCGAGGTGAGTAATCACTGTTCTGATAACCAGAAGCTCTTTTTGGTCATAAGAGACAGTAGCAGCAATATTATGTACAAAATAAGTTACAAACAATGTGGAAAAAAACACACAAAATAGCACAGTTGGTTAGGAGCCCGTAAAACAGCAGCCCTCCCCTCCAGTGCCATTATCAGATATATGAAATAGAACTGTGTTCCCTAAACTCCAATTCAATAGCTGAGGTATGAGAAGGGAAATAAACACAGATATGTTGCCAGAGAACATAACAGCCATAGGTGTCCCAATGAAGAAGCCTTCCAAATGAACTGTACATGGATGGGCCATTACTCTGCACCCCAGATCATTTCTAAGTAATAAAGAAACTAATAATTTCTAACTAATAAAGCACAGCTCTTATCATATCCCCACTTAATTGATTCTGTAGCTCGTCAGAGGCTCCTTTCAAGGGCTAGTCCTGTCGCTTGGCCTATGACAGAGTCTGGCCTACTGTAACCTAAGCTCTGAGCTCTATGGCAATTATATTCAGTGCAGAAAGAGACAACTCTACTAACTCTACACCACTATTATACAATAACATTCAGACTATGTCAGGGCATGGCAGGGCCCTCACAGATGTCAGCTACCGGTATGCTTTTTCCAGTTTTCATGTCAAATGCTTTAATTATTTTCACAGGTTATTTTCATTCCATACTGCCACCTCTGTCCCTCTGTCTCTGTCCCTAAAGGGTACACAAACAGGCCAAAATACTGTAGTTTTATTATTATCATCATAGCTTTTGATAAAATATTTCTGCTAAAGTTAGAAGTTATTTTGAGCGAGGAGGAGGTGGTCAGTGATTGTGCTCAGCGTTTCCTGGTTCCAGTACAGAGGTGCCCAGTGTGTTCAGGACAGGTTGATTTGAACACAGAGGCTAGATGGCAAGCTGGAGCTGCAGTACCGGTGAGTAGAAGGAGAGGGACACACAGTTGTAGGGACAGAGAGAGCGCTTCCTACATCAACGGAAATACCAGCCCAAAGACTCAGAGGCTGGACTCAGATTGCAGACACAGAAATACACACATAGAGAGAAACACACAATCACAAGTGCATACGGTATACTCAAATAGAAACAAAGTCCATGAGAGTAAACACATGACACATCCTCACATACCCTCAGTAACACAGTCATAACCACACACACACACACACACACAGTCTCACACACACACACACACACTCTACCCTGGGAGGGGTACTGAGCTGAATTCTTCCTTTTCTGACGCCCTCCTCCTCTTACTCAGGAAAAGGATGTGTGTTCTTGCATAACCTTACAAAACAGTGACCAGGGGCCAGCAGTGCAGCAGCTGTCAAGAGCAGAGGTCAAGCCTAAGTGAGCCTCTCAGCTTTATGGAAGAGCAAACAAACGAGGATGGGGCAACTTTCATACTAGGTAAACACACACACGGCTGTCCCTTTGTCCTTCTCACAACACTAGGACATATGTCGCTTTGTATTAAACATGCCCACAGTCCACATGGCGCTAGTGTTGCTTTGGATCAGTCTTGGTGGATGGATCTGACTGTTTCCAATAGAGAGGCTTGGCCATTAGCATTAATCACAGTCATTGTAAATACTTCAGTTGTAAATAAAACCATCCAGTAGAACAGACTGGATGGCTGCTGGCCGGTCTGCCACCACAGCTGTTGAAGTAACATCATTTCATCAACACAAAGATTTGAACACAGATGATATCATTTCTAAGAATGATGAACTGGAGAGAGATGCTATTGGACCTCTGGATGTGTGTCTTTGATATATAGACCCATTTGGCTATAGCCTGGCCATTTTCAGCCAACCTGCCCAAGCTCATATCGGAAAGTGAGATGATGTGGAATGATCTTCTTTGTTGTGGTGTTCAGTGTGGTTTCTATAGTTTCAGCATAGTTCCACGTCTCCGTATGGCAATTTCTTTGTGATGTTGTGTATTTATTGTAAGGCAGGCTGACTGCCCATGAAGCAACAGTAAGTAGAAAAGCATCTGTCGTCATGGTTAAGTTTGATTTGATGGGAGAGGTAGAGAAACTTAGATATTAACAGCAGCGATCATTTCATCCTTGCTGATCACTATCACTTCAGCATTTAGGAGTTGTGATCCTGAGGAGGAAAACCCAGAAGTTATAATCTCTTAAATAGCAACAAGTTTTATAACATCCACAGAACTCAAACCATTCAACAGCAGCTAATATGTTTTATATAGGTATAGAATTAAAGCAGATTGTGTGAGGACAGTGCTTTACATCATTTGAAGTTGGACCATTTGGAATAAGGGGCTTGTCAGAGCGGAAGCCTTTGCTTGGGGAGGAGGACTGCAGTGCACACCCCCGTCCCGCAAAATTAACTCACCCAAAACAAGGGTGGGACCCTCAAGGAACCAGAAGGAGCCAGTGGCTTTAATGAATTCACCAGCTAACCCAAGCAGAAAAACGTAATAATTGTGCCAAGATAAAATATTTGGTCAGTTGTGACAGTTACCGTAGTCAACATTTGTCTTCAAACGTGTATTATAAAATAATTACTTTAGTACATAGACATGAAGCAGAAGCGGTTTCGAAATCTGCAGGAAAAATAACAAAACTTTGGTCTGCATCATGATGGACTATGACATCATGCACATAAACCAGAATCTTGGGCTAGGGTCATCCAAGAAAAACATCTCATTCCCAGTAACAGCCAAGAATGCCTATTTCCAGGTTTTATTATAAACTTGAGCTAAGCGCTCCAGGAAGGTTGCCAAGGGGACCTTGGTTCCTGTACTTCACTCTTGTGTAAAAGTCATTAGTTGTTTTCATTTCTTTCCATCTTTCATTCAACTGTGAATTAATGCAGCAAAGAGGTGGCCCTCTCAAGGGGTTTTCACATTTAAAAGAGCCTAATCAAACACCTACGTTGTAAATGGAACCTATTACCGCTAATGGCTTACCTAGGAATGAATCCTGATGAAGCCTTGAAGAGGGCTATTAGCACTGCAGGTTTTTGTCATCATCCACAGTGGTTTAAGGGTAGTCATTAGAGTTACTATCCTCTTGTTCTTTTGATTTGAACTAAATGTGCCATTTCTGCTTTGAAACAGCGGCTGCCTTTTTACAAGATGCTGATAGCAGCGACAGGAGAAGGTCAGACCACATATAAGTGTGGGCTGCAGGTTTTAGAGGTAAGGTACTGTACCATAGGAATAATTTGACTTTCAAGGAACATGGAAGGGTTCCCTGTGGCTCAGTCGGTAGAGTGTGGTGTGTTCAACATCAGGGTGTTCGATTCCCATGGGGGACCAGTATGAAAATGTATGCACTCTGGATAAGACTTCTGCTGAATGACTATGATGTTAATGAAATCCATGAAAATGTTATTGAGTGAGTTCTAATGACATAAATAAGTGATTGATTGTTTGAGTAGGATCAGTAAAGATGGAGTCAAAATTCACAATTTTGTCAAGAAAAGTGAGAACATAAATGTGTAAGAAATTCACCATTTTGTCAAGAAAAGTGAGAACATAAATGTGTAAGAAATGTGGCATCTGGATATTGGAAGGACTAGTTACATAAAGTACAAATATTGTACTGTATTATATAAAAAATACATGATTATTATGAAGCCCATGTGGAGGGAATTTCATCATGTTCTTAGCCTGACTGTCTTTGAGAGTTTCCGTGTTTATCATGATAGGCTGATTGTCTGCTACATCTAATTTTAGCTGTCAAGTCTGACTACAAAGGGGGGAATATGCCCTCAAGGCCAGTGTCTGAGGTTAGGAAATCTCTTTCTGGTCACTCCAGTCTAGTCTAATACCAACAGGGCAATGTCATGGGATCAACCACACTCTCTTAAGGGTGGTGGTGTGGGGGGGAATACATTAGCTAATTTAAAATGAATTATTTTATATCAGATGTTACAGTTGTATTAGTTGTCACAGTAGAGAAAGTTATCTGAATTCTGAAATACTTTATAAATACCCTGGCATGCTTTAAAAGTCAACAGCCTTGGTCATCCATTATGTAGTTTTGGAAGCCTCCCTCCTGGGGTGAGCATTAAGTGCAGTTGGTATGGTCCAGGGGAGGGAAGGGCGACTGGAAAGTGGAAATATTTGTACTGATTTCACTTTGATGGCCAACATGATCAAGACAGCTGAACTTGTCTTCAATATTTGATTAGATTTGTATAGTTGTTTTGTATTTTTATTATTCAACATCAAGTTTGATAAATTTGCTCATTCTTAACAAGAATAAAACGAGACTAAATATCACATTTCATCTGACAACATTACAGCACCATGTTGATTACAAGTAAGTAACAACTTTTCTTCTATGAACTTTAGTAGTACAATAGCAAATTCTAGGACTCCGACAAATATAAACTTAGATGTATTAACACATTCAGAGAGCCACTACTAACCTGATAGGGTGTCAGCTGTGAAGTTCATGTGATGCTCAAAATGAGGTGAGGAGTTCAGATGATGTAAGGTGATGTGCTGCACCACCGCATGAGCATCAGCCCTTTAGTCTAATGCATGCTCTAGACTATAGTTTTGCAACAGGCTTTTAAAAAGACTTATTTAACTAGCCGAAATGTTTTGTCATATAGATTCAAAAGGAATAGTTTGACTTTCAAGGAACATGAAAGGGTTCACTGTGGCTTAGTTGGTAGCAAATGTGTGTGCAACATCAGGATTTGTGGGTTTGATTCCCACAAGGGACCAGTATGCTAAATAAATGACTATACTGTTAATAAAATCCTTGAAAATGTTCTTGAGTGAGCTCTAATGAAAAAAATAAGTGGTTGATTGTTTGAGTAGGATCATTAAAGAGTGCCAATATTCACCATTTTGTCAAGGAACGTGAGTACATAAACATGATACTTCAGCTCATTTAAAATGAATTATTTTATATCAAATAATGTAATAAATACTTGTTTAAATAGCCTAGATGTTTTGTCATATAGATTATAAAGTTAGGTTTCTTAGTTTACTCTAAAATTAACAAAATCAATCCTATAACAAAAGTCCACGTAAAATATTCAAAATACATCTTAAGAATTTACGCCTACAGAGTACAAAATGTATATTTGTATTTCTGGCCTGTAGGTTGAGTGTTATGTGGGAGAGTGTTGAGGCTGTCGAGTTGAATTCTTCATGCAGGTGCCAGTCAATTTATTAAATTAATTTCAGTGATGTCAGTGTTAGTGTGTAATGTTAGTGTGTAATACACTGTATTTGTTTCCTGCTCCATACATATTCCTAGCATGTAGGCAATGGGTTCAGGCTGCAAAATTTGATGAACTTAGGAGTTGTGATAGAAAACCAGCTACTTTGGAATCAGAGATAAAATGCCTAGCAAATCTGTTGTTTTCCAATACGGATTTTTCCCATGGTGTTAGCTTTTCAGAGGAACCAGATTGAACAAGGTCACTCAGTCATTGCAATGGATTAGAGTATTTGGTCTCTAATCAACTAACTGTTGTATTTCACCATTTTAAGATTTGGCATCTTATCATGTTCATAGTTCTACTTGACCATTAAATGCATTAAAAGTATTTCAATCCAATCAACATGATTCAAAGCGAGCAGACCCCTAAGTTGGGCTCATTTGCAGATGGTTCTCTAAAAAGGTTCAGTAGAGATTGACCGGTTCATTGTGGTGTCTAGTATTTCCTAGAAGACCTTAATTCACCAATTATACTTTCTGCAATCTGAAAGTTCTCTAACTATAGCAGCGAAAATCCCTCCAACTCATTTCCCCATTGGCATGAGTGGATCACATAGACACTGTTGTTAGCAACCAGGAGCAACAGAGCGCAGGAACAATTATACCTATGACCTAATGCAATTCTACCTGCCAACTTTGGCCGGGGAGTAATGGAATGAGATAAGCCAGCGCTGGTATAGATGGTTAAGGGGGATAAATGATTGTGTAACAATCACCAGGTGCTCTCTGATTGCCATTGTTATAGGGCCATTGTTACTTTTTCCATATTAACTCTGATTTGCTGACTGAGTGACACACTTGGGTCATACACCAAATACCTAACAGAACAGAAACATGATAGATGACCAACTGCTGGATATCACTGTTACTTGTGATTCATCAAACATCTATATTCTCTGATTTAAGAACAGAAAATGGAGGTCAGTTCTATCTTTTGGTCTTTCTTGTCTTTTCCTCATAAAAAATGTCCTTGTTTACAGTCATTCAGAGGACATATGTTGGCCATTCCCTAGAACACATCCATTGTGTTGTAATCTAACTAGGCCACAGTAACCACCCAATGTCATATCATCCCTAGCACTCCACTTGTCTAATGTTACAGTTCTCAACATAACTTCACAGACATTTGAGGTTTTCATACTACTTTTACGCCTCACTTGACACTTGCCATCCCAGTAAAAAGCAGCTGTATTTGCATTCCACTGAGGCTGTCGAGTCTAAGGCTTGGTCCTCTGGAGGATGTTGTGAAGATCAGAACCATGTAAGCTGTCAGAGCAGAGAGATGTTACCATATCACACTGAGATGCTTTTCTCATGTCTATCGACTCATGAAGAGACATGGCAAAAGACAGCTCTAGGCCTGGAGGCCCATATAGTGGTAGGACTTAGGAGACTGCTACGAAGAGTGGATGTGTAGTGTGTGTGGTGCGCACTGGGACGTACTGGGGGGGGGCAAGGATTGCGTCAGGGCTAGAGCACGTAGCGCCATTTTCCCAGGCCCCTAAACACACTCCTCCGACTTCCTGGCGCTGTGAGGGAGGGAGGGGTTGAATTGCAAGCACGCATCTCTTATCAGAACCCAGAGCCCAAAAGCACAACTTCCTCCAAGGCGGCCTGAGGAATTTGGAAAAGGAAGAGCCTTTCCCTTCTTGGCCTTATTAAAATTGGCGGTCTAACAGATACCATCATGCTTATACGCAGGAAGAATGTAGTGGTGAACAAGGCGCAGTGAAGTTAATTGTTCACTATTTTATATATATTTCATACTGCAACTGGGTCACCTGTCTTATGCCTTTTCCAGCCCTGTGATGTCATTCTGACCACTGGTTTGGGTAGCTAATAGTTTATTTACATCTGGGAGCAGGGTGTTATTATAAGGTGATAACAACTTATTCCACCATAGGCTTTATGGTTGTTCCACGGTGCCTTTTGAGAAGTGTAACTTAATCTCAAGAGGTTAAATAAATAAAAATACTGTAGCAAGTGCATATTAAGTGCCAAATAAAGTAACACGGTTGACCGTAACAGGGTTGACAGGAACAGCGTTGACAATTTCATCTTAAATCAGCCATAAATTCCATTTTGACAAGGGGAATGGAAGCTTATTGTGTGCAACAGGGAGTGGCAATGGAAGGGGGGGGGGGGGGGGGGGGGGAATGGTTAAAACATTTGTAGGCTGTCTATGGGTAACAGGGTTGACGTGTTAGGCTTGACCCGCTCAGTTTTCCACCACAAAACACAGGAAAGGGCCAAAAAGAGTAGAACCAGCTCACCTATTTTTACGCTATGATTTGACTATTAGCTGTTTAATGTTGCTTTTGGAAAAAAGATTAAAGAAATAGTTTACTTTCATCATATTCAAATGGGAGTTCACGTAGCAGGGTTGACCTTAAAATGAGGGACAGAGGTAAATGAATCAATAATCACACTAAATAATAATCTAGAGAAATGACTTTGTCAAAGCAAAATAATAACTAGGGCTTCAAAATGATGGCGAAAACTTTGAGAAATGTTGGGGTTAAGTGGATTAAAATCTTCCTAGATGTCACAGAGGGTGCAGGCTTTTTATATAACCCTGGCAGATACATTCTGATACATAGCTTTACAGCCTCAGAGTTATGTGATACTAGCATGTATGTCATATTTTAGCAGGTACAACTGATCTCCTCTCTGTCACAAACTCTGTACGCCAATCCCAAAACTTGTATTTGTATTTATTATGGATCCCCATTAGCTGCTGCCAAGACAGCAACTATTCTTCCTGGGGTCCTGCAAAATGAAGGCAATTATACATTTTTAAAAACACTACAATACATTCACAACAGATTTCACAACATAATACGTGTGTGCCCTCAGGCCCCTACTCTACTACTACATACCGTGCCTTGTAAAAGTATTCATCCCCCTTGCCATTTTTCCTATTTTGTTGCATTACAACCTGTAATTTAAATTTATTTTTATTTGGATTTCATGTAATGGACATACACAAAATAGTCCAAATTGGTGATGTGAAATGAAAAAAAATCAAAAACTGAAAAGTTGTGCATGCATATGTATTCACCCTCTCACGGCTGTTGAAGGATGTGGACCAAAGTGCTCTAAACAGAGACAACCTCCCACACACACAGGTGGGAAAAGGTTACCGAAGTATGGTTCCCAATCAGAGACAACGATAGACAGCTGTCCCTGATTGAGAACCATACCCGGGCCAACACAAAGAAATAGAAGACATAGAACACAAAACATAGAATGCCCACCCCAACTCACGCCCTGACCAAACCAAAACAGAGACGTAAAAAGGATCTCTAAGGTCAGGGTGTGACACACCCCTTTGCTATGATGCCCCTAAATAAGATCTGGTGCAACCAATTACCTTCAGAAGTCACAGAATTAGTTAGATTGCACACAGGTGTACTTTATTTAAGTGTCACATGATCTGTCACATGATCTCAGTATATATACACCTGTTCTGAAAGGCCCCAGAGTCTGCAACACCACTAAGCAAGGGGCACCACCAAGCAAGCGGCACCATGAAGACCAAGGAGCTCTCCAAACAGGTCAGGGACAAAGTTGTGGAGAAGTACAGATCAGGGTTAGGTTATAAAAAAATATCTGAAACATTGAACATCCCACAGAGCACCATTAAATCCATTATTAAAAATGGAAAGAATATGGCACCACAACAAAGCTGCCAAGAGAGGGCTGCCCATCAAAACTCACAGACCAGGCAAGGAGGGCATTAATCAGAGAGGCAGCAAAGAGATGAAAGATAACCCTGACGGAGCTGCAAAGCTCCACAGAGGAGAATGGTGTATCTGTCCATAGGACCACTTTAAGCTGTATACTCCACAGAGCTGGGCTTTACGGAAGAGTGGCCAGGAAAATGCCATTGCTTAAAGAAAAAAATAAGCAAACATGTTTGGTATTCACCAAAATGCATGTGGGAGACTCCCCAAACATAAGGAAGAAGGTACTCTGGTCAGATGAGACTAAAATTGCGATTTTTGGCCATCAAGGAAAATGATATGTCTGGCACAAACCCAACACCTTTCGTCACTCCGAGAACACCATCCCCACAGTGAAGCATGGTGGTGACAGGATCATGCTGTGGGGATATTTTTCATCAGCAGGGACTGGGAAACTGGTCAGAATTGAAGGAATGATGGATGATGCTAAATACAGGGAAATTCTTGAGGGAAACCTGTTTCAGTCTTCCAGAGATTTGAGACTGGGACGGAGGTTCACCTTCCAGCAGGACAATCACCCTAAGCATACTGCTAAAGCAACACTCGAGTGGATTAAGGGGAAACATTTAAATGTCTTGGAATGGCCTAGTCAAAGCCCAGGCCTCAATCCAATTGAGAGTCTGTGGTATGACTTAAAGATTGCTGTACACCAGCAGAACCTATCCAACTTGAAGGAGCTGGAGCAGTTTTGCCTTGAAGAATGGCCAAAAATCCCAGTGGCTAGATGTGCCAAGCTTATAGAGACATACCCCAAGAGACTTGCAGCTGTAATTGCTGCAAAAGGTGGCTCTACAAAGTATTGACTATGGGGGGTGAATAGTTATGCACGCTGAAGTTTTCCGTTTTTTAGTCTTATTTCTTGTTTGTTTCACAATTACAAATATTTTGCATCTTCAAAGTGGTAGGCATGTTGTGTAAATCAAATGATACAACGCCCCAAAAAATCTATTTTAATTCCAGGTTGTAATGCAACAAAATAGGAAAAATGTCAAGGGGGGTGAATACTTTCTCAAGCCACTGTATCTACAACACAAAATCCATGTGTACATGTGTGTATAGTGCATATGTTATTGTGTGTATGTATGCATGTGTCTGCACCTGTCTGTTTTTTAAATTAAATGTTAGTGCTTGCATGAGTTACTTGATGTGGAATAGAATTCCATGTAGTCATGGCTCTATGTAGTACTGTGTACTTCCCATAGTCTGTTCTGGACTTGGGGACTGTGAAGATACCTTTGGGGGCTTGTCTTGTGGGGTATGCATGGGTGTCCGAGCTGTGTGCCAGCAGTTCAAATAGACAGCTTGGTGCATTCAACATTCAACTTCTCACGAATACAAGTAGCGATGAAGTGAATCTCTCCTCCACTTTGAGCCAGGAGAGATTGACATGCATATTATTAATGTTAGCTCTCTGTGTACATCCATGTTCTGAGCCAGTTCCAATTTTCCCAAAATTCCCTCTTTGTGGACCCTGACACAGTAGTCCAGGTGTGACAAAACTAGGGCCTGTAGGACCTGCCTTGTTGATAGTGCTGTTAAGAATGCAGAGCTGATCTTTATTATGGACAGACTTCTCCCCATCCTAGCTACTGTTGTATCAATATGTTTTGACCACGACAGTTTACAATCCAGGGTTACTCCAAGCAATTTAGTCTCCTCAAGTTGCTCAATTTACACAATATTCATTACAATATTTAGTTGAGGTTTAGGGTTTAGTGAATGATTTGTCCCAAATACAATGCTTTTCGTTTTTTAAATATTTAGGATTAACTTATTCCTTGCCACTAATTCTGAAACTAACTGCAGATATTTGTGAAGTGTGCAGTCAATTCAGTTGCTGTGGTGGCTGACGTGTATAGAGTCATCCGCATACATAAACCTTTTTCAGGACCCTGTCTTTCAAAACGAATCAGTAAAAATCCAAATAACTTCACAGATCTTCACTGTAAAGGGTTTAAACACTGTTTCCCATGCTTGTTCAATTAACCATAAACAATTAATGAACATGCACCTTTGGAACGGTCGTTAAGACACTAACAGCTTACAGACGGTAGGCAATTAAGGTCACAGTTATGAAAACTTAGGACACTAAAGAAGCCTTTCTACTGACTCTGAAAAATGGAAAAAGAAAGATGCCCAGGGTACCTGCTCATCTGCATGAATGTGCCTTAGGCATGCTGCAAGGAGGCATGAGGACTGCAGATGTGGCCAGGGCAATAAATTGCAATGTCCGTACTGTGAGACGCCTAAGACAAGCGCTACAGGGAGACAGGACAGACAGCTGATTGTCCTCGCAGTGGCAGACCACATGTAACAACACCTGCACAGGATCTGTACATCCGAACATCACACCTGCGGGACAGGTACAGGATGGCAACAACAACTGCCTGAGTTACACCAGGAACCCTCAATCCCTCCATCAGTGCTCAGACTGTCCACAATAGGCTGAGAGAGGCTGGACTGAGGGCTTGTAGGCCTGTTGTAAGGCAGGTCCTCACCAGACATCATCGGAAATAACGTCGCCTATGGGCACAAACCCACCTTCGCTGGACCAGACAGGACTGGCAAAAAAGTGCTCTTCACTGACGAGTCGTGGTTTTGTCTCACCAGAGATGATGGTCGGATTCGCGTTTATCGTCGAAGGATTGAGCGTTACACCGAGGCCTGTACACTGCAGCGGGACAGATTTGGAGGTGAAAGGTCTGTCATGGTCTGGGACAGTGTGTCACAGCATCATCGGACTGAGCTTGTTGTCATTGCAGGCAATCTCAATGCTGTGTGTTACAGGGAAGACATCCTCCTCCCTCATGTGGTATCCTTCCTGCAGGCTCATGACCCTCCAGCATGACAGTGCCACAAGCCATACTGCTCGTTGTGTGCATGATTTCCTGCAAGACAGGAATGCCAGTATTCTGCCATGGCCAGCTAAGAGCCCTGATCTCAATCCCATTGAGCACGTCTGGGACCTGTTGGATCGGAATGTGAGGGCTAGGGCCATTCCCCCCAGAAATGTCCAGGAACTTGCAGGTGCCTTGATGGAAGAGTGGGGTAACATCCCACAGCAAGAACTGACAAATATGGTGCAGTCCATGAGGAGGAGATGCACTGCAGTACTTAAGGCAGCTGGTGGCCACACCACATACTGACTGTTACTTTTGATTTTGACCCCCTTTGTTCAGGGACACATTATTCCAGTTTTGTTAGTCACATGTCTGTGGAACTTGTTCAGTTGATGTCTCAGTTGTTGAATTTTGTTATGTTCTTACAAATATTTACATGTGTTAAGTTTACTGAAGATAAACACAGTTGACAGTGAGAGGACGTTTCTTTTTTTGTGCTGAGTTTAGATATTCCTGGCTTTACTTAAAGCCAGTGGAATGTCATTAGTAAAGATTGAAAAAAGTAAGGGGCCTAGACAGCTGCCCTGGGGAATTCCTGATTCTACCTGGATTTTGTTGGAGAGGCTTCCATTAAAGAACACCCTCTGAGTTCTGTTAGACAGGTAACTCTTTATCCACAATATAGCAGGGGGTGTAAAGCCATAACACATATGTTTTTCCAGCAAATACTATGATCGATAATGTCAAAAGCCTCACTGAAGTCTAACAAAGCGCCCCGGACAATATTATTTTAATACATTTCTATCAGTCATTCGTGTAAGCACTGTGCTTGTTGAATGTCCTTCCCTAAAAGCATACTGAAAGTCTGTTGTCAATTTGTTTACTGTAAAATAGCATTGTATCTGGTTAAATAAAGGGGAAATCTGGTCAAACACAATTTTTCCCAGAAGTTTACTAAGGGTTGGTAGCAGGCTGATTGGCTGGCTTTTTGAACCTGTGAAAAAGGCTATACTATTCTTAGGTAAGGGAAAACCTTTTGCTTCCCTCCAAGCCTGAGGGCACACACTTTCTAGTAGGCTTAAATTGAAGATCTGGGAAATAGGAGTGGCAATATTGTCCACTATTATCTTCTGTAATTTTCCATCCAAGTTGTCAGACCCCGGTGGCTTGTCATTGATGATAGACAACTTTCATTTTTTCACCTTCCACACTTACTTCACGGAATTCAAAATTACAACCCTTGTCTTTCATAATTTGGTCAGATACACTTGGAAGTGTAGTGTCAATATTTGTTGCTGGCATTTCATGCCTAAGTTTGCAAATCTTGCCAATGAAAAAATCCTTAAAGTGATTGATTCAATGAATGATGGAGCAGAGTTTGCCCAAAATGTAATTTAAGGTGCTCCAAAGCTGTTTACTATCATTCTTTGTCATTTATCTTTGTTTCATAGTGTAGTTTCTTCTTCTTTTTATTCAGTTTAGCCACATGATTTCTCAAATTGCAGTACTTTTGCCAATCAGTTGTACAGCCAGACCTATTTTCCATTTATTTTGCCTCATCCCTCTCAACCATACAATTCTTCCATTCCTCGTCAATCCACTGGGATTTCACTGTTTTTACAGTCATTTTCTTAATGGGTGCATGCTTATTACTAACTTGGATAAGACATTTTGTAAAGATGTCAAGTGCAGCATCTGGTTGCTTGTCATTACACACAACGAACAAACAAATATTCTTTACATCAAATACATAGGAATTACTACCAAACTTATTGGATGACCTTTTATACACTATATTAAGCCCAGCTTAAGGAACTTTAGTTTTCCTATATATGGCTACTATATTGTTATCACTACATCCTAGGGATTTGGAGACTGCTTTCAAACACATGTATGCAGCATTAGTAAAGATGTGATCTATACATGTTGATGATTGAATTCCTGTGATGTTTATAACTACCCTGTTAGGTTGATTGAATGAGGTTACAGGAACTAGTTACAGTTTGAAGCTTTCTCTTGAGTGGACAGCCTGATGAAAGCCAGTCAATATTGGACAGGAACAGAAATCATCCTCTAACACTAAGTGATCAAACCTGGCTGTTGATTTGACGAACCCCATTCCCATCTAGCAGAGTTTATCTCCCCTGGATCAAACGAGTCTTGTGATATTCACAGCTTGTTTTTCCCCTGTTTACATATCTCAGCCATCTGCTTTTTTCTTGTAATTATGTCAGACACTCTTATGCAGAGCAACTTACAAGAACAAGTAGGCTCAAGTGCCTTGCTCAAGGTCACATCGCCAGATGTTTCACTTAGTCAGCTTTGGGATTTGAACAATCGACCTTTTGGTTACTGGCCCAACGCTCTTAACCACTATGCTACCTGCCGCCTCTTTGTAACTCAACCTCCAGCTGTCTTCCCCTGACCCCCACAGCCTGGGATAAAAACACCTAATTCCAAGTACTCTCTCGTTGTTTCTTTATCGTTTTCTCTCTTTAACGTTCTCTCTCTTTCTCTCTGGGTTTTATTTCATGAAGTACCAGTGAGTTTGAAGAAAGATTGCACTTCTTTCCACCATCTGTCCCTGACAGTACTATGTCAATGGTGGGAGTTAGCAGATGGGTGGAACCTCAACAGAGGGGACATGAAAGGCTGTGTGTGGCCAGAGGGACTGAAGCCACTTCTGACAAACGATGTCTCAATTTTCTGTGTCTGACACACACACCAATTAGCCAATTAGGAGCAATTAGGATGGCCTCTTCCAAAAATCCACTGTAAAAGTACACCCTCTCAGAGATGAGAGGAGAAAAAGGAGAGAGACGCTTCTATTTTTGTCCGCATTATTTTTGCGAGTGTAATTAAAGCGTAAAATAGCTCGCTTAATATGCACAAATATTTGTCCTGATATTAAAATGGGCCAACCAGAAAATAATTGTAATTTAATTTGAATATTGTTTTTTTGTTTGCAGAGATCGAAGCGAAGGAGGCTTGCGATTGGCTGAAAGCAGCCGGCTTTCCCCAGTACGTGCAATTATACAAAGGTAAATATCAAATAGTAATCCTCTCAAGCCATCAAACACAATCTATTACAGTGCACACCACATCCACATATTTGCTCATCCATAACAAACAGTGTCATATCACGCCTTGTTTGCCTCTCAGATTGCAGGTTCCCCATTGATATAGACTGGGTAAAGAGTGATCACAGTTTTCTGGATAAGGATGCACTTGATTCACTCTGCAGGTGAATAGCTGGACTTTACATCCACTCCCTCCTTCTCACCATTGCTCCTTGTTCTACTGATGGAGTGTATGTAGTGCTGGAATACTTCATTGGGCTGGGGAAAGAGAGAGAGAGAGAGAAAGACAGAGTGTGTGAGTGCGTTTGATTTCGATTGGGTCCCATGCTGCTGTGCTTGTTTAACTGCCATTCTTCTCCTCTGCTTACAGGAGATTAAACACTTTAAACAAATGTGTGGAGCTGAGGCTGGAGCTGGGCAGATCAAAGAGACGGGTGAGTGAGAGTGAACACCATGGAACACCAACATGGCAGCTCTGTCAAAGACACCGCAGTAACCAGAGGAAAAGTTCCTGGTTAGAATTTAACACATCGATTTCCACTGATATTGATGGCTTGGTAGATAGCTCCACCCACCCCCAAAACTCCTCAAAACTTCAATAGTCTTTGTTTGAGAAAGTGCAGAGAAAGATAATTTGGGTGAAAACTCTAGAATTAATCATGTTGCACAATCATTTTCTACTTAAAGTCCCAGTGCAGTCAAAAACTAGATTTTCCTATATTTCATATACATTTCCATAACTATGAGGTTGGAATAGTACTGTGAAATTGTGAAAACGAATTCTAGATGAGTTTTCTAAGAGCTAGATGAAAAAGAGAAATTAAATTTAATTCTGTTTTGGTGGGATGGAGTTTTGGCCTTCCATAGTGACATCACCATGCGGTAAATAGACCAATAAGAGATTTCCTAACCTCTCTGCCAATAATCTCTCCTCCCCACTCAGACCACTCCCAGACAGTCCTCGCAAAATTTTAGCTTGTGAAATTATTATTTGCTAAGAAGCTATTCTTGACATTTTTGGATCATTTTAATAGAAAACAATCACATTAAGGTACTCAATTGTTACCCAGAAATTATTTGACATTGATATAAAAATGGCTGCATTGGACATTTAGTGTTCTCAGAGACTCGTTATCTCAGAATTTTGTTATCTTTGTGGAAGATATAATAAAGAAGGAAAATATATTTTAAAAATCTATATTTAAAATACTATATATATTTACAAAACAATATACATGGGGGATTGGAAATGATGCAGACAATTTACATTGATAGAGGCCAAAATCTATCTGCAAAATTAAAGCTGATCTACTCAAAAACATAAAAGAAATAAAACATATCTCTGAAGAGTTACACGATGTCCAGAAATAGTTGGCCCTGATTTTTTTTTTGAGACATGACTCATACAGTACCTTGATTATTGTCTTGTAATTCTTAGTTGGAGGAGTCAGAGGACGAGGAACCCTGTGCCATCAGTGCCAAATGGGCCTACGAGAGGCAGACAAGGCGCTGGCGTCGACTAGAGGGGATGGGCTTACTGTGTTTACCGGACAGCCATGATATGTCCCCGTGTGAATCCAACGACCGTCATGAGGTCTGCTCCCTCCACAGCACCAGCAGCACTGAGAGTGAGGGCCGCAAGACTGCCACTGATGACCAAGAGACCAGCAGGAGCTCGTCTCGCTGCTCCTCCACCAACAAGACCATGTCCCTGGACACGTCGTTCAGCGGGCCCCCCTCCCCAGGGGGTGAGATGCTCGGCTTCAGCAGTGCTGAGGAGCGCTTCCCGGACAAGCCCCCCAGGAAGAAGGGCCCCAGTCTGCTGAGGAAGATGGAGAAGCTGCGTCTGAGGAGCACAACCACCCTCCGCTCCCCAGGCCACAGTGGCCACAGCAGAACCAGGCTGGTCATCTCTGGCCCCGTACTCCAGGTGGGTTTGGATGTCGAGCACAGGCTGAGACGGCTGCAGTGCCTGGACATCTCCACCCTGCAGGACAGGGATAGGGACCGGCCGGGCAGCCAGGCCTCCTCCTCACCATCCTCCCCCCACTCAGGCAGCAGCAGCCCCAGCACATCAGAGAGCAGCAGTACTGTCAGCACCCCAAGCCCCATCACCAGGGTACGCAGCAACTGCAAACGAACCGGCGGGGTCCAAGAACAGCACCAGGAAGGTCTCCACAGCGGCCCGGTCCGAGAGCTCCAAGACTACAAGGACAAGAGGAATAACCACGAGAGCCTGGTCTTCCAGATCCCCCAGGGACACAAGCCAGGAACCTTCCCCGCTGCCCTCACTCACAACAATGTCCTGTTGCCCATAGACAACACCTCCGTCAACTGGAGAACTGGGAGCTTCCACGGGTACCGTGGGCGACGGAGCAGGGGGAGCGCAGCGGCCAGGGACCAGGAATCCCCCTGCTGTAGCCCCCCAGCCTCATTGGACCACCGGGCCAGTATCTATGACAATGTGCCGACAGGCCAGGTGATTGGCCAAGAGGTGGAGCATCACAGGGCGGCGGAGACGGAGGAGATCACCGAAAACAATGACGTGTTCTCTGCGCTGGACAGTGTGATGGAGCGTATCAGCGGCCTGCAGCAACTCGTCAACACCTGGACGGACAAACTGTCAGATGACTCTGACTCTGACTCTAACCGCGGCTCCACCCCCTCTCCCTGCCCCTCCTCCTCCAACCACATCCACCTGGAGATCAAGGAGGCTGAGGAGCTGGGGCCGGGAGCCGTGGAGGGGGAGGGAGATGAGGACAGGGAGAGCCTAGAAAAAGAATATGTGGATGGAGATGGCACAGAGGTTCAGTCACTACTTCGCAATATCAGGTGAGAACAGGCTGTGGAGAATGACAACTGGCCTGAGCGCTCATTAAGAAAGCATATTGGAAGTTTATTACTCGTACATACAGATCCATTACTTATTTAATTGTATCATTGAGAATAAAAATGCAAATAGGTTTTCAATAAATCATATTGTAAATGCATGAACTCTATCACTGAACAAATCATTGTTCTGTTGTGTCTGTTCTATAGACGGAGCCAGCACCACTGGTCAAGCGAGCAGAGCCTTCCCTCAGTGACTGCCAGCAGCCCAGGGGTCGAGGCCCAGCCTGTCTCTCACCTCCACCTGCTGCGGAAGCTCTCCCTACTTAAACTCACCGCTCTCATGGACAAGTACTCCCCCTTCAGCAAGCAGGGCTGGAACTGGTAAGGAATGGGAGGGGAAGTGAAGAGGAGGGAGAGGGAAAGAAGAGATGGATGGGGAAGGTAGAGTTGAGGTAGAGAAAAGGAAGGGTTGGACCAGAAGAATCAAAGGAAAGTGATAGTGCGATGAGGGAAATGAGGAAGAGAAGGGGAAGTGGGGGAGGAAGGGCAGAAGAGGTGGAAGATTGGATGCAGAACTCACTATTTATGTGAAGTTGCAACCTTGCCTCTCACAAGACAAAACTCAGGATGCTGTCAGAGCAATAAATCCCCCCAATAAAGATGCACAAAAAAATCAGCATCTGAAAAAGCGGGCATGACAAAGTATAACCTTCAGGCTAGATTCCTGGGGAAATTATAGACAGGTCCTCTTCTTTCCTTTTGGATAAGGTCTGTAGCTGGGTAATATACGATATGTGCAGTTGAAGTCAGACGTTTACATACACCTTAGCCAAATATATTTAAACTCAGTTTTTCACAATTCCTGACATTTACTCCGAGTAAATATGCCCTGTCTTAGGTCAGTTAGGATCACCACTTTATTTCAAGAATGTGGAATGTCAGAATAATAGTAAAGATCATTATTTATTCAGCTTTAGTTTCTTTCATTACATTCCCAGTGGGTCAAACGTTTACATACACTCAATTAGTATTTGGTAGCATTGCTTTTAAATTGTTTAACTTGGGTCAAACGTGACGGGTAGCCTTCCACAAGCTTCAAACAATAAGTTGGGTGAATTTTGGCCCATTCCTCCTGACAGAGCTGGTGTAACTGAGTCAGGTTTGTAGGCCTCCTTTCTCGCACACGCTTTTTCAGTTCTGCCCACAAATGTTCTATAGGATTGAGGTCAGGGCTTTGTGACGGCCACTCCAATACCTTGACTTTGTTGTCCTTAAGCCATTTTGCCACAACTTTGGAAGTATGCTTGGGGTCATTGTCCATTTGGAAGACCCGTTTGCGACCAAGCTTTAACTTCCTGACTGATGTCTTGAGATGTTGCTTCAATATATCCACATAATTTTCCGTCCTCATGATGCCATCTATTTTGTGATGTGCACCAGTCCCGCCTGCAGCAAAGCACCCCCACAACATGATGCTGCCACCCCTGTGCTTCACGGTTTGGATGGTGTTCTTCTGCTTGCAAGCCTCCCTCTTTTTCCTCCAAACATAACAATGGTCAAATACTTATATTTTTGTTTCATCAGACCAGAGGACATTTCTCCAAAAAGTACAATCTTTGTCCCCATGTGCAGTTGCACCGTAGACTGATTTTTTTATGGCGGTTTTGGAGCAGTGGCTTCTTCCTTGCTGAGCAGCCTTTCAGGTTATGTCGATATAGGACTTGTTTTACTGTGGATATAGATACTTTTGTACCTGTTTCCTCCAGCATCTTCACAAGGTCCTTTGCTGTTGTTCTGAGATTGATTTGCACTTTTCGCACCAAAGTATGTTCATGTCTAGGAGACAGAACGAGTCTCCTTCCTGAGCGGTATGGCGGCTGCATGGTCCCATGGTGTTTATACTTACGTACTATTGTTTGTACAGATGAACGTGGTACCGTCAGGCGTTTGGAAATTGCTCCCAAGGATGAACTAGGCTTGTGGGGGTCTACAGTTATTTTTCTGATGTCTTGGCTGATTTATTTTGATTTTCCCATGATGTCAAGCAAAGAGGCACTGAGTCTGAAGGTAGGCCTTGAAATACATCCACAGATACACCTCCAATTGACTCAAATTATGTTAATTAGCCTATCAGAAGCTTCTAAAGCCATGACATAACTTTCTGGAATTTCCCAAGCTGTTTAAAGGCACAGTCAACTTAGTGTATGTAAACTTCTGACCCACTGGAATTGTGATACAGTGATAAGTGAAATAATCTGTCTGTAAACAATTGTTGGAAAAATTACTTGTGTCATGCACAAAGTAGATGTCCTAACCGACTTGCCAAAACTATAGTTCGTTTTTAGGGACATTTTTAGGGACATTTCATCTCGACGGTTGACGGCAGTGACCTCCAAATAGCATTACATGGGATGATGTATGAGAACTCAGCACATCCCAATCAGTTCTATCAGAATGAGTTATTACTTTTCATTGTTTGTAGCTATTTCCTCACCAATGTTTCAAAACCTGATCCCCAAAACTTGGCTACCCCACTAATAAAGTGTTTGACATTATTAGTTTGTGTAGCCAACTGGGGGAAAAGGGATTGCTTAAGGCAAGAGGACAGGGTAATTGACTTTTTGAGAGCAGAGTAATTGGGCTATTTGTTTTAACAATCATTGAGCTAACTACAAAAGAAATAACCTACTCCAGCCTCTCTTCGCTTTTCCATTGATCCTGTGCTTCAGTATTCTGCACCCTCACTGCTGTGGAACTAGCTTCATTCTAGACAAGTGGTGTCTTGTATTTGCTGTGGCCAAACACCTTTCCCCTTGGCTTTCTCTACACACACACACACACACACACACACACACACACACACACACACACACACACACACACACACACACACACACACACACACACACAGAGTGAGTGAGAGTAAGACACACAGAGAAAAACACACCTACTAACACTATGACACACACACAATCACATTAAATCACTAGCAGAACACCATTACGGTAATGAAATGAGGTGGACGCAGCAGATATCTTTTAATTGAACAGCTGAAAACTATAATGGAAATGCTGCTTGTAATGGGAGAGAGCACTATCAACGAGAATCATGCTGTATGAAAATGTGTGAATTTAATTCCAGTAGTAGGTTAATTTCTGCAATCATACATTTGATTGGCTCTGAAGCTTGATATCTCAAGGTGCCTGAACTTGATTTATGGAAGAATAATGAGGGGGAGGCTTTAAATGGTATTCATGTTATCTCCTCAGCTACACAGGCCGTTACCCCGGCACTTGCTGGCTTATAAAAACATCCTATTCAGCAAATAAACCAATTGGGCTTTAAAAGAAATGTCCCATCTGAGTTTTACACAAAGCCCTCTTCTAAGAGCATGTGTGCTCAAATGAAAAAAATATTATAGTGTATACTATGGTAAGAATACTATAGTATTCACTGTAGTGTTTTTGCAGACTTTACTGTAGTATTTACTGTCGATTTCTGTAGTATTTACAGTTTACTGTAGTATAAATGGTGTTGTAAAAAAAAGTATATAATACTATGTTTTTGCGGACTGTAGTATACTGTAGTATTTACTGTGGTATTTTTGCGGACTGTAGTAAACTGTAGTACTTAGTATAGTGTTTTTGGGGACATTACTGTAGTATTTACTAATGTTTTTGTTTTATTATCTTTGATATAGAAGTGGGGGGCTTTCACCCTGAGGAAACCTACTGTAGAAATATTAAAATAGCACGTTTTCCATAACCTGTAGGTAGGTAGGACTGGGTTCTGAGTGGAGTGTTAAGAGCTTCTGCTCTTTTCCATAACCTGTAGGTAGGTAGGACTGGGTTCTGAGTGGAGTGTTAAGAGCTTCTGCTCTTTTCCATAACCTGTAGGTAGGTAGGACTGGGTTCTGAGTGGAGTGTTAAGAGCTTCTGCTCTTTTCCATAACCTGTAGGTAGGTAGGACTGGGTTCTGAGTGGAGTGTTAAGAGCTTCTGCTCTTTTCCATAACCTGTAGGTAGGTAGGACTGGGTTCTGAGTGGAGTGTTAAGAGCTTCTGCTCTTTTCCATAACCTGTAGGTAGGTAGGACTGGGTTCTGAGTGGAGTGTTAAGAGCTTCTGCTCTTTTCCATAACCTGTAGGTAGGTAGGACTGGGTTCTGAGTGGAGTGTTAAGAGCTTCTGCTCTTTTCCATAACCTGTACGTAGGTAGGACTGGGTTCTGAGTGGAGTGTTAAGAGCTTCTGCTCTTTTCCATAACCTGTAGGTAGGTAGGACTGGGTTCTGAGTGGAGTGTTAAGAGCTTCTGCTCTTTTCTATAATCTGTAGGTAACACAATATATGGTCTTTACTTAGCATGCAGGTTTCAGTTTTAACCTGGTTATCTTCAACATCAAGCCTTGACCTCCATCTTGTATTGTTTATCTCCCCTCAGGACGTTCCCCAAGCCCCCGCGGAAGGCCAAGGCTCAAGAGCTGAAGGGCAGGAGGGTGTTTGGTGTATCCCTCCTCCACAGTATGCAGCAGACAGGGGAACCTCTACCCCCCAGCATCCTCAAGGCTCTATTCTATCTGAGGACAGAGTGTCTCGATCAGGTACTGGACTCTTTAACCTCCTGTACCACCAGTAGATGTAATATTGCTCATACATTATTCAAGAAATAGTTAGGATCAGGCTTTAAAGGGACAGTTCACCCCAATTTCAAAGTTGGTTAGATGTTTTCATATCTAAAATTGTCTAATATACCCCCCCACCCCCACCCCCCTCAGGTGAGACTCACCTTCACTCTCTCATCCCCTCAGGTGGGTCTGTTCCGTAAGTCGGGGGTGAAGTCTCGTATCCAGTACCTGCGTGACATGGTGGAGGCAGACCCAGAGGGTGCGTCTTACGAGGGCCAATCAGCATTCGATGTGGCTGATATGGTGAAACAGTATTTCAGAGATCTACCAGAACCTGTGTTCTCCAGCAAACTCTGCGAGTCCTTCCTGCATATCTACCAATGTAAGTGGACAGAATCTGCGTGACTGACTGTACTACCTAATCATAATGTTAATGATGGTTAAGTAGGCATTGTGAAACCAATTTTAGACATTTTTACAGTATAATCAATCCTATCCACCACTCCAGTCTAATATCGCTCACCCCTTCCTCATCCTCCACAGATTTCCCCAAAGACCAGCAGTTCTGTGCGGCCCAGGCGGCCATCTTCCTCCTGCCAGATGAGCACAGGGAGGCCCTGCAGACACTCCTCCTCTTCCTCCGAGCTGTTGTGGGCTGTGTGGACGAGAACCAGATGACCCCCACCAACATTGCTGTGTGTCTTGCCCCCTCTCTCTTCCACCTCAACACTCTGAAGAGAGAGGGCAACCCAGCCAGGTACGGTGCACCGCCTTCTGGGAAGGAGGAAGACGTCAAGTTGCCCCTAGAATCTAGGGTCTAGATGCTGATCTAAGATCAGTTTGGTGGATTTGGCCCTTATGGTTGAAGTTAGGATTGGGGGAGTGTAAGGTGACCCTGGAACGGTGCAACTTCTAGACGAGAAGTGGTCTGGAGATCTGGGTCCCACATTGTTAAAGTTATATCATTCCCTCTTACCAGCTTCGCCCTGATGCTAGGACAGTAGAGTCCTTGCCCATCTCCCGAAAATTGTCTGAAACCCTACCTCTTGAAAGAGTATCTTAAATCTTTCCCCCCAAACCCTCAAAAAAAACACTTGCTCTTGTCTTTTCCTACTAACACTGATTTGCCGATAACTTCTTTATTGAGGAAAAACGTACTTACTACGACTGTGACATGTGGTTGTCTCACTTAGCTATCTTAAGATGAATGCACTAACTGTAAGTCGGTCTGGATAAGAGTGTCTGCTAAATGACTAAAATGTACATGTAAAATGTCTTCAGTTGTTGCATAAGATTACTCCGGTGCACTTTGCTTAGTGTTCATCGCCACAACGGCAGATTTAAAATGGTCTGTTTTTGACATGTTGTTTTAGTTTTTCCTTCTTATGCTGTGTCAGATTCATGGGTTGTTTAAATTCCTAGAGATTACATCAACTGTGGTAATCTAGTCAAAACCCTATTTCCCTGTGTGGTAATGAATAGCTGTCGGCTGGGTTTATTTTTTTTAATTGTATTTATATATTTTTATTTAACTAGACAAGTCAGTTAAGAACAAATTCTTATTTTACAATGACAGCCTACCCTGGCCAAACCCTCCCCTAATGACGCTAGGCCAATTGTGCGCCGCCCTATGTGACTCCCAATCACAGCTGGTTGTGATACAGCCCAGGATTGAACCAGGGTCTGTAGTGACGCCTCTAGCACTGAGATGAAGTGCCTTAGACCGCTGTGCCACTCGGGAGTTTAATCGCAGCGTGAGAGAGAAACTTATGTAACCCTACTAAATCTCCCATCTGGACTTTCTCAGATAGAGGAGATTTAATATCTGTAATACTAGTCAGCTGGTTACTACAAGAGAATGGGAAGGAGAGGGAGTGGGAGAAAGGGAGGGAAAGAGGGAGAGTGACAGGAAGAGGGAAAGAGAGAAAGAGGGAGGGAGAGAGAAAGAGATGGCCCAAGTGACTCATTTTTTAAAACACATCAGTCTTTGAACTTTGTTTTTGAATCTGGCACTCTCATTAACTTCACAAGACTGGTTATCTGTAGTTGTTGGCTCTGAAGTGAAGCGCTGCGAAGATAGACACTCGCACGCACACACACGCACACAGACACACACACACTCAGCTGCACACACTCTGCTGACACCCTGTATTCTGACAGCATGTCTAGAAGTTCCACTTCACATCGAAAAGTGGCATCGTGGACCTAGTGATGTCACATAGCACAGGCCTGATTGTGTCTGATGTAGAGAGACAATATACCCCTCTTCCTCCTCCTCCTCCTCGTATAATGCCAGCCTGTCCAGGGGAGCCAGTTGGCTCAACCATTTCCCCACAGGCTGTCAGAGTAGAGCACAGATGGTAGTCATAACACAACACAATAAACACTCTGTATCTCCCATCACTGGAAACAGAGCTATGCCTTGAAACATGTCACACTAGGAACAATGACCCGAACAAATAAACTCTACTCCCATGAACTGTTGTGTTGTGGCACATTGTGCTTGAAGGATACAGTGATGTTAGTCAAAATGTAACTGCTTTGCTTTTGCGACATGTTTTTCTTGGTTTGGAAGTCGATGCTGACGTTTCTTCTTACATCCGCATTGAATACCAGTCTGCTTGCAAGGATCTCCAAAAACTGTAGGCGAGTATAGAGTAATGGCAAAACAGTACCCCTGAAATCTTTAACTCTGATGTAATGACATTACCTGTTTCTCTGACCTAGGTCAAGCCACAGGAAGTACAGCCTGGGTAGGCCTGACCAAAGGGACCTGAGTGAGAACCTGGCTGCTACACAGGGCCTTGCCCACATGGTGACAGAGTCCCTACGCCTCCTTCAGGTACACACTACAGTACAGTTACAGCACAGCCTGTTCTAGCCACACTAATTAACATCAGGTGTGCACAGTGTGTGGGTGTTACAAGACTCAGCACAGCACACACCACTCTCTCATGAGTGTACTCTCACTGTGCAGTAGTATTTACTGTACAGTACATTAGAAAAAGCAGGAAGGCCCTTCCCTATTGTTCACAACCGTAAACCAGGGATGGCAACTTTGATGGGGGTGGGGGCCACAGAAAAAAGGAGGGGCCACAGTGGCTCGTGGGTCCCACATCCATATACCCCTCCCAACCATATTTTCAAAATTGCACCTTGTATATTCTATTATTCTAACTCTCAACAGTAAATTGAGACTTCGACTAAGTTCCTAAAAGTTCCTAATTATTTATGTATTTTTGTGTGAAATTGGTCCACGGACCTACAAAAGGGGAGCCCGCGGGCCACCAGTTGCCCGTTCCTGCCATAAACCATCTGCAGGGGAAATTAAATGAAGAGGCACTTCATCTATGTTATTCAGTTCATTGCATTTACTTGATGAAACAGAATAAAAATATTAGAAAACAAGACTTTATGAATGCCAACAACAGGCTCTTAGTCACCATATCTTCGCTTGATGCAATAGCACATCGATTGGTCAAGAAGTCATACAGTATATCTTGTGACAGATGTTAACATGCAATATTTGGATTTGGGTGTCAAGATTAAGTCATATGTGACCTTATGTAGAAAAAGTCTAGCTAACTCTTCCTCTCTCTTTCCAGCTTCCAGAGTTCTGGCCAGACCAGAGTGTGTGCAGCCCCAGTGAGGAGGCTCTCTGGGCGGATGGGGGTCGGAGTTCGCCCTTTCAGGGTGGGGAGGAGGAGCAGGATGAGAGGGCCAAACTGGACCAGACCACCCAGCACCTGCTGAGAGAGGCCAGGGAGAAAAGCCAAGGCTGGGAGTTGTGCTCTGGACCAGACCAAGTGGACCTGGCCATTAAGAAGGTGTGCGATGGAATCTGATGTAATTAATGAATGAATGACAAACAAATGAATGGATGATTTAAGGAACTAACAAATTAATGAAATAGTAGTCAAATAACATATAATAATACAGTATATCACAAAAGTGAGTACACCCCTCACATTTTTGTAAATATGAGTATATCTTTTCATGTGACAACACTGAAGAAATGACACTTTGCGACAATGTAAAGTGGTGAGTGTACAGCTTGTATAACAGTGTACATTTGCTGTCCCCTCAAAATAACTCAACACACAGCCATTAATGTCTAAACCGCTGGCAACAAAAGTGACTACACCCCTAAGTGAAAAAAATGTCCAAATTGGGCTCAAAGTGTCAATATTTTGTGTGGCCATCATTTTCCAGCACTGCCTTAACCCTCTTGGGCATGGAGTTCACCAGAGCTTCACAGGTTGCCACTGGAGTCCTCTTCCACTCCTCCATGATGACATCACGGAGCTGGTGGATGTTAGAGACCTTGCACTCCTCCACCTTCCGTTTGAGGATGCCCCACAGATGCTCAATGGGGTTTAGGTCTGGAGACATGCTTGGCCAGTCCATCACCTTTAACCTCAGCTTCTTTAGCAAGGCAGTGGTCGTCTTGGAGGTGTGTTTGGGGTCTTTATCATGTTGGAATACTGCCCTGCGGCCCAGTCTCTGAAGGGAGGGGATCATGCTCTGCTTCAGTATGTCACAGTACATGTTGGCATTCATGGTTCCCTCAATGAACTGTAGCTCCCCAGTGCCGGCAGCACTCATGCAGCCCCAGACCATGACACTCCCACCACCATGCTTGACTGTAGGCAAGACACACTTGTCTTTGTACTCCTCACCTGGTTGCCGCCACACACGCTTGACACCATCTGAACCAAATAAGTTTATCTTGGTCTCATCAGACCACGGGACATGGTTCCAGTAATCCATGTCCTTAGTCTGCTTGTCTTCAGCAAATTGTTTGCGGGCTTTCTTGTGCATCATCTTTAGAAGAGGCTTCCTTCTGGAACGACAGCCATGCAGACCAATTTGATGCAGTGTACGGCGTATGGTCTGAGCACTGACAGGCTGACCCCCCACCCCTTCAACCTCTGCAGCAATGCTGGCAGCACTCATACATCTATTTCCCAAAGACAACCTCTGGATATGACACTGAGCACGTGCACTCAACTTCTTTGGTCGACCATAGCGAGGCCTGTTCTGAGTGGAACCTGTCCAGTTAAACCACTGTATGGTCTTGGCCACCGTGCTGCAGTTCAGTTTCAGGGTCTTGGCAATCTTCTTATAGCCCAGGCCATCTTTATGTAGAGCAATAATACTTTTTTTCAGATCCTCAGAGAGTTCTTTGCCATGAGGTGCCATGTTGAACTTCCAGTGACCAGTCAGTATGAAGGAGTGTGAGAGCGATGACACCAAATTTAACACACCTGCTCCCCATTCACACCTGAGACCTTGTAACACAAACGAGTCACATGACACCGGGGAGGAAAAATGGCTAATTGGGCCCAATTTGGACACTTTGGACACAATTTTCACTTTGGGGTGTACTCACTTTTGTTGCCAGCGGTTTAGACATTAATGGCTGTGTGTTGAGTTATTTTGAGGGGACAGCAAATGTACACTGTTATACAAGCTGTACACTCACTACTTTACATTGTAGCAAAGTGTCATCTCTTCAGTGCTGTCACATGAAAAGATATACTCAAATATTTACAAAAATGTGAGGGGTGTACTCACTTTTGTGATATACTGTAAAAGTTACTGCTTGGTTACAGTGAACCCCCCCTGAGACCACACCAAAACAACACCACCTATAAAGAATACTGCTGACTATTAAAATGGTTATTATGTATGAGTCAACATCGAAACACCATTGATTGTCCAGTTAGTCAGACCAATTAACCTTTTACTGCAGTGGACTAAATCAGGGTTATGCAGTGTTTCTTGGTAGTCCTAAACAAATCTACTTTGAAACAAAAGAATACACCTCACACACATGGTTATGGGCAACAACAACAAAACCTGTCCAATGTCAGATATGGATTTGAAATGTATTCAATTTTGAGTTTGCATCCCAATATAACACTTTATATACATCACAGAAGACTGAAATAAGACAAAACCGTTTGACATAAAAACACCATATTTTCAGTGTTTTAAAAACATAATGTTTAGTAATTATGGAATTATGAAAAATATTAATAACATTCCACCAATGAGGCCACTAGAGGGCCACTATTTGGTCATTTGACTGCAGGAAAGCACACTGAGAATTTGAGCTGAGATATGTTCAAAATCAGATTCTCACAATAGGTCTCAAACACTCTTCCTCTCCTTCCCCGCCCTCTCCATACCAGGTGGATGACGGCTGGCCGCTGCGGTTGTGGAAGGGCTCCATTGAGGTGGATGCCCCCCAGAAAGAGGCCCTCCAGCGAGTCCTGAGGGAGCAGGGTCTTTGGGAGAAGACCCTCAAACAGTCAGCAGTAGTCCAGACCCTGACAAAGGACACTGAGATCTATCGCTACCTCCTGCAGGGCCTGGGACCCAGACCGCCACAGGAGCACCTCCTGCTCAGGTAATGAGGCGTTGCCAGACCAATTCTGCACAGCGCTGCACGATGCTGCATGGGTCTTTAGGCAGGCTGCTGACTCTGCTGAGTAGAAGGGACAGATGAGTCAGGGACAAACAGAGTTCAGCTTGGACTTGAACACTCTGGCTAAAGTTGTTTTGACATGTTGCTTGTTACTGTACTGTACCATTGCTACATGTTGGCATCACGGTGAATGATGAAAGAGCTAGTTTATACTAATCATGTTACATTAGTGTCAAAGGAATGTTGACTGTTTACTCAAACACCTAGTCAAATGGTGGCTGAATATCTGAGGGTCTATTTCTCATGGAGCTTGATTCTGAAAGTCTGTTTTTAAATTAACCAGAAGAATCTTCCACAATTTTCTCATGCAGGACCTGGCAGTCAGACCCGTCGGCCGGACCTGTTTATGTGTCAGCTATATCTACAGAGCACCCTGAGGCCCCCATGGAGGGGGTGCGAGCCCAGGTCCTCTCTTGTCTCTATTTGGTAGAACCCCTAGGGACCAAGAGGTCCCGACTCACACACCTCTGTCGCACAGATACCAGGTAGGCAAGACCGTGAGAGGGAGGGAGGGAGGGAGGGAGGGAGGGAGGGAGGGAGGGAGGGAGGGAGGGAGGGAGGGAGGGAGGGAGAATGAGAGGGGAGGGAGGGGAAAGAAAATGCACAGCCTTTAAAAAAATATATCCAGAGTCACGCTTATTCTTTACCTTCTGTAATGAGGTATTCTCTGCTTTTGACTGCACCAGTATCTCAAGTGCGATCACTGCCTCTCAAAAGAGGCACACTCATCTAGAGAAGGAAAATAATGAATAGAAAGGCACCCCTGGTGCACACATGATTTAGCCCTCTTCACATTTCCTTATAGATTTTCTGCTTCTTACCTGATTAATTTATTCCCTGCATGATTCTGCTGGGTTGTTCTGTAGAGTACCGCTGTTTCCATTTGTTTCGGACGATTTAATGAAACAAGCCATGCAATGGAAAACAGGTGTCTAGAAGCACACAGAGAGAGAGAAGGGGGAGGAGAGGGAGATAGAAAAGTGTGAAAGGGAATGAGGGGGGCATAGAGAGGGACAGTAGGAGAGTGTTCTCCCCTGCATTATACTGGGCGCTATTGTGCTGCTCCAATAGCCCACCATCAGTAGGGGTAGTTGACTACTCACTTAGGGCACGATTCCGATTTAGAAATTTACTTCATTCCTAAGCAAGCGTTTCCTATACACTTCTGAGTATTTTGTATTCAGACTTACCTTATTCAGTTGCATAACAGGCTTTGCAAGTGTGGTTCCCTTGTGCACGCTGAATAAATGTTATTCAACCACTGAAAACCCTCCCACTTTGTGGCCAACAGATTTTCTTGTGGAGTTTTAACTCAATAGCGTTATCAGTACATTTCTCTTAAGCCATCCCTTTAAAAATGGTGTACATTTCATTCTAATTTTGTTGACAGACTAGAATACATTGAGAGAACGGTTGTAGAAAATAGGGATCAATGAAAGAAATCCATGTAAATACAGTATATGCATATTAGTCTCCATTTCAACACCAACTGGCAGATTTAAAAAATACTCCGATTTTGTAGATTATTTTTGGCACATTTTAGCAGTGGTGGAAAAAGTACCCAATTACTATACTTGAGTTAAAGTTAAGATAACTTAAAAGAAAATGACTCAAGTGAAAGTCGCCTAGTAAAATACTGCTTTAGTAAAAGTATTTGGTTTTAAATGTACTTAGGTAACAAAAGTAAAAGTATAAAGATTTTCAAATGTCTTATATTAAGCAAACCAGAAGACATGATTTTCTTGTTTTCTTTCATTTACGGATAGCCCGGGGCACACTCAGACTCAAATTTACAAACAAAGCGTTTGTGTTTAGTGAGTCTGCCAGATCAGAGGCAGACTGCTAAGCATTCAAAATGTATCGACTACTTTTGGGTGTCAGGGAAAATGTAAGGAGTAAAAAGTACATTATTATATTTAGGAATGTAGTGGAGTAAAAGTAAAAGTTGTCAAAAATATAAATAGTAAAGTACAGATACGCCAAAAAACTAAGTAGTACTTAAAAGTATTTTTACTCTACACTGCATTTTAGGATTAGGAAAAACTGTATGAATCATACAAAAAAACAGGTTTGTAGAGCTTTTACTCAAAGAAATACATTTGATTAATCAAAAATGTCCACATTCAGTACTTTAACACACGGTGATGTTGGTAGACTAGTGTACATAGAATTATAATAGGGAGAATAGTACTATTGTACTGTGGGTTATACCCTCATCCATTGCCTGCATTAACCATGGAACTGTGTAATGACACAGCCAAGTATTGCGCCATGCGTCAGGTTCAAACTTACTGCTTGGTCTGCGCTCCGCTCCATAACGACTTAATGTATTTTTTATATTATCTACTGGTACTAATGAACCTCAGCAACAACCACACGGCCGTGATAGCGTTTACAGAGGAAGCAAATGAAGGTAAACGAAATAATGCAATTAAATGGAATGATAATTTAGGCTATAGGCCTACTAACTGAAGGGAACTAACATTAAATTGCCAGTTGAATGTGTTGTTTTTAGACCTACTGACAGTAGATACTGATAGTGGCAATTCTTTTAACATGATAGAAATAGGAAACAGAGAAAGTCGAGGGAGCCTATAATTAAGACATTCGAGAGTTCCCATCCCTGCAAGTTAGAAGGCCATATAATTACAATTCTGCATAATGGCACAGCATGCTTCAGTTTGCTGCCATATGACTGGTTTCACATTTGTCTCCAGCGATTCTAAGATATATATAAAACAAGAGTCATTTATATTTGCAATGCCCTTATCCAAATGGATTACAAATGTACCTACTGGAGCTCTTACCAATAGCTCGTATTTAGTTGTAAATTATAGTGCATGGAGAATGGTGTTATTTCAATCAGAAAAAAGTTGATACTTTATCCACTTGGAACCGGTAGGTTCGCTAGACCTTATTCAAATAAAATCATATTGGTCACATACAAGTGTTTAGCAGATGTTATTGCGGGTGTAGCAAAATGCTTGTATTCATGGTTTCCTCTCGCGTAAAATTGGTGTAATTATTAGGGAATAAAGTGGAGGTCAGAAAACGGTCTATCTTAGACACGCCTCCGCCACACCTTCCACACCTTCATTTATTCAATCTCCATCCAAAACAAAGTGCAGGTGAATAGCACACTATTCTCTTGCTTTAGTTCAAGGTCGGAATACGCATAGAGAGAAAAGTGCATAAAAGGGAATTCCGTTCCATTTACGAGTGCTTAATTCTGGTCTCAACCACACACTCATCACACTAGGCAGCACAGAGAGATTTGAACTAGACGGTTTGCCAACAAGACAGATTCACACGATTATGATGATTATCTCTGCAGGGTTTTCTCACTTCATTACATCAGAACTGAGCGGTAACGGAGATAACATCTCTGCCTCATTCTACTCTCTTTAAATACTCATAGAAGAGAGCTTTGCAGGCCTAATATATTGGGTTTATTTGCAGTGCTAGTGGCATTAGGTTTTGAGTACTTGTTGGCTTATCGTCGATAATCAACTCACTGTTCTTTGGTCTGCTGAGCTTAATAGCGAAAGCCAATGACACTGATATCGAGGAAATTGAAAGTGAAATGTTCTTTGTCAGTGTGTCTCTTACACCAAGGTTTGGTTGCGTTCCAGGCAGACTATATTGCAGTCATGCTATATCCCACTGGGCACAGATGTCAATTCAACATCTATTCCACATTGGTTTGACGTAATTTCATTGAAATGACATGGAAACAAAGTTGATTCAACCACTGTGTGCCCAGTGGGATACAGCAACCAATGGTTGCTCGTCAAGTCATTTACTTTGCAGTCACGCATCAGATTGCTATATAATATGGTTATGTCTGGCAGGCAACTGCAATGTAGTCTGCCTGAAATGCGGCCTTTGTGTCTCTCTGACTGTCTCATCTGAACCCTGGTGATGCTTTGTGTGTATTACCTTCCTGTTACTGTGTGTGATTTCCAGGGGCCGATCCAAGGAATGGCACAACAGAGTGAGTGGACACCTACTGGCCTCCAACCTTCTGGCTATCAGAGACTCATTCAGACCAGACCACAGTGAGACCAAGATCTAAGTAATAGCTCCGAGACAGAACCCAGTCCTCATCTACCCCGAGAGGAGGACAGATGAGGAGAGAACAACACAAGCAGACAGAAGCCTGCAGGCATACAGCTGTAGCAGAGAGGACTGAAGGAGGGGGTGGAAGGCAGGAGGGGGAGCTAAGAAGTCGTCTTAAACCCAAGACCTGATATGAATTCCAGAAACATATATATTTTTTTATGGAGACAATTGCCCCTCCGGACTCGCAGCAGGGGTTGTCTGATGAAGTGTTCAGGTGGAGGCGGCTGAGCTTTTCATTATCAAGAGTTATGTGGGAGCCTGCCACCATGATGGAACATCTCATCCCATTTGAGTGACTGTTTCAGGCCTAATGCATGGCAGGGGGGCCTCCGACAAAGCGCTGCCAGACACCACAGGTTTTAAGAGTTAATAACAGGGCCTGTGTAACAGTTCAGATATGCCAAGAGCAGATCTACCTCTTCGGAGAGAAAAGCCTCGGTTGCATCACGCTTTGAAGCGGGACAAAGTTAAGGATTCAGGAAAGCTTCCTCTTGCAGTTCTGAATTGGGAAGATTCTCATGTACATTTGTGCCATTGTGGCAGATATTCTGCGAGGCACGTTGCCGTCCTCAAAATTGTACTCTGTATTTATTATTTTACTGTCAAAGGGATTGTCTAATTACTTCATTTTAGTTATGTGTGTATTTGACTTGACACTTGTGTTTCTCTGGTAATGTTGTAAACTTCAAAATGTATCACAGTATACTCACTAAAAGGGTCAGTTACACTATGTTTATAGATGTACATATTCATGAATGTGTAGTTTATCTAATTACATTTTATTATTGACTTTTATTATTCCTCAAAATTATTTAACAAAATATTTGTATTCAGAAATATTCAAATAGATTTACTTAAATATTGGTTTTCAAGCTTTAGGAAAACTGCAGCATACCCTTTTTGTAATACATGTGTTGAATCAAAATGACAATGTAAAATGTTGATTTCTCTAGTCTTCTTGCTTTGTGTGTGTGTGTTGTGATAGTCTGCTTGAATCCCAGCCAGCCAGTCACACTGATTGTTTTCTCTGAAGACCCTGAAATAGCTAACAGCCAGAGGAAGATGACGTCACTCAGTGCTTTTATCACACAGAAGATTTACAGGTCTGGGCTTATGATGATGTTGATTTCCAAAGACAAAAATTCTCTCCCTCCCTCTGTTACAATATGCTTAGAAAATTATTTACGCTGTCAAACTGCCCACTCGTGTCATATTTGCATAATGACATTTGCATATCTTATTGATTAATCTCCTAGATCACATTATTGAATCCCCTTTAAGCACCTAGTACTGAGGCATTCTCCTAAGATCATGAATATGCTGAATAACTGCATGTGAAGGAGAAGTCAAAATACCTCACATGGTTAGGCTGGATATAAAAGGGGATTTTGTTGAATTTCTATAACAGTCTTTTAGAATAGAAACGTATAGCTTATAACAGGGCTAGTGCCTGTGGCGAAGATTTCAGATTGGGTTTGGGTAACGCCATCCCATATGGTTGAGCAATCCGGAAGTGTGACAACTTGATTCTGGTTGCGTTTACATGTTCAGCCCAATTCGGAACTTTTTTTTCACAAATTGGTATTTCGACCATTCAGATGAGCTCTGATGTGAAAAGATCTGATGTGATTAGTCAAAGGATCAGTTAGTGGATTTTTTAAAAGATTGGGCTGTCTTTGTAACTCAAAAGGTCAAGATGGAATCAAAGAGGCCAGAAATATTACTCCACAGACCCTTGACACCAAACCTCTCCTCCAATCACCTAACACTAGGCAGCCTAGTAGTATAGCACAAAAGACCTGGCTGTGACTACAGTCCATGGAAATTGAAGTAAACATTTGAGGAAAAACCCCATTCATTTTGTGCAGTGCAGTCCACTGCCTGGCTGAACCAGGGGCAGAATAAGATGAAACCATAGAGTACTGCTGAGGGATCTCTATTCCACTGTGAGTAAATCCTACTGCAGGTGTTATTGAAGTTTGGTGCCAAAACAATGTGGTCAACCATTTTCCTCCTGAAGCCTTTGTCAAAACACCTTCAGCACATTGTCCTTCAACCGGAGACATACGCACCAAAGTACCCATTTTGTGGAAGATTGATACATTTTTAATAAAGGCACTGGGAATCACTGTTCCAGTAGGTATTGAAGTCATGCAGTGGAATTATAAAAGATTCATATAAATATGGATATTTCATACATTCTGGTGACGGTTCATACACAAACTCTTATCACAGTTTATGAGCTCAACTCAAGTTTAGAGAGGTGATTTATATTGCTCATGGCATCCTTTACAGCATAATACTAGTCTGTATCCATCTACAACAGTGCATAACTTTCCCATGGGAAAACACAGCCTTACAATTAAAGTCTTGGCTGCCTCTGAGTGTGAGATTATCATTTGTCAATAAATTAGTGATTTAGTGCACCTGCTAACACACAACATTTAGTTGCTATGACAGAGAATACCATGTTGGTTTTGAGGATTAATTAGGCTAGTCCAACTTCATTTGAGAGGCTAATGAGTATAATTTGAGGCCATGGATCTAATAGGTGAGCAACCACATGCTGTGGTACACTCAGTAAAGCCCTGGCAAGGGGCAAAAGTCTTCACACAGAAATGGCTGAAGTGGAAAGCCATGGTGGACACCCTTTGCTCCAATGGACCCAAGAGGACCAACTAAGTAAAGCCAGTTAAGTCACAAGCTGTGTGAAGTCACTGATGCACCTTGTTCATTGAACCTGCACAGAAAATATATAGTATTTAACCAACAAAGGAGCCCCTCCAACCATGACAGGATATTTGGCATTGAGACAAAGACAAACCGATTAGTCTTCTTGTTATTTCTCCTTCCCCTTGTTATCATGTGTAATTTAGAACTTAAGTCAAGTCTAATCAATATCTGGTCAGTCCACAGCTACCTGTGCAATGAGTAAATAATAAGCAATTGTCCATTTAGCTGGACAAATCAATTCCATTAATCACACAGCTGATTATCAGGATGGGACAAGGCATTCATCATTACTGTTCATTTAACCTTGGCGTGCAGGTAAATAGCCAAGGTGAGGATCTTCTACCACTGTCACTTGGGAGAACAACTGTTGTCCCCAAGTCTCTCTGTTGCTGACTCACACTTTAAGGCAAACTGTGCCTAGCCAAGCCAAGCTGTACATGGGCTGGATTTGGTACACATCCACCATAGTTGCTGGAACCACGCTGAAAAGGAAAAAGTAAAAAAAAATATATATATATATATATATATATATTCAGTCAGCATGTTTGTATCAGACCTAAAGTAATAATCATGCATTTGATTCTCTACTGTGAGGAAATTATGGAGGCTTTAATAAAACCGCAGATCAAATGTAATTGCATCAATACAATTAAAATTAATTTGAAAATCATTGCAATTTCATTACATTTTCAAAAATATATATAAAATGGGAGCAATAATTGCCTATTGATATGAAAATGGATTGAAAAGTCTACAATATGGTTAAAACACTGATTCAATATTTTTCAGGACAGGAAGGTCTACTGCACTTGGCTGTCCTCAAAGTGACCAATATCACAGGTGCATGGGTTACAAATATGTATATGGGTTTCAAGTCAGATGACAGATGGGGCAGCTGGACTAAGATGACAGAAAACCTTCTCACTGTTAGCCAAAATAATATGCTCTATTTAACCGTCCACACTGAAAGAAAGGATACATGTTAAGCTACTTATGCTCCCTTCGTTCACGACCGACCGACGTCTTTCATCTGAAATACTGTATTATTTGGCCGGGTCAGGATCGGCCCAGATTTACTGCAATAAACAAAGGTCAATCTCTAACACATACATCTCGAATCCCCGGTGCAATAATTGAGCTGTAGCCTAAGTCAGTATTGCTGTTTTGGCAGCCTCTCCAGACATTCCTCAATCTCTTGGTAGGTATTCTGACATTTAAATGGAGAATGATGAGCAGGGTGCCAGATCCTTTTTTTTTTTTTTTACAAGCAGTAATTTTTATTTTATTTGGTATACAGTAAGATCCCAGGTGACGTTAATGGGTTGAAGAGGCTTTTTTTTCTGTCGTCCGAGGAGATGGGAGGAGGGCATTGTGATGTCACTGTGATGAGGTCACATCCTGGAGACAGGGTTGATGCCCAGGATGTCGAAGCCTTTGGCCATGATGGCGGCAGTGGCATCACACAGGAGCATCCTCCACATGTTGACCTTTACCACCTCACCTGTCAAGAGACAGAGACAGAGAGAGAGATGGGTCAACACATAGATCGGAGGTCATTTCAATACCATAAAATTACATCCCAATAATAGAGCAGTCACTAAATCAATGATCCATGGGACAATCAGGAGATCCAATAGAAATTAAGCCAGAGGGAGGGCAAATTAAACAGACGAGTCATTATAGGACATGGACATTGATGTAATTGACAAACAATACCACTTCCCCTTCATTTACACTAACAAATCATCTGTTATTGTCATATTAGAGTCATTCAAGCACTTGGTAATGTCCATGCCATTGTCATCCAATGATATACATCCCTCTCAAAAGAGAGGGTGTTTTTGAGAACCACCCATAGGCTACTCATGAAAGACTGCCATTTGTCTGTAGACCAGAATTTGTATGGTTAAAACTCAATTTGGCCTTCATTGTTACTAAGGGTGGAAAACAAGCTGATATTCAGAATGTAATTCTTTAGAGTCTAGACATTGGGGGAGGTGTTAAACTGACATGGATTTTTTTTTAAAAGATCGTCATACTATGGATCATTTAGCTATTTTATTTAGAAAATAAGGTAACGCTTTAGGTATAAAAAAAATATTTTAAAAAAATATACATACATAAATATACATACATATATATATATATATATACAAATGATTTGATAAAAGATTGATGTTGACCTTTACTACTAAAGCCCATATAAACGCATTGAATAACATTCATAAATGGAAAAAAAGGTACAGTCAAAGAATAAATCATAAGAAACAAGTAAATAAATAAATATATATATATATATATATAAATAAATATATATATATATATATATATATATATATAAATATATATATATATATATATATATATATATATATATATATATATATATATATATATACACACACACATATATTTTATCTTTATTTAACTAGGTCAGTTAAGAACATTCTTATTTTCAATGACGGCCTGGAAACAGTGGGTTAAATGCCTTGTTCAGGCATACACACACACAGTAGCATTCCAGGTGAAGCTGGTTGAGAGAATGTCAAGAGTGCAAAGCTGTCAAGGCAAAGGGTGGTTTTATATTTGAATAATCTAAAATAGACAACATATTTTGATTTGGTTAACACTTTTGGTTACTACATGATTCCATATGTGTTATTTCATAGTTTTGATGTCTTCACTATTATTCTAGAGTGTAGAAAACAGTAAAAATAAAGAAAAACCCTGAAATGAGTCGGACGGTCCAAACTTTGCCTGGAACTGTACATAAAATATAATATCAGATATATATTTAACCCATGTTTTGGGGTAGGCACCTTCTTACTTCCATTAGTTTTTTTAAATACGGTACCGGTTACCTTCAGACGAGTGCCGTGACACTTGTGGGGTCGTGAGAACACGATCGTGTTCGTGAGAGTCTCCCCTTTCCATAGAGTTCCATAGTGTAGTGTGTGTCAATCAACTCTAGGGGGTTTATGTGCTATAATTCACACTCAATTTGGTTGCGAGGAGGTCTAACTTGGGCGCTAACTCCTGAGCAGAACGTTAGGCTAGCACTCTGTTGTATTTTAAACCCTGGGTAAATAGGACTTAACATTAGTGACGCAGCCCACCGTAGGGTAAATGCTTACAAATGCGAGTGGATGGGCTAACAACGTCACTTGCTCTCTGACACCTCTGACTGGTGTGGTTTGTGATTGTCCCTCACAATGGGATATTTAAGATTATTTGAGGCCAGCCGAAGTCTGGGGCTGTGCACGAAAGCAACTACCGAATGGCAAAGCCAAGAAAAATCACAGATTTTAAGAGTACTCCTAAAAGGGATATGTATAACCACCATTTAGTATGGACCATTGGATGGATGGATGTATAGATGAATGGAGACAGATCAACTAATAGAAAGACGGACACTTTCTCAGCCTCCATCATCCCAGTGTCTCTGCCCTACCTGTCTGGCGGTCCTTCTCGATACAGTAACAGCTGTCGTAGAACTCTGTGAAGGTCGTGGCCAGCTCATACAGGTAGTCACACAGCGTGTGGAGCAGCAGGTCATCCAGGATCTTCTGCAGGATCTCAGGGAAGCGCAGGAGACACTTGCCCAACTTCCACTCCTTGTCGTGTTCCAAGAGCACCTCCGTGGTCTCTGCTGCTTTACGGAGCGCTGCCTCGTCGATGTTAGCCAACCGGGCTATGGACCTGCAGACACAGGAGGGGAAGGGATATGTGAAGTAGGATATAAATGGCAGACCAGTTCCATTTTATAAAGTCTACCTATATTGTGATTACATTGTAACTAGGCAGGTTATCACATGATTAGAGCAACACGTGTTAGATGGGACTACAATTGACTTGAAAATCCCTGGTGATGCTGCAGATCCAGATATATTATGCTCCAGCGAACGGAACTCTTGGACAGATGAAATTGCAAGAATCTGTCAAGGCTCACATAGAATTACGTGACTACGAGCAGCAGTAGTTCCTGGTTTAGGGTTTGAATCATTGATTATTTGGACGAATCAGGATGCGGCGAAGGCAGTGCTTAAACTGGCACAGTGACTTTCAAGCTTGTGTGAGGATGATAAACGGTTTCCACAGCCACAAAGTCAAAATTGTCTATATCATAAACGCCAACATTACCTTTTTGGCCATGATAAACATGAGTGAAATTAGCAGAAGGGAGGGGTTTGGCCCAGAGTTTCCGTTTGCGAGGGAGGAGACTTTGCTTCCTTCCTTTGCACAAAGGTAATCACAATTGTTAATGGCATTTCCCCCCCAGAAGTAAAACAGGAAATGATAAACTTACGTGAGATAACTTTACTTCTGGGTAACCGAGATTAGTTGGAGCATGATGCCGGCTATCAAAAGAGACTATATCTGATCCTGACTGGGACTGACAGTGAACCAAATGATCCCAGAACAATGCCATTGTGTTCTTTGGCTATCTACAACCGCAGATCCACAAGATGAGCAGCATCCGGGGTTTCAAACCCAATGCTCAAACAAGCGTGTGTAACCCCAGTTCCCCTCCACAGCAGGAGCCACCGCCACCTGTGAGTGCACTATTCACTTAGTCTGTTACCATTGACCACTCTGAACAAGACGGCTTTTCCCCTCTGCACTCATGTACAGATAAATGGAGACAGATTGGGGGCGTGGCCACTCTGGGTTAATACCACCAGGGGACTGTAAGGGTAGGGGGTGAGTGTAGTTCCCAGGGATGGCTCACCTGATGCGGGTGAAGGCGTAGAGGAGGTAGGCGGCCGTGTTGCCCCGGTCATCCAGCATTTTGTCGAAGGAGAACACGTAGTCGTTGATGCGGTTGTGAGACAGGTCGGCATACTTGATGCAGCCGAACGCCACCGAACGCTGGGCCTTGGTCAGATCCTCCGTGCTCAGAACCTGGGGCACACAGACATCTTATGATCAGAGTTACAGCCAATCAGCATGTGTTCAGTCACTTGGTATCGGAGATGGGTTACAACTTGTAGTTGAAATACTGTATTGCTATGAGTTGGACCTGGCATTCTGACATCCATGTCGAGTCAAATCTCCTTTTATGTATGGACAGGCTCACAAGTACCGAGAGAGAGTGGATTGTGTTCTTTAGCATTTGTATGTATAGGATTTGTGTGCTTGAGTGTTTTGAGCAGGGCGGGTTTATTCTAATGAGGTTGGGACAAACAAATCAAATGTTATTTGTCACATGCGCCAAATACAACAATGCAGACCTTACCGTGAAATGCTTACTTACAAGCCCTTAACCAACAATGCAGTTTGAATAAAATAGAGTTAAGAAAATATTTACTAAATAAATAAACTAAATTAGGCTGTACACAAGGGGTACCGACACCCAGTCAATGTGTGGGGGGGTACAGGTTAGTCAAGGTAACTTGTACATGAAGGTAGGAGTAAAGTGACGATGCATAGATAATAAACAGTGAGTAGCAGCAATGTAAAAACAAAGGGGGGGGGGGTCAGGATGCTCTCGATGGTGCAGCTGTAGAACTTTTTGATGATCAAAGGATCCATGCCAAATCTTTTCAGTCCCCTGAGGGGGAAAAGGCTTTGTCGTGACCTCTTCACAACATTCTTGGTCGTCCGGAACAGCTGGTTCTCTCATGCATGCTTCATGTGGCAGGGTTGGGCGCGTGGCCAGCTCTATGGTGCCAATGATGCTACGTAGGGGCCTGGAGAGAAACGGGCTGAGGGGGGTACGCTTACTGCACTGACAAAATAAAAAGATCTCAGAATAGATCTGAGTTGGCTCCCTCAGCCGGCGTTTGCTTAATTGATTACGCCCTAGGGAACAGGGCAATTATACGCCCACTAACTTTTCCGCATAATTTAATGCAGCGTGTGTAACTTTCGATATCCTTGACAATTATAGGCTTAGCAAAAACATATCAGCCAAACCACACTTCAGAGGACCTCTTCTTTCTTCATAGAAACAAACACAAGTAATAGGATCAGAAAAAAAGAGGCGGCTGCGATTTGCAGGCAGACAGCTATGCCAGGTGGAAGCAGTATGCGTTTCTGTATCCCAAAAGCCTTTAGAACACAAAGATTAGAGAGAGAGGCATCGTTCACAGTGCTGTGTTCAACGCAGGAGACAATCTCCAAGAGCAGTAGCTGTTTGTTCTCTGTTTAAAACTCAAAATGGACTCACTGTTGTGCTTCAGTAAAGACTTCACACAGCCAGGCTAGTTTCACACTCATTAGTAAGATGACTGTTCAGGCTGTAGTAATGACGTTTTCTACACTCTCCTGTCAGTGTTTGGGTGGGTGTGGCGCACTTTCGTCCCAGCCAAGTACTATCAATTATCACACCTGATTTGGCCCTGCGAAGAGTTGAAGAGTTTATGGCTATTCAGTAATGTTGGAAAGACAGGCAGCATCCATTTTTCACCTTGTCCCTGTCCTTCTCCTTGAGTTTGTCCATGGACCTCTTCAGGCCTTCATCCAGCAGATCCATCAGCCTCACCGTGTCCCCGGAGCGAGTCTTAAACTTCTTTCTGTGGACAAACAGACAAAGAAAACACTCAGGCCCTGTTCAAATCCACTTCAAAAACACCTCCTTCCTTCACCACGAATAGAACATAAGTACTGTTCCACTTACATGGCTCTATCCAATCATGTTCAATGAATGAAATCATGTTAAATTAGTGATCATGAGAAAGGAAGTGTGCTTTTCCACTTTCCCGTATTGGACTGTGACCAGCGTTTGACAGTGCTTCAGCTTCCTCCCAGCCTACAGCAAAGTACCAGGTGCTAACCACCACTTAGTTGGCTCCTCTCACCTCCCCTACAGCCTCTTACGACCAACACAACACATTCTCTGGTTGTGTTTGATGTTTTATTAATGCACTAGGTGACATTATCTGCTCGGTAACGATACTCCGAGTAGCCATACACAATTGGCCAATAGAGCAAATAATGGACAAATAATGGACAAATAAAAGCTAAGTGTGCTAATTCAATAGGCTGCTGAGGCCAGAAGTGGGTTTGTATTCTCTTGGACGGCCCAGTACAGTATACTGAGCTATGAACACTAAATTAGGCATGTGTCTGTGATTGTTGGGAGTATGCCAATCTGGGTCGCATTCATTAGGCACCAAATGGAAGAAAATGTACTGAAACAGGGGGGGCACCCTGGACTTGCCCAATAAGAATCACTAATTTTTGTTTTCTGTTGCAAACTCTTTTAAAACTGTTTTATTGTTGTGTGCCCTAATGAATAGGACCCTGGAAAAAAATGACTGAAATAATTTGTAGGTACTCACTTGTCCTCTCCCAGCACCACTCCGAAACCAGCGTGCTCCACTCGTGTCACATTGGGGTCGTACCAGCCAATCATCTGAGCCGCTGCAAACACTACCTGGAAGTGGGTGCCCTGTTGTGAAGAAAAACAGACATGCACATAATAAACTACAGTTACAAAAAATAATAATAATAATAATAATTTGAACACCAGTTGAATGTTTCGACATAGTTTGACAGGCTATTAGTGACGGTGAGCCTAATGATTTAGCATGTACGATCCATTCCAGTAGAAACTTCAACAGCATAAAAATGACAGTGAACACTTAGACAACGCAATGCTTGTGGTCATGAACTACAGTGAGTGGGCAGCACTCTGAAGTCCCCTACTCATACCTGTCCTTGACAGTGTTCTCACAGAGAAACCAAGACACAGACAGCTGACCCCAAGTGGATTACATTTTCAGCAGGTGACACCGTTGGTGTCAAAGCTAGGATCTCACAACAGAGGGCACAACAGAGGTAGCATGGTCCCAAATTTGTTGGTCACAAATGCTGTCCTTGTCAAAGCCAAACATGTATTGCATGACAATGAGTAGGCATGATATCACAAACAGACTGGCACTCAGACTTCCCTCCACACCCTTCTCACCTGGCCGCTGTCCGTCACGTAGATGATGATGTCTGCCTTCTCGTCAAAGAGCCGGTGGCGCAGGGCGGCCAGGTCTGATGTGTCGTAGGTGTAGCCACCATCAGACTTTACCACCGTCAGGGGGATCTGCTGGCCCGGGGCAAACACTATCTTACGGCCCTCATCCATCTCCACCAGGCCTGGAGGGAGGAAAGGAGGGAAAGAGAGCGAGTGATTGAGTAAAAAATGAGTGCGAGTATTGCTGAGACAACAGTGCCCCCTTCTGGTCACATAGGCCAACTACAGACAACTGCACAGTACAGCAACCAACCTGAGCCGAAGAGTACATGATGTCCTTCTAGCGCAATTTGAATAAGCTGAAAATCAACTGAATGACAACGTAAAGCTATCTTTGTTTTGATTGATTCAAACTGAATGACCTTTGGCCTCAAACTCTTTGACCACGGCGGTCATCTTCTCCTGGTAGAAGGACTCTCCTCTCTCGATGATCTGGATGTCCAGACAGTTGTAGACCTTCTGGAATTCTACGAGAGACAAAGACAAGAGTTGGAGGGTAAATCTCTGTTAGAGTACAGTAGCAACACCAGGGGAATATCAGTACTAAACACACTGCATGTCTTTGGATGAGACTCGAGGAAATGAAGTCACTCATTCAATGGGGGAAAAAAAGAGAAAAGGATGAAGCAACCTAATTGCCCTTCCTCAGCTGGGTCTCTGTGGGGACTGATGGCTGATAAAGGCATTGAAAACATATTGTCTCTCTCTATCTTCCTATCTATCACGTCAAGGTTTAAATCCTTCCAGAGATCGCACACAGTATGGAGAGCTGTGACCTGTCAGAGGTCCAATGCCTCATGCCTGCCATGACCTTTATCATACACACAAATTAAACAAAACTGACAATAGAGCAGTCACCACGAAAACTAGTGTGAAGAACCTCATCACCCCATGTGAACCTCCCATTTTGAAGATTTGAAAAACTCCATGACGCTGATAAACATCAAACAGTCCAATATGGCCAATGCCACAACTTCATCTGTGTGTCTGATTGTGACATTTCATTCAAAGCTAAACTACTGCAGCCTATATCTTTATTTTTGTGATTTTACTTGTGCTAAATAAATGTTATATTTGACTCTTCACAGTACTTGGCATAAGGTCTAACTACCCCTAGATCAAAGCCTTTATAATACATTTGGACTTTCATCATCCATTCATCGCACCCACCATTCCTGGAAACGTCACAGATGAGGTTCCATCCTTTGATGAAAGCTGGGTCTTTGCTCTGCAGTTTGACCACACACTGGTAGGCCCTCTTCTTAAAGTCCTCCTCCTCGTCAAAACGCTTCTTAGACTCCTGGGACACACAGACAGGGAGGAATCACTCATATCAGCAGGGGAGAAAATAGGTAACATATCTGATGACAACTAGTGAGGAACAGAATGTATTGTATGTCTAGGATAGTCTACACAACTCAAACGTTGGCCAGAAGAAAGGACATGCCATGTCTGAGGCCATACCCTTGTCCTTTTCTTTTTTTAAACCCACCACCTCCATCTAGTGGTCAACTTTATAGAAAAAGCAGCTGTTTTGGGTGGACTCACTTTGTAGAAGGCCTGCAGGTCTCCGATAGGAGGGGATACGGTCAGGTAGTTTGGGAACTTGTCTTGCAGGTGAGCGATGAGCATCCCAAACTGGGTGCCCCAGTCCCCTACGTGATTCAGCCTGGGGTACAAAACACAAATAAATGTAGTGATGACATGGTAAACAAACACACACACACAAAAAAGGATATACTGCAGGGCAGGATGTCACATAAATAAACTAGCATACGGTGTAATGTAGGGGTGACTCTGGCTCAGTTGGCATTAATTTGGCTCAGTCATGGTATATTAGTGACTGGCATTTGCTACAGCTGTTTAATAATGTACCATAAATACTATACACACATTCATAGGTTTTTGTTTAGGTACTGTTTTATTACCATTTATTTTACCATGTACTTTAAGTAAACACCTGGTCATTTCTGTACCATAAAATAAAGTGTTACCAGTACACTTCAAAAAGATAAACTGAAGTTGTATTTATACGTCATATTGACTGACGTACTGACCTCAAGACGTCGTAGCCCAGGAACTCAAAGAGACGACACATGCTGTCCCCAATGATTGTGGAGCGCAGGTGACCTACGTGCATCTCCTTGGCGATGTTAGGAGATGAGAAGTCCACAACCACCTAGAAAACCCAAACACACAGAAGATTCATCCCCACATTTAAAAAGGGAAAAGGGCAACGGTTGGGTCTGTAAAAGCAGGCTGTTCGCCTACCTTCTTCTTGCTCTCTAAGGGAGGAGGTTGGACACCGTTGAGTAGCAGGTTGGTCAGCAGTTTGGACACAAACGATCTCTTAAGGTGAACATTGATGAACCCTGAGGGTACAAAAAGCAATGTAACAGCCCTCAGTTCATTGAGCACATGACTATAATCAATTAAATCTAGAATCCTTAGTTGCTGCATCCATTTTTGGACTTTGAAATTAATTATATATACCCATTGATTCTTGAAGAATATAACTTATAAATGCCTCATGAGCTCAAACTGTAATACCCCTACAGAACCCAAAATAAGCTTGCTTTGCTCCATTGTTCGTAAACTATGTAAATGTGAACAAACACGGTATATAGCCTTATAACATGGTTAAAACGATATCATGGATGGTCATCTATAGCTCAGACTATGAATTTCAGAGTGGTCACATTTCTCCAGGTCCATCCCTCAGCTTTGTGTTTGTTTCAACTAAGGACAATCTTAAATATTGTATGCGGGCAAAAACCTGGTCCAGCTATTTCTGTCTTCTCAATGAGCTCATTGTCAGGAATGTTCTGCTGAATATTCTCAGCGATCTGCCTGGGGTTCACTTTCAGGCCCTTTGATTTCATCATCTGAAACACAAGTCCAAAACAATTACACTCCCATTTCATTCACCACCTAACAGCTCAAATGAATGTTGAGTTGTTGATATTTAGGCTATATGCTAAACTCTCTCAGAAAGAGCAATCGATAGGCTGAAAGAAAGAGTTAGAGAGCGATCAGTGGGGGAGCGATCAGAGGGACAGCAAGACAACACAAACACATATCAAAACAGGTAAGAAATTAAGAGTGAGTGTAAAAGAGATTCAGAGAAAATAAGAGTAAGAGAATAAGATCCATCAGTGTTCTAGGCCCACCTGGGCCATGGCCATAGCGCTGTTACACTGGTAGTCCCCAAACTTGGCCTGCTGGTTGGGGGTGACGGCCAGGGGAGGGTTCTCCAGGTCGGGACAGGCCTCCCGGATGGCCTCCCCAAAGATCTCCTGCAGGCGCTGGTTGATGTTCATCATGGTTTTACTACACTGGCTCCTCTCCTCCTGCAGACTCTGGATAGAGAAAATAGACAGAGCGCACTACAATACAATGTATAGAGGACAACCTATAAAGGCAACCCAGAATCTCTCCTCCCCTTCCACAGGATCTTTGGGGCAGAGCATAGAGAGACAACCCTTCAGTAGAACTTATAGAGCAACTCAGCCTCTGTCTCTCTCTCACCCTATCTTCTGACCAGTAATGAAAGAGGACATAACAGGTGAAACTAAGCATTTAGTCACCTCCTGTGTGCATGAACAAGAACGATATCTCGATCCCATAACATTAATGTAGCTAGAGCGGCGTGTGGAAATTCCTACTAGTGATCACTCACCCTTTTGAGGACATTGAGGCGGTATTTGAGCTTGGCATTCTCCTCTCTCAGCCCATCCAGGTGCGAGGACAAACCCAGGCCCTGTGGGTTCTTCAGGCTCTCGAGCTCTGCAGTCAGGGAATGGATCTCCAGCTCCTAGACGGAGAAATGGTTCACAGTCAACAAAATGTCCTGCCTCTACGACATTGGTTGAGGTACAATGTGCAGTGTATGACAATATTCAGGCCTTTGACTCATAAACTAAGGCTTAGGTACTGATATCAGCACAGATTGAGGAAATCAGATGTCACGTCCGTCAGAACAAAATTGAAACCATCAGCTAGCTAGCAAATAATTGTCTATTACAGAACAATGTTGATTTAATATGATTATTATCAGTAAATAGATGGGAAGGGCGCACACTGCATCTTCCTTCATCATCAACATCAGAGGTGTTTTCAAGACAACTGGGAACTTTATATATATATTTTTTTTTTAAACTAGGTCAAATCATGACGTCAGTGATCTTCAGGTTGAAAGTCGGAGCTCTAGAAAGATGCCCGACTTTCAATTCCGAGTTGGATGACCGTTCAAAACTATTTTTCCCATTCAGATCTTGATTTTTTCCTGAGTTCCCAGTTGTTCTGAATGCGGCATGAGTGACAGCTGACTTACCTGTTACCTGTCCATTGGTGTAAAAGTACTACTATTTATATATTTGACAACTTTTACTTTACAACATTCCTAATGAAAATAATGTACTTTTTACTCCATACATTTTCCCTGACACACCCAAAAGTACTCGTTACATTTTGAATGCTTATCAGGACAGAAAAATTGTCCAATTTACACACTTATCAAGAAAACACTTCTGCCTCTGATCTGTGAGTCTCACTAAACACACATGCTTCGTTTGTCATTATAAACTGGGTGGTTTAATCCCTGAATGCTGATTAACTATTTTAGCAATTACATTTACTTTTGATGCTTAACAGGTTCAGTATATTTAAAACCACTTACTTTTACTCAAGTAACTAACTGCCGAGTGGTGCAGCGGTCTAAGGCTTTCAATCTCAGTGCTAGAGGCGTCACTACAGACATCCTGGTTCGAATCCACCCTGTATCACAACCAACAGTGATTGGGAGTCTCATAGGACGGCGCACATTGGCCCAGCGTCGTCCGGGTTTGGCCGGTGTAGGCCGTCATTGTAAACAAGCATTTATTCTTAACTGACTTGCCTAGTAAATAAAATAAAAATGATTGAGTCGTTTTCTATTAAAGGTATATTTACTTTTAGTATGACAATTGGGTCATTTTTTCATACGCAGAGAGCGAGACTGGCCGGCTAGAATACCACAAAGATAACACTTTAGCCTGAATTCACGTTTTATAGCAGCTAGCAAGCTGCTGCAACGTTTAGCTAGTTACAAGCAGAACTACAAGTTGGCTAGCCACACATTACGTCAGCAACTAGCCCACATGTCCACGTTAGCGAAGCTACACTTGCTTAATTTCATTGCATTATTGCAAACCAAGAGGTATACGTAAAGTATCAGAGCTGACCTGCTGTTGAATTCGGGACGTGTAACCAGCCACAGGATCTCCCATTTTCAGTAAAGTATAGAACAGTAAATTAGCGTTTGCTTCTGTTGCTAAATTACTTTCTTTTGAATGCGAGTTGAACCCGGCTTAGATGAGGAAGAGGCATTGAAGTTAAATGTCGGAAATTCCATTTACCGCCCTCGTGTGGGGTACCCAATGTACTACCACAGACGAATAGGTAGGTACTTCAGTCATAGGCTATAACGTTATGCTTGAACTTTCAAAACATAGCAACAGTGTTAAATTTTATTGCCGTTTATGTTTTTTTGTCAAAGCGTTTGTCAAAATTCAGTGCTCTGCAAACGCGTTTCATTGACATTAAATACACAAAAGAGGGGAAAGCACAGGCAATAGTAGAACAAAAGAACTTATTTTTATTTGTGAAACTACAAAACATTTTTTTTTGTGCTGGTGAAATATTTACAAATCTGGTTGACAGTAGTGTCCATAATAAAATTCACAGCTTTCCAGGAGTCTTACGAGAAAGGAAACAAAACAGCACACCCAAATCACAAAGTGCAATAAATACATGCTGTATTTCTCAAACAATCTCTATACACATACCAGTATCATTGCCATCCTTAATACAACAGAGCAAATAATAAACAAAAATGCACTTGAACTTCAAAACAATAATTATATATCACAACCTACAAGACAGTTTCTGACATGATGTTTTGATTACTCGAAGCAAGACCTACTACATAATTTGTTTCTGATGAAATTGACTTTTCTACAATATATATGCCGGGTGGTGTTATAGAAAAGTACATTTGAGCCTTTAGTCAATCGTGACTAGCTTCAGTTAATCACATAGTACTGTTCCATCCAGACATAGTGTAATCCAATCAGAAGTCCTAATGTAAGACCTCTGTTCCCTCTCTCTACACTGGAGTAAATTGTGATTTCTTTTTAAGTAAACAGTTCACATTCAACTGCAAACAATACACATTATTTTAGGCAACAAAAAGTAGTGTTCTCTTCTTGGATGGTGACCACATTTTCAACTCCAGTTAAAATCAGATTTAATCTAAAAACAGCACTCTCCAAAGGATCCATTCACAGTATACAGTTCATGTCCGATTCCAGTAGAATAGATTGTTGTGCCGTCAACAGTGGCTTTCCTTTACAGTAGTGAAGTGCAACATTGTACAGTTTAATATTCTAACAAAATGGAAATGGTCCAAAGGAGAAAAAAACATTTGTAACATTATATTTAACTAAATTAAACTGTGTGTTTGTATTCAATTTGCAAGGGGTGTCTAGCTAATTGTGCATGACAAAGAGGTTATAACGATATCACACTAACCTAGAGAGTGCGCAAGAAAGCAACCCATATTATATCCAGTTGGGTGACTAAGACGGTGTGTGCCTGTGTGACTGCCTACACCATTTAACAGAAAAGTGAAATTGAGAAAACAAAATTACAACTTAGCGATAAAAGACAGGAGTATCACAATAACCCAAGAAACATTCTTTATCACTAGCTAAAGCTCACAGGTCAAGTTTATGAAAATAGTGCACATCAAGGCAAAAGACAACCCGTAAGGAAAGGGTAGATTAAAAAAGTAGAGTAGGAATGAAACACGATCTAATCTAACATTATTAGTATGGGGTAGAATAGAAAAATCCTTTCTGATGTTCAAATCAGGGTATCATTTTATTCACAGAGTATGAAACATGCAATGTCTTCATCAAACTACAAGGCAATGTCAACTGGGGTGGGACACTGGACACCAGTGAGTTCTGCTCATCATTTGCAGAACGTTAGAGCCAATTCATGCCCATTCAAATCCAACAAAGGTCATGTGCTATTACATAAATTCAGTTGCTGGGCCACTCTGGTGTCGTCAACACTGAAAGTGACTTCATTGGAGGACCATTCAGCTGAGGAAGGGAATGTGATTCATTCCACTGACTCCTCTCCACCTTTAGAGTCATTGTGCTCATTCTATGGCCAAATTCAATTAGCATGAACCTGTTTGTTTCATTGTCATCCAGCCTGTTGTGGATTGGGCAAATCTCTACATTACCACAGTGGTATTAGCCAAGAGTTGAATTGAGCTTTATATCGTCTCTGACTACATCAGGTCTTAGGGTGCTACGTATGTATGGTGTTAAACAGTTTTCCATTGAGAGGGAAAGAAGCTAGCTATGTTTCTGTAGAAAATAAGGTTACAGTTCTGGCTTCTCCAATATGAGTAGAATGTAATTCAGGCGATTTATAAATTGGTATCACAATCATGCTTGGTCAACACCAAAAAAAAGGCCTGTGTGAGTAGGATTTGTTAAAAAGCTAAATCCAAAACACTCCACAGACATTTGCATCTGCATTGAATATGTGAACAGGGGCCCTTGCCAATGTATATCCCCTTATGATCACCCCTCCAAACTCTCATCCAACACATCTCTATCATCTCAAATGCCATCCAAGTGTTTACAGGGAATGTGGGTAGCAAGCTGACTGTTCTTATCTAATCTAGATCACCCACCCTGTAGTTTCCAGTGGCCTAGTTATAAACAGCTCTCATTTCTCCCTGTACTGCCCGTTGATCCACTAACACGTTTCACTTCATCACATTTCATTAAACACAGACACTACGAGTCGCCTCTGAAGATGACAGACGTGATCATTCGCTACACAGAGCCAGATATGTGCTCCCGACACTACCACTGACACATCGAGAGCAGTGTTGAAAGCCAGTTTTGCAAGGCACCGTGTAGGACTTTGTGAGGTCTCCTAACAGAGAGAGAGGGCAACATGGCTGGTTTAAGCAGCTCCATATGGTACTAATAGTGTAGCCTGGTTCCAAACCTGTTAGTGCTGTCTTGCCAACTCCTGTGGTCATTGATGTGACCACTCGCCATGCAGTATCTCTCCTTTGCCACGATAATCCATCCACCTGACAGGTGTAGCATATCAAGAAGCTGGTTAAACAGCCGGATCATTACAAAGGTGCACCTTGTGCTGGGTACAATAAAAGGCCACTAAAATGTGCAGTTTTGTCACACAAAACACAATGCCACATATGTTTCAAGTTAAGGGGGCGTGCAATATGCATGCTGACTGCAGGAATGTCCACCAGAGCTGTTGTCAGAATTTCCTACCATAAGCCGCCTCCGTCGTTCTAGAGAATTTCGCAATATTCCCAACTGGCTTCACAACCACATGTGACCACGTCAGCCCAGGACCTCCACATCCGGCTCCTTCACCTGCGGGATCATCTGAGACCAGCCAGTCAGCTGATGAAACTGAGGTGTATTTCAGTCTGTAATAAACTTATTTTGTGGGGGGAAAAAAACTCATTCTGATTGGCTGGGCCTGGTTCCCAAGTGGGTAGGCCTATTCCCTCCCAGGGCCCACCCATCTCAGCACCCTGTTGTTGCATTTATATTTTTGTTCAGTATACTTGGGAGTTCTCAGTTGCTCCATGATTTTTGGATCACTTCACTTGGGTTTTGACTCATACAATAAATGTGGAGTTTATCATCAGCAATGATCTTCATCAAATGCAAATTAATGACCTTCATAAAATGCACTTCTTTTGTTTCACAATCATAATGTGCTTCGTTAAACGGTGATTCAACAATCAATCCTGCCCAGAGAAGAGCACTCCTGCCACTTCTTCAACCCCTTCACTCTTTTTTAGATTCCTATTTTAAAAGTGCACAAACTATCCGATAAACTACCTGAGTATTAGAGAGAGTTAGTGCAGTTCTTTTCACAATGCTGAGAGATAGTGTGTGCACCAGTGAGAGTCACTACAAGAGCCATGTACAGTATAGATGACCTGACTGGTAATACATACACAGTAGACAGTGTGCAGTAATAAGACAACACAATGCCACTAGGGACAGACAGCCGGTTACAATATACCACTCATCCGGTCAAAGTACACCATCATTCAATCAGAATGTTGATTTTGTAGATGTGTTGTGCTATAAATCATGTTGAAATAAAGTACCTCTGTGGGTCTATATTCACATCTTAGATTACAGCGAGTAAGTGGTCCTGGCTAATGAAAATAACAGCATTTGTCATCTCTATCTTTTCATATTTCACACAGAAAGCACCGGTGTGGTATTGGAATGACGATTTTACCGTAAAACATGTAAAGGTAGCTACCAACATCCACTTATTAGTAACAGTAAAATAATGCTACAGAGTGGAGAAAATAAAAAGAATGCATGTTGCTAGGTGATAATAACAAAAACTGTACAGATGAGCAACAGATAAAAACTAAAAAAAGTTTTTCTATACATTATTATTCTCCATTCTTCATTTTACCACCAGAAGTCTCCTTGGAGTCATCTCCTTGGAAACAGCAGTTCAGACTGTGGAATACTTGAAATGCGCTACACGTCGTCGGCAGGCAGATCAGGGATGTTGATCTTTGCACGAGTGAAGAAGGCCATCTTCTCTCTGAAATCAGAAGAGTTTCCATCTTCACATGAGCCAAAAAACACAACGAACTTCCCCTTCTATACGGTGAACAGAACAGATTTTTATTTTGAATGGTGGGCTATGTGCAGTGCTTGACTTAAGCAGGAGCTTACCGGGGCTGAGTACTGGCACCTCAAATGTTCTACTGCTTGAGCTCCCTTAAAGAATATCATCTCAAAAGTATTGTGGAGCTCCTGCACCTAAACATAAGTATTACTGGTACCCAACATGATTACCGGCCCTATTTCAGCCCAAGTCAAGCACTGACTACGTGTTCACTGAGGCAAACTTCTTTCAGTCACTTCAGAGCCAGGGTCAATCAATCCCAGTCCGCATCACAGCCATTTTTCCCGCTCAAAATTCCCTATCATCTTACATTCCTAGACTAACTGGCATACAAATGGAATGGACCACAAATTGTGCTTCATTCAACTGGACCTAATGAGACCTGGTGAGAGAAGCTAAAAACAAATTTACACATTGACATTCATCCAATACATGGGGAACGAGATATGGCTTAATGGATCAACACTGCACTGTTTCTGTTCTGTAATGTATTCTACTGTACTGACCTGAAGGACTGGACCTCTGGCACCTCTTTCCTGCTCTGGCCTCGGATCTTGTGGACGTCCTTGGCCGCAGCGCGCATCATCTTCTCCACCCTCTGCTCCTGCAGCTGCTCCTCACGGGTCTGCAGACAACACCACACCACACAGATGCTTAGAGAGAAGCTGGAAAATAGGCTTAAACAAATCCTCATGGCCAGTCAACAGCTAGAACAGCATTTAAACCCGCTTAATATTTCACAGGTGTGTATTGGAACAACAATGTATAATAAAATCCAATAAACTCATCAAAAAAAGAAACATCCCTTTTTCAGGACCCTGTCTTTCAAAGATGATTCATAAAAAGCCAAATAACTTCACAGATCTTCATTGTACAGGGTTTAAACACCATTCCCCATGCTTGTTCAATGAACCATAAACAATTAATGAACATGCACCGGTGGAACGGTCGTTAAGACACTAACAGCTAAGCTATTAAGGTCACAATTATGAAAACTTAGGACACTAAAGAGGCCTTCCTACGGACTCTGAAAAATACCAAAAGAAAGATGCCCCTGGTCCCTACTCATCTGCGTGAATGTGCCTTAGGCATGCTGCAAGGAGGAATGAGGACTGCAGATGTGGCCAGGGCAATAAATTGCAATGTCCGTACTGAGAGACGCCTAAGACAGCGCTACAGAGAGACAGGATGGACAGCTGATCGTCTTCGCAGTGACAGACCACGTGTAACAACACCTGCACAGGATCGGTACATCACACCTGCGGGACAGGTACAGGATGGCAACAACAACTGCCCGAGTTACACAAGGAACGCACAATCCCTCCATCAGTGCTCAGACAGTCCGCAACAGGTAATAGTACTGAATACAGCTGGTGGCCACACCAGATACTGACTGTTACTTTTGACCACCCCCTTTTGTTCAGGGACACATTATTCAATTTATGTTAGTCACATGTCTGTGGAACTTGTTCAGTTTATGCCTCAGTTGTTGAATCTTGTTATGTTCATACAAATATTTACACATGTTAAGTTTGCTGAAAATAAACGCAGTTGACAGTGAGAGGACGTTTCTTTTTTTGCTGAGTTTATATAACTACTAGGTGAGAGACTCCTACTGGTCTCAAAGTCTGTCTGAAAAGGTAACCTATCCCTATATAGTGCACTACTGCACTAGAGGTTGCAATTCTAGAACCACCCAAAAACGTATTGGTGACAGACCGATTGTTGCGGGGGTCAGTATCTCTCCCTCTCCCACCTGTTTCTCAGCCTGTCTGAGCAGCAGACGGAAGCGCTCATCGTCCTGCACCCAGGTGGGGAGGTCTCTGGTGCCCTGCTGCCGGGCTCTCTCCAGCTGCTCCTTCAGCTCCCTGAGGACTCGAAGCTCCTGGGACAGCCGCGTGTGACGAGTCCTGGACACCTGCAGGTCCAGCTCCAAGTCCAGACTGGTCCGCAGCAGCCCGTCCAGGCCCCGCACCGGCACCGGGGGCTGGGGGGGAGGAGAGGAGGGAGAGGAAGATGGAAACGGTGAGTTTATGATTGATACATTACACTCTCAGACAAACACACATCTTTCTCTTCCTAACACACATAGGAAGGTACAAGGAGACAGAGCAGCTATTTCCCAGTGGCCCCCTCCCCTTTCCTCTCTTAGCAGACAGACAGATCTGTCCTGGACATAGATCACTCCTTGTCCCAGCATTAATAGAGGCCAGAGAATGTCAGGCCACATTAACAATTCAACCAGCCATTAAATATTAAGACTCACTTTTACTGAAGGCTGAGCCTCTGGTTTATGGAACCATAAACGTAAATGAACATCTGAGTGTATCTAATAATGTGGCCACAGCTTGAGACTTGACTGCACTACTAGACTGTCAAGAGCCAGAACAGTGAGAACAGAGCAAAGCACTGAAATAAATAGAGACTGAAAAAGAAAACGTGCTTGTTATACTGAGAACCTTGGCAAACAGACAGAAAATTAAAGTTAAATGGGTATTTATAGCATAGAAATATAGAACGCTAGAAAGTATCACCATGGTAGGATAGGTACGAAGTGAGTGGTTTATATAATAGTAATATAGAATGATCGATATGATGAAGTGGGTATTTATACAACGTAGAAATATAGAATGATAGATCGTATCCATCCGGCCATTGATCCTAAGTGGGTAGTTTCTACCTTTTTCATGCGCATGCTGCGTCTCTCCGATGCATTCCTGACGAATGGAGACTTCTTAGACAGAGTGGAGCTGTCGCTGTCACTGCGGTTAATCTGATGTTCACATAGTAGAAAGGCAAAAACCAACTAAATTAAGAAAGTTAGAACGAGAACAGCAAAAATAACAGCTTTTGTTGGGTTAAAGATGCATTGCAAAGCTAAGCTCAACTGAAAACAGTAGTCAAAGTGAACTGTATTTTTTAATCTTATCCAGATCAACTTACACTGTGTACACAAAAGTATGTAGACACTCCTTCAAATGAGTGGATTCGGCTATTTCAGCCACACCCGTTGCTGACAGGTGTATAAAATCGAGCATACAGCCATGCAATCTCCATACACAAACATTGACAGTAGAATGGCCTTACCGAAGAGCTCAGTGACTTGCAACGTGACACCGTCACCTTTCCAGCAAGTCAGTTCGTCAAATGTCTGCCCTGCTAAAGCTGCCCGGGTCAATTGTAAGTGTTGTTATTCTAAAGTGGAAACAACTAGGAGCAACAACGGTTCAGTCGCAAAGTAGTAGGCCACACAAGCTCACAGAACAGGACTGCTGAGTGCTGAAGCGCGTAAAAATCACCTGTCCTTGGTTGCAACACTCACCACCGAGTTCCAAACTGCCTCTGAAAGCAAAGTCAGCACAAGAACTGTTCATCGGGAGCTTGATTAAATGGGTTTCCATGGTTGAACAGCCACACACAAGCCTAAGATCACCATGCGCCATGCCAAGCGTTGGCTGGAGTGGTGTACAGCTCGCCGCCATTGGACTCTGGAGCAGTGGAAACGTGATCTCTGGAGTGATGAATCACGCTTCACCATTTGGAAGTCCAACGGACAAATCTGGCTTTGGTGGATGCCAGGTGAACGCTACCTGCCCCAATGCCTTGTGCCAACTGTAAAGTTTGGCGGAGGAGGAATAATGGTCTGAGGCTGTTTTTCATGGTTCGGGCTAGGCCCCTTAGTTCCAGTGAAGGGAAATCTTAATGCTACAGCACACAATGACATTATAGACAATTCTGTGCATCCATCTTTGTGGCAACAGTTTGGGGAAAGCCCTTTCCTGTTTCAGCATGACAATACCCCCGTGCGCAAAGCGAGGTCCATACTGAAATGGTTTGTTGATATTGGTGTGGAAAAATTTGTCTGGCCTGCACAGAGCCCTGACCTCAACCCCATCTTTGGGATGAATTGGAATGTGGACTGTGAGCCAGGCCTAATCGCCCAACATCAGTGCCCAACCTCACTAATGCTCATGGCTGAATAGAAGCAAGTCCCCGCAGCAATGTTCCAACATCTAGTAGAAAGCCTTCCCAGAAGAGTGGAGGCTGTTATAGCAGCCCAGGGGGGACCAGCTTCATATTAGTGCCCATGATTTTGTAATGAGATGTCTGACGAGCAGGTGTCCACATACTTTTGGTCATGTAGTGTATAATAAGTACAATTTTAAAAAATTAGGCTATGCATTTTACTAAGTTTGAGAGTAGATACAGTATGTACTAATGTAAATCTATATCTAGTATAGATATGCCCTAGCATACTCTAGATAAGTACTAAATATGTCCATGAGGAGTGTGTTTGCTCACCCGACAGATGTACTGGCTCTGGGGCCCAGGGGAGAAGGTCTTGGAGCGGATTATGGTGTTTCCCCGGATAAAGGGGTTCTGCTGGGGAACATCGCGGAGTCGATGCTCCTTGGGCCGGACCACCGAGGAGGCGGCATGGTGGTGGTTGAGGCCGGTACTGGTCTCCTTGTTCACCTGGGGACAGAGCACGAGATCAGTCATTTCACGCAGTCAAGCTTGGCTTACAGATTTACTGTTTTGTTCAGTTACTGTTACAACTGTGATCATGCCATTCACAGTCATGTGTTAGAACTGTTGAGCACGTTTTGAGTCTGCATATTAAGGAGTTTGTCGAACTTTTGAGTTTAAACCAAATTAACATGTGTTTTACTCAAATACTTCCCATTAACATCCTCTGTAATTAAAAACAAATTAATTAATGTAAAATAAAATTGCATTCATTTATGCATATTGTATAGTTAGAGTCCCCACTTACCCTCTCAGTCATAGTTCCTGTTTGAGTAGGTTTGGCCGCCACCTTCTCTCCCTCCCATTGACTGCTCTCGGGATACAACTCCTCCTCTTCAGGCCCCTCTACATGGTTGTCTCCCTCGTCTTCAAATACATCTCCTTCCAGCACTTCACTGTGCCTGTGGAGGGTTGAAACACTATCAGATGGACAGGGAGGGAGAAACCGGTGAGTTATTCATCTATCAGATTCTACCTGTGAGGGGGTGTGGGAGTGGAGAGGTGGTTAGTACGCCACTGGGCTTTCGAAATCGCCACTTAACGTCTTAGCTTATTCCCACGGGAGAGATAAATGGGAGAGGGGGAAAAGGGGGGAGTGTATCAGAAATTCAAGCACTGTCATTGTGGTTTTGAACCTGCAGGGTGGGATTCCGGATGTGTGTGTGTGTGTATGTGTGTGTGTGTTTGAGACAAGAATGGAAGAATGGCCTGTCCTCCATAGAGGTTGAAAGGGGGAGGAGGACAGATGAGAAGACGGGAGAATAAAGGCATAAAGGTGCTGTTGTTAACGTAGGGAGAGCTCACCATTCATCCTCCTCTGGTGCACCCTCCAGACTGCCTGCTACTCTCTCTGTGGTAGGGATAGAGCTCTGGAACACACCACAAACACACACACAGTTACTCATCTATTACATGCATTCATAAGATACATACAGCATGTTAATAAATGAAAGAACACTTATGTAACACGTCTACATACAGATTTAAAACAACAGAGCCAGTTCATTTTGAAATGCAGCCTATTGTTATACATGACGAATGAAGGTCTATGTTACCCTTTCAGACTGTGTAGCCGTCCCGGTCTCTTTGTCCTTGCTATTGATTTGGGGCATGAAGGAGTAGCTCAGGAGGTTGTAGCACATGACACATCTCTCCCCAGAGGTGTTGACATCAGCCAGGCTTATCTGAGAACCAGCCTGCCCAGAGGAGAGGAGGGAGAAGCAGGGAGACATTATAAGAGTTAAAAGGTGGTTTACTGAAGGATGTTATACACCGATGTAACAGACTTCATGCATGAGACACAGTACGGAGTGTCAGAGGGACAAAAATCCACTTATGCTCACTTATGGCAATACACCACTGTCATGTGATTCAATAACAACAGGTGTGGAAGCTTAAAAGGTATACATTGGGATTTCGATGTACACATTGCAAATACACCACCGTGGGTGGCAGTGTTTCTACTGTATATGGGTGTGCTGGTGTTAAGGACTATTTGTTTTGTTGACACTAACTTACAAAATGTGTGTCGTTAAACTCACCAGACACTCCTCGCGGCCAGATGGGCTTGTGTGGCACACGTCCACCCTCAGGGTCTTCTGCCGCAGAACATTGTGGGCCATCTGGATGCCGAAGACTTCGTTGACCTCCACGGCGTCCTGGGGGAGAGAGCCACGCGTCCGGAAAAGGCAGCGGGTGGTCTCAGAGCAGGGGAGGACAGCCACACGGATGTACCTACGGAAGGGAAGCACAGTTAAACATATAGACAATGTGCACACAGTTGAGTGTACCGTGAAGAACAAATGATACAGTACTTTCAATACAAACACACCGACTTAAATGAGAAAAGTGGGTACAGACAGCATACAGTGCATTCGGAAGTATTCAGCCCCCTAGACTTTCTCCACATTTTGTTCCATTACAGCCTTATTCTAAAATTGATTAAATAAAACCTTTTCCTCATCAACCTTCACACAATACCCCATAATGACAAAGCAAAAACAGGATAAGAAATTTTAGCAAATAAAAACTGAAAAACCTTATTCACATAAGTATTCAGACCCTTTGCCATGAGACTCGAAATTGAGCTCCGGTGCATCCTGTGTCCATTGATCATCCTTGAGATGTTTCTACAACATGATTGGAGTCCACCTGTGGTAAATTCAATTGATTGGACATGATTTGGAAAAGCACACACCTGTCTATAAAAGGTCTCAGTTGACAGTGTATGTCAGAGCTAAAACCAGGCCATGAGGTCAAACAAATTGTCCGTAGAGCTCCGAGACAGGATTGTGTTCGTGGCACAGATCTGGGGAAAGGTACCACAAAGCATTTCTTCAGCATTGAAGGTCCCCAAGAACACACTGGCCTCCATCATACTTAAATGGAATAAGTTTGGAACCACCAAGACTCTTCCTAGAGCTGGCCACCTGGCCAAACTGAGCAATCGGGGGAGAAGGGCCTTGGTCAGGGAGGTGACCAAGAACCTGATTTTCACACTGACAAGAGCTCCAGAGTTACTCTGTGGAGATGGTAGAACCTTACAGAAGGACAACCACCTCTGCAGCACTCCACCAAATCAGGCATTTATGGTAGAGTGGACAGACGGAACCCACTCATTAAAAAGGCACATGAAAGCCCGCTTGGAGTTTGAGAGTCCTTTAGGTGCCTTTTGGCAGACCATGAGAAACAAGATTCTCTGGTCTGATGAAAACAAGATTGAAATCTTTAGCCTGAATGCCAAGCGTCACATCTGGAGGAAACCGGTCACCATCCCTAGGATCGAGGCAAAGATTAACGAAGCAAATTACAGAGAGATCCTTGATGGAAACCTGCTCCAGAGTGCTCAGGACCTCAGACTGGGGCAAAGGTTCACCTTCCAACAGTCAAGACAATGTGGCTTGGGGATAAGTCTCTGAATGTCCGTGAGTGGCCCAACCAGAGCCTGGATTTGAACCCGATCAAACAGCTCTCCTGGAGAGACCTGAAAATAGCTGTGTAGCGACGCTCCACTTCCAACCTGACAGAGCTTGAGAGGATCTGCTATGCTGACTTGCTGCACCCTCGACAAATACTGTGATCATTATTATTTGACCATGCTGGTCATTTATGAACATTTGAACATCTGGGCCATGTTCTGTTATAATCTCCACCCGGCACAGCCAGAAGAGGACTGGCCACCCCTCATAGCCTGGTTCCTCTCTAGGTTTCTTCCTAGGTTTTGGCCTTTCTACAGAGTTTTTCCTAGCCACTGTGAATCTACACCTGCATTGCTTGCTGTTTGGGGTTTTAGGCTGGGTTTCTGTACAGCACTTTGAGATATCAGCTGATTTTAAGAAGGGCTATATAAATACATTTGATTTTGATTTGATCTGCAGAGCAGAATGGGAGAAACTCCCCATATACAGGCATGCCAAGCTTATGGCGTCATACCCAAGAAGACTTGAGGCTGTAATCACTGTTAGAGATGCTTCAAATCGCTGAGTAAAGGATCTGAATACTTACGTAAATGTGAGTTTTTTTTTGTTAATTTCTAAAAACATGTTATTGCTTTGTCATTATAGGGTTGTGTGTGTAGATTGATGAGAATAAGGCTGTAACATAATACAATGTAGAAAATGCACTGTATGCTCAGACAGTCATCTGAGAGGTGTTTGTTTCACATAACCTAACAAGTAATGACAGTCATTCACTCCTAAAGCAAAGACAAAAGATAACTTTGCTACATACATTTTGTGGATGGGCAGCGGGGTGAGGGCGCTGCAGTTGGAGAGCTGCATGACTAACACGGTGAAACGCTTGTCTTTCACCTCGTACTTCAGGCCCAGTCTGACCTGGGCACAGCCTAGAGGACCTCCCCTCTCCTCGTAGCCCAGCAGCAGCTCTGCTGGGGGGACAGGTCTGGGAACAGTGACACATACAACAGGTTTAGGGTTAGATCCACAAAGTGCCTATCAAATACAGTACCTGGAAGCCAGTCTGGTTTGTGCTTTAGCTATTAACCTTACATTGAAGTCTAGGAGGTGATATCAGGAAATTATAGGATGTGATATTAGTGATATCAGTCCAAACAGATATGGCAACCAGACTTCAAAATAGCAGAGTAAGTTGTGAGAGGGACTGGCAACATACAGTATATGGCAAAAAGCCCCTCACGCTCCGGGGCCAAACGGTGCAAACAAAACACAATGCAAATATGCTGGATGTTTGTTTGACAAATAGTAATGCAGACAGCTGGTCTCCAGCGATCACTTGATGTAAACCAAAGATACTGTATATAATGACGAGATCGTCTTGTCTCGAGCCGCCCTAACAATCGGAGTCATTGTCCCAAAGGCGGGAAAGGCAGGCGATCTGCTTATTGGTCTGCTTATCATGGACAGATTTTGACTGGAGTAAACCCTCTCGCTTTGCCTCTTCCTCTCTGTCTAAACACATTATATGTTCACTCATTGTCTCACGTCAGATAGCGTGACGGCTGTCTGCACTCATATCTCGCTAACACTCATACCAAAAAATGTTTGGCTACAATATACATTCCAAACATTTTTTTAAAATGTTACTAAGCTGACATCGTCCACTGAACCCCCTTTCATCCTAATGTTTTTATTTTTTAATTTTAATTTATTAGGATCCCCATTAGATACTGCCAAGGCAGCTCTTCCTGGGGTCCAAACAGGATTAAAACAATTATATAACATAACGCAACAGCCTACATCACAAACAAACAATACATCATATGCAAGACATCACCACATTACTACTCTACAACCACAAATTCACAACATTACATTTACAAACCTACAATATTACAATGTGTGTGCATATTCATTTGTGTGTGTGTGTGTGTGTGTGTGTGTCTCTTCACAGTCCCCGTTGTGCCGCCGTGAGGTGTTTTATATGTTTGTTTGTTTGTTTTTTATCAGATTTTACTGCTCGCTTGAGTTACTTGATGTGGAAGAGAGGTCCATGTGGTCATGGCTCTACAGTATGTGGTACTGTGCGTTTCCCCAGAATCTGTTCTGGACTGTGAAGAGACCCCTGTTAGCATGTCTTGTGGGGCATGTATGGGTGTCTGAGTTGTGTGTTATCTGTTTGAACAGACATCAATACCTCTCACAGAAGACAAGGAGAGATTGACATGAATGTTATTGACATTAGGCCTCTGGGTATATTTACGGGCCAGCCATGCTGCTCTGGGCCAACTGTAATTTTCCCATGTCCCTCTTTTTAACACTTGACCATATGCCTGGGCAGTAGTCCAGGTGTGATAAAACTAGGGCCTGCAGGCCTTGTTTTGTTGATTATGATGTCAAGAAAGCGGAGTAGTGCTTTTTCAAGACCTCTCCCCATCCTAGCTACTGTTGTGTCAATGTTTTGATTACATCAAGCAGTTAAGTCTCAGCTTGCTCAATTGCCACATTCATTACAACATTTTGTTGAGATTTATGTTTCCGTGAATGATTTGTCCCAAATGCAATGCTTTTAGTTTTTTTTTTATATATATTTAGGACTAGCTCAGCACCCATTCTAAAACGGACTGCAGCTCTTTGTTTAGGTGTTGCAGTGATTTAACTTGCTGTGGTACCTGACGTGTATAATGTTGAGTCATCAGCCTACATAGCCACAAGCTTTACTCAGTGCTAGGTCATTACTAAAAATAGAAAAAAGGGGCAAAAACCACTGCCTTGAAGTATGCCAGATTCTACCTGGTTTATGTTAGAGGCTTCTATTTAAGTGATATTGCCCGAGAAGCTGGTGTTTGGAGGATATATTGGCACGGGTGTTCTTCGTCCCGAGACGAAGTTGAGGGTCGGCAAACCGTGCCAATATATCCTCCAAACACAGGCTTCTTGGGCATTATCACTTTTATACAACGGGTTACCAACATACTCAAATAATGATTGACATATTTTCATTAAAAACTTTATCTTGATTAATTTATTCATACTATTTCGTCCCGACACAAATCTAGGGTTGCTACCCAAACCGGCTGGTCGTTCTGTTGCCAGAGACATGACCCAGTCACATTCAGTCTTTTTGTTCTGGATCTATGGACGCGACCCAGTCATTAGTTCTAAATGTTCCATTACCATTCTGGCTGGTAACTTTCTTATCTCTTGTTTGCTAGCTAGCCAACTACGGCTAATTTACGGTCACGTGAAACAGTGCAGCCAAAATAACACCAGTAGTTGTATTTGCATTTGTTTATGCAAAGTGACATTTATTGTGACATCCATAACAATGAGCTAATGAGGTGCGATTTGGCCTGACATGGAAAATGTGCTCACTCATCAGGATACTTGTTCAGAGGAGCTAGCCAACAACACAGCTAACAGAATCACTTCAAACTGAAGCTGGAAAGACTGCAAACTACAGTAGCTGCACTTTGTTTAGTTTGACACAGTTTCAATTGACATTTCTTTGTATATATCCATAAAAATGATGAAAGCTGATTCATGAGTTCGACTGGCTGAAAAACGCTGCCTGCCACTCTCTAAGTCTCGACTCATTCATTACTATGGAACAGCTGGAGATCAAATTGTAATATTTACATTTGAAAACTTAAATGTTAGTCTAAAAGAAATGTGAGAATCTCCACTATAAAAAGCATCTAGACATTAAGTTTATAATTTGCCGGGCTGATGAGACAGTGGATTGCACAGTCAGATGGAACAGAATAAAAAGGCATTATAATGTCAGATTTAGCTGGTGGTAACTTGTGGAATAGACTGTCTGGAATGAGGTTTGAACCAATCAGCATTCAGGATTACACCCACCCGTTGTATAATAAAGAATACCCTGTGTTCTGTTAGAAAGGCAACTCTCGATCCACGATAAGGCTTTACATCCTCTGCCATAACATTGATTGATTTAGCAGCATGCTTTGATCAATAACGTCAAAAGCTGCAATGCAGCCTAACAGCTCCCACAATCTTATCATTATCAATTCCTTTCAGTCTATCATCAGTCATTTGTGTTAGTGCTATACATGTTGCATGTAGAGGGCCCTTCCCTATAAGCATCAGTTAATTTGTTTACTCTGAAATAGCATTGTATCTGGTCAAACACCATTTTATTCTCAAGTTTACTAGCTTTGACAAACCTCCTGGTACTGACAACTTGGATGGAAAATGACTGAGGACGGTAGGGGACTATATTGCCACTCATATTCGCCATCTTACCAAAAACTATATACAGTGCCTTGCGAAAGTATTCGGCCCCCTTGAACTTTGCGACCTTTTGCCACATTTCAGGCTTCAAACATAAAGATATAAAACTGTATTTTTTTTGTGAAGAATCAACAACAAGTGGGACACAATCATGAAGTGGAACGACATTTATTGGATATTTCAAACTTTTTTAACAAATCAAAAACTGAAAAATTGGGCGTGCAAAATTATTCAGCCCCTTTACTTTCAGTGCAGCAAACTCTCTCCAGAAGTTCAGTGAGGATCTCTGAATGATCCAATGTTGACCTAAATGACTAATGATGATAAATACAATCCACCTGTGTGTAATCAAGTCTCCGTATAAATGCACCTGCACTGTGATAGTCTCAGAGGTCCGTTAAAAGCGCAGAGAGCATCATGAAGAACAAGGAACACACCAGGCAGGTCCGAGATACTGTTGTGAAGAAGTTTAAAGCCGGATTTGGATACAAAAAGATTTCCCAAGCTTTAAACATCCCAAGGAGCACTGTGCAAGCGATAATATTGAAATGGAAGGAGTATCAGACCACTGCAAATCTACCAAGACCTGGCCGTCCCTCTAAACTTTCAGCTCATACAAGGAGAAACTGATCAGCGATGCAGCCAAGAGGCCCATGATCACTCTGGATGAACTGCAGAGATCTACAGCTGAGGTGGGAGACTCTGTCCATAGGACAACAATCAGTCGTATATTGCACAAATCTGGCCTTTATGGAAGAGTGGCAAGAAAGCCATTTCTTAAAGATATCCATAAAAAGTGTTGTTTAAAGTTTGCCACAAGCCACCTGGGAGACACACCAAACATGTGGAAGAAGGTGCTCTGGTCAGATGAAACCAAAATTGAACTTTTTGGCAACAATGCAAAACGTTATGTTTAGCGTAAAAGCAACACAGCTGAACACACCATCCCCACTGTCAAACATGGTGGTGGCAGCATCATGGTTTGGGCCTGCTTTTCTTCAGCAGGGACAGGGAAGATGGTTAAAATTGATGGGAAGATGGATGGAGCCAAATACAGGACCATTCTGGAAGAAAATCTGATGGAGTCTGCAAAAGACCTGAGACTGGGACGGAGATTTGTCTTCCAACAAGACAATGATCCAAAACATAAAGCAAAATCTACAATGGAATGGTTCAAAAATAAACATATCCAGGTGTTAGAATGGCCAAGTCAAAGTCCAGACCTGAATCCAATCGAGAATCTGTGGAAAGAACTGAAAACTGCTGTTCACAAATGCTCTCCATCCAACCTCACTGAGCTCGAGCTGTTTTGCAAGGAGGAATGGGAAAATATTTCAGTCTCTCGATGTGCAAAACTGATAGAGACATACCCCAAGCGACTTACAGCTGTAATCGCAGCAAAAGGTGGCGCTACAAAGTATTAACTTAAGGGGGCTGAATAATTTTGCACGCCCAATTTTTCAGTTTTTGATTTGTTAAAAAAGTTTGAAATATCCAATAAATGTCGTTCCACTTCATGATTGTGTCCCACTTGTTGTTGATTCTTCACAAAAAAATACAGTTTTATATCTTTATGTTTGAAGTCTGAAATGTGGCAAAAGGTCGAAAAAGTTCAAGGGGGCCGAATACTTTCGCAATGCACTGTACCTGTAGATAAACTTTACACTTTTTTTTTTGTCATGAGTAAGACTACCTAATTCTACATCTCGCTAAGGTGTTTTGTGTGCACACAAATTTGCTAGCTAACACATAGTGTCTACTTACTGGCTGAACTAGTCCAAAATCAATCCATAGGAATCGAAAGGCAGGGTTACTAACGACGGCATTTCACACACTGCCGAATGCTCCCTCTAGATAGCTAGTTAGTGTAGTGAAGTTCTAGCTAATGCACAAATGACTTTTCATGATATATGTTCTGCAGTGAAAAGATCGCAGAGTTCTAAAGCATAGCCGACTGCTCTCTGTGACGTTATTGCATTGGCCAAACGTTCAAGTAGTGAGGCACAATGCCAGCTGTCAAAGTCAGAAAAACTAATTCCTGTAACAGTCCCATAACTTTGGTGCCGTACAACTTCAACAAGCTGGCAAACCAGCTACCGTATGGCCATTCAAACAAGCTTGCACTAGGCTGCTAGCCGTTTGGTCAGCTTATCAAGCATGGTTTGCAGTAGTAGCCAGTGCGTCGTAGCTTCTGAGAATGGAGTGATTTTCAGATTTAGGAACTAGTGTTAAGCACAATGAGGTTACGCCTCATTCACATTATATCTGAGCAGTCTGTTGCGTACCGCCAGATATCATTAATTTTAATGGGGACCATTCACAACAGAGTGGTATCACTGCGCCCCCTTGCGGTTGAAGGCTCAGTTGCGAAACGGATGCCACATACTTGGAATCTTTCCAAACTTTGTGTCGCCTTCATTGCAGGCAGAGTCAGTCAATAAAACAGGAAGTTACCCAAATGTAACAGGTATCAGTAAACATGAATATAAACTAAACTTATTTGCTGATAATCTGCTGATATACCTAACCAAAATTGAAAACTCAATGCCCCCCTTGTTTAAAATATTTTCTGAATACTCTAAAATTTCAGGATATAAACTTTACATGGGGAAAGAAATGAAATAATGGTAATAGGAAAAATAACTCATGATCTACAGCCATACTTTAAGTGGACCACAGAATATACTGCTTAATACGTGATAAATACATAAAGATAACTTTATCCCATTACTCAACAATATGAAAGCAGATCTATTTAAATGGAACAATCTTCCCATAATTCTTACAGGTAGAATAAACCTCTTCAGAATGGCATGGCTCCCAAAGGTTTTACATTTATTCTCAGACATTCTTTAAAAAAAGGTATACTCTGTCTTAAGACTTGATTTGGGCAAATAAAACTCAGAATAAATAGGAACGTTTTAAAGTAAACTCACCCCATTCCGTACAAATGTGCGCAACCGCAACATTCAAACGAGGCTACA